>NC_088390.1:58121875-58777812 GCF_037993035.2 Macaca fascicularis | reverse complement strand
AAAAACCCAGAACTCCCTCCCCCATCCCTCTGCAGGGCCCCAGTGGCACTTAGGGAGCCTGCAGGATGAGACGGTGGTACCCCGGATAGGAATGGGGAGATGTTCCTACCAGACAGCTGGAAAAATGCTCCAGACTGGGGGGTCAGAGGGGTGGGCTCCAGTTCAGCAAGAGTTAACAGAAAACTACTCAGCAGTCGCTCTCTTGGAGGCCTGGATTGACTCCAAGAGGCAGTGGGATGAGTCCTGAGTGGAGACCAGGTTAGAGGCCTGGGTTCCTCTTTCCCGCTGGGCTTGTCAGCCATGGAGGCAGAACTGGATGCCCTGACTGGAGTCTGTGCCTTGGTTTCCCCACCCACCACCCCTCTGCCTGTACCTGTAATCCTGACTGCTCCAGGCTGGAGGTGAGACCTTTCCTAGAGAAGCAGTTGAGTGTAGGAGCTGCCTGGGAGGGTGAGACTCGGGGAGGAAGGGTTGCCTCCGGGGTGCTGTATCAGGCAAGGCTCAGCCAGGAGAGGTGGGTAGGAGCAGCTGCACGTCAGGTGCCAGAGAAACAGGTGCAGGAGCTGGTACCTGCTCTGCTGCAGCTCCTGGAGTCAAGGTGAACCTGAAACCCAGCCCCTCCCGGCTAAGTAAACAGAAGCAGAGGCTGGCTCAGGCTGATGAATATTCATTATGCCAGAAATCCAATCCCAGCGCCCCTGCATCCACCCAGAAGCCAGGGTCCTCCAGGGACCGCCACGCAGGAGGAGGGAACCCAAGGGAGATCTGGGGTCAGGGAGCACAGGAGGCTGTCTCTGTTTCCCCACTCTTGGGTGTCTGGTTGCACTCCCCAGCTATAGCCAAGGTCACCCCACCCATTTCATCTTCTGAGGAGGCTCAGACCCCTCTGCAGTATGGACCACCACCTGGATGTTGCCCAGGGCACAACCAGGAAAGAGTTAAGGGCTGCTGCTTCCATTGGCAGGCTGGGTAGGACGGAGTGCACCCCAGCTTCCTTTGAACTCCCTGAGTCGAAACCAGTCCCTGGTTAAACTAGTTGGCAGACCGGTTCCCAGGCTGTCCCTCCCCTGCCTGAAGCCACAAAGTGGGGACTGGGTTGGGGGCTGTGGCTTCCTCCTGACCTGAAGAGCCCCTCCTCAAAATCTTCCTAGGGAGAAAAAAACGAGCACCAGCCTCTCCTCGGGCCAGGCTCTCCAGACCCACCACAACCTCAAACACCGTCATTCCTCTCCCACTTTGCTTGGAGGTGGGCTTCAAGGCCCTTGAGATCTTATGCAGAATTCCATGTTTGTGGGCAGAGGGGCATTGCTTCTTCTGCATAGATTATACTTTTATCAGACTCTCAAAGAGACCTGTGACAGTCTCCCCATTAGCAAAGTGCCACTGGCTTCAACTCCTCCCAGATGTCCAGCAGCCTATTGAAAGGCCTTCCTGGGTATTATGAAGTTGGCAAAAGCTGGAGCAAGTTCTCAAGGAAAGGAGAGATGGGTCCCTAGTGAGGCTGGAAGAGAAGGAAAGGCAAGAAGGCAGGGGATGGGCACATGGTTGGGGACAAGGGTAGAGTGTGTGCGCACAGGGGCCATTGTCCTCACTGATCTGCAGTCTCACTCCCCCTGCAAACCCACCATTGGCCAAGCCTGTGTGCAGCCCTCAGCTGAGGCTGCTCTTGGCAGATGGCTCCGTGATTGGGGAGCGTTGTTTTGCAGCCACCCGGAGGTGGCCTGTCCTGTTTGCGCCGGCATTCTCTCCCCTCGGATGGGCATCTCTGGAGAGTGGAAAACGTCTGCTGCATACTCAGTGTCTCTGCCACTTCCTGGGCCCAGTGCTACCAGCTTAGGTGCCCAATTCACCCACCAGCTACCTTCCTCCATGTACCAGAGGTGTGCGTGTCAGGCAGAGTGAGGCACGGGTAGAGAAAAAGCATAAAATCCCCCTTTCCCTGGCTCTCCCTCTAAGTTACATTTGAAATCTCAGCTTACCAACTCTTAAAGCTGTCCCCCATCTCCAATCCTGCTTCTACTCACTCCAGCTTCTGATGGCCTCTTGGGTTTGTATTCTCCTCCATCTGAAATAGCCCCCTTTCCCTTAAAGAGTCCTTGGGTAGACAGTCCTCCAAAGCCTCCCCACAGCCCACAGCAGAACCCGCTTGGCCTGGCTCTCCTAGGACGAGGCCTCTGCAGCCTCCTTTCGTGCCCACCCACCCCTGCCAACCCTCCCCGAACACTAGGCCCTTCTCTGCCTGCCTTTGTAGGCACGAGGCTGCCTTAGAAGGGTGAGATTAGGAGTGCTGGGTGTGTTCTTGGGTGACAATGTCTTCCCATCGCCTGTGCGACCTAAGATAAACTCCTATTCATCCCTCAAAACCTGAATTAATGATCACACCTCCCACCCCACCAGGAGTTTTCTTGTTTCCCCTTCTGTGTTCCTATAGAACCTGCTCATATACTTCTATTTAACACGATATATATACCATGATTGATTTCCACTTATAGACTTTTAGCTCTTAGATTCCAGAATTATGTGTCACTAATCCAGACCTGACATATAGTAGGTACTTATGCAAGCTTGAAAACACAAATGAGAAACAGAAACATTGTTTTTACCCAAAGAAACTGGTAATGTAGCCCCTTGTTTTGTCCCACGCTCCCTGGGGCAGGTAAATGTGCAGGAAAACCCATTTATTTGCCTTCTTGTGGTTCCAGCTACAGCTGACTTGCTGTCATGTCATCATCTCCCTGGGGGTTGATTGGAATTGAAGGATATAATTTTGCAAGGTCCCCTGCCTCTAGTGCAAAGTACACACAGCTGTCCCAGAAAGGTGCCCACAGCTTCCTAGATCTGTCACTTTCTATAAAAGCCTGGTCCACTCAGAGTGGATATCTGGTTCAGAAGACAAAAACTCCTTCCAGCTCAGGTATTGGGAAGAGACCAGAAGGTTAGTGGGATGGGCTTTGGTCTGGGGGACAGTAACTCAGAGTCAGTTCCCCGCTCCCCCTCCATAGAGGAAAGGACTTGCCCTGGAGGCACTCATTCCCCGTGCCTCTCTGATGTCTGAGCCCAGGGGAGCAGATTCTTGTTCTCTTAACCCCACACTGAAGAAGGAGCCCCCATAAGTGCCATGGCAGGCCCACCTGTGGCTCTCCCTTCCCAAGCACCACCAGGACCAGGTGCAGGTATGAGGCCCTAGCACATTACCAGGGAGGGGCCAGCCTGGGGCGCAACCTCTGGCCTTAAGGGCATTTATTTCTGGGAGGAGCAGGACTGGGAGGAGAGTTTGAGATAAGACTGTGAGCTACAAATATAACTCCTCACGTACAGGCCACTTTATTGCTTTTTTTTTTTTTTTTTTTTTTGAGACGGAGTCTCGCTCTGTCGCCCAGGCTGGAGTGCAGTGGCCGGATCTCCGCTCACTGCAAGCTCCGCCTCCCGGGGTTACGCCATTCTCCCGCCTCAGCCTCCCGAGTAGCTGGGACTACAGACACCCGCCACCTCGCCCGGCTAGTTTTTTTTTTGTACTTCTTTTTAGTAGAGACGGGGTTTCACCGTGTTAGCCAGGATGGTCTCGATCTCCTGACCTCATGATCCGCCCGTCTCGGCCTCCCAAAGTGCTGGGATTACAGGCGTGAGCCACCGCGCCCGGCCCACTTTATTGCTTTATAAAAATTTTCACCTTTGGCCAGGCACACTGGCTCATGCCTGTAATCCCAGCACTTTGGGAGACTGAGGCAGGTGGATCACCTGAGGTTGGAAGTTCGAGACCAACCTGACCAACATGGAGAAACCCCGTCTCTACTAAAAATACAAAATTAGCCAGGCATGGTGGCGCATGCATGTAATCCCAGCTACTCGGGAGGCTGAGGCAGGAGAATCGCTTCAACCTGGAAGGTGAGGCTGAGATTGCGCCACTGCACTCCAGCCTGGGTAACAAGAGTGAAACTCTGTCTCAAAAAAAAGAAAAAAAAAATTCACTTTTAAGCACACCTTCCTAAAACTAGATTTAAGTGTAACATGCCATATACATGCAGTGTGCACGTTTTCAGAAATGTGTTCTCATTGAGTAAAGCAAGTTAAATTCACCTAAGGGAGCCCCAAAGACCTTGGTGCCCTTTTGGGGTGCACAGCCATGGGGCCCCATTGAATTACAAATCCAATCAGCCTGGCATATCCATCCCATTTTACTGACCTCTGCCCAGCAAGTAGATCTAGGCTTCAGGGATATTTCTTCCCCAAAACAGGGAGAAGAGAGGTGCTGCCATTATCCTCAGTGTTCCCCCTTCTCTGGAAGGCCAGGAGATTGGAGATCCTGGGGGTGTCCAGCCTGGTCGAGGTGACAAGTGGGGCAAAACCAAAGATCAGTCTCTGGCGGGCTATACCAGGTGCCGTGGGGAGGCGGGGCAGGCAGAAGCTGCATTCTGATCTGAGGTGGGTGGTGGGGCTGCCATTGGAGGAGGCTCTCTCTTGTTTTCATGCGAGGCGTTCCCTTCAAGGAGATCTCAGCAGGGAGTCGGGGTGTGAGCAGCCAATATTAGGGGGACTGTGTTCCAGGCACTCTTCCAAATGTTCCATAGGTGTGAAATTTTGATCCCCACAGCCGCCCCTTAAGGTGGATTCTCTAACCCAGTACACCCATTTGCACCCCCTCAGCAATTTTCCTGTTGATGTTTGCATTTGTTTCCTGTAGCTACCATGAGTTACCATGAACTCCATGGCTTGAAACAACAGAAATGGATTCTTCTGACCTATCCAGTAAGGCAGAAGTCAGAAATGAGTTTAACTGGTCATGACCAAGGAGTTGCCAGTGCTGTGATCCCTCTGGAGGCTCCAGGGAGAACCTGTCCTTGATTGCTCCAAGCTCCTGGTGACTGCAGGCACTCCTGGGCTTGTGGCCACATCACTCCAATCTCTGCCTCCTTTGTTTTCACTTCTGTGGGTTTGGCTAAACTCCCTCCACCTCTCTCTTATAAGGATACTTGGGATGGCATTTAGGGTCCACCCCGATGATCCAGGATTCTCTCATCTCAAGATGTTTAACATAATCACGTGTGTAAAGAGTCTTTTTCCAAATAAGGTCACACTCATAGCTTCTGGAGATTTGTCATGGTTATCTTTGCAGGGATCATTTTTCAGCCTTCCACATTCTTCATTCAGATCACCTCTCTGTATTGTCAGACGTAAGTGTGCTTCCCACATCCTTTTTCAGGGAAGGACTTGCTGCCGGGTCACAGAAGTGTGGTCAGCAGTTGGCCATCAGCTCCTTCAAGGTCTGTCTCAGCGATAGAAAGTCAACTTGCCCGAGGGCTACCATTCTGGGGCAGTGCACTTCTAGAAATATAAAGCCCAGCCATTTCAGCCCCATGAAGGACATTCTCGGGGCAATATTCACTCAGAGGCCCCCACCACATTGACTGAAGCTTTGCTGGGCCTGCAGTGCAGTTGAATTTCTGCCTCTGCCCAGTCCTGCTTCCATCTGGTTCCTCTCACAGGAAATGATTCCTAATAAACATCTTGCCCCCCCAAACACCACCTACTTCTGTAGAATGCAACCCATGACACAGACATTTCCATTTTTGCCAGTATGATGGAAGTGAAGTGGTCTTCCTCATGTTATTTATTTGTTCATTTATTTAGAGATGGAGTCTCGCTCTGTTTCCCAGGCTGGAGTGCAGTGGTGCCATCGTGGCTCACTGCAACCTTCACCTCCCAGGTTCAAGCGATTCTCCCACCTCAGCCTCCTAAGTACCTGGACTTACAGGTGTGCACCACTACACCCAGCTAATTTTTGCATTTTTAGTAGAGATGAGGTTTCACCATGTTGGACAAGTTGGTCTGGAACTCCTGACCTAAAGTGATCCACCCACCTCGGCCTCCCAAAGTGCTGGGATTACAGGTGTGCACCATTGCACCTGGCCCGTGTCCTTTATATTAGCATTTCCCTAGTGTACTGGATTTAATAGTGTCCCCGAAAATTCACATTCACTCAGAACCCCAGAATGTGACCTGCTTTGGAAATAAGGTTTCCAGATGTGGTTTTCAGATGTAGTCATCCTGGGTTAGTGTAGGTCCTAAGGCTGAGGAGCAGTGTTCTTACAGGAAGAATGTCATGTGACAATGGAGACCATGTGACAATGGAGGTACCTGCAAGCCAAGGACACCAGGGCCTGCCAGCAGCCACAGAAGCCAGGAAAGAGGCACAGCATCTCCTCTGCAAGGAACCAACCATGCTGACACCTGGATTTCAGACTTCAAGCCTCCAGAACTGTGACAGAGTAAATTAATTTCTTTCTTTTTTTTTGCAGGGGTGGGGGGAACGGAGTCTTGCTCTGTCGCCCAGGCTGGAGTGCACTGGTGTGATCTCGGCTCACTGCACCCTCCACCTCCCGGGGTTCACGCCATTCTCTTGCCTCAGCCTCCTGAGTAGCTGGGACTACAGGTGCCCGCCACCACGCCCAGCTAATTTTTTGTATTTTTAGTAGAGACAGGGTTTCACTGTGTTAGCCAGAATGGTCTCGATCTCCTGACCTCAGGTGATCCACCCGCCTCAGCCTCCCAAAGTGCTGGGATTACAGGCGTAAGCCACTGTGCCAGCCCTGTGAGAGAGTAAATTTCTATGTTTTAAGCCACCCAATTTGTGATGATTTGTTACAACAGCTCTGGGAAACTAGACACCTTGTTTCTAGTAAGGTTGGACATCTTTTCATATATTTATTGATCATGTTCTCTGAAATGATCTTTCCTTCCTTCTTCCCTTCCTTCCTTCCTCTCTCTGTCTTTCTCTTTTTTTTTTTTTTTTCTGAGTCAGGGTCTCACTATGTTGTCCAGGTTGGTTTCGAACTCCTGGACTCAAGTGATCCTCCTGCTTCCACCTCCCAAAATGCTGGGATTACAAGCGTGAGCTACCATGCCCAGCCAAAATGATCATTTTTTTCAATGTAGAAAAACTTCTCCATCTCATCACATGAGAGTTGTCTTTCTAGTATCTGCTGACTTAAAAAAAAATCAATGTATTTATGGATCCCTGGCCCCTTTGCATAATTCTATTTATTTATTTATTTATTTATTTATTATTTTTATACACAGGGTCTCCCTCTGTCACCCAGACTGGAATACAGTTGCACAGTCATAGCTCACTGATGCCTCAAACTCCTTGGCTCAAGCGATCTTTCCACCTTTGCATAATTCTACAGCTTTCCAGGGACCTGCTTGCCCATTGGTTGGGAATCCTAACCTACGGGATTACATTTCAATCCTTTATGATGGACCTGAAGGTTCTTCAAGATCTCTCTTTGCCCATCTCTTCAACCTAATTTCTCTCCACTCATCCCATAAACATCCATGTTCCCATAATAAACTTCTTCCTTCTGGAACAGCCATTCTCTCACCTCTGGGCTTTGTCCTTGCTTTTCCTTTTCCCCAGAATGACACCTGTCATTTCCCTTCCTCTTTTCTCTCCTCTCCCTTCTATTACAATTCATGCCATCCTGCAAGACTCAGCTCAAGTGTTACTTCTCCTAAGAGTCTGCTCTGGTGGTGTTCTGTCCTTCTCCCTTGCCTTTTCCCATGCTGAGTTGGGTACTCCTTCTCCTTCTTTCTGTTCCCTTAGCACTCTGAGCATCTCTGAGTGGACCTCTTATTTGCTTTATTATTATTATTATTTTTGAGACTGGGTTTTGCTCTTGTTGCCCAGGCTGGAGTGCAATGGCATGATCTCGGCTCACCACAACCTCCACCTCCCAGGTTCAAGCGAATCTCCTGCCTCAGCCTCCCTAGTAGCTGGGATTACAGGCATGTGCCACCACGCCTGGCTAATTTTGTATTTTTAGTAGAGACAGGGTTTCTCCATGTTTTTCAGGCTGGTCTCGAACTCCTGACCTCAGGTGATCTGCCTGCCTTGGCCTCCCAAAGTGCTGGGATTACAGGTGCCTCTTATTTGCTTTGTATAGATTTTCTGAGCACCTTCTATGCATGAGCGCAGTACTCTCACAGTCTGTGATGACACACTCTGGAGATGCTGTCATGGGATTTGGAAAGTGGCGGGCCCCTCACTCAACATACTGCTACTTTCTTTGAGGCCTAGGACTGTGTCTTCGTGATAAGGTGCTCAGGGTGCATAACGTTGAACTCCATGGGAAAAGAGGCAAATGGATGGGTGGTTTGGTAGTGTCCTTGGTTTTCCTTCTCTTAGCAGATTAGATTCCCACTCCCTTCCATGATAAGTGTGATGAAATAATGAAGTACAGTGGCATCCTTAGGAGATGACACACAGGACCCATTTCATGAAGCCACCCAGGGAGTTCTTTTTCCCAGAAGACTAACAAAGGTGGAGGGATGAGGTGGCCAGGAGGGCATGGGTGGCCAGGGTTAAGGGTGCAATGAGTGGCCCCAGAGCATGACCCAGGTGACTGGCCCCACATAGATTTTCACTGGTCTGTACCAAACTTGTGAAGCTGACCACCCCTAATTTCTTCTCCCTGATTTCCTCCCTTCACTCCCAAGAGGCTCAGGGGATGTTGACTCCAAGTCCTGAGCTGTAGAGGAAAGGATGAGAGAAGGATCTGGGGACCTCGAACCTCTTGTCCCAAGACCAAGCAATCATGGTCCCCACTTATCACAACTACCACCATCATCAAATGCCTTCCTGCACACAGCCTTCCTTTATTATAAGCATCCATTAAGCTCCTGACACTCAATGTCAAGTGTCACGCCGGATGCTGGGGTTATAGAGATGAACAAGTCTGCTTTGGCTTCCCTGCCCACAGGTACTCGCAGATTAGGTGGGGAGACAGACTGAAAAAAGCAACACGCAGGGCATCGTGGCTCACGCCTGTAATCCCAGCACTTTGGGAGGCCAAGGTGGGTAGATCACAAGGTCAGGAGTTCAAGACCACCCTAGCCAACATGGTGAAACCCCGTCTCTACTAAAAATACAAAAATTAGCCGGGCATGGTGGCGTGTGCCTGTAATCCCAGCTACTTGGGAGGCTGAGGTAGGAGAATCGCTTGAACCGGAAAGGCGGAGGTTGCAGTGAGCTGAGATCGCGTCACTGCACTCCAGCCTGGGTGACAGAGCGAGACTCCGTCTCAAAAAAAAAAAAAAAGAAAGAAAGAAAAAAGCAACCAAGGTTACACTCCACACAGCAAGAGGCCTAAGGCTGCTATGTTTCCAGAGCTTCCAGCCTGGCAGGCAGATACACCACACACACACAGGCACACACACCACACCCCATAGTCACTGTGGCTGTGAGCAGACACACAGACCATAAAGTAATAAAAATATAGCAGATAAAATAAATGAGTTATTTGAATGTCGAAGGTAAGCCTTCTTTTTATGGATATTGCGGGAGGATAAGTAATGGGCTTCCTTTCCCAGAATGGGGTGTGGTAAGAATGAACTTTGGAAAGGGGCAGGGCCTGCAGGGGTGGGAGTTCTAAGTGTCTGGCACAACAGCTGAGGAGAAAATAGGAATCAGGTCCAAGGGAGGAATAGATCTGAAGCTGTTGTGGCTGAGCCAAAGGGGCAGGCAGGGGTACAGGAGAAGCAAAGGCACATCACACAGAGAAGAAGAATGCAGGCTGGGGAGCCCAAAAGGCCTGGGTTTGAATCCCAGCCCACCAACTACCCACTGTACAATTTTCCTTTATTTTTATTTATTTATTTATTTATTGAGTCTCTCTGTTGCCCAGGCTGGGGTGCAGTGGCACAATCTTGGCTCATCGCAACCCCCACCTCCCAGGTTAAAGGGATTCTCCTGCCACGGCCTCCTAAATAACTGGAATTACAGGCATGCGCCACCACACCCATCTAATTTTGTATTTTTAGTAGAGATGGGGTTTCACCATGTTGGCCAGGCTGGTCTCAAACTCCTGACCTCAGGTGATCCACCCGCCTTGGCCTCCCAAAGTGTTGAGATTACAGGAACCGCGCCCGGCCCACTGTATGATCTGTATGATTTTCTTTTCTTTTTCTTTTCTCTTATTTTTTATTTTTTTTTATTTTTTTTGAGATGGAGTCTTGCTCTGTCACCCAGACTGGAGTGCAGTGGTGCGATCTCGGCTCACTGCAACCTCCGCCTCCTGGGTTCAAGCAATTCTCCTGCATCAGCCTCCTGAGTAGCTGGGACTACAGGCAATGTGCCACCACACCCAGCTAATTTTTTGTGTTTTTAGTAGAGACGGAGTTTCACCGTGTTAGCCAGGATGGTCTTGATCTCCTGACCTTGTGATCCGCCCGCCTCGGCCTCCCAGAGTGTTGGGATTACAGGCATGAGCCACCGTACCTGACCTACTGTATGATTTTCAACATGTTATGTAATTAATCTTTGGCTTCCTTGCCTTTAAAATCTGGTTAATGATGGTACCCACATTATAAGGTTGTTAGAAGAATCAAATTAGATAGGGCTTGTAAAACATTTAGATCTACACTGGCACGTGGACATGTTTATCACGTAATAAGCAAGCTAACAACAACAATAATGAATGGCAAGGCAGGCTGCCTACACAGTGCCTCAGGGCTCTGTGCTTCCTTGTCCAAAGCTGGCACAGCCCTGGTATATCCTCCCTCACCTCTCTACATGTGCTGCCCCTCTCCTAGGGTCCCATCTGCTAAATCAGCAGAGAACTGAGAGATTCCTGATCAGAAACCTACCATACCTCTCTCTGCCTCCTTCTAGCTGCTGGGAGCCCCAACGACTAAAGTCTCCTGAAGTAGACAGAGTCGATGCCCTGGATGCCAGACCAATTATGTGCTTATCTGCCCACAGGCCCTGAAGTTCCCTGTGGCCTTGGAAAAGTGCAGACACCCGCCAATGCTCGTACACTCTTTGAGAACACAGAAGCATGTGCCTTTGGCAGGCTCTCCCCCAGAGCCTCTGCAGTCAGCAGAGGTAGGTTCTGTCCCAGAGCCTCTGGCTTTAGGACAGCCTCCCTGGAGTCAGTAGCTGGGCAGAACTGTTCTCAAACATCCTTTTGCTCCACGTGAGTCACCTTGGGGAGCTGCGGGTGGAGTTTAACGGCTGGTGGTCCTTGCTTCCATCAACTCACCTGGGCTGGGTCTTCCAGACCCGCCCTGTCCTGTTCTGCCCAGGAAGAGAGATAGATACACCTTGAGGGCAGGGCAGTGCCTTGCTTCTTGGGATGTCCCAGAGAGCCCCGAGCACATAGTTGGGGCCCAGTTAAGTGTCTGTTTAATCATGGAGGAGCCTGGGCAATTCCTACAGCCTGAGTCAGGCTGACTCAGATGGGAGCCAAATTCCCATGAAAGATCCCTGAAAAGGCCCTTAGTTCAGCCCTATGAGCCATTTTCAGAGCAGTTTTTCAATTTGTTCTATAATAATAATGATCATATATGATATATATATATATATATATATTTTTTTTTTTTTTTTTTTTTTTTTTTTTGAGACGGAGTCTCGCTCTGTCGCCCAGACTGGAGTGCAGTGGCACGATCTCGGCTCACTGCAAGCTCCGCCTCCTGGGTTCACGCCATTCTCCTGCCTCAGCCTCCGGAGTAGCTGGGACTACAGGCGCCCGCCACCACGCCCGGCTAATTTCTTTTTGTATTTTTAGTAGAGACGGGGTTTCACTGTGTTAGCCAGGATGGTCTCGATCTCCTGACCTCGTGATCCGCCCGCCTCGGCCTCCCAAAGTGCTGGGATTACAGGCTTGAGCCACCGCGCCCGGCCTTTTTTTTTTTTTTGAAATGGAGTCTTACTCTGTTGCCCAGGCTGGAGTGCAGTGGCACAATCTCGGCTCACTGCAACCCCCACCTCCCAGGTTCAAGTGATTCTTCTGCTTCAGCCTCCTGAGTAGCCAAGTAGCTGGGACTACAGGCACCCACCACGCCAGGATAGTTTTTGGGTTTTTTTTCATTTGTTTTTATTTTTTTGTTTTGTTTTGTTTTTCATACAGGGTCTCACTCTGTCGCCCAGGCTGGAGTGCGGTGGCACAATCTCGGCTCACTACAACCTCCGCCTCCCGAGTTCAAGCAGTTCTCCTGCCTCAGCCTCCTGAGTAGTTGGGATTACAGGCATACGCCACCACACCCAGCTAATTTTTGTATTTTTAGTAAAGACGGGGTTTCACCATGTTGATCAGACTGGTCTCGAACTCCTGACCTCGTGATCCACCCACCTCAGCCTCCTAAAGTGCTGGGATTACAGGCATGAGCTACCGTGCCTGGCGTGGTTTTTGTTTGTTTGTTTTAGAGATGGGATTTCACCATGTTGATCAAGCTGGTCTCAAATTCCTGACCTTGGGTGATCTGCCTGTCTTGGCCTCCCAAAAGTGCTGGGATTATAGGCGTGAGCCTCCACGCCTGGCCCATATATGATATTTCATATAGGAAGAGTTTACAAAGCATGAGAAATATATCTACAGTATGTTGTAAATTGTCATGAGTTACTAGTGTGTTTATTTATGCCTCTAAACAGAAATACCCTGAAATAGGATAGCTGTTATCTCCATGTGGGGAAACTGTGGCTATCAGAGAGGGTATAGAAATGCTCCAAGACCTCACTGAGCAGAATCTAGGTCTTCCCGCTGCTGTATCACACTATGCATTTCAATCAAAAATTTACTAAGCCTCAAGTGTTGTGCTGTGGTGAGCAGGAGCTGGGGAAGGAATATTTAGAAATGGCACACTCAGGGCCGGGCGCGGTGGCTCATGCCTGTAATCCCAGCACTTTGGGATGCCAAGGTGGGTGGATCACGAGGTCGAGACCATCCTGGCTAACACGGTGAAACCCCGTCTCTACTAAAAATACAAAAACAAAATTAGCCGGGCGTGGTGGTGGGCACCTATAGTCCCAGCTACTCGGGAGGCTGAGGCAGGAGAATGGCGTGAACCCAGGAGGCAGAGCTTGCAGTGAGCCGAGATAGTGTCACTGCACTCCAGCCCCTGCGACAGAGCAAGACTCCGTCTCAAAAAAAAAAAAAGAAATGGCATACCCAGCTTTGTGAGATCCTGGGGAATCTGGCCTCAGCCCACCCTCCCTCCTTACCCTACCCACTTCTTGGCCAATCTCAAACTCTCCCTTAGCTTCAGCCACCATTCGGACCACAGATTAGCCAGCTTGTGACTCTCCAAGCTGTATCTCCAGCCCCGACAACTCCTTTGAACTCCAAAATTATAGACCCAAGTGCCTTCTGCACACTTTCCATCTGGGGGTATCTCAGCATTGCCAGACCAGGTTCAAAGCTAGACCCCCTCCTCCCCAACACCTGCTCAGCATCCTGCATTCCTGTCTCAGGTGGTGGCTTCCACCTAATCACCTAGGTGTCATCCTTGGTGTCTCTCTCCTCCACCTAAACAGCCAATCATATTGCCAAGTCCTATCCATTTTCCTCCTAAATATTCCTCAGATCCAGCCCTTCCCCTTCCTCCCTATACCTTGTGTCCCAGCTCAGGCTATAATCCCTCGATAACAACCTCCTTCCAGCCTCCCTGCCCCCAGTCTTATCTCCCATGCATTCATCATCCCAGCAGCCTATCTGTACAGGTTCCTCCCTGCCTCAAACCCCTTCTGTGATTCCTCTGTCTGAAGAGATGAAGTCCAAGTTCCTTAATGAGGCTCCCTTTGATATGACCTTTCCACCTTTACAGCCTCTCCTCTAGCCACTCGGGCCTGCCCGCAGAGTCGACTTCATCTTGAAATTTTTCATTTTGTAACAAAGGGCCATGCATTTCCATTTTGCACTGGACCTCACAAATTACGTTGCCCGTCCAGCCTGCCTGTTGTTGCTTGCACCCCTCTTGCAGTTTGTGGCCACCTAAGCTGTGTCTCTGTAGTCTCCTCCATCTAAAACTCCTCTTCCCACATCACCCAGCTATCTTCAGCAAACTCCTCTTCCCACATCACCCAGCTATCTTCAGCTGTTCGTTTAGACTCCATGTAGGTGTTCTCTTTGGGACGTCTCACTGATCCTCCTCCTTCCCCTTCCCTGCCCTAATCGCCCCACACGTTGCAGGTGCTTAACCATGTCTACTTGAGAAACTTAATGAGAAGGCAAAGCATGACAAGTGCCACAAGAGACCTGTACACTGCTCTGGATGGTAAAGTGACGCAAGAAGGGAAGAAGGCATTTGCAACGGCCTCCCAGATCGGCGCTAGGACCCCGCCAGCAGACACCTCAATCCGCACGGAGAGGACCCAGTGCCCGCCTGGGGAAGCTGCTGCCAAGCTGGGCTCTCGGGCGCCGCCTGCCTCAATCGCACGGCCGCTGCAGCGCACCCCCGCCAGTCCCCGGCCGTGAGCCCGCCTCGCGTCTCCGATTGGCTGTCTCCATTCTCCCGCCCCTCCCGAGCTCAGCCTTTGGAGCCTTGGGGTGGGCGGGGCTGAAGGCCTGAGTGGAGCGTATACCCTGATTGGCTGTACGGAAGGCGGCGACGTGGCCGAAGGAAGCCCGTTTGTGTCTAAACTGAAGCTCGGCCATAACGCCACTGGATTGGGGCGGGGGGGAGCGGGCCAGAGTCTCCGGCCTGAAGCGGAAGTGGAGGAAAGATGGAGGTGTGGGGACAGGAGCTGGGTGTGCTGGGAACTGGCCGCGGACCCCTAACCTATGTCCCCGGTCTCCCTCCGGGCGCGGCTCAACCCAGCCCATCGCTCTGGCCTTGTTCTGGCCCTGCAGGGTGGTGGTTGGGACCGTGAAATGAGCGCGCGAGTGGCTCGTCCTCCCAGCCGCGCTCACGCCCCCCTCCCCACCGTGTTTCCCTCCAGGACCATCAGCACGTGCCCATCGACATCCAGACCAGCAAGCTGCTCGGTAGGAGGGGGCGCCACCGCTTAGCTGGCTGTCGGGGGGAGGCCTGTTCGTTGCCCCCTGTGTCCAACAGCTGGGAGCTCTGACGCCTGAAAGCCAGGGTCGAGGTGCTGACCACTGGCTTCGTTCTACGCCCCACGTGTGGCCAGACCTGCTTCCCTGAGAGCAGCCGGAAGGAACCATATGTAGAGTCTGTTTGACCTGTGTTTTCTCCTTTAATAACATATGTTATCTATCATTCAGGGATAGGATAAATGACTCCGGGCGACGTGGCTCATGCCTGTAATCCCAGCACTTTGGGAGGCCGAGGCTGGCGAATCACCTGAGGTCGGGAGTTCGAGACCAGCCTGACCAACCTGGAGAAACCTTGTCTCCATGTCTCCATGACTAAAAATACACAGACACAAACACAAAATTAGCCGGACTTGGTGGCACATGTCTGTAATCCCAGCTACTCGGGAGGCTGAGGCGGGAGAATCGCTTGAACCCAGGAGGCAGATGTTGCGGTGAGCCGAGATCTCACCATTGTGCTCCAGCCTGGGCAGCAAGAGCGAAACTCCATCTCAAAAATAAAACAAAAAACAGTCAACCGGCCGGGCGCGGTGGCTCAAGCCTGTAATCCCAGCACTTTGGGAGGCCGAGACGGGCGGATCAGGAGGTCAGGAGATCAAGACCATCCTGGCTAACACGGTGAAACCCCGTCTCTACTAAAAAATACAAAAAACTAGCCAGGCGAGGTGGCGGGCGCCTGTAGTCCCAGCTACTCGGGAGGCTGAGGCAGGACAATGGTGTAAACCTGGGAGGTGGATGGAGCTTGCAGTGAGCTGAGATCCGGCCACTGCACTCCAGCCCGAGCGACACAGCGAGACTCCGTCTCAAAAAACAAAAAACAAAAAAACAGTCAACCACTAAGTGGCACATTTGGAACTTAAGTCTGTCTGACCCACTGTCCATGCCCTTTGCATTAGGCCAGAAAAAAAAAAAAAAAAAAAAACACCCCTCATTTAAAAATCTTCACCTCCCACTTGATTTTAGGAGGAAGAGAGACCTAAGACCCAGTTGGAAATGAAGACCTTTTAGTGTCCAGGCCATCTCCAGGTTATCTGTATGGGGCCTGCATGCTTCCTCCCCAGTTCATAATCAGGGAAGGCCTCTTCGTCTGATCACAGCTCCTGGCATTTTAAAATGCTTATTGGATTCATGGATTTGATGCCAGTCTTGTCCTTAAGATGGTATCTGATGGCCGGGCGCGGTGGCTCAAGCCTGTAATCCCAGCACTTTGGGAGGCCGAGACGGGCGGATCACGAGGTCAGGAGATCGAGACCATCCTGGCTGACACAGTGAAACCCCGTCTCTACTAAAAAATACAAAAAAACTAGCCGGGCGAGGTGGCGGGCGCCTGTAGTCCCAGCTACTCGGGAGGCTGAGGCAGGAGAATGGCGTGAACCCGGGAGGCGGAGCTTGCAGTGAGCCAAGATCACGCCACTGCACTCCAGCCTGGGCGGCAGAGCGAGACTCTGTCTCAAAAAAAAAAAAAAAAAAGATGGTATCTGACTACCCCAGTCCATTGCTTCTAGTTCTGTGACATCAACATAATTTTTCTTTCTGAAAACTTTACAGGAATATAGCAGAGGGAGTATAACTGATACTAGTGTGGGACCCCAGTGTTTGACTGGTTGGCAGAGTACAGGTTCTGAATTCACCACTCTGTGGGGCCATTTAGTCTGTCCTGCTTGGTGGCCATGAGGGGCTTCTTTAGCCTCCCTTCAGATTTGTACTGGCCCTTCAGCCCATGTGCAGTCTTGCTGTGTGAGCTTGTTCTTGGTCATGAAAAGGACCAATAAAATGACTACCATTCATTGAGGGTTTGTTTTGTACCAGGTGCCGTTTTAGGCACTTAACATGATAAAAATGATCACTATAATTTTTTGAGTTCTTGCCATGTTTTAGGCACACTGTTCAGTGTTTTACCTGCATTCCCCTTTCTAGTCAGTGTCTTATTATTCCCCATTTTACATGTGGGAAAACTGAGGCACAGAATAGTAGACTTGCTCAAGAAACTTGATAACAATAACTAGAACCCAGGACCATCTGACCACAAAGCTCAGCTCTTAGCTCTCACTGAGGAAATATGCATGGCTCTGAAGCCACAAATCTGGGCCCAGACTTTGAGAGGTCAGTCCCATTGGTATTCACATGTACAGGGTGGTACTTCACTGTTCACAATAGAGTCATGTTATCTAGTCCTTAGGGCGCTGTAGGTATTAGAGGCTTTGCAGCTGTTCATTCATCCGGTACTTGGCATAACCATCTTGCATTTTCCATTGTCATGGTTAATCCCAGCCCTGAGGAAATGGAAGTTGAGCAGCATCCTCTGTCAGGAAGAAAGATATAATTACCCATAGAAGCAAAAATATTATGGGGAATTGAGAATGGTCAAAAGTGGCACTTTCATGTCAGGACCAATTGAAACTTTGTGTTATCCCTGTGTTGAGGCAATTGCTCTATAAAAATCACACTGCTAATGAAGTCAGATTGTCAGAGCCTGTATAGCCCCAGGCATCTCTTTGGGCTTGTCTTTATTCCCATCTTTCCAGAACCCCATACTTTATTAATCAATGTAAAGACAACTTTTAGACTATTTTCAGTGTATTTCACTCCCATTAGTGAAGGAATTTTGGTGATGTGAATGGGAATACTCCAGTTTGGGTGCTTCTCACGTAGATTGGCTGGTGGACAGAAGGCACTGCAGCCTGAAATGGCAGAGTCTGGTGCTGACGATCCGAGAGAAGATCAATGCTGCCATCCAGGACATGCCAGAGAGCGAAGAGATCGCCCAGCTGCTGTCTGGGTCCTGTGAGTGCTTAGGGGCTGTCACTGGAGTCCCTTCTTTGCTGAGGTAGTATGTATCAGCTGAGCTACTCCCTTGTTATGTAGACACCAGGGCTGGCCTTTAGAGAGGGAGCGATTTTTATTTGAGGTATAGATGCTGGCTTCTTCCACTATGATATGATGAAAGGAAAAGCTACACACTAAAGTTACTGGCAGTATATTATACATGAATCAGCCACCTGCAGTGCCCAGAGTAGGTGAGGAAGATATTTTAGTTCTCAAAATCCTGTCTCTTGCTCTCTAGACATTCACTACTTTCACTGCCTAAGAATCGTGGACCTTCTCAAAGGCACAGAGGCCTCCACAAAAAATATTTTTGGCCGATACTCTTCACAGCGGATGAAGGCAAGTGTGGGCCAAGGGCTGGTAGTATGTGCCTGGGGACATCCAGTCCAAGGAGTCATAGCCTGTGTTGTCTCTCTGAGGCTCCAGTGGAGATGCCTACATAGAATATTTCCTGAACTTTTGCTCTGTCTCTATAGCTTATTCCAAAGTGGATCCTATCCCTGAGTTTAATTTTCAAACCCACTGCTTTAGGGATCGCCTGCACTCTTAAAGTGGGTGGTCCAGCCAGCAGAGTTGAAAGGACAAGGAGTTTGTGTTTGATGTAACATGAAGGCTGGGAAAACTTCCCCTGTTTAGGGATTGAGCTGGGATGTGGCTGTTGAGTGCTTTTCTGGCTTAACATCATCTTTCTGTTCTTACTCAGGATTGGCAGGAGATTATAGCCCTGTATGAGAAGGACAACACCTACTTAGGTAAAGTGGCCTAGCCTGGGAGCCCCGGTATCCATGGGAAAGCCCATTCAGAGTTCTGAGATACCAGGCTTATAGGAGGCACAGTCTGTGAGTGGGAAGAGACTGGAGTGTAGATGTTGCCTATTTGTAGGTGGTAAAATCAATTGTTTTTGATGGAATTGATTTTCCCACCTACAAATTGATTTTCCACTGGGTGGAGTGCTGGGGGAAGGAAGAGGTTCAGGCTGGTAGTGGGCATTCGCCGTGCCTCAGCGAGCAGGCGTGTGTGGGTCCTCCACCACTCACCTCTTCTTGGTAAGCGGGAGTGTGCTGCCCCCACCCCCACCCCCGCACCCCCATTCTACACAAGACAGAAGAGGCACAGGTTTTCCTAGGAGCAATATCAAGTGCCTGAGAGAGAGCAACTAAAGGACTAACTGTGTTTGGGTTGGGTTTAGTATAAATAGTAATGATCGCTAATATTTACTGAGCATCTACTAAACGCAAGGAATTGTGCTTGGTGTGTCGTCTGGATTCTCTCTTGCATCTTCGTGATAAATGTTATTGTCGCTGTTTTACAGATGAGCGTTGGATTAGAGGGGTTAAATAACTTGTCTTAGGCTCCACAGCTGGGAACAGGCGGTGCTGGGAAGCTGACCTCATGCTCTTCACTACCACAAAGGGGGTGTGTGCATGCTGGGGCCTGCCTGCCTCATAGGGGGGTGTCCTGGGATGAATTTCTTGGGCCCTTCTCAGTGGAACTCTCTAGCCTCCTGGTTCGGAATGTCAACTATGAGATCCCCTCACTGAAGAAGCAGATTGCCAAGTGCCAGCAGCTGCAGCAAGAATACAGCCGCAAGGAGGAGGAGTGCCAGGCAGGGGCTGCTGAGATGCGGGAGCAGTTCTACCACTCCTGCAAGCAGTATGGCATCACGGTGAGCAGCGGCAGCCTCTTCGAAGCCAGAGGACACCTGGGCCCCTGCTTGTCTTCCTCTGACCCCGTCTGACTCCTCAGCCCGGTTGCGTCCGCTTTGGGCCAGTGTCTTACTTTTCTTCAGTCTTTGGATGTTTTCTTCAATCTGTTGGACTCCACCTCTCACCACTTCTGTCTCACTCCCCATCTTCTCCCCTCTGTAGGGCGAAAATATCCGAGGAGAACTGCTGGCCCTGGTGAAGGACCTGCCGAGTCAGCTGGCTGAGATTGGGGCAGCGGCTCAGCAGTCCCTGGGGGAAGCCATCGACGTGTACCAGGCCTCTGTGGGGTTTGTGTGTGACAGGTAAAGAGGCCTCAGCTTCTCCTGGTGGGCGTGCTTTGCCTGTGTTTCCCAGCTCATGTCCCTTCTCCAATTGTCTTTTTCCCATATAACATTTGAACTCTTTTTACACACCTGAACCTGTGGAGGCCTTGCCCATTTGACCATCTGGCTCAGGCCAAAGGCCAGTGTTGGCCTCATGCATGGTCTGCAGGAGAGTCAGTTGTGTGCTCTGTTGAAGCCCCACAGAGGAGGTGTTGCCAATGCTGCGGTTCGTGCAGAAGCGGGGAAACTCAACGGTGTATGAGTGGAGGACAGGGACAGAGCCCTCTGTGGTGGAGCGACCCCACCTCGAGGAACTTCCTGAGCAGATAGCAGAGGATGCGGTAAGATGGGCCTTGTGATGAGCTGTGGGAGTGTAGTGGGAGCTGCTTGTCCCCTCCCCACCCCCAACAGCCCAACCCAAGACCCAGAGGGAAAAAAGGGGATTTGTGTGAGAATGACTGTAGGTAGAAGGGCCCAGGAGGCCCTACTCCTTTATTTTTCTGAGTATAGGTGAGTGAGTGCCACAGAGGTTTTGCAAGGTGGTTCAGTTTGAACTGGGAGCCTCCATCATGTGAGCTCTCTGAAGATGGGCTTTCTTTGGGGGAGCTTAGAGGCCACTGCATTTGAACAGTGTGCTCTCTACAGAAGCAGCTGAGGCCTTTGGGAAGGCAGTCCCACCCTCCTTTTTAATTAATTTATTTTGGAGACTGGGCCTTGCTCTGTTGCCCAGGCTGGAGTCCGGTGGCATGATCTCAGCTGACTGCAACCTCTGCGTCTCAGCCTCAAGCGATCCTCCCAAGTCAGCCTCCCAAGAAGCTGGGATTACAGTCATGCGCCACCACTCCTAGCTAATTTTTTATTAACATCTTTGTAGGGATAGGGTTTTGCCATATTGCCCAGGCTGGTCTGAAACTCCTGGGCTCAAACAATCCCCTCTCCTCAGCCTGCCAAAGTGCTGGGGTTACAGACATGAGCCACCACGCCTGGCCCTTTTTAAATCCATCTTCCATGAGCTAACACTCTCTTTCCCTTTCCAGATTGACTGGGGCGACTTTGGGGTAGAGGCAGTGTCTGAGGGGACTGACTCTGGCATCTCTGCCGAGGCTGCTGGAATCGACTGGGGCGTCTTCCTGGAATCAGATTCAAAGGTGAGGAGGCCTTCTCAGTCTGTCTCTCTCATTACTACTCTAACCATCAGAAAAGTGTCATTTGTGTCTGTAAAGGCATCACTTGAAGTTCATAGCTCTAAGACCAGGTATAGTCCAAGGGAGGCAGAGTTTCACACCTTACATGTCAGGGTTTTGTTTTGTTTTTTGAGGCAGTCTCATTCTGCCCCTCAGGCTGGAGTGCAGTGGCGCAATCTCGGCTCACTGCAACTTCCGCCTCCCAAGTTCAAGTGATTCTCCTGCCTTAGCCTCCCAAGTAGCTGGGATTATAGGCACCCACCATCACACCCTGCTAATTTTTGTATTTTGTTAGTTTGTTTGTTTTTTGAGACAGTGTCTCACTCTGTCACCTAGGCTGGAGTGCAGTGGTGCGATCTCGGCTCACTATAAGCTCTGCCTCCCAGGTTCATGCCATTCTCCTGCCTCAGCCTCCTGAGTAGCTGGGACTACAGGCGCCCGCCACCACACCCTGCTAATTTTTTTGTATTTTTAGTAGTGACGGGGTTTCACCATGTTGGCCACGATGATCTCGATCTCCTGACCTCGTGATCCACCCGCCTCAGCCTCCCAAAGTGCTGGGATTATAGGCGTGAGCCACCACGCCCGGCTAATTTTTGTATTTTTGATAGAGTCGGGGTTTCGCCATGTTGGCCATGCTGGTAACTCCTGACCTCAGGTGATCCACCTGCCTTGGCCTCCCGAGGTGCTGGGATTACAGGCGTGAGCCACCGCACCCAGCCCATGTCAGAGTTAAATTTTGGTGTCCTTTTTCCTGCCTGGTGTCTGGTGCAGGATGTAGGGGTATAGGCAGGTGGGAACACTACAGAGCAGGGATGATGGGCCCTACTGCCATCTTTGGCACCTAACTCAGGGCTGCAAGTCCTTAATAGAGTTGGAACGTGCAGCCATTGACCTCATCAAGGGCTTTGGTTTATTCTGGCTCCTTGGCTCAAGAAAATTCTCCCACCATTGCTGTGGTTCTTTGCTCTCCTTCCAGGACCCTGGAGGTGATGGGATAGACTGGGGTGACGATGCTGTTGCTTTGCAGATCACAGTGCTGGAAGCAGGAACCCAGGGTAAGTGCACTATCCCCTGCAGCCCTGGCAAAAGTGGGGTGCTCAAGGGCCCCCAGGTGTCTAGAAACAGAAAAAAAATGCAGCACCAAGATGAGGCTTCTCGCACGTTTAACTGTTTCTGAAAACCTTGATGAGGATGTGAGTTGAGGGGGACCAAGAGAGGTTCTTTCTTTTTTTTTTTTTGAGACAGAATTTCACTCTTGTTGCCCAGGCTGGAGTGCAATGGCGTATCAGCTCACCGCAACCTCCACCTCCTGGGTTCAAGCGATTCTCCTGCCTCAGCCTTCCAAGTAGCTGGGATTACAGGCATACACCACCATACCCAGCTAATTTTATATTTTTTTAGTAGAGACAGGGTTTCTCCATGTTGGTCAGGCTGGTCTCAAACTCCTGACCTCAGGTGATCCGCCTGCCTTGGCCTCCCAAATACTGGGATTACAGGTGTGAGCCACTGCGCCTGGCCCAAGAGAGGTTCTTAAAAGTTAAGAGCTTAGAAACTCTCAACTTTTTAGAGACCAAATGTGGGCCAGCTGTTTTGATAGGAGGGTGGTAGGGGGGTCAGGGGGCACTGGAGTGTGACGTGACCCCCGCCCCAGCAGCCGAGAAAATGTAGTGGTGTCTGAGCCACTAGAGGGCGGTGCAGGATGAAACTTTACTTCCTACCGTCCACCAGAACAGAGAACCCGCCTTTCTACCCCTCTGAACCCAGCTCTAGTCCTTCTCTCAGGCTGGGGGTTGAAAAGTGGTACCTGATTAGAGCTGAGACACCTGGGACAAGGTACCCTTCTCCCTTGGATTGGAACAGGAAGTGGCTTTAGCGCAGTGAGTCTGTCCGTATTGATCCTCCAGGGCTTCTCAAACTTGAGGGTCTTTTCCTTCTCCAGTCCTCTGATCCTTTATCACTTCTCTGTCTCTCTTCCTGGCAGCTCCAGAAGGTGTTGCCAGGGGCCCAGATGCTCTGACACTTCTTGAGTACACTGAGACCCGGAATCAGTTCCTTGATGAGCTCATGGAGGTACTGTCATCTCTGGGAGATGCAGGGGGAGGCATGGCACCAGCACAGGTGGCCTCACTCCGGACGCCTGACCTGACCCTCCTGTTTGTGTGAAGGGTGTGAGTGCTTTCTGTGTCCTGCAGCAGGAACCTCACATATTAGATGCCTCCCGTTCATCCAGTTACTTATCAGGTACCTCCTAGGCACCTGGCACTGTCTTAGGCACCAGAACTTAGGTGGTGAATAAGACAGGTAAAGTCCTTGACCTCATGGAGCTTATATTCTAATGGGGAATGCAGACTGGAAGAAGATAAATAAAATTTGCAGGATGCTAGATGGTACTAAGTGCCACAGAGAAAAAGAAAGCAGGGAAGGATGACGAGATGTTGGGAAGGGCTATAGTTTTGTATCTGGTGGTCAGGGAAGGCCTCAGAGAAGGTGACCTGTAATCAAGACTGCAGGCGGTGCAGAGAGAACCATGCAGATGTCTGGCAGAAGGGCTTCCCAGGCAGAGAGAGCAACTGCAGAGGTCTCGAGGTGGGAGCAGGCCTTGCACAGTTGACCAGCAACATGGAGGCTGGTGTGGCTGAGGAGGGAGAGCTGGTGGGTAGTAGAAGAGCTCAGAAAAACAGCATCTGAACTTTGGTTTGCCTCTTAGTGAACTGGGAAGCTGTTGGAGGTTTTGGGCAGGTTAGGAACGTGATCTCATTTGTATTTAAGCACGATCCCTGTGGCTGAGGTGTTGAGCAGCCCAGCGTAAGGAGCCAGCATTCTTGGACCTTTGTTGTAGGGCTGGGAGGATGGGGTCCTGTCTTTGTTAATCTCTGTATCTGCTCCCTTCCCAGTAGCCTGCTGGTTCAGAGAGCCTCCTGAAAGTTCTGTCCTCACCCAGTTCCCTCCTCTTTCTGCCCAGAGGCTCCTCCCGGCTTCGAGGGGAGAGGACAAAAGATATCTGTCAAGTTTTAATGGCAGAATAGGATTGATAAGATAATGTGACTGGCTCTTGTATTCTTTTCAGCTTTGCCTTAATCCAGTGCTTCTCAAACATGTATTTCTGTTCCCTGAATCTCATTCCTCCCATGGAGACAAAATAAATATCTTCCCTGGGCAGAGAGAACCCTTTGAGTCTCTGTATTCTCAGTTATCTGATCCCAGGCTGGGAGAAAGGACCGAGGTCTGGGGTTAGGCTGAGAAAGGAGTGGGGGACTGAAGGGTGACAGTAGTCTCTCCGAGAGCTTACAGTGTTCAGGGGAAATAACCCCACCTTACCCAGAGTCTAGCCCTCATGTCTCATTTTTGCATTTCAAGTAGTCTAAGGGCTTAGATTCTGAGTTCTTTTCTCAGTTTGAACCAATTTATCTTTTTTCTTTCTTCCTTTTTTTTAAAAAAGAGTTTCTCTGTCACCCAGTTGAGTGCAGTGGAGCAATCATAGCTCACTATAACCTCGAACTCCTGGGCTCAAGTGATCCTCCTGCCTCAGCCTCCTGAGTAGCTGGGATTACAGGCATGCACTACCATGTTTGGCTAATTTTTAAAATTTTTGTAGAGACAGGGTCTCACTATTTCCCAGGCTGGTCTTGAAATCCTGGCCTCACGTGATCCTCCCGCCTCGGCCTTCCACAGTGCTGGAATTGCAAGTGTGAGCCATCAGGTACAGCCTGAACCAATGTTTCTTCTGTCCTCAGCTTGAGATCTTCTTAGCCCAGAGAGCAGTGGAGTTGAGTGAGGAGGCAGACGTCCTGTCTGTGAGCCAGTTCCAGCTGGCTCCGGCCATCCTGCAGGGCCAGACCAAAGAGAAGATGGTTACCATGGTGTCAGTGCTGGATAATCTGATAGGCAAGCTCACCAATCTTCAGCTGCAACACCTGTTTATGATCCTGGCCTCACCAAGGTCTGGCTTCCCCTTGATGCAAGGCTCTGCCATCTTGAGCAACTCTGCCTCCTTGTATTCCTCCTCTTGTTCCACGACCCCTTAGACCCCGTCCCTGCCTCCTGGCTGTTGCCATCCACTGGGGATAGGGGTTCTCTTTGGGGCAAGAGGGGGTGGTTTGATATATACAGGAAGAATCTGCTTGCTTCCTGAGTAGGACAGGGGAACTGGGAGTGGGTTTTCCTTAAAAGAAAGGAAAGGGTTTAAGGATATGAGGGTAAGCGGCCAATTGGGGGTTTGGTTTCCGAGCCTCTCACCTCCCCAGCAGCTGAATGGGAATGCTCAGGGTGCACAGCTACCCCAGCACTCACCTGAGTGCCCCGCACAGGTATGTGGACCGAGTGACTGAATTCCTCCAGCAAAAGCTGAAGCAGTCCCAGCTGCTGGCTTTGAAGAAAGAGCTGATGGTGCAGAAGCAGCAGGAGGCACTTGGGGAGCAGGCGGCTCTGGAGCCCAAGCTGGACCTGCTGCTGGAGAAGAGCAAGGAGCTGCAGAAGCTGGTGAGATGGGAAAGGGAGGCCTGCCAGTGGGAGGACTCCCAATCTGTGCAGAGCGAGGCCCTGAACACCCCTGCTTCCGCCCACTTGGTATCACTATTTCAGATTGAAGCTGACATCTCCAAGAGGTACAGCGGGCGCCCTGTGAACCTGATGGGAACCTCTCTGTGACACCCTCTGTGTTCTTGCCTGCCCATCTTCTCAGCCTTTGGGCTGAAGATGATAGCCAGGGCTGATGTTTTGAGGCCCTTCAAGGCAAAAGATCAGGCCGACTGGAAGATGGAAAGCCACAGGAAGGAAGCAGTACCTGATGGTGATCTTGGCATTCTTCATGTTCTCTACAAGAAGCTGTGGTGATTGGCCCTGTGGCCTGTCGGGCAAAAACCACAGCTGCTCCTTCTAGTTAGTATAGCAGACTTAATAAAAGAGGAAAAAAACTCTTGCTTCAGTATTGACAGTTCCTTATGCTGCTTCTCTGAGCCTGCAGTTGAGGCTCCACACCCGTTTTTGTGGGGTTCTTGATCCTGTGGGCTCCCCGGGCCATCAGCTGTCACTGTGGATCCCCAAGTTGAGGACTTTTCCTCTTTGCTTCTGGTGATAAGGAGGACCCCAGACCTACAAATGGTTCAGCAGGGGGCTCTGGGATGGCTGTGTGTGGGCCCCTTTCCACGACCAGGCCCAGGCTCCCCGACTCAGGCCAGAAGCCCAGGGGGAGCAGTCAAGCAGAAGCCTTGTTGGAGCCGGCAAAGCTGTATTTTCCTTTTAGTCACAGCTTACCTCCAGGCAGAGGGAAATGCGGTTTGGGGAGGAAGGGTCCGATAAACAAGGTGGAGACAGGAGCTGTCACCTTCCCTGGCTGCCTGTCCACTTCCTGCCCATAACTGCCCGCTCTGTGATCGGATAGAGCCCACCCCAGAGTAGCAGCCCTCTCCCAAGCCACCTACCCATCCCCATTTCCCAGGAAGGGTAGGGGTTGGGGGTGGCCGGCAATTCGATTTTAATTTCATAGCAGAGCAGTTGATTCATGGCTCTTTGTCGCTGGCGTTGACTCCCGTAATGACTTTCCATCAAAATGAAAAGTGGAGTGACACCACTCATTATTCCTGCTGCTTGTTATCTCAGTTCTGGGGAGGGTCGCCCCCTCCCTGCTGCCTTTCAGCCGCCCTGGACAGTGAGTGATGGCCCCTATTAATCACCGACCCCGCGGACTCCGGCGGACACACGCTATCCAAAGGAGAGAGAGATAAGGCAGCATGAACTGCTCGAAGCCGTTCCTATCAATTAATGTCAACCCACCACTTCCCCCCAATCTTTGCCTGGTCACCTCCTTTTGGGGGATCGGGGCCGAAACGAGAAGTCCAGGAATTGAAAAAGGAAAAATACTGGTGTTGAACGTGGAGGTAAGACTCCGCAGACTAGCAGAGTCTAGAAGAGGTGAGTGGACTGCACTCTGGCCTCAGAGCTCAGGAGGGAGGCTCTTGGCCTAGGGAACTGCCTGCTGCTCTTGGTCCCTCTCCCTCTGGGAGAATGCCTGCTAACTCCTACCCCACCTGTTCCGCTGCTGGCTCTGTTGGCCGTCTGGCCGGCCTCTTGCAGTAGCAGTCAGTTCACTGAGGCATGCTACCCTTGCCCATTCTAATGTCCCTTGCCCGGTCACCAGCTGTTACGCAGACTCCCTTGCTTACAGCAGTGGAGCTTTAGGGAGAAGCCCTGTGGAGCAGGTGACCGTGGCAGACCGGGTTCAGGCCTCCAAAGCTTCTGCCCCTGCCCTTGCAGATGAGCACCTGACCTGCTTTCCCAGCCCCGCCTAAGGTTGGCGAGGGGAAGTAGTACTCACCGAGGTTTGGCTATTTTCCCAGGAAGGGAAGTGGGTTTAGGGTTTTCTCAGCCGATTTTGGCCCCCTTGGTAAGCAGTGTGGTTAGACGACTGTTCTGGATCAGAGATACTAGGTGACTGCTTAAAAGGTGACATCAAGGCCCACCCTGATCCTTAGGCTGAGGCAAGTGGTTTCATAAAAGCCTTTAACCCGATAACATTGGGTTTGTTCTCCAGAACCTTCAGCCTCCCTTTCCTTTGCCCCCGCCTGCTTCCTGGGCCCAGCCCTCCTGGCCATGCCGAAGACACCGAAGGGGCCCACCTGGCTGGTTCTCCCTGGGCAAGAGCAGCTCTGTGTCTTTCAGGTCTGCCTCCGACTTCCCTGAGCCTCACTGGTTGTATTTGGGCTCCTGCTTGTGAATCTCAGAACGCCCTCAGAAGTCGTTGTAGGGACAGAATGAGTTAAGATATGCAGAGCTCTTAGAATGCTGCCTGGTGCGGAGGAGGCTCTTGCTGGACACGTGTGAGCTCTTATTTTTGGTTTGGGAAGCCATGATGAGGACTCTCCATCCTAGAGGTGAGGGGCTTTAGGAGAGCTTAAGACCAAGTTTCAAGCAGTCAGGTTTCCAGCGTTGCTAAAAACAATTCAGGGAAAGAGGGAAGCGGTGCACCAAGATTACACCCTCAGAATCCTTAGTTTGGTGTAAATTATACGGCCAAGAGCACACTATACTTTTGTGTTGACTTTTATCCCACCTCTTTCCAGAGAGGATTTAAGGCAACGCCTCTCACTACTTGGCTAAGACACCTCACCCAGCTTCAGATAAGGAAGCAGCGAGTCACCTTTCTAAAATTCTCTGCTTGCTAAATCCAGCCACAGCTCAGCCCCACTCACTGCCTCTGCCCAAACACTGCCTCTCTTCCTGCATCAGCCCTACCGTGTCCTCTCCGGTGTGCTTCTCTTTATAGACCACAAAAGGGGGATCCCTTTGCACTGCAGCCTGCAGTGGCTGACTGTGAACATGGGATAAGTGGAGTGCTGAGTCTCGTTCATCTGGGTCCCAGCGGTCCACCCCCTGTGCCCCTCTAAGGGCCTGCCAGAATGGTGGGGAGTCTGGCACATCTAGAACTCCTTTCCTATTGCCAGTTCAGAGCAGGGAACAAGCTGCATTATTCAGAGCGAACATCTCCCCACCCATTTAAAGAATTAACCTGCTCTGGAGACCTGGCCTGGAGTTGAGGACAAAGAAAGGCACATCCCCAGCCTTTGGGAGCAGGAGCCAACCTTGCTGGAGCTCCTCACATGCACCTCCCAACCACCATTAATTTCCCAGATGTTGTGTACAGTTTCTCCCCAGAAACCCAGGTCCCAAGGCTCTTCTCTGCCTTTTCATACACTCCTACCTGTCCTGTTAATGATTTTTATTTCATCTTTTTTTAGAACTTACTATTTTTGAGACACTTTCACTCGTCACCTAGGCTGGAGTACCCTGGAGCGATCTCGGCTCACTGCAACCCTTGCCTCCCAGGTTCAAGCAATTCTCCTGCCTCAGCCTCCCAAGTAGCTGGGATTACAGGTGCAGTAGAGACTGGGTTTCACAATGTTGGCCAGGCTGGTTTCGAACTCCTGACCTCAAGTGATCCACCCACCTCGGCCTCCCAAAGTGCTGGTATTACAGGCGTGAACCACCATGCCTGGCCTAAACTTATTTTATTTATTTATTTATTTTTGAGATAGAGTCTCACTCTGTCACCCAGGCTGGAGTGGAGTGGTGTGATCTCAGCTCACTGCAACTTCTGCCGCCCAGGTTTAAGCTATCGCCTCAGCCTCCCGAGTAGCTGAGATTACAGGCACCTGCCACCATGCCTGGCTAATTTTTGTATTTTAGTAGAGATGGGGTTTCATCATATTGGTCAAGCTGGTCTTGAATTCCTGACCTCATGATCTGCTCACCTCAGCCTCCTAAAGTGCTGGGATTACAGGCGTGAGCCACTGCGCCCGGCTGTCTAAGCTTATTTTTTAATAGAGACAGGGTCTCACTATGTTGTCCAGGCTGATCTCAAACTCCTGGCCTCAAAGGATCCTCCTGCCTCAGCCTCCCAAAGTGCTGGGATTACAGGTGTGAGCCACCTCATCGGGCCTATTTAATCTAATTGCCACTTGTTTGATCTCTTTCCCAACTCCTGTACATGCACATACAAAATCTAGTAAAAGTGATAGGAAGACAAATACGCAATACAGTGTGGTGGTGATTAGCATGTTCTTGAGATCTGGACTGCCTGGGTCAAATCCTGTCTCTGTTCTTACTCCCTGTGTGATCTTAGGCAAGTTGCTAGACCTCTCTGCCTCATTTCCTTCACCTGTAAAATGACGAAGACCTTGGGTAGGAAGCTGTGGTGAGCATGCACACCACTTAGAACAATGCCTGGAGTCTGGGCATGGTGGCTCACGCCTGTAATCCCAGCACTTTGGCAGGCCAGGGCAGGCGGATCACCTGAGATCAGGAGTTAGAGACCAGCCTGGCCAACACGGTGAAACTCCGTCTCCACTAAAAACACCAAAAATAGCCGGCGTAGTGGCAGGCACCTGTAATCCCAGCTATTCAGGAGGCTGAAACAGGAGAATCGCTTGAACCTGGGAGGCGGAGGTTGCAGTGAGCCGAGATCGTGCCATTGCACTCCAGCCTAGGCAACAAGAGCAAAACTCCGTGTCAAACAAAAACAAAAACAAAACAGTGCCTGTCACAGTAAGACTCAGATTAGCTGTTGTGAGAGGGCAGTGGGGTGGAAATACCCTCGGCTGAGGTTTGAAAGTTGTGTTCCAGACCAGGCGCGGTGGCTCACGCCTGTAATCCCAGCACTATGGGAGGCTAAGGCAGGTGGATCACGAGGTCAGTAGCTCGAGACCGGCCTGGCCAATACAGTGAAACCCTGTCTCTACTAAAAATACAAAAATTACCTGGGTGTGGTGACACGCATCTCTAGTCCCAGCTGCTCTTCAGGAGAATCACCTGAATCCAGAGGCAGAGGTTGCAGTGAGCCGAGATCTCACCACTGCACTCCAGCCTGGGTGACAGAGCAAGACTCCATCTCAACAACAACAAAAAAAAGAAAGTCGTGTTCTGGTGCCACATATTCCAACATGTCCCGGATCAAAGCCATTGTCCACACCCACATTGCATCTCTCTCTATTTCCTGACGGTTTCATCAGTGGTGTCCTGGGCTCTGCTGGCTGCTCTTTCTAATCCACCCTTTCTGTGTTACTCTGGGCCTTTTCGCCCTAGTCATTTCCCTGCTTCGAACCCCCCAGGCTCTATAGTGCCCCAAATTCCTAGAGTAGCAGCCACCGAGCCCTGCGTAATTGGACCCCCACCAGCCTTTTCAGCCTGGGCTACCCACCCAAGACACCAAATCCACATGTGTCCTCAAGGCCCCACCCTTTACTCGGCTCCCTACAAAGCATCTTGACCCCTGACTCAGATGAGGCCCAGACGCATCTCTGTGGACATCTCCAGCTGTCCCTGCAGAATTAGTCACTCCGTCTCTCAGCAGCACCCTGCAGCCCCATGCAGGTGTCCTTAGGAGGGGGGAACACTTAGTGATTGTGTTATATGCCTTCCTGAAGTGCCTGCCCACTGAGCTGCTTGAGGGCAGGAATGGTGTCTTGACCACATTTGTGTCTCTCTTGGAGTATCAAACTTTAGCTTCTCTGAACTTTGTCTTAATGCTCTCTAAAATGACTTTGACCTCTGACATATTATGATCATGTGGCTTACAAGTTAACACAAAGGAAGAGTCCCGCAAAGCACAAGAAGTTTGGGAAGAAAATTGGGGTTCAGTCAGCTTTTTAAATGGACTGATGGCCAGGTGGGGTGGCTCATGCCTGTAATCCCAGCACTTTGGGAGGCCGAGGCGGGAGGATCACTTGAGTCCAGGAGTTCGAGACCAGCCTGTGCAGAGTGCCTCTCTACCCCGAGGATCATTTCTGGGCCTCATCTCTCCTTTTTCCCTGCTTGGTTGAGGACATTTCTGGAGAGGAAAGTAGAGGGCTGTTGTCCCATCTGTTTGGAGATATCATTGCTTCATAGACCCAGGTTTGCTATCAAAGCTGGGGCCTCCTCCCCTGTCTGAATGCCACCATCTGCTGGGCTTTGAGCAAGCCGTTCTGCCCCCTGAGCAATCAGGCCCGAGGAGCTGTGTCCAGCGTAGCTGTCCTGCCTGGCAGAGCCTGAGCCCAGCAGGAGGGGATCAAGGCTGCTGCAGGAGTATAGAGCCCGGGGGCACCAGCTGACCTGGGTCTGCCTGTGTCCTCCAGATGCCCTTCCTCCCTGGTGACCGCCAGCGCCTCTCTGAGTAAATTGGCCCTGAGTAAACTCTTACTTAGCCAGCCTGCCACCCTCCTCTCATTCCCCAGGCTTCAAAGAAAACCAGTTTGAATATTTAAACTTCTCCTGTGTATCTAATAAAAAGTTCTGCACTATTTAACGCCCCAGCTATCCATTACTGTCGGGAGCTGCCCTCTCCCTCCCAGCGTTCCCCTCCCTCCCTCTCTCCCAAACCACGCGCATGGCAAAGCCATTTGTCAAACCGCTCCCGCCGCTGGCTGCTGGCTGCGCTTGGCTGTGTCTGAAAGGACAAGCCGCCCCACAGGGGAAGGTGGGAGTGAATAAAGGGGCTATGCAAATTGCTGCTTAATCTGCAGAGAAACACCCAGGCTTTGGGGAGACGCTCATTACTTCTTTTAACTGTGATTAACGGGCAAATTAAACCCAAGCCCTTAACTCTCTCCTGGCAGAGGACTTGAACGCAGAGCCCTGGGCCAGTGAGGTTGGAGGGAGGTAGTTGTGTCTGCAGCTGGGGATGAGGACCGAGGAGCATCCGCACTGCCCCTCAACCCTGGTAGAAAGGAGGGGAACCCCAAATCCCTGAGGACAGACCCAGCACAACTAACCTTAAAGCGCAAGGAAGGAAGGAAGAACTTACTTCTGTCTTTCAGAAGACAGCTCTGCCTGTCATTCAAGAAAAAGTAAAGTCAGGTTGGGCACGGTGGCTCACTTCTGTAATCCCAGCACTTTGGGAAGCTGAGGCAGGTGGACTGCTTAGCCCAGGAGTTTGAGACCAACCTGGGCGACATAGCAAAACCCCGTCTCTACAAAAAATACAAAAAATTAGCTGGACTTGGTGGCCCGCGTCTGTAGTCCCAGCTACTATGGACGCTGAGGTGGGAGGATCACCTGAGTCCAGGAGGCAGAGGCTGCAGTGAGCCAAGATCACACCACTGCTCTCCAACATGGGCGACGGAGACCCTGAGTCAAAAAAAAAAAAAAAAAGTAACACGGAAGCCAGGCACAGTGGCTCACACCTGTAATCCCAGCACTTTGGGAGGCCAAGGTGGGTGGATCACTTGAGGTCAGGAGTTTGAGACCAGCCTGGCCAAGATGTGAAACCCCATCTCTACTAAAAATACAAAAAAAAAAAAAAAGTCCAAGTGATCCCTTGAATTTGCTGCCATCCTTCCCCCCGCCCACACATACACATACACACACACAAAAAAAACCCTGGGAGAATTTCTTAGACCTCACATGCCAGAACATGCCAAGGGTGTGGCTAAAGCCACTTTAGCCACAAACTGAGTTGCTGGTCAGACCAGCCCCAAGTCTGGTGCTGGAAAAGAGTGTTTAAGGAGCCTCCAGATGTTCAACTCCAAAAATGACCTTGAGACCTATTAACCAGGGAGGCGAGGAAGTAGAAGGTTGGGGAGCTGAGTGTGCTTCTGGAAGGGGAGGCACTGGGAATGGCCCTGCGCTGGCCATACCGGTTACAGGCACACACCCTGAAGCACACAACATACAAGGGATCAAAGAGCCAAGGCAGCTCTCTTCATTCCTTATCCGTCTTGGGTTTTGGTTTTGGTTTTGAGGTAAGACATGCGTAGCATAAAAGGTATCATTTTAATCTTTTTTGAGTGTATAGTTCAATGACATTCACAGTGCTGTACCACCATCATCACTATCCATTCTGCTTTTGCAGAATATCGAGCCGTCCTATGAGACCTGTAATCACCTCTAACAAACAGCAACAATGGAGGCAGGGCCCCGTCGCTAGAAGAGTTCTGTTTGAAATCCAGAAAACTGGAGAATGCCCACAGGAGCCCCGGGAGGAGGAAATAGAGGCCTGCCGTTCAGGAGGCAGGTTGGGGAGGAAATCCTGCAGAGCTTCCCCGTTAAACACGGATTTCCCCTAAGCTTGAGCGATTAGGAGGTGAAAGATGACATACAATGGTGACAGACTGTCTGTCAACCTGATGGGGCCGAGGAGAGACACGGCCCTGTATTTTATTCTGTCGTGGAGTCGATCAGTAGGTCTGTCATAGAAACCAGCCCTGACAGCTCGCTCAACAACTCTGCTCTCTTTTCTTAACTCCCGAAGCCCAGCTCCACCATCTATTAAAACATCCTAGGCTGTCAGGGATATTAAAAGGCTCTGTCACTCCTTCTTAAAACAGTCATAAATACAATCTGGACACCAGCATTTGGGCAGAAGCCCCAGTGTTGAGTGGGAAGAGGCAACAGCAGGTATGTCTGCCTTCTTGACAGCCTGGGCTTTGGCATGGTTCAAATAGGGACCATGGACTTATCTCCCTTTTCTCTCTATAGATGCAAGAATCAGGGCCTTCTCTAATGTTGTGGATGCCTGGTATTTTGAAATGACTGTTCTTGACCACAGGATGTAGTCTTTGGTAAATGCAACCACAACTCTCAGCTTGTCTGACTCCTCATGCACCTAAACCACGCCTGTTCCGAATGCCCACCTAAGGAGTCTGGTTCCCAGGCAGGCCACCCCAGCTGGTAGGAGGGGGAGGAGGAATAAAAAGGTAACCAGAGTCTGAATTTTCTTCCACAGTGGAGTTTGCCTCTTTCCCACTTCCTTTCTTCTTGCTGCATGCAGCCTTGTAACTGACCCACCTTGCTATTCAAAGGTCTTTGGGGTGCCAGAAAGTGACCTGACTTTGCGGGTGGGCTCCCTAGAGTGTAGGCTGGAACTTATGACCTTGCCAATTGGAGGAGCCCAGTCATCATCTCTGAATCTTTTTTTTTTTTTCTGTTGAGACAGAGTCTTGCTCTGTCGCTGCAACCTCCACCTCCTGGGTTCAAGCAATTCTCCTGCCTTAGCCTCCCGAGTAGCTAGGACTACATGCGTGTGCCCCCATGCCTGGCCAATTTTTGGGTTTTTAGTAGAGACGGGGTTTCTCCATGTTGGCCAAGTTGGTCTTGAACTCCTAACCTCAGGTGATCCACCCGCCTTGGCCTCCCAAAGTGCTGGGATTACAGGCGTGAGCCACCGAGCCTGGCCTCATCAACTTCTGTGTTGACATCAGGGCAGTGCAGCACCAGGAAGCCTGGCATCTTAAGATGTCCTGTCTTTTGCCCACCCAGTGTCCAGTGTCCAGAATCACTTTTCACCCCAGGACTTTCACTCTTTCACTTAGCTTTGGATATTTTTAAACTACAGACTGTGTGTTTTTCCCAACTGAGTTATCTTCTCAGCAGCTTTCTTCAAATATTGTATGCCAAGAAGGTCAGGCTTTTATATTTTCTTTCTATGACATTAAATCCCTACTTTATTCCACTGTGCAGCCTCAGAGGGCAGAACTAGAGCCCACCTGTGGAGGTAACAGGGAGATGGATTTCCACCTGATATAAGGAAGCCCTTTCTGACAACCAAAAGTGCCCTGCAAGGGCACAGGTGGGAAAGTCACATCACTGAAGACCTTAGGCTGACATTGGATCAATATCTGGTGGGGACACTTCTGAGAGTGGAAGGTTGGGTCAGATGACTCTGAGTCAATGATTTGGGCACTTGGTATGTCCAGAGGCTGGACGAGGCCTAGCAGCTGTTCACCAGCTGCCTTCCATGTGGCCATCTTGCAATTTAATCCCAGACGGTCGGACCCCTCACCCTCAAAGGTCACAGGGCCAGCTGCAGGGTAGTGGGCAAACCCTTCTTTGCCCTGGTAGCCCCCAGGCAGTGTCTGTGATCCAGCAGGCAGGATGTGGAAAGGAAAGAATGAGAGATGAAGCTGAGAGATCCCACCAGCGTCTCTGGTTGAAAAAGGCAGGCGGGAGCTCTGCTGGCTTCCCCTCTCCCCCTTTCACTTCACCCCCTCCCTGCTCCTTCCCTGTTTCCACCTGCTTTCACTCTCCCTCCCTCTTTTGCTCCCTTCATCTCTCCCAGAGACTTCCCCCCATCTCCATGGCGATAAAAGGGGAGGCTGTGCCCTGTATTTTTAGTTGCACCATAATAGCCCCTTTCTCTGGAGACACAGGGGCTGCCTGTGGAACGAATCTCCCCCTGCCCGTTGGCTCACAAAGGGCCAGGGAAGCCCCTTCAGCCTGGGCCGCCCTCTGTGACCCCGGTCTGTTTCCGGGTGGGGTGCGCTTCCAGCCCTCGGGGGCCTGCAGCTGGGCCTCTCTCACGGGATCCTGCACACAGGCAGGGTCACCCCGGCTGACCTCTCCCGAGGACAGAGGTCAAGCCCCCTCTGGGGTCTCTGATGTGATTGGAAGGGAGCCCAGGCAGGGGGCAGGGGGAGGGGCGAGGAGGAGGGGACCCTCCCTTTTAATGTAAAATTAAATGACTCCCTGTGCCTCCCTGTCTGCGCCTATCTCAGGCTGGGTCCCCTGGCCTAGGACCTCACCCTTGGGGATCCAGGCATCTTAGAAATGAGTTAAACACCCTGCACTGGGGCTTGGTCAAACCTGAGTCCAGAGTATTAGAATAATAAAATCCTGGCCCGGCGTGGTGGCTCACGACTGTAATCCAGCACTTCGGAAGGCTGAGGCGGGCAGATCATGAGGTCAGGAGTTCAAGACCAGCCTGGCCAGCATGGTGAAACCTTGTCTCTACTAAAAATACAAAAATTAGCCGGGTGTGGTGGCGCACACCTGTAATCCCAGCTACTTGGAAGGCTAAGGCAGGAGAATTACTTGAACCTGGGAGGCGGAGGTTGCAGTAAGCAGAGATCATACCACTGCACTCTAGCCTGGGCAACAGATCAAGATTCCATCTCGAAAAAAGATAAATAAATAAAAACAAAATCCTGGCATGGGAAATGGGAGAAACTGCATAGGGCATCTGGGCCTGCAGAGTCAGCCCTGGATTTGAATCTGGTATTTGCTTTGCTACAATGTGGCTTGAGACACTTCTGGGCCTTGATAGGCTCATCTGCATAGTCAACATCACAAGGTTGGCCGGGCGCGGTGGCTCAAGCCTGTAATCCCAGCACTTTGGGAGGCCGAGACGGGCGGATCATGAGGTCAGGAGATCGAGACCATCCTGGCTAACCCGGTGAAACCCCGTCTCTACTAAAAAATACAAAAAACTAGCCGGGCGAGGTGGCGGGCACCTATAGTCCCAGCTACTCAGGAGGCTGAGGCAGGAGAATGGCGTGAACCCGGGAGGCGGGGCTTGCAGTGAGCTGAGATCTGGCCACTGTACTCCAGGCTGGGCGACAGAGCGAGACTCTGTCTCAAAAAAAAAAAAAAAAAAACACAAGGTTAAGGCTGGAGTGAGATAATGCACATAACACGTTTCTTTGCACCGTGTGTGGCTCCTAGTAGGTACTCAGGGTCCCATAGCTGTGACACTATTAGGCAGGAAGTTCTCAGGCTTCAAAAATTCACCCGCTTCATTGAGGCTAGGGCATCCCCATCTCAGACCATTAAAGATAGAGAAGCCACCGTCCCCAGAGAAGAACAGTCAAGGCAGGATAGTGGATGGGAACCCAGGCTGGGAAGTCAGAGTGGCTGGAACTGAACTGAGTATGTAGGGTTATTATGAAAATCAAACATGTTAACACATGAAACGTGCTCAAAAGGGAACTTGGCCCTTCACTGCCACTATATAAATGTTATTATTATTATTATTTTTTTTTTTTTTTTTTGAGACGGAGTCTCGCTCTGTCACCCAGGCTGGAGTGCAGTGGCCGGATCTCAGCTCACTGCAAGCTCCGCCTCCCGGGTTCACACCATTCTCCTGCCTCAGCCTCCCGAGTAGCTGGGACTACAGGCGCCTGCCACCTCGCCTGGCTAAGTTTTTGTATTTTTTAGTAGAGACGGGGTTTCACTGTGTTAGCCAGGATGGTCTCGATCTCCTGACCTCGTGATCCGCCCGTTTCGGCCTCCCAAAGTGCTGGGATTACAGGCTTGAGCCACCTCGCCCGGCCATAAATGTTATTATTATATTATTATTGATTTATTATTATTGGGTCTCTGTGGATTTTCCGGAACGTTTCATATTACAAATATGTAAAGCCCCTGCCCCTACAGGTTCCCCCTCTTTTCCATGTCACACAGCATGTTCTGATTCCTGGCAAGAAATAATATACGATCACTCTGACTTGCTTGTCTGATGAAAAAAAATTCACATTTTGTCCATGTAAATAGCAACTCTAAACACAGCTAACCCAGAAGGGAGTAATTGGCCCCATATAAAACAAGGCCAAGTGAAAGATAGGAGTTTCGAAAGGTCAGAGGAGGTCTGGCGGGAGCTGCTGACAGCTCTTCTAACCTGCCCAACTTATTACCAGAATCATTTCAAGAGATAATTTAATGGTCTCCCTCTGTGTGGCCCTGTTCACTCCTGAAGGGAAATAAATAAATAAACAAACAAACCTAACTACCCCAACCAACACATGCTTTATGAGAACATCGCTTGCTTGTTTTTAATGGCACAGTTATTAATATAACTGTCCCGGCACCTCCCCTACATCTGATCACTGTTGAATTACGGGCCTTGAATCCTGATTGCAGTTCCCATGACTGCAGACGTTTCCACACTGTCCTGACGGGAGGAGAGAAGCAGCCCTCCACATGCAGGGAGGACTCAGAGGCTGGAGCGGGGGTCTGCTGCCCTATCTGGGAGCATGCAGAATTTGGCGGACAAAGTGGAAACATGGAGCAGGAGGGGAAGGAAGGCGTCTGTAAGGTGTGATGAGGAAAGCTCGGGACTGAGGTCAGGAGACCTCAATTCAAAACAATCACTAGCTCTGGGATCTAGCTCAACCTCTCACCTGCCTCAAATAAATAGGAATCTTATTTTATATTTTATTTTTTTTTTTGAGACAGGGTCTTGTTCTGTTGCCCAGGCTGGAGTGTAGTGGTGTGATCTCAGCTCACTGCAACCTCTGCCTCCTGGGCTCAAGGAATCCTCCCACCTCAGCCTCCTGAGTAGCTGGGACTACAGGTGTGGGCCACCACACCCAGCTAATTTTTTGTAATTTTAGTAGAGACAGGGTTTTGCCATGTTGCCCAGGTTGATCTCAAACTCCTGTACTCAAGCAATCCGCCCACCTCGGCCTCCCGTAGTGCCGGGATTACAGGTGTGGGCCACCCTGCCTGGCTAAAACAGAAATTTAAAGAACTCCCTCTTCCCTTTGCCATTTTGAAGCACTTACAATGTGCCAGGCATCGTTAGCAAGATCTGATTTAATGCAGTCCCATAACCACCGTGTATGGAGACTAACTTAATCCCCATGTAGTAGATAAGGAAACTCAGGCTCCGAGAAATTAAGAAACTTGCCCAGCTGGTAAGCAGGGACGCTTGTTGACAGCCCGAATGTGCCTGACTGCAGGGCCCAAGCCTGTAACTACTAGGCTACACTGCCTTCCAGGAAAGTAACAGCTGTCCCTCCCACCTGGCAGGATGGAGAGTCAGATGAGCCTATCCAAGTGAAGGGGTTCCATCACCTCCACAGCAGTATCATATGAGGTGGCTACAAGGCTTTCCCAACAGCAGGCAAGGGAGGCTGGAGTCTGACACACTAAGATTAGAGGATGGACAACAAGAGCAAGCCGCAAAAGGCAGCAGCAACATCCCAAAGGGGACTGAATGAGTGACGAGCAGGCCACACCATTCCAACACACTCCAGAAGAAAGCTTTATTTCCTTTGAAATAAACTGTGGATAGACAAGGAAAGGGGAGAATGTTCTCATATTCTGTGACTTCCTACCTCCATCAGGGGTGTAGTTAATTCTCATCTTGCTGGGTCATCCTCAGGGACTTGGAGATGAGCAGGGCTCTGGTCTAGTTGAGTGGCAGGGACATGGCTGTTTCATGCTACCCAGGACCCTGACACCATACGGAGAAGCCTCACTGAGTTCAGCCACAGTAGGGAGTTGGTAGAGCTAGGCATAAAGGCATAGAGGTGGCCAGGGGACAGACCCTCACCTTGGCCACGCTTGCTGGCCACCAGAGGCAGCCTCAGGCCCAGGGCAACCAGGTGGCTGCTTGGTATTCTGCTCAGGCAGGCACCACTGCGTCCTGCCTCCTGGCTTCTCTGCCAGAGGGGCCTCCTCCCCCAGCCCAGCCTGGGCCGTGCATTATCCTTGCAAGACTGAGGACCTAATGGAGGCAATCAGCACCCCCAGAGCAGGGGCACTCCATCCAGGCTTGAGAAGGAGGGCAGAGTAGTGCTAGTTGGCTTCTTTGTGCACCCTGAGATCAGGGTGTACTTGAGGGGGTCCCTGGAGCTGGGGGCATTCACTGCACCCCATCTTCAGGGGCTCTGGACAACCTCTGTCCAGGAAGCCACATTGCAAAAATTTCTCTCCTTGTCGCCATAGGATACCTTTGACATTCAGGGTCCCTTTGGGGAGACCCCAGCCTCTTGAAGCTTTCCGCTTGCTCTGAGGAGGGAACACTCCCACCCCTACCCCACCCCCTCTCCTGACTGCCAGCTGGCCGGCGTGGGAGCCAGGCTTCCATTGCCCATTGTTTCTCAGCTCTCCTCCCACGGTGGGGGTGGTGAGCCTCACCCCCCCAGGTCAGGAGCACAGGGCAGCCCCTCCCCCTTCCCTCACTGGGCTTCAAAGACCCAGAGGGACTAACCCTTGTCACCATGGGGCCTCCCCTCTGGGAGCCATGATGGGGACAGCTGCCCCCAAAGCAGCATTCAGTGGCTCCCTGGGAGTGAGCAGAGCAGGCCAGGAGGTGATCACAGGCATTTATGAGGTCAAACGAGGGAGGTCCCAGGCAGAAGGGCTTGGGAAAAGCTTGGGGATGGGAGAGAGGCAGCAAAGGTGATTGCAGTAATTAAAGCAATGAGCACGCTACTTCCACGAGCAGCTAATCCTAGCACAGCGCAGGACCAGGTGCTGTGTTTCCCATGTGCCGTGTCGTTTCTCCTCACAGAAGCTGTGGAATACCAAAGCTACCTTGCACACGTGGAGAATATCAGGCTCAGAGAGGTTAAGTAATTTAACCGTGTCACACAGAAAGGCCCTGAAAAAGACTTGGACTCATATTATTAGACTATGGAACCTTACTCCTAACCACAGTGCCAGGTGCTGAACCAGGCAACTGGGAGGGAAAACAGAACGGATCCTGGGCACCCATCTTCAAAACACTCACCTGACTTCATACACGTCTGCACAATGTGTGCTTCTTGCCAAAGAGCATCCAGGCATCCAAGAAGCAATGTTTTCACTGAGCCCACAAATACAGAAATTTCCCCCTCTTCTTTCAAGCTCTTCTTCCGCTTCTAAGTGTCTCCACTCCTCTTCTTCCCAGGCTAACATTCTCTCCTCCCACCATCTGCTCCCAAGATGGCTGATACTGTCCACCTTGCTCCCCTGGGGATGGAGGGGTCTGGGCCTCATCTCTCCCCCAGGTGCTGTAATTTGAGGGGCTGCCCGACTGGAGTGGACCTAGGGCCTCCCAGACTGCCCTCCCGCCACTGTGAGTTGGCTGGCCTCTGCCCTCTGCCCTCTTCTGCCATTAACCCTGTCACCTGCCGGACATCAGCCTCCGGGCCCAGTCTGTCATCCATGGCCAAAGATGGATGGGGGGCGGCTGGGGAGCATAAGCAGCGACCCCTTAATGAGATCTGGCGGGGGAGGGCTGGGCTCTATCAGGCAACAGCAGGGCCAGGTTGGCAATAACAGGCCCTTGTGGAGCGTGACCCATTTTCCTTCTGGAGGAGAAGACAGTAGGGTGAGAAGCTGCAGGACAGGCTTGCGGGGCGGGTCACAGGGTTCTTTTACTACCCACCCCTCCCCTCCTTCCCCTCTTCTGGCAAACCAGACTGGGGGGTAGATGGGCAGAGGCTATGGAAAACAGATGACCCCCACTTCTCATTCCTCCTCCTTAGCACGGTGACCCCAGCTCCTAGGGAAGAAACATGGACACAAAGAATGACTAGGACACAGGAGACCAGATGCCAGGCTGGGGCAGCCCCAGTCAGTCCTGGGAGACATCAGAGAAACTGGAGGGAGGGGCCTTTGTGGGGTGTCTATGGAGTGAGGAGCATCTTCAGAGGTGCAAGAAAAGGGCCTTTGTTGAAGCTGGTGAAAGAGTGGGATGCAAGGGTTGGGGAAGAAACATTATTGCGTTACTGGGTGGTCTCCCTACCATTTCCCCCCATGGTGATTCATGGCATTTTAAAAGAAAGAGATGCTGGGCCGGGTGCGGTGGCTCATGCCTGTAATCCCAACACTCTGGGAGGCTGAGGCAGAGGGGTTGCCTGAAGTCAGGAGTTCAAGACCAGCCCGGCAAACATAGTGAAACCCTGTCTCTGCTAAAAGTACAAAAAATTAGCCAGGTGTGGTGGCAGGCTGCTGTAACCCCAGCTACTCGGGAGGCTGAGGCAGGAGAATGGCTTGAACCCAGAAGGGGGAGGTTGCAGTGAGCTGAGATCGTGCCATTGCACTCCAGCCTGGGCAACAAGAGCGAAACTCTGTCTCAATAAATAAATAAATAAGATGCTGGAAAGCATCAGTTCTAGACTTTCATTGTACAGATGGGGAGGTTGATGTCCAGAGAGGGGAAGAGATCCACCCAAATGAGTAGAAGAGCCAGAGCAAGAAACCAGGGCTCTAGGAGACCCCGGCCTCCACTCAGCACTGCACCGTGCTCCCTTCTTGCTTCTTATCCGGGAAGAAAATATAACAGCTGCTGAAATAAGTATTCCTGGACTTGTCTAAAAGGGGTTATTCTTTCTCACTTCTTCCCCCACCCCCTCAACCCACATACAGTGCATTGCCCAAGGACTTTTTGTAGGTTTGGGAGAGAGACTTGGGGGAAGAGGGGTGAGGAGGCTTCTTATTTCATCCAAGTCAGAATGGGAAATAATTTACTCCCTGAGGTCATGAACAGGGTTGGTTCAAAATAGGACTCTTCAAGTTTGAGGGGTTTATTTGGGTTTGGTTTGGTTTTGCCCAGCAAAGTTTGGCTGCGAGACCCTTTGGCCACTTATTTTGACATTGGCCACTGTCGATCGCCCCCTGCGCTCCTGCCTTGATGCTGCTGTGGTGATGTCTGTCTCCTCTCCTCCCTGCCTATGACAGTCCAGCTGAGTTGGATTGTGGAGTGTGGCATCTGGTGGTTCGGGGATCAGGGACTTTGGAATCTGGTCCTAGTAAGCTGTGTGGCTCTCAGCAACAATTAATCTTTCTAGGCCTCAGCTGTCTCATCTTTAAAAGGTAGTAATAGAAAAGTCTTCACACCTTTTTCTTTTTGAGACAGTCTCACTCCATTTCCCAGGCTGGATGGAGTGCAGTAGTGCAATCTCAGCTTACTGTAACCTCTGCCTCCCAGGTTCAAGCAATTCTCCTGTCTCAGCCTCCCAAGTAGCTGATTAGGTGCCCACCACTATGCCTGGCTAATTTTTTAAATGTATTTTTAGTAGAGATGGGGTTTCACCATGTTGGCCAGCCTGGTCTCGAACTCCTGACCTCAGGTGATCCACCTGCCTCAGCCTCCTAAAATGCTGAGATTACAGGCATGAGCCACCACGCCCTGCCCACACTTCTTTTTAAAAAGAAGGACCAGGCTGGGCAACGGTGGCTTATGCCAGTGACCCCACCACTTTGGGAGGCTGAGGTTGGAGGATCGCTTGAGCTTAGGAGTTCAACACTAGCCTGGGCAACATGGTGAAATGCTGTCTCTACTAAAAATACAAAAATTAGCTGGGCGTGGTGTTGTACTCCTGTAGTCCCAGTTACTCGGGAGCCTGAGGCGGAAGGATGGCTTGAGTTTGGGAGGCAGAGGTTGCAGTGAACTGAGATCATGCCACTGCCCTCCTCCAGCCTGGGTGACAGAGCAAGATTTTGTCATTAAAAAAGTAAAAAAGACCAGAACCAGTGCCATGCTGAAGCTGGCTTGCACTGGCTCCTAAAAGCCAATTATGTGCATTTCCCGACTTTGCACTGGGATTTCCAGTTGGTGGCTTGAAATGGGCTTTGGTGGAAATATTTACACCACAGAAATAAGAAAATGCTACAAATCAGGGCTTCAGCACTCCAAGTGAGAGCCGCTAGTAAACTTTTAGCAGCAAAACACTGGCCAGAACTCCAACATGTTATATAAAAACCCATAAACAAGCTGATCACGGTGGCTCACGCCTGTAATCCCAGCACTTTGGGAAACTGAGGTGGGCAGATCCCCTGAGGTCAGCAGCTCGAGACCAGCCTGGCCAACATGGTGAAACCCCATCTCTACTAAAAAATACAAAAATTAGCTGGGCGTGGTGGTGCATGCCTGTAATCCCAGCTACTCAGGAGGCTGAGGCAGGAGAATCGCTTGAACCCGGGAGATGGAGGTGGCAGTGAGCAGAGATCTTGCCATTGCACTCCAGCCTGGGTGACAGTGTGAGACTCTGTCTCCAAAACAAAACAAAACAAAAAAACCCCCACATAAACAGAACTGCTTTGGTTGGTTGAAACAGGGGTTCCCCACTCCCCTCACACACACACCAAGCTTTGCCAAAACCCAGGACTTGAAGTCTGAGATTTGTCCCAGCTGTCAATCCTGTGAGTCTAAGTAACAGGCCACAAAAGCTGAAGCAGGAGGAAGAATGACGAACAATGATAAGGCTTAGGTTTTATGACTGTATTTAGCTAATTGAGCCTTGGCTGTGTGGGCAAGTCAGCTTTGATGATCCAGGAAGCAGCTCTGGAGTTGCTTAACGCTGCAGGTCCCAAGGCCTTCTGGTGGCCTCAGCAGGCAGTGGCACCCTCCAGAGCAGTCTCTCATTAGGGGATCTCTCAGTGGGTGGCAGGAGGATGGCTTTAGGGGAGGGAATGTCACCCATCTCCCCACAACTGTGCCCCTGCCCCGCTGGGTGACGGGAAATGGTATGACATTTGAATCCATTCAGGTACTGCAGGAGAATGAATGCTGAATGAATGAATGAATCCAGGGAGAGCTGGAGCCAAATAAGCTTCGTCAATTTATGTGATGGGGAGGATGCTAACCAGGAAGTGGAGGCCGGCGTTCAGATGCAGGGCTCAACCCATAGCTCCAGCAGTTCCTGACCATGACATTTTTTGTATTTCTGTACCGTTTTATAGAATGGGGCTACTGAACCAGGCTTAAAATCGTGTTTCAGTCTGATCTTTATGATGGGGACGGTAGGGGGGACACGGAGCCTGCATTGTGCATGCAGTGGAACGGCCCACTTCACAAGCATGTTTCGCCTCTATTTTTGCCAAGGTTCTGTGAAGATTTCCATATTCCCAAGCTTGCTATCTTTCTAGCCTAGTAGAATCAGCTGGGCTGATTTTTTCTAGCTGGTGGGAAAAAATGCCAGCAAGCAAAAGAAAAGGAGAGGAAAAACAAATGTTTGTAGCCGAAAGAAACCTGGCATTTAATCTAGTGATTTCTATCTGCCAATCATCAGAATTGTTGTTACCTGGGACGATTTAAAAAGTACAATTTCTAGAACAGGCGCGGTGGCTCACGCCTGTAATCCCAGCACTGTGGGAGGCCAAGGCAAGCGGATCGCAAGGTCAGGAGATCGACACCATCCTGGCTAACACCGTGAAACCCCGTCTCTACTAAAAATACAAAAAAACTAGCCAGGTGTGGTGGTGGGCACCAGTTACTCTGGAGGCTGAGGCAGAAGAATGGCGTGAACCCAGTGAGCCGAGATCGTGCCACTGCACTCCAGCCTGGGCAACAGAGCGAGACTCCGTCTCGAAAAAATAAATAAGTAAAATAAAATAAAATAAAAAGTACAGTTTCTTACCCCTGCCTCTAGACATACTGATTATTAAAAATCTCCTGTGGGGGATGGGTCTGGTGTTTGGGAACCAGCACACTCTCTCCTGACCTCCCACAGCGGACGGTGAATGCTACCACCAGTTGACCAGTCATAAGACTTTGTCTTCTTTCTGTTTCTAAAAGAGATTTCCTCATTTTCCCTTAGCCAACAGGGAAAGATGAAAAAAAAAAGAGTTCTTTCCTACAGCTAACCTAAATCTTGGCTGCATTTCTAGGCCTCTCTTCTGTATAATAACTTCACTGATGACTTTCAGAGTTTGCTTTCTTCACCTTGAATGTTCTGGGTTTATTTCTTCATTCAATAAAAATTAATTCAGCACCTCCTACTTGCTAGGTCCTTTAGTAGCTGTTGGGGAGATGAGTAAAATGGACACTATCCTTGGCCTTTGCAGGGAGTCAGACAGTTAAATTTGCAATGTTGGCCAGGTATGGTGGCTCATGCCTATAATCCCAATACTTTGGGAAGCCAAGGCAGAAGAATTGCTTGAAGTCAGGAGTTTGAGACCAGCCTGGGCAACATAATGAGACCCTATCTCTACAAAAAATTTAAAAAATGGCCGGGCGCGGTGGCTCACGCCTGTAATCCCAGCACTTTGGGAGGCCAAGATGGGCGGATCACGAGGTCAGGAGATCGAGATCATCCTGGCTAACACTGAAACCCTGTCTCTACTAAAAATACAAAAAATTAGCTGGGCGCGGTGGCAGGCGCCTGTAGTCTCAGCTACTCGGGAGGCTGAGGCAGGAGAGTGGCGTGAACCTGGGAGGCGGAGCCTGCGGTGAGTGGAGATTGTGCCACTGCACTCCAGCCTGGGCGACAGAGCGAGACTCCGTCTCAAAAAAAAAAAAAAAAAAAAATTAGCCAGGTATGGTAACACTTGCCTGTGGTCCCAGCTACTTGAGAGGCTGAGGTGGGAGGATTGCTTGAGCCTGGGAGGAGGTCAAGGTGCTTCATTGAGCCTTGATTACACCACTGCACTCCAGCCTGGGTGACAGAGCGAGACCCCATCTCTAAAAAATAATAATAAAAAAATAAAATAGCATGTTGTGATGTCAGGCTAGGGCAGATGTTGGGATGGTAAGATGGGATGGGGGAAAGCCTCCTGAAGAAATGAAGGGTCGGGTATGGTGGCTCATGCCTGTAATCCCAGCACTCTGGGAGGCCAAGGCAGGGGCATATCTTGAGCCCAGGGATTTGAGACCAATGTAGGCAACATAGCAAAACCCCATCTCTACAAAACCCCATCTCTACAAAAACTAAAATAAAATAAATAGCTGGGGGTGGTGGCGTGCACCTGTAATCCCAGCTACTCAGGAGGCTGAGGCAAGAGAATTGCTTTAGCTCAGGAGGTGGAGGGTGCAGTGAGTGGTGTTTTTATCACTGCTTTCAAGCATGTAGCAAGAGAGCGAGACTCAGTTGGAAGGAAGGAAGGAAGGAAGGAAGGAAGGAAGGAAGGAAGGGAGGGAGGGCGGGCGGGCGGGTGGGTGGATGGGAGGGAGGGAGGGACGGGAAAGAAGGAAAGGAGGGCTAGCTTGCAGCCTTAGGATAAGTAGCAGTTAGTCCAAGGATGTGGAAGGGAGGGTGGGGAGCAAAGATCCTGGCAGAAAGACCAGCATATGTGCAGCTGAAGGCAAAAAAATAGAGAATGCTTGACAAACTGAGGGAAAATTCATACAGTCAGGCACTGTGCCTCACAAATCCTTCTGTCATTTCTACAGTTCTCCCTAGAAACCCCTCGAAACTCACCTGTGACTCTCTAGGCTCCCTGGAGTCCCGAGCAAGACAAAGAACTTTTGTCTGATCAGCTGAGATATGATGAGAATGACCCCCAGGTTCCTTATTTATGCATCCGGCATGCAGTTTGCTTTTGTAAGAACAGCACTGTATTGCTGACTCATAGTCAGCCATGCATTTTACAATAATCTCACAATGTCTGCCCTGGGTTTTCTTTCTGCCTGACTTCCCTTTCAGCCTTCTTTTAAAAAGCCTTGCCTCTGTGCTCTCTCTTTACTTATCTCTTTCTTTGAAATGGATCATGTCTAGAATTTGTGGGTTTCGGGGAAAACTGCCATCCCATGGGTCCTTCTCCAATGAAATGCAGGTCAAACTGAGATTTGGAATTGAAAGCTGATGAGTCTAAATGCCCACATCTTAGAGCATCTAACCAATCTATCCGCCCATCAGGGTGACTGATCCCATCCCTGTCTTATTTGCTGCTGTGGGGGTGAGGACAGGGGGCGGAGAAGGATGGAAGCAGAGTTAGTGCCAGACAGTGATGTGCCAGGCGGAATAGAATCTCTGCACAATGTTTCCTGGAAGGGGGAGGGGGGCAGATGCTGACAGGCTCGTGGGAGCCTTGCCAACAGATGGGTCTGCCTGGGTCCCTGACTAAACCAACTAACTCTTCCCAAACTGATCAGGCTGCAGGGCCAGAGTCCCACTATTCTTCCCTGGGATCCCAAGTGAAGCAATGGGGGCCACGTAGGAATTCATCGGTCAGTGCTAGTTTGGTGGGTGAGGGTGGGGAGGTCGAGAAGGGGCAGGCACGGGGGTGGGTGCGCTTGGATTCGCTCATGGGAGCTGAGCCAGACTCAGCAGGGAAGAAGGGTCGCTTTGGCATTCATTCTTCTGCAGTTACCAGGCCTCGCCGCCTGCCAGGCTGCTGGTGCGCAGGGCCCAGCCCCCTCCCCAAAGAGCCCCTGAGAGGGGCCAGGAGTGGGGGGAAGGCCACCCGTGGCCTTGTGAGGCTGAAGCACAAGCTCCTTCCTCAGCTGCCAGGGAAGAATTTAATTACCAATTAAAGCCCCCTCCATCTGTTTCGGGCCTGCCAGAGAGCTCTCTCTACCCTTTAATTACATCTCTGACAACAATTTAACTCAATTAGCTGGTAAACACAGCAGAATGCAGGCAACCCAGGGCACCCTCTTGTCTCTGCCATCTGTCTGTCCGTCTTGTGCTTTCCCAACTCGCTCTCAGTCTGTCTGTCCTGCCCTTACTTCCCTGTCTCATTTTGACACCATCTCCCCACCCCTTGGTTTTCTCTTTTCCTTCTGTCTTCTCCAGCACCTCTTGTCTGCTTCACACCAGCTGGGTTTCCCCCTGGTCTTTGTCATTCTGTCGTCCTCTCCCATCTGCTGTTTGTCCATCCCTTTCCCGTGTTCTGTCTTGTTCTGTGCATCCCAACTTTCTCTCTTTCTCTGCCAGGCCAGTCTCCAATGAATGCTTTTCCTTCCCCTTTCCTTCTCCCCATCTGCTTCCTCCTTCTCCACCCTCCATCCTGCATTAACCAAATCCAGCCCTTTCAGTGTCTCTTCTGTGAGCCTCCTTTCTGGTATGCTTCCCTTGACCCCTGCCATCTCCTTTTGCTTCATCCACTTAGCACAAACGAAGGTGAGCCCTAGGAGCAATGGTTGCCATCTTTTGAGCACGTACTTTGCCAGTCACTGGCTAAGAGCTTTGCATGCATTATTTTGTTGAATTTTTACAAAAATTCTGTGAATTGGTATAATTATTCTCATTTCACAAGTGGAATAATAGATCCTCTCAGAGATTTTGCCACTTGCCCAAGATCAGAGTTTGCAACTGATAGAACCAGGATTCAAAGCCAGGTCTGTTTCCTTCAATACTGAATGAGATACCTGAGGCTGGGCACAGTAGCTCACACCTGTAATCCCAGCATTTTGGGAGGCGAAGGTGGGCAGACAGCTTGAGCCCAGGAATTCGAGACCAGACTGGGCAACATGATGAGACCCCCGTCTCTGCAAAAAATATAACGATTAGCCAGAAATGGGGCATGCCTGTAGTCCCAGCTACTCAGGAGCCTGAGGTGGGTGGGTCACTTGAGCCCAGCGGGTCGAGGGGAGCAGTTTTATGGATAACAGAGAGGCCTGAATATTTGGGGAAAGGCTCTGTGTTGTTGAAATGAAGGGCAAAGCAATAGGTTCCCAGTTAACACTGGAGGGAGGTGGGTAGAGAAGGTAAAAAATGGAAATGGTTTCTGATAATTTAACCTCCTCATTCTGCTGGAAGGAACCTTTCAGATTCTAGTTTACTACAGTGTTGAAGAAGTTCTCCAATCCTCTGAGAAAGTAAAAAATGTCCAGGACCTACAGAAATAAGAGAGAGGGAGAGAGAGAAACAAGTAGGCTATAATTATCCTAGCAACCCTCTCCTGGAAGGGGGGGTGGGTGCTGCAGAGAAGGGCAGGCTGATCCGTCTTGTGGACAGGCAAGGACGTGATGGAGACCCCAGGTCAGCCAGGTAGTCACATGGCTGCGGCTCAGGCAGACCTCAGCCAGATAAAACTCATCTGCTTTCTTCCCCCGTCCTTCCTCGGCTGACTAATCATTCTTCCTGTGATTAAAACAGAAAAGAACTTGGGGAAAGGCTGCAGGAGAGAAGAGAAGCTGTCTCTGATCTCTGTTTTCTACCTTCCTTTGCTCTTGAGATGTGCAGTCCATCCTCAGGGGTTTGCTCCGCTTGGGGTCGAGAACCCACATATTCCACTACCTCACACCTTCGCCTCGCCTTCTGCCACACTAAGCAAGAGTGCTGGGATTCCAGCGAAATTCCTCAAATGTAGAACCTGTGCTCTGAGAGCAAATGCCAGTCAGCTATGGGGCAGAGTCAGCCTCGCTAAGAAGACTGGCACAATACCCAGACTTTTCTTTTTTTGTTGTTTTTGTTTTTTGTTTTTTGTCCTGTTTTCGTTTTTGAGATGGAGTCTCCCCCTGTCGCCCAGGCTGGAGTGCAGTGGCGCCATCTCAGTTCACTGCAACCTCTGCCTCTCAGGTTCAAGCGATTCTCCTGCCTCAGTCTCCCAAGGAGCTGGGATTACAGACATGTGCCACCATGCCCAGCTAACTTTTGTATTTTGGATAGAGACAGGGTTTCACCACGTTGGCCAGGCTGGTCTCGAACTCCTGACCTCAAGTGATCCACCCGCCTTGGCCTTCCAAAGTGCTGGGATTACAGGCATACAGGCATGAACCACTGCATCCATCCTCTTTTTTTTTTTTCTTCTTCTGTTTTTGGCATGAACCACTGCATCCGGCCTCTTTTTTTGTTTTTGTTGTTGTTGTTGTTGTTGAGACAGAGTCTCACCCTGTTGCCCAGGCCGGAGTGTGGTGGCACAATCTCAGCTCACTTCACCTCCTGAGTTCAAGCAATTCTCATGTCTCAGCCTCCCAAGTAGCTGGAATTATAAGCATGTGCTACCATGCCTAGTTAATTTTTGTATTTTTAGTAGAGACAGCATTTCATCATGTTGGACAGGCTGGTCTCGAACTTCTTGTGTCAAGTGATCCGCCCGCCCTGGCCTCCCAAAGTACTGGGATTACAAGCGTGAGTGACTGTGCCTGGCAGAATTTTCAATATTACAAATCTCTCAAGAAGTCCCATCCTGCACGCGGACACGGAAAGTTCTGGACAGAGGCAACCAAGGGGCAGGATGGAAGGTTGGAAAAGAGATGGGGTAGGGAAGCAAGGAATACAAAATGAAGAAGCTCCCAGTACAGGCTTCCCAAGCTTTATACAATCAGTGAGTGTGTGGGCAGTTTTTGTAAACATTATATAATAAAGACCACAGAGAAAAGAGGCTGGTAGGTGTTTATTTTTTTATTTTTATTTTCTCTAAATAGACATGTAATTACCTAGAATTTTAGAGTTCAACAGACCAGCAGTCTACCTCACCTAGGGTCCTTCCTGTTGCAAGAATTCTTATTATAGTAGTCCTCATAATAGTCTTCTTTGGATACTTCCAGCCACAGAGAACTTATTACCTCACTACGTAACGCCTTTCTATTTTCAGACTTTTAATGTTTAGAAAATTCTTTCTCATACTAAACCAGGAACTATTTCCCTGTAATTCACCTCCTTCTGTCCTTTTATCATTGTGTGAATTGATGAAGAATATGTAAATCTTCCTCCCCAGTTCAGATGCCAATCAAATGTCTAGAAGGCAGCCAATAGGAATCCCCGAGAGTTTAAACATTCCTAATTCCTTCACCTATTCCTCAAGTGCTCTCCTTTCAAAATCTCACTATTGTTTATATATCCCATAGGCCTTTTCATTAGCAATGCCTTTCTTTATAAATAGTGCCCCAGACCTAAAGATTAATTCCCAAGGGCACAGGATAAAGAAAGACCATCACCTCCCTTGTTCTAAAGACTGTATTTTATTAATGAAGCTCAGAATCTATAATTTTTTACAGCAGATGCAGATCACAGCAGTTTTGTTTGTTTGTTTGTTTAGAGTTTTGCTCTGTCTCCCATGCTGGAGTGCAGGGTCACAATCTCAGCTCACTGCAACCTCCACCTACCGGATTCAAGAGATTCTTGTGCCTCAGCCTCCCAGTAGCTGGGATTACGCCACCACATCCAGCTAATTTTTGTACTTTTAGTAGAGACAGGGTTTCGTCATGTTGGCCAGGCTGGTTCGAACTCCTGGCCTTATGTGATCCGCCCGTCTCAGCCTCCCAAAGTGCTGGGATTACAGGTGTGAGCCACCACACCTGGCCCATAGTAGCTTCTCTATCATATCAGCATATTGAGGTTGCAGGCAACTAAACTTACTGTTTTTAGTATATGTCACTCTTAGGCCATGTCTTCCTCATTCCTACTGAATTAACTCTTTTGGTGACAAGTATAAAACTTATCATTTAATCCTTTTATATTTCACCTCACTCAACTCAATTTAACACCGATGGAGCATACATTATGTTAAACTGTGTTCAGTTTGGGCCACTGTTCCCATCCTGCCAAGATCTTATTAAATCCTTAGCCTGTCACCCAAAACATTAACTCTTTTTTAGCTCTGTATCATTCACAGAGCTGATGAGCTTGTCTTTCATATTTTCACCTAATCCCGATAAAGTGTTGAAGAGTACAGTGCCTCCTAAGAGGACCATTTTGAAAGAATCAACATCTAAATGAATCTCTCTCCTTCAGATGGAGGCTACATAGTTGGTTTTTTGGTAACTTTTTATTTTGAAAAATTTCAGACTTATAACAAAATGTCAAAAATAGTACAAAGAACTCCCATATGCCCTTTACCCAGATTCATCAACTGTTTTACATTTTGCTCCATTCATTTCATCCTTGTCTATCTACATATTTACATATGCATTTTTTTGGAACTTTTGGAGAGTACATTGGAGACATCCTGTCCCTTTACTCCTAAATATTTGAGAATGTGTTTCCTAAGAACAAAGGCATTCTCTTACACAAACAACCTCAGTATCATGATCAAAATCAATAAATTTAACATTGTTATGAGACTACCATCTACCGTACAGCGCATATTCAATGTCCATCCATTTTTCCCACTAAAGTCCTTTATGACTATTCCCATCGTCAAACTCTCTCTACCGCCAGTCCAGGATCCAATCCAGGATCATAGATGGCATTCAGTTGTCATGACTTCTTAGTAGGAGACTATAATTCTATTTCAACACTTTGCCATTGTTAAAAGCAGTTTCAAAACTTTTTTGGAAAATGGCAACCACAGAAAAACATTCAAACCATCCCACCACCTTCCAAGGATAAGGATCTGGTTCATTTGAGGAAAGCAACACAAATGTGCTGAAGACTCTGAAGATAATTCCCATGGAGCCTTCCCAAATGTTTCAAGCAATGGAAGCATTTGGAATAAGTGCAGCCTCCTGGTGAGATGACTTTGAAGGGATTATCCTCAAATAGAGAGGAATGACTCCTAAGGCATTTGCCTATAAATTTGCTTCATTACTTGGTAGTCAAACATCAGACCCTCTTTCAGCTTAAGGTCTCAGAGGACAGGACCTATGTGATAGGCACGTTCTTCTTGGTTCATTTGCTAAATTATTGGGTGGGTGGAGCTGAGCCTTAAGTTTAGCCCCCAAAGGGTTATTTATGCTTTCCATAGGATGAACCTTTAGCCTCTAAGATCATTTATGACGGAGGCAGGTAGGCAATGGAAGATGTACAGGGTAACCAATTTCCAACTACTCAAAACACATGTCAGACTGATGGAGGATGGATAACTAACTTCCTACCATACCCACACCATAATAGATACCCAATAAATATGAAAACACATCAACAATCATGTGGCAGCAGGCTTTACAGTGATCTGCTAAACTCAGGCAACTTGGGCTCCGACCAGAACTCAGGGTAATGATGACCAAACCCTGTTCTTGTAGATTTTCTCCCAATCATCCAGGTTCAAAGCCTTAGAGCTTAGTGCCTTATCACTGTTCTTCTCCATCTCTTCCTAACATCCATTTAATCATCAAACTTTTTCATGTTTCTCAAATTTATTATTTCCTCTTCATTCTGGCCCAAGCCCTCCTTTACTGGTTCCCTGATCTGAAGTCTCTCTTATACCATTTCATTTTATGCACCACCACTAGATTAACCTTCCTTAAAAAAATACACACACACACACGCACACACATATATATATATACACATATACCTATATTTTTACATGTGTGGTACTACTGTTCAAAAATCTTCCACACTTCCCTAAAGCATACAATATACAATCCAAGTATCTGGGTCCTGTATTCAAGATTCTTTTTTTTTGTGATGGAGTCTCGCTCTGTCACCCAGGCTGTAGTGCAGTGGCGCGATTTCAGCTCACTGTAACCTCCGCCTCCTGGGTTCGAGCGATTCTCCTACCTCAGTCTCCTGACTAGCTGGAACTACAAGCATGCACCACCATGCCTGGCTAATTTTTGTGTTTTTAGTAGAGATGGGGTTTTGCCATGTTGGCTAGGCTGGTCTCAAACTCCTGATCTCAGGTGATCCACCCTACTCGGCCTTCCAAAGTGGTGGGATTACAGGCATGCGCCACAGCGCCTGGCCCTGTATTCAAGATTCTTATCAAGTTTACACTTTATTTTTATTTTATTTGCTTATTTTTGAGACAGGGTCTCACTCTGTCTCCCCGGCTGGAGTGCAGTGGCACTGTCCCAGCTCCCAGCCTTGACTGCCTGAGCTCAAGCCATCTTCCCACCTCCGCCTCCCAAGTAGCTGGGACCACAGGCAGCCATGACCATGCCTGGCCATTTTTTTATTTGTAGAGACAGGTCTCGCTGTGTTGCCCAGGCTGATAAACTTTATTTTTATCTTTTTTAGAGATGAGGTCTTGCTGTGTTGCCCAGCCTGGTCACACACTCCTGGACTCAAGTGATCCTCATGCCTCAGCCTCTGGAGTAGCTGGAACTACAGGCACAAGCCACCTACTCAGCCCCAAGTTTCCTCTTTAGATGCAGCCAAACTCATTCATCCAAAAGCAAGCCATCCTCACAGTCTTTGTTCCTGCCATTCCCTTTTTCACTTCACTTCTTTCCATCCCTCACTTCCTTAAAGACCCAGGCTCTGTGGCCCCTTTTGCAGGGGACCCCTAGCTCCAAGTCCTGCAACCCCTCCCTTGGAGTGAACGTTGAAAGCCTCTGGCATTTGTACTATTCATTTGGCATTTGGCATATGATTCCTCAGGTGATTTGTAATTTTTAATGTATCTACTGTTTCTCATCAGAAAGACTGTAAACTTTTGAGAGCAGAAATCATGTTTATATCTCTTGCTACCTTATATTTAATGTACTGTCATGTACATAGTTGGAGTGCAATGCATATTCAGTGCTGGTGATCGTGGGATGTGTTTGAAAAGGATCTATAACCAAGTAACAGTCAATGTGTACTGGGCACATAATAATCATTATATACAATGCTATACACTTTACATGGATTGTGTCATTTGCCCTTTCTACAACCCAGTGATCTATGGACGACTATAATCCCATTTTACTGATGAGGAAACTGAGGCTTAGAGAGAGCTAAGTAATTTGCCCATGGTCATCCAGCTCGTGGGTAGAGAAACCAGAATTCAACCCAGATGGTTTGATTCCAGAGCCACTGCTCTTAACCACTGTGCTATGATCACATTTTAAGAGAATAATCCCTCCATCCCAACACTGTAAATAATAATTAAATATAATAATTGTGATGCTGATGATAATAAATAAAAATCTTCCATGGAAAGTGGGGCTCTGATCTGCTCAAGCAGGTTTTTTGTTTGTTTGTTTTAGATGAGGTCTCGCCCTGTCACCCAGGCTGGAGTGCAGTGGCACCATCTCTGCTCACTGCAACCTCTGCCTCCTGGTTTCCACCAATTCTCCCACCTCAGCCTCCCGAGTAGTTGGAATTACAGGTGCATGCCACCACACTCGGATAATTTTTTGTATTTTTAGTAGAGATGGGGTTTCACCATGTTGGCCAGGCTGGTCTTGAACTCCTGACCTCAAGTGATCCATCCACTTCGGCCGCCCAAAGTGCTGGGATTATAGGCATGAGCCACTGTGCCCCGCCATCAAATGGGTTTTTTGGTGTCCAATAACTTCCCTCTTGCAAAGTTCTTCAGATGTAGAAATGCACTTGTTTCTTGTACAAGAAGGTAAAATGAGCTGCATAGTCATGTTAGAATTTGGCTTAGGCTTTAAAGGGGTATTTCTTTTCTTTTCTATTTTCTTTTCTTTTCTTTTCTTTTTTTTTTTTTTTTTTTTTTTTTTTTTTTTTGGCAAGGGATAGTAAAGAGGAAGCTTCTAACCTCAAAGCAGCCTAAGTTTTACAGACCTTCTCTTGTGTTTCTGAATCCCAGGCCTGGCCAGAAATCTGTAATTTTCAGTTTCCACTCCACATTCCTAGTGGGCTGGAGCTGAGGATTTGGTGGGGAGGATAGAAAAGGGGTGGGGTTGCGTTTTCTCACAAACTGGGTCAAATTTGAGGCTCTAAGGGGGCTCTCAGTTCCTCCATGACTCTAGAGACGGAAAAATAGAAAACGTTATAGGTGTTCAGACTGGTCACAGAAGACATCTTCGCAAGGCAGTTCCTATCACAGTCAGCAACTGGCATGGGGGAGATGGAGGGAAGAAACAATAGAAGAGACAAAGAGGAAGGAAGGACGACGGAGCAAAAGCGAAGACAGGATACATGGCAGAGGACATAGGATGAGAGGAAAGAAAAGAGAAGGGTGGAGGAAAGAGAGAGGAAGGAGAATTCGAAGCCTAGGCTTTTGCCTACTTCCTTTCTCCCATCCCTAACACACGGAGGAGAGCTTCTCGCCCCTTTCTGTATCCAGAGGGTATGGAGACCCCTCACTCTTCGACCTCGGTGTTATCTCCAGGACCCAGAGGGGCAAACTGGGGGCGGAAAGGAGACTTGTGGACATGAGTGCAATTTTCCTCTGGTTTCCCCAGGAGTTGCCCATTTCCTGGGGCTATTCCTCTCCAGGCAGCCCTCGGGAGTTCCCGCCCCACCGACCCCAGCCAGGCTCCAGCGGCCCCCTCTCTTCCATCCCGCCATCTCTCCGAGGGGCTTGCGTCTCCCTGATGCGCTCTGGTGTCTGTCTGAGCCATCCATCAAGGGTGGCAGGCTGGGGGAAACATGAAAAAGAGCCTATTTGGCTATTAACATCCCCTCCCGCTTTGTTGTCTCTCTCCTCCCCACTCCCCTACCAGCCCCTCACCCAACCCCTCCCTTTTCCCCTTTTGCAGGAGACAAAACCAGACTGACAAGCTGAAGACTCAAACATTAATCAAACTGCGCTCCGGAACAACCTTTCCCTCGCATTAATAAATACATTTGCGGCCCCTTATTGGACAGTTGGCCTAATTTGTTTCTTTTTCGCGGGGTGGGGGGAGCAGCCGCGCCCGCGCCCCCTGGCTCCCAGCAGCCCGGTGCAAAGCAGATGTTCCGCCGCGGACGCCGAGCTGCGCCTAGCCGCGCGCCCCGGAGGCCGCGGTTGCCATGGCGACGGCGGGGCCGCCTGCTGTCGCCGAGCACGCTGTCTCGCCTGCTCAGTGATTACCTCCATCTCCGCAGTGTTCGCCATACGGCCCGGATTCTAATCAGATCCCCTCCCCACTCCCTCCTCCGCCCGGCCCACTACCCCTTCAGCTCCCACAGCCTTGGGACTCGTTAAGAACTGCCCGCGCATCCCTGACGGTGCCCAGGAAGGCAGAGTGGGGGAGAGACGCCCCACACTCAGCCTGTGTTTAGGAAGGACTGGCCCCAGTGCGGTTCGCAAGAGGTTCTCTGTCCCCAGGCCTTCTCTGGTAACACTGGACCCCGGGAGTCCAGCTCCCAGCACTGTCCCCTGAAGACTCCTCCTCCTCCCCCTTGGTACGTTGAGGCAGGTCACTTGAGGTCCCCAAGAGAGGTAAGGCAGGCAACCATAGTTCCCCTTCCATCTGGACAAGACTCTTCCATTCCCGTTCTGTAAGTGCTGGGAATGATTTCTTCTGCACAGACTGGAGGTGGGCAGGGTTTCTGGAATCATCAGAGCACCAGCCCAAGCCATGCTTCTTGTGCTAAACGCAGTGGTTTCTCAGACTAAAGGGAAGAGTGGAGAAGCACAGGTCTGGTGTTCCAGCCACTCAGGCCTGGCCTGAATTAGGCCCATGGTTATTTGACCCCCTCCGCATCACACACACACTATGCTTTCCATGCTTCCAGGCTGATGATGGTTTTTTATAGATGGTCTCAGATGAAACCCCCGCTGGCAGCCTTGCAAGGGATGCACTGCGAACCCTCTTCCGGGTTAGTAATGAACAAGGGGCAGTGTGATGCCTCAGGGCCTTGGGGTACCTGGCTGTCTTTCTGTTAGGGGAGGAAGGTCCTTTCCCTGAGACTGTGAGGCTTCTCTATAAGAGCCCAAGCATAAGCCCTCTTTCCAAACATCCCTGGCTTTAGGAGAAACCAGGTAATAACAGAAGCCACAGGCAAGAGAGCACAGAGAGGTTGGGAGTGAGGCTGGCAGGGAAGAAGGCGGATTTGGGGCAGGGAGATGAGATTCTGGGTTCAGATTCCACCTTCCAGCCTAAATCACAAGACAGGAAACCTGAGGTGGCTGGCGTAAAAAATAATTTTGCTCAAGGGGAGGAACCCTTTGGAGTGACGAAAAGTAGAAACATACATGTTCCAGAAGTGTTATCAATGCCAGGGAAAGCTTGCTTAAACATTCTCACAGCATCCCAAATGCCAGCCTCCTTCCAATGTTTGCCAGAAAGTTCTGAGCCGTATTAGCAAATGAGAAGAAATGTGCCAGGCTGAGCTCTCTCCCCGAGGCCACTAAGAATCCTCACGTTAGAGCTGCAAGGGCCTTTAGAGATCTGGACCAATCCTTCATTTTACGGATGAAAAAACTGAAACCCAGAGAGGAATGACAACTGGCCAAGATCCTACAGCTAGAAATCGTGGAACCAGGTTTTTCTTTCTGCAATAGTGGCCACTGTTCTGCCCCCTTTCCTCTCTCAGAGGCAACCGGCTGGGAAACTCTGGTTTCTAAGAGGCACGGACTGAATCCCAAAAATCTCAGGCCTTTCCCAGCCCTAGTCACCCTGCCTCCTGAAGGCCTGTCACCTGAAGGCAGCTCCACTAGAGTGACAGCTCCCGTTGGCCCCGGCTGGCTCAGGGCCTCTAGGGAGGGTATGGGGGGATGGTGGGTTGGGAGGGAACTTTTGTGGGGCCTCCTTCAGTCGATTGTCTGCAGCTCTGTCTTTGTCTGTCTGTCACTCAGAAGAGAACTGCTGAAGGGAGAGGTCAGGCTGGTCGGTAGAAAGGGAGAAAGAGGCCTGTCCTTGTCAGGGAGGGGTTGGGAAGAAGGCAGGCAAGGGGACGGAAGCGCCTTCAATCTCCTCATCCTTTCTCACTCTAACTCCTGGGCTGTTTCCCCTAGGGAATTCCAGGCTTTGCTCATTTTAGGACCAGGGCAGCAACTGCACACAAAGGCCCTTCTCTTCTTGCCATGTGAAATCCTGGCTCCTCAATGGAGAGCTACTCCTTTACCCTGCCCTGTCTGCAAGAAGAGGCTGCCAAGGGGTCTAACTAAAACCTACAAGGCAGGGAGTTCCATTGCATTCCCCTTCCATGCAACCACCACCCTGACTCCACCCCGTGCTTGCCTGTGTCCCTGCTCACGCCTGCCACATCAGATTCCCCAGGCTCCCTCGCCCCCCCATGCAATTTCAAGCAGATTCATCCCCTGAGAGCCCCGGTTTCCAGGCCACCCTAGCTTCCACTGTACACTATCCCATCTCCCCAGATTGTGCTGTTTCCAGTCTCCCCTTGTTCCCTCTGCACACGAATCTGCCTCCCCAGATTCAACTGTTTTCAGGCTACTCTCTCTGTCTGCCCCCCTGCACAGGACTGTCTCCCCAGATCCTGCTGTTTCTAGGTTCCCCCATATTTCCCTGGTACACAAATTGGCCTCCCTGGGTTCAGCAGTTTCCAGAACCCCCTTGCTCTCTCACTAGGCAGTTCCATCTCCCCAGATTCAGCTGTTTTCAGGCTCCCCTCATTTGCCCTGTACACAGGTACCTCTCCCAGGTTCTGCTGTTTCTAGGCTTCCCGGTTTCCCTTGTATACGCATCAGTTTCTAGCTTATGTTGATCCCAGCTGCCTAAGGGATTCAGCAGGTTTAGGGAGAGTGGAAGGAAGAAGAGAGTCAGAAAGAGGAGAAGAAAGATGGTCATCAGGGAAGCCCCGGATTTCTCTTGCGGCCCTAAGCAGCTTGCATACAACAGCCTCTGGGCCTCTGCCTCTACAAATAGGCCCCTTAAGGCCATCTGCCCTGGGACACCCCATCCCCTCCCCGATGTTGCTGCCCAGGATCTGAGCTTTAAGTTGGACATCCTCTGGAGGGCCCCCGTCTTGACAGGAGTGTTTATGCTTGCATGAGGTGGGACAGGCAAGAGCCTTCCCAAGCCAGGGGTTTCCTTGTCTCTCCTCTGCTATTTCCTTCTTGCCTTCCCAGCACTCCCCACCACCCCTCCTTTTTTTTTTTTTTTTTGAGTTGCGGTTTCGCTCTGTCTCCCAGGCTGCAGTGTAGCGGTATGATCTCGGCTCACTACAACTTCTGCCTCACAGGCTCAAGCAACTCTCCTGCCTCAGCCTCCTGAGTAGCTGGGACTACAGGTGTGTGCCACCACGCCCAGCTAATTTTTGTATTTTTAGTAGAGACAAGGTTTCACCATGTTGGCCAGGCTGGTCTTCAACTCCTGACCTCAGGTGATCTACCCGCCTTGGCCTCCCAAAGTGCTGGGATTATAGGCGTGAGCCACCGTGCCCACTCCCACCCCTTGTCTCTTTCTCATCTGTTGCACGTTAGCTCTCCTCAATTTATCCACATAAAATTTATTTATTTTATTTATTATTATTTTTGAGATGGAGTCACAAAGTGCTGGGATTACAGGCATGAGCCACCATGCCTGACATTTTGTTTTATTTTTGAGACAGTCTCACTCTGTCGCCCAGGCTGGAGAGCAGTGGCACCATCTCCACTCACAGCAACCTCTGCCTCCAGGGTTCAAGTGATTCTCCTCCCTCAGCCTCCTGTATCCACAAAGAATTTAAAGGAAACTCCAAATGCACTCCCAGAACTAAAGGGAGTACAGAACTAAAGACTCACCCTTTTTTTTTTTCTTTCAGTTTCCAGGATGGAGTAGTATCAATCAGGCCCTGGAAACTGCCCCTGGACTGGTTTCCTGGCATGCTTCTCCAGCTTATGTAAACAATTGTTTCATGTGCAGACTCCCTGCATCCTAAATCCTCCTTGGGGCTGGGAGGATATGGGCAGTGTTCTGCAAGGTATTCCAGGCTTCTTATCTTCTCTGATTCATTTAGATACTGCCTGAAAAGTTTCCACTGGAATCTAGGGAAATGGTCTGATCCCTCATCACCTTCCTCCATATACAGCTGCCTACCCATTAGCCTAATCCCAGCCATTTGTCAGTCACGATGCTCCATCATACTGGCCCCAGCAAACTGTCTGGTTTCACTAAGAAATAAATAGGAAGGGCAGGCCCAGTGGGTCCAGGATAGTGCCCTACAAGAAGGGAGACCTTTCTTCAAAATGAAATCCATATCTGGGTTCAGGCCGCATTGCTTCTGCTCCTAGGAGCCAGGAGCAACCTCAATCACCTGATAAGTGGGAATGACAACGCCTGCCTCCTTCACTGAGAGAGAAGTACAAAAAAATTACATGTGTGAAAGAAATAGAATACTTTAATGGATCTTGACAAATGTGAGTTTACATAAATCCTATTAAAAGAACATTGTGCAAGAAGCTTTTCTGTGTCTTATATGTAAATTATCCTCTCTCAGAAAAGAAGTGCAGCTGATGGGACTCACTTATTAATTTCATTATTTAAAAAACACAGGTGCTGGGCACGGTGGCTTACGCCTATAATCCCAGTACTTTGGGAGGCCAAGGTGGGTGGATCACTTGAGGTCAGGAGTTTGAGACTAGCCTGGCCAACATGATGAAACCCTGTCTCTACTAAAAATACAAAAATTAGCTTGGCGTGGTGTTGGGTGCCTCTAGTCCCAGCTACTCGGGAGGTTGAAGCACGAGAATCACTTGAACCCAGGGGGCAGAGGCAGCAGTGAGTCGGGATGGCGCCACTTACTTTAGCCTGGGTGACAGAGAGATTCTGTCTCAAAAAATAAAAAATTAAAATTAAAATAAATAAAAATTTTAAAAACTCTATTGGAGCCAGCCGTGGTGGCTCCCAGAGCTTTGGGAGGCCAAGGTGGGCAGATTGCTTGAGCTCAGGAGTTCGAGACCAGCCTGGGCAACATGGTGAAACCCCGTCTCTACTAAAAATACAAAAATTAGCCAGGCATGGTGGCAGGTGCCTGTAATCCCAGCTACTCAAGAGGCTGAGGCAGAAGAATTGCTTAAACCGAGAAGGTGGAGGTTGCAGTGCGCAGAGATCGTGCCACTGCACTCCAGCCTAGGCAACAAGACCAAAACTCGGCCTCAAAAAAAAAAAAAAAAAAAACACAAAAAAAACATGCAAAGAAGGCCCAGTGCGGTGGCTCATGCGTGTAATCCCAGCACTTTGGGAGGCCTAGGCAGGTGGATCACTTGAGGTCAGGAGTTCAAGACCAACCAGGCCAACATGGTGAAACCTTGTCTCCACTAAAAATACAAAAATTAGCCAGGCATGGTGGCACAAGCCTGTAATCCCAGCTACTCAGGAGGCTGAGGCAAGAGAATCACTTGAACCCAGGAGGTGGAGGTTGCAGTGAGCAGAGACTGTGCCACTGTACTGATAGAGTGAGACTATTTAAAAAAAAAAAAAGCATGCAAAGAAAAATGTGCATCGGAGTTTTGAGTCAAGAGCCCTGCTATTTTTTCTAACTGCCCAGGAAGGCACTCCTTGTCAAGGGAGTTCTATTTATAAACGTTATATTCTCATGCTCTGCAGAAAACACAGGGCAGAAAGAGGTGAGAGGGTTCCATCTCTCTTTCTTGTCTCAGTTCTGTCCCTTGTTAGCCGTGTGACATTGGGTAAGTCACCCTTTGAGCTTCACTTTCCTAATCTGAAGGCCTCTAGCTTGCTCTCCCAGAAAGATTCACTTTTTTTTTTCTACCTTAAAGAGTATAAATTTCGGTCAGTGCCCAAGCCCCTCAGCCCCCTTCCCCAACCTCCCAGCTACCTTGGGGAGTGGGGCCAGATCTCCAGAGTTGGAGGAAAAGGTCTGTTTTGTTTTTTGTTTGTTTGTTTGAGACAGAGTCTCACTTCATCACCCAGGCTGTAGTGCAGTGGCGCAATCTCAGCTCACTGCAACCTCCATCTCTTGGGTTCAAGTGATTCTCCTGCCTCACCCTCCCGAGTAGCTGGGATTACAGGCATGTGTCACCACGCCCAGCTAATTTTTGTATTTTTAGTACAGATGGGGTTTCACCATGTTGGCCATGTTGGTCTTGAAATCCTGACCTCAAGTGATCTGCCCACCTTGGCCTCCCAAAGTGCTGGGATTACAGGAGTGAGATACCATGCCCAGCCAGGTCTGTGTTTCTTGACAGTGTTTCTTGATCAGAGGCCCTGTTTTCTCAGGATAATTGCTGTCCCAGGTTCCCAGGATCTCTCACCTTTGTGTTCCAATGGAGGTGCTCACAGCTCTGATGGGGAACCCCCAAGGTTCTCCTCTGTGGTCTAGGGAGTATCTAGGAATGGACTGCAATGCTCAGCACTGTGAGATAACTCCTGCCCAATAGGGAGTAGAGATGCCCTGTAGGTCTGGTCTGCAAGCCTTTTCGTAGTCCTGTCACTGATCCCAGCCAGGCTAAGGATGAAAGAGGGGCTTGTCTTACAGCACCATCTTCTGGGCAAATCTGTGAGAGCTACTTCTTCTTGCTGCCATCTGGAGAATACTGAGATTTTGGGGGATTTTGGGTCCCAGAACTTTTGTTTGTTTGAGATAGAGTCTCGCTCTGTTGCCCAGGCTGGAGTGCAGTGGCACGATCTTGGCTCACTGCATCTCCTGGGTTCAAGCGATTCTCCTGCCTCAGTCTCCTGAGTAGCTAGGATTACAGGTGCATGCCACCATGCCCAGTTAATTTTTGTATTTTTTAGTAGAGACGGGGTTTCACCATGTTTGTCAGGCTGGTCTCAAACTGCTGACCTTGTAATCTGCCCACCTCAACCTCCCAAAGTGCTGGGATTACAGGTGTGAGCCACCACGCCCAGCCAGTCCCAGAAGTTTTTATCTTACCTGTTTCCCCAAGATAAAATTATTCCAGACTTTTCCAGCCATCTCTTAGGAGGGGATATTCCAAGAGCCCTCCAACCTTCCAAACACAAGGCTGCTAGGAATGGTAAGCAGCTGAGACCAGTCTTCCAATCATTCCAACCAGAACCTGAGTCCTCACCTACTCACCCCATATATCCCCACCCCAGAACACCCTGTTACTAAGAAGCTGTTGTCTGGAAGCAAGGGTATAGCCTCATCACTTCCAGAGTTTTCCTCCATCCTCAAGTTTGTTTGTTTGTTTTAGATGAGGGCTCACTGGCAGCCATGAGAGTAAAACACATATTTTCAGTCTCTTAAAACTCAGGTGTCTGGACTGGATGTGACAGCTCATGCCTGTAATCCCAGCACTGTGGGAGGCTGACTTGGGTGGATCGCTTGAGCACAGGAGTTCAAGACAAGCCTGGACAACATGGCAAAATCCTGTCTCTACAAAAAACAAAAAATTAGCCGGGCGTGGTGGCATGTGCCTGTAGTTCCAGCTACCTGGAGGTTGAGGCTGCAGTGAGCCATGATCATGCCACTGCACTCCAACCTAGGCGATAGAGCAAAACTCTGTCCCTTAGGAAAAAAAAAAAAACAAAAAAGGCTAGGCATGGTGGCTTAATCCTGTAATCCCAGCACTTTGGGAGGCTAAGGCAGGAGGATCACTTGAGCCCAGGAGTTTGAGACCAGCCTGGACAACAAAGTGAGACCCCCATCTCCCTACAAAAAAAAAAAAAAAAGAAAGAAAGGCATCGTGGTGTGCACCTACAGTCCAAGCTACACAGGAGGCTGAAGTAGAAGGATCACTTCTCCCTAGGAAGTCCAGGCTGCAGTGAACCATGTTCATGCCACTGCACTCCAGCCTGGGTGACAGAGCAAGACCCAGTCTCAAAAAAAAAAAAAAAAAAAAGAAAAAGAAAAAAATTCCGGTGTCTAGACAAAGAGAAATTATGGATCTGGTCAAATGGAATCAGATCTCTCTTGCTACTTCTTTTTCTTTCATTTGAAGCGTATGTGTCTATTTTCAGAGTGGGATATGTGAGAATGATAAGAGGGCACTAAATATAAAATATATAAGATACAAAGTAGACTTGTGCTTTTGTTTTGTTGTTGTTGTTGTTGTTGTTTTGTTTTCTGAGATGGAGTTTCGCTCTTATTGCCCAGGCTGGAGTGCAATGGCATGATCTCGGCTCAGTGCAACCTCCACCTCCTGGGTTCAAGCGATTCTCCTGCCTCAGCCTCCCGAGTAACTGGGATTACAGGCGCCTGCCACCATGCCTGGTTAATTTTTTTTTTTTTTTTTTGTATTTTTAGTAGAGATGGGGTTTCACCATCTTGGCCAGGCTGGTCTTGAACTCCTGACCTTGTGATCCACCTGCCTCGGCCTCCCAAAGTGCTGGGATTACAGGCATGAGCCACCGTGCCCAGCTGACTTGTTATTTTTAAACATACTTTTCAGAACCTAAATATTCAGACCATTGTCCCTGACAAAATGGTCCTTTTGGAGGGCCTCTTTTGGAATGATTGCCTGCAATTATCTGAATTAATTCAAGCACCAACTCTTCAAATTCTGAGAGTGGACTTGATTTTTGTAAGTTGGTTGGTGAGTAAGATCAGCAATCAAGCTGGTTGGTACTGTTTCAGATAAAGAATGAGAAGTGACTGTAATGAAAATATTTCCTTTTGGGGGTCATAAATTGACCCTAAAGTCCTGTTCTCTTCTTCAACCCAGGTTCCATGTTGCTAGCAGAGTTCCTCCCTCAAAACACAGAGCTGATACCACCTAATAGCTTGAAAATCTTCAGTGGCTCCCTATTACCTTCAGAACACAAGCCAAGTTCTTTACTGACTTTTTTTTTGGAGACAGAGTTTCGCTCTTGTTGCCCAGGCTGGAGTGTAATGGTGTGATCTCGGCTCACTGAAACCTCCGCCTCCCGGATTCAAGCGATTCTCCTGCCTCAGCCTCCCGAGTAGCTGGAACTACAGGCATGTACCACCATGCCCTGCTAATTTTGTATTTTTAATAGAGACGGGATTTCTCCATGTTGGTCAGGCTGGTCTCGATCTCAGGTGATCCACCCACCTTGTCCTCCCAAAGTGCTGAGATTATAGGCGTGAGCCACCATGCCCGGCCCCAAGCCAAGTTCTTTAGCTCTGTGGTTGGGGTAAAGAAGAGCGAGCAATGGATTCAGACCAGAATGGGTTTAAATCCCACCTATGAGCTCTGAGGCAAATTATTCAATCTTTCAGACTCTCAGCTCTGAGAAGGCTAACAGGCCAGGCGCAGTGTGCCCAACACTTTGTGAGGCCAAAGACCAGCTTGAGCAACACGGTGAGACCTTGTCTCTACTAAAATTTATTTAAAAATTAGCTGGGTGTGGTGGTACATGCCTGTGGTCCCAGCTACTCAGGGGACTGAGGTGAGAGGATAGCCTGAGACCCGGAGGTTGAGGCTGCAACCTACTTTGTTAGATTGTTTTGAGGACAATGGTAATTTTAAGATGTGTATAGTAGCAAACTCAGTAAATGGCAGTCATTCTTCAGCATGGCGTTCATTGCCCACTGTGACCCAGTTGCAACCTGTCTAGAAGAAACCTCAGATCTCAAACACATTCCATGCAGACACACACCATTCCAGCTACATTTGCCTACCTGAAATCCCTTAAACAATACAGAGATGTTTTTCTTTTCTTTTCTCTTTTTGAGACAGGGTCTTGCTCTGTCCTCCAGGCTGGAGTGCAGTGGCATGATCTCAGCTCACAGCATTGAGCCTTGACCTCCTGGGCTCAAGTGATCCTTCCACCTCAGCCCACGGTGCCTTCTCTCCCCCCAGTAGTTGGGATTACAGGCACACACCACTACACTCAGCTAATTTTATTTTATTTTTTTGTAGAGGCAGGGTTTTGCCATGTTACCCAGGCTGGTCTCGAACTCCCAGACTCAGGCAACCTGCCTGTCTCGCCCTTCCTAAGTGCTGGGGTTACAGGTGTGAGCCACTGCACCCAGCCTAAATGCAGATTCCTTACCTCTGGCCTTGCTTATGTTGCTGCTCCCTTTGGGGTGTCTCTTTCCCATCTTCCTTCTTTACATGATATGTAATACACTGTTTCCTCTGTGAATATTTATTTATTTATTTTTATTATACTTTAAGTTCTAGGGTACATGTGCACAACGTGCAGGTTTGTTACATATGTATACATGTGCCATGTTGGTGTGCTGCACCCATTAACTCGTCATTTACATTAGGTATATCTCCTAATGCTATCCCTCCCCCCAACCCCCCTCTCTGTGAATATTTATAATTTCCTTGTCTGCATACATGACTTTGTCCCCAGCCAAATTGTAATCTCCTTGAGTCAGGAACTGTGTTTCCCAATTCATCTTAGAAGCTCCCGACAATCCCCAGCAAGGTGCCTGGCCTGGAACAGCCTGTTAATAAATGTCTGCTGAACAAATTCATTCCAAAATAGTTTATTTTATTATTGTTATTATTAACATTGCTTTTCTTACCAAAGGGTCCATTTTGAGGAATGGCGTTAATCTATATGTACAGTATAAAATTTACATGTGTCTCACACTCTCATTTATTTAGAACCTCATCTAACATGTTTACCAGTTTCTGTTGATAGAGATGAGGAAGAGATTAGGGAACAGATGAGGACCATACACACATTGATGCTAGAATATAATTTGTCAGCCATTCGGTTAATTTATTTTTCTTTTTTATTGAAGTATGACTTACCTACAGGAAAGAGCACATATCTTAAGTGTAAACTCTGTGACTTTTTTTTTTTTTTTTTTTTTGAGACAGAGTTTCACTCTTGTTGCCAGAGCTGGAGTGCAATGGTAAGATCTCAGCTCACTGCAACCTCCACCTTCAGGTTTCAAGCGATTCGCCTGCCTCAGCCTCCCCAGTAGCTGGGATTATAGGCACCTGCCACCATGCCTGGCTAATTTTTGTATTTTTAGTAGAGACTGGGTTTCACCATGTTGGTCAGGCTGATCTCGAACTCCTGACCTCGTGATTCGCCCGCCTCAGCCTCCCAAAGTGCTGGGATTACAGGCATGAGCCACTGCGCTCGGTCTGTGACTTTTTACTAATATTCAGATCAAGATAAAGAACATCATTTGATTTTTAAAGGCATCTCTACTTTCGAATATCTCTTAAATCACTTCCTACCTTTTAACCTCCACCCTCACTCCACTGCGGAGTCTAGTCAGTCTCTCCCTCACTTTCTTTCCCCAGTGCCTGGCTCATGGCAAACACTCAAATATTTGAAAGAATGAATCAACAAACAAATATTATTGAATGAATGAGACCCAAATTGGAAGGAAATGGAGGTCTGTAAGGTTGTGCCCAGACTGTTTTGGGTAAATTATTCAACATTACCTGCATCGGCCTCCAAAGTTAAAGGGTATCTAGCAGGAATTTAGAGGTAAGGTTTTTTGGTTTTTTGGTTTTTTTTTTCGCTATACAGCAAAGTTTCAAAGGGTGGTTAAGAGCACAGAAAATTTGAGCCTCAGGCGGTGTCCTGCTCATCGCCCCCCTACAACCCACACCCAGGCCTAGCTGGCCCCACCCCCGCCAATCTTTGCAGTCCTGCAAAGCGCCCCGCCCGGCTGCGGTCCCGCCAGCGGGGAGCCATCCATCACCGCCTGGATGCCAGCCAACCCGACGAGCCCCGCCTTCCTGCCAGCCAATAGCCGGAAGGCAGGGGGCGTGCGAGGCTCTAAGTGGTATAAAAGGGATCCCAGGGCCAGGCCGCGCTACCTCTGCGCCCCGGGTTGGGTCTGCGTGTTGCTGGCGTCCTATTCCGCGCCAGAGCCCAGGGGCCGGTGTTTCTGTGCGTGCCGTCTGGCTGGGCCCTGGCTCCTGGGTTCTGGGTTTCAGACGTGTCCTGGTGCCCATTCTGCTGGAGGAAAGAAGAGGCCCTGAGGCCCCCTTCCCTTATACACTTGGGGCCGGCAGGATAGCCCACGAGGGCAAGAGGGTGGAGGAATGCAGAAAGATGCAGAGGGACCCTAGGGATGGCAGGAGACTGGAAGGCAGGCCCTGGCTGCCCTCCCACCCGGAACCGCCTGCCGCCCTTCCCGAAAACCAGGCCCCCGCGCTCCCCTCTGCGCCCGCCGACTCCGGCCTGTGGCAGCGCTAATGAGGCCGTCTGGAGGAAGCCGGTGCCAGAGGGCAGGACTCTGGGCGGCAGGCCAGGCTCGTCATCCTGGCGGCTCTGCTGGGCTGCGGGCGCCACGTGGGAGCTGGGGGCACAGCAGCCGGCGGCCCTCCACCCCCAGCGGGGTCTCTGCCTCAGCCCCCAGAAAGCTGGGCCTGCAAACTCGGGGTCCTCGGGAAGGGGTAGCGCCCTTCCCTGCCGGCCCTCCCGGCTCCTCTGGCAGTGCTGCGCAGCCCGCTCTGCGCTGTCCTCTCCGCTGCGGCGTGGGTCCGTCGGCTGCTTCGGAGCAGCGCCGCTCCCAGCAATCCCTCAGCCATCGCGGACGAGGACACCTTTCTGGTCGCCTCTCGTCATTGCCATGCACCCTCAGCTCCTTCCTTTTAACCCAGTACGGTTCCTGTGTGAGCCAGGGGTTCGGATGAGCCTAGGGCAGGGATGCGCGAGAAAGCCACCTGTCCCCAGCAGTTCCCCAATCCGGAGCCCCGCTCTGCGGAAACTGCACCAAACACTTCAACCTGAGCCTCGGTGTTCCCCTCCGTAAAATGGGGAGAGCATGGCGTAATTCACAGGATTCGGTGAGCTAGTTTGTGTGAAGTGCCCGGCTCCTGCCTGTCCCTTTCCATTCCCGTCCCTGCTACATTGGAATGGCAGGGCCGAGGCAGGCGCGACCGCGTTGCTAGGAAGCGCATTTCCCAGTCCCTCCTTGCGGTCGCTTAAGGGTGGTGGAGGGAGCCAAGCCCTGGGTGTGGCCGCGTATTTGCCAAAATATTTCTAGAAAATGTCTCCTTTCTTGTCGCCATAGTAGCCCCTGAACTCCACGGAATTTAACCGAATACTCTTTTTTTCTCCCCTTCCAAGAGTTGCCATTTTGCATTATTTACTCGGATGGATTATGCACCCAGCGCTTACAATGTAAATGTTTACATGACTGTATCATTTTCTCTAATTGTAGAAGTAGTCAAGCCCGTTATAAATGTTCAATCTTAAACAGTTTTATAATGTAGGACTTGAAAACCGCAGGGACAACTTCTATTAACGTCCACGTCTCGCCACTTTCCCTCCCTCGCTGAAATTCCTGTGCCCACGCTGGCGCGGAACTAGCAGGATGGGTCACGCGTGCAGGTTGCTAGGGCAACGTCCTGTCGCCGGTGTCGGAAACCAATGAGTAACGCCCAGGAGCTGGAGTCTGGCCCGCCCTGGGGGCGGAGTTAGTCAGCGGGGCGGCCCCGGCGGGAGCGCGTTTCCCGCCTGTCCCTGCAGGTGGCACTATAAGATCGCGGATGCTTTCCTGGGGCGGGGCTTCCCACAGTGCTCAGCGCACGCGAGGGGCGGGGCCAGGGTGGAGCGTGAGCCACCAGCTGCAGTCCGCAAAGGATCGAGGGAAACGAGCTGTCCCGGGACGCAACGCTAGACAGGCTCAGGGATGGATTTACAGGGACGCAGAAAGTGTACGCGTCAGAGAATGGAAGGGAGAAAACAGAGGTTCTGGGACGGCGACAGAGAAGGGAAGTCGTGTCGCCCAGAAAGGCTATACAATCTCCACTCTTCCCGTTTGTCCCTGGGACACCCTTCCACCCTCCTCTCCCTCCCGACCTGCAATTCTTCACACCCTCTGCAGCGCACAGGGTGCTCAGGACACGTGCACGGTGGGGGCTGGCGATGCTTCCTTGCCCCCACCACCCGAAAGCTTGCAGAGAGCTGTAGTGCCCAGGGTGTATGCCAGGATGGAATTCTACGGTTCCAGGCATGCCAAGAAAAATAGCCGTGCTGTTTCTCGGTTTGTTCAGAGGAAGCCTTACTCCCTTCCCTTCTGGAGGCTGGGAATGGAAAAAATGACTCAAGGAATCCCCAGCGGAGCCGCCATATCTGTACTGCATCGCAAAATAGGGGTACCATCCTTTGCTCTCCCCTACCTGGCAGTATGCGCCACACATGGGGCTCCGTGGTATCAGCGTCGCATCCCCCTCCCCCTGGTGTTAAATAGTACCCTTTCCCTTGTCCCACATCTCTCCCCAGTCACACAACCACAGGGACATGCCCCACCGTGGTACTGGATATGAGCCACAGGAAGTGCAGGGGCCTTTATCTGAAAACACACACACACACACACACACACACACACACACACACACACACACACACACACACACACACACACACACACACACACACACACACACACACACACACACACACACACACACTTCCTAGGCCAAGAGAGAAGGAGACCCTTGGCAGAAGACAAAAGCAGGTTTATTAGGGCCCTGGGGCCAGGAATGCCTAAGGTATGAGTTAAGGCCAAGGCAGTGAGAAGAGGTGACTCTCCTGAGGCCAAACCTTTGCATCTCAGAATCTCTGGCTGGAGACCTTAGGAATCAGTTCCGGGAGGGACCTGGGGATGCAGAGGGGTCTCTCCTGACCGTGGGATCTCTGGGCTTTTGCCAGGATTGGGGAAATGGTCTGGGGGGCAGGGAGCCTTGAATCCACAGCCTTCATTTCAATAAGGACCATTTAATTTGTTCCTTGGCAGACTGAAGAACCTGGGGTGGGGTGGGGAGGTTGAGAGAGAATTGAGAATGTCAAATGCCTCCACATACAGTCATGGGGAGGTCCACAGCCCACCTTCCCTAAGCGCCCCTGCAACCCCCAGTCACTAGGTGGCAGCATCTTGTCTCCGCTTGGCTTAAACGCGGCCAACCCTTCAAGTCAGAAAGCGCAGAGGAAACCGGCTGCAGCCAGCTCCCACCTCAGGGCCAAGCCTGCCCAGACCTCTGGCTCCTGCATCTGCAGCGTGGGTGTGTCAGCAGCCTGTCTCCCCGCTGTCATGCCATGAGAGTTCCCGCCCACAGTGCCACGTCCAGGCAGAGACGGGGCCGAGGCCTGACACTCCCTGTGCTGACGCCTCAGCAAACCCCTAGCTCTGGCCATGACTGGCAATGTGTCCTCAACACCCCACCCCAACCCACTGCTGATGTGGCATAGCTGGCAAAGGGTGGCCGGCCAGACCCTGCGGTGGGATGCCTGGTGGAAAGTCTCAGACCAGTGCTTACACAAATCCATACAAGTGTACGCACGCATGCACAATGCCAAAGCAGGAGAGGGGGACAGGACACCAGGTGTGTCCCTCAGGTAGGTTGTCCCTTCAGCCACTCAGCCTCATTCCCTTCTAGAGGAGGGAACACTGTGTCTGTCTCCTCCTCCTGCACAATCTCCCTCCTCTCTTGGGGACAGTGGCTTAGGGTTCCCCTGATTCTCCTAGCCGGAATCTAACTTTGTCCTCATTTTATCGCCCATTGGCCACCTGTAGCTTGCTTTGTTTTTACTCCAGAATTCCATTAAAAATGCTGTTTTCATTCTTTCTCCCTTTGGAGAAATACTGATGGTTATTCAGCATGTGTTAACTTGCTTGGAGCCCTGCTAAGAGCTTGCCATGCATTGGCTCATTGAATTGTCATAACTCCATGAGGAGGGTCCTGTTATGTGAGGCCCAGAGAGGTTGAGTAACTTGCCCTAGGTCACCCAGCTTTAGGTGGTAAGGTTGAACATGTATCCTGGGATGACTCCCATGAGCACCCGTGTTCTTATCTGCTCTGCTCATTACTCCCTACCCTCTTTCCACCCTGAAAATTGCCTTGTAGCTGCATTCATTCCAGCATGGTATAAGGAAACATAGGGAATCAGAGGGGGGGGCGAAGCAAAGTGAATGTTAAGGGCTGTGCAGGAAAATGGGCGCCACACCTGGGACTCCACACGAGACAGCACAGGCTCATCTCGGTAAGGCCACCGCAGCACAAGGAGTTAGCGCCAAGGCAGGAAGTTCCATACAAGCAGGATTAGTCTGAGCAGAGAGACCTGCAGGCAGACAGAAGAGAGGTCAAGACAGTCATCCTGAACTAGCAGGAAGTTTGTGCAGCTGGGGAACAGATCAGGCTTCAGAGTCAGGAACCTCCTCCTGGCCTCCTGCTCTGCATGCACCTCCAGATAGGACCATGCAACATTGTGGCAGGTTCTTCCATAGCCAGGTCATTCAGGGGCAAGGTGACAAGTGATGAGTGGGGAAAATCAGATCCTATCATGGGTTTGAGAGTCCCTTAATAATCCCAGCGTGTACCCTAAATGGCAAGGACAGGGTTTAGGAGCCAAACTCCTATTTGGCACCCTTTCCAGGTTTCTGTAGAGGGCGCATCAGAGGCCTGAGTTCCCAGATTTTTTGGGGGGGAGGACAAGTGACCCAGCCATCTCCAAGGTAGGCCGCTCATCCTAGTTTCAATCCAACTAAACCAAGCCAGGAGACGAGGTGGGCTAATGGTAACACACCCATCCATCCATTAGTACCCAGCTCCCCCAACTTGGAGAGCCCAGAGGCCTCCAGCGAGTCTCTCCAAGATATGACCTGTCACTGCCTCATCCCTTCCCTCCTGCACCCCTGATTTTTCAGACTTGATAGCTTCACTGGGTCCCCCTAGGATGCTCTGCTCCCGGTATCTCTCTAGACCATTTCTAGCCAAGGCAGATGCAGGGGGGCCTACCTGGGCCACACTCTGTTCAGTCAAGCCGCCATCATCTGCCTGTAAGGAAGCAGAGTCAAAGGGTTGGGTAGAGCCAGCATGAGGGTCCTGGGTCAGGGAGGTGAAGGAAAGGGGCTTGGGGGTATGGGTGAGGTGATGCAGTGGTTAGGGTGATTCAGAGCTGCACCTGTGTGACTGGTTAGTAGAAGTCCTGCAGCCTGTCATTTGGAAGCCAGGACTTCTGGGATTGTGCTATGGTGCATGGAGGGTGAGGGAAGATGGGAGGAAAGGTTTCATCCAGACATGAGAAAGCCAAACAAGGTAGGGAGGTTCTATCCATACCCCTGACCCCCAACCTCAAGGCCAAGGCAGCCACCTGGTGCCTCTTTGAGGATGTATTTATTTCCCCAGTCCGTACTTCCTACCAGAGAAGAGGTAAGGTACTTGTGCTCCTAGCCTGGGAGAGGACAGGAAGATCTCTTCCATTAACTGGCATCCCACCCACAAACTGCTGCTCATCCCACCCCTAACAAGTATATCAGCCCAGTCGTTGTCTTCTGCTAGAGGAGCTTGGGCTTCTACCGTCTCGGCCTTGGCAGCCCCATGTCCAGGAAGGACAGGAAGGGCAGCCTAAAAGAGGAGGTGTGCAAGAAGACTCTTACCCTAAAATTCACCTTCTGGATCACTTGCTGGGGGTCACTCTCCAGAATCACACTATGAGATGAGAGGAAAAACCAGGAGGCAAATCAGTGGCACAATCCTCCCCTCTGCCCCCTCTCCTTGCCAAGCCTCTTCCCTCTCCCAATGCATCCTGCAACACTTCCACCTTCCAGGTCCCTTCCCACTGATAGCCCTCAAGTCAGAACTCTCCCTCAGCATGGAGGACCCTCAGCTCTGATTCTTTGATGCTTCAACCCAGTGGTCCACACGCTTTGTCATCCCTGGGCAAAATCTTCCAAACCAGATGAAAACAGTCTGGTCTAGAATGATCAGGATGTCAAAAGCAGGGACTCTCAAAACTCAGAGCTCTTGAAAGTTCACTTCACCTTCTGTGTATAGGGTTGGATTCCCTGTGAAAAGACTTAGGAAGGGAGGCCCTGGGGGTTCTTATCTTGTTGCACTGTTATTTTATGGCATGGGGTCATGCCCTGCATAAAAGAAATGAAACTCCAAAAATCAGCATCTACCTTCTCCCCAACTTCCTCCTATTTCTTTTTTTAATTTAAACATGTTTAAAGTTTTGTTTTGTTTTGTTTTGTTTTGCTTTGTTTTAAGGCTGGGCACGGTGGCTCATGCCTGTAATCCCAGCACTTTGGGAGGCCCAGGCAGGTGGATCACCTGAGGTCAGGAGTTCCAGACCAGCCTGGCCAACATGGCAAAACCCTGTCTCTACTAAAAAAACAAAAATCAGCCAGGCATGGTGGCACACACTTGTAATCCCAGCTACTCGGGAGGGTGAGGCAGGAGAATTGCTTGAACCCGGGAGACAGAAGTTGCAGTGAGCCAAGATCGCACCACTGCACTCCAACCTGGGCGTCAGAGTGAGACTCCATCTCAAAAAACAAAAAACAAAAAACAAACAAACCAAAAAACAGCTCTTTTTAAAAATCTTCCCTTTTAGGCCGGGTACAGTGGCTCACGCCTGCAATCCCAGCACTTTGGGAGGTTGAGATAGGCGGATCACAAGGTCAGAAGTTTGAGACCAGCCTGGCCAATATGGTGAAACCCCGTCTCTACTAAAAATAAAAAAAAATAAAAAAATTAGCCAGGCTTGGTGGCGCACACCTGTAATCCCAGTTACTCAGGAGGTTGAGGCAGGAGAATTGCTTGAACCCGGGAGGCAGAAGTTGCAGTGAGCCGAGATTGCGCCACTGCTCTCCAGCCGTGGTGACAGAGTGAGACTCCGTCTCAAAAAAAAAAAAAAAAAAAGAAAACACATACACAAAAAACAAAAAAAAACTTCCCTTTTGGTAGACCCAAATATTGTAGCTTTTCTCAGAGAGCAGGCACTCCTTCATGAGGCCTTGGGGTTATATACAGGGTATTGGATGTGAGGGCCTGTCACTGCAGCAGGACAAAGATGACAGGATCTGAGTGCACCTCCTTACCCAGTGAGACTCCTCCAGAGCAGAAGCTTTGTTTTCTTTTTTACTAAATCACTGGAAATGACAAACATTTATTGGGAGCCTCTTCCAGGCCCCATCCTTGGGCTGAGCACCCTGAGGTCCCAGGCTTCCTAGCCGGGGGTCCTGGAATCCATAAAGAGCATCCCAGGCCAAGGCTCCAGTTTAGGCGTTGCCTCCCGACTGGCGCTTCCCCAGTTTTTCTTGGCAGGAAACTGAACTCCTCAGAGGCAGAGAGGGGAAGCTTGTGAAGCTTATACCTCAGGCATCCTCCTTTGCACAAGCCATCCAGAGCCCTGCATCTGGTTCTGCATTTGTAGTTTTGTGTGTATTTGTGTAAAGTTTTCCTTCAAGAGCGTTCACCAAATTGTATATGCTTCTGGCTCCCCAATACCTGGCATTACCCCACTCACTTTTGGGTCCCAGAATTCTGCAGGAAGCCTAGCAGTAGCAGGCAGTTAATGGCTATAGAGAGGGGAGGCATTCTTTAATGCCCCAGGCAGTCCAGTACAGTGCTGTGGAAAGAGCATGGCCCCTGGAACTATGCACATGGTTTTAGATCTTGGCCCTGCCACTCCTTAGCTGTGTGAATGACCTCCGGCATGTCACTTGAACCTTTGAGCCTGTTTCGTAATGTATAAAATGATGTAATGATAGAGGCATGTATGTTTTTAAGGTGCTCAAGAAATTTCTATAGGCCGGGTGCGGTGGCTTACACCTGTAATCCCAGCACTTTTGGAGGCCGAGGCGGGCAGATCACGAAGTCAGGAGATTGAGACCATCCTGGCTAACATGGTGAAACCCCGTCTCTACTAAAAATACAAAAAATTTGCCAGGCACGGTGGCGGGCACCTGTAGTCCCAGCTGCTCAGGAGGCTGAGGCAGGAGAATGGCATGAACCCGGGAGGCAGAGCTTGCAGTGAGCCGAGATCGGGCCACTGCACACCAACCTGGGCGACAGAGTGAGACTGTCTCAAAAAAAAAAAAAAAATAGAAATTTTTGTTATTGTTTTCCCCAAAGCCAGAATTTTTCTCTCTCAATATTGGTCCCCTGATGGAAATTCACGAACCAACTTTTTTAAAAGAGCTCCTAACTTCCTAAGAATATACTAGCATACCAATAGGAGGCAACATCTATTGAATGAGAACCATAAGCTTCACATGTATTTTCTCATTTAATCCCTACAATCCCTTATTACCTCCATCCTAAAGATGGAGAAAGTAAGGCTGGGGGAGAGTCAGTAATTGACCCAGGTCACGCATCTAGCTGGTGCTGGAATTGAGCCCTAAAAGCAGGACATGTGGGGCTGGTGGGACTGTCTGAAGTCCTTCCAGAGAGGGTCAGCATCTGTGCCAGTGCTTCCCCTGGGCATTGGAGACCAAACTGGATTTTCCCCAAACCCTGCCTATTCAATAGTCTCCCATAGTTTGACATCAGGTTACTCTTTTGTTTGGCTTGACTTTGGCTAACATTGAAATTAACTTCCATCTTCTAGGGTGGGGTGCTAGTAAGGGGAAGGGGTAGGGGAATGGGATCCCTGGGAATATGCTGGGGGAAGGGAGTGAAAAGTTGGTCAGAGTTCTGGCCATGCTGGGTGCCATCTGGGGCTGATGACTCCCAAAGGCACTCCTGCTGTGAGTGTCCCTGACTGTCCCCTCCTCACCCGCCATCCACAATCTCATCCAGCACCAAGAAGGCTCCGTCCATGTTCTCCAGCAACCAGCGCTTCTCCACGTTCTTCCTGAAAGTGGACACAAGCTCCTGAGCCTCCCTGTGGCTGGGAGGAACTGAGTCCCTGCCTAGGTGAGGCTGACCCCACTCTCCAAAGCCTGTCTCATTCACCCCTCACCAAACAAGGATTGGGAAGGAGAATGTGAAGGGCAGTGAGCACAGAGCCCGTGGAAGGCATTCCTGAGCAAAGGGCAGTTCTGCTTCCTTATACCCCACCTCGTCCAACCTCCCATACTTTGTGCCTTGACACGCGGGCACCCACCACAGGACCCCGAATGCGTTTCACAACTAGGTTAGATGCTATAGCATAGCCCTACTTTGGTTCATTGTGTCGACTATGAACTTTTCTTTTTAGATTGTCTTAGTCTTGTGGGGACCTCAGGAGATAAACAGGGAGGAAGTGCCCTGTGACATATCAGGGCCTGGGGGATGGGGCCTTGGAGGGCAGAGAACCTCACTCACCTTAACATGTGGTTCAGAGACTCAAACAGGCAGGTAAGAACAGACATGAGCATCAGCTGGGATGGGCAGATACGGGAGGAGGAAAACAAGAGAGCTTGAGATTGAGAAGGTCAAAGGAAGCACTTGGAGCCCACCTGTGTGGGCAGCAATGGAGAGTTCTCCCTTTTCCGAGGCCTGGGCTGGAAACTGACTGCAGTGTGACATTAGAGGGAACTTCCATGTGTCTGGGCTGGGAAACTGGAGTTCTCCACTGGGAGACATTTAGTGTATCTTTCTCTAGTTATGTCTAAGAAGGACAAAGCCTCCCTTGCAGATGAAGTGATGACTTCATTCCTGGTTCCCAAGGAAACTAAGGGTTATCGAGGATACACATTGTCCCAGAAAGAACCCTTCTTGCTGCCCCCCTCTACCTCATGGAGCCTAGCAGGAGGGGTCCAATGGTGAGCCTCCAGGTCCCAGCCTCAAGCCCAGATTCCAGATAACATTTCCCCATAGACAGCCCTTTTTACTGCCCCAACCTCCTGAATTCACCTCATTCTCGTAGGATGAGCCCACCACGTATAGGAAGAGGTCAATGCTGTTCTTGTAGACGATGGTCATACCCCCAAAAAATGCAATCTCACCTAGAAATGGAGGGAGCTTTCAGTACTGGCCACCTTGCCTGGTCCCAGCCTAGCCCTTCCTCCTCAACTATGACTCTGTGACTTTCCTCTTATTTCCTTCTCCCCTTTCTAGAGAACCCTTGGAAAGATAGCACTAGGGACACTACCATTAGGCTGCCCCATGTCCTTCCCCTTATCGATACTCTATTTCTAGGGACTGCCTCAGGCCAAGGAGTCAACAAGCCCAGTTGTTGACTAGTTTACCTCCTGTCCACGCTTCCACCCTGTGCAGCACCTTGGGACCAGATTCAGGTTGGGACCACAATACAATTGGCCTCCTCAGCTACAGAGAGGCCTGGGGATGCTGGGGGGATAGGTAGTCAGGGGGATTGGAGAGTGACAGGGAGTGGAGGTTCCCTGGAGGAAGGGAGTAGAGAACACCTGGGAAGGAGAGGACAAAAAGCCTCTGAAGAAAGGGAAATGGCCTGTGGGTGTGCAAGGCTGATGGGGACAGATGTGTCCAGTTGGAGAAGATGACAGTATGCATCTGATAGTCTGGTGGAGAAAGAGGGGGACACTTACTCTCAGTCCGGCTGGTCTTGTTGAAGACATTTTTCTCGAAAACCATCTGCTCCTTCATGGAGGGGAATGTGTCATCATAATACTATGAGAAAGGGAAGGAGAAGGGACCATAGCTTTCCACACAGCCTGGATCCTCCCTAGATTTGGGGGCAGGAAAGATTAGGTGCTGGGCAAGCGGGATCCTGCTTCCCTGCCCCATCTCTCCATTACTGCACCCTAGGCCTGTTGGCTCACTAGTTCCTCCAAAACAAATTATTATTATTTTTTTAGATGGAATTTTGTTCTTATTGCACAGGCTGGAGTGCAATGGCACGATCTCGGCTCACCACAACCTCCACCTCCTGGGTTGAAGCAATTCTCCTGCCTCAGCCTCCTGAGTAGCTGGGATTACAGGCATGTGCCACCACGCCCGGCTAATTTTGTATTTTTAGTCGAGACGGGGTTTCTCCATGTTGGTCTGGCTGGTCTCGAACTCCCGACATCAGGTGATCCACCTGCCTTGGCCTCCCAAAGTGCTGGGATTACAGGCGTGAGCCACCATGCTCCGCCCCCTCCAAAAGAAATTCTGAGCAAAGAAAGTCCCAAAAAGTAGAGGGATATTGAGGCCTGCTTTTGGAGTCCCCTCTGGTTTCTTGGAGGATCTTGTACATTCAGCAGATGTGCAGGGTGCTAAGGATTAGCATGGTCACTAGCGCACACTAATTCTACAGCACCTGGAGTCTACAGGAAAGATGGCAAAACCAGCACACCTTCTTAAACAATAATAATGATAATAACAACAGCTACTTTATTATCCCCATTACACAGATGGGGAAACTGGGGCATCAAGAAGTCAGGTAACGGCCGGGCATGGTGGCTCATGCCTGTAATCCCAGCACTTTGGGAGGCCAAGGCAGATGGATCACCTGAGGTCAGGCGTTCAAGACCAGCTTTGCTAACATGGTGAAAACCCGTCTCCACTAAATATACAAAAAAAAAAAAAATGGCAGGGCGCGGTGGCTCACGCCTGTAATCCCAGCACTTTGGGAGGCCGAGGCGGGCGGATCACGAGGTTAGAAGATCGAGACCATCCTGGCTAACACGGTGAAACCCTGTCTCTACTAAAAATACAAAAAAATTAGCTGGGCGTGCTGGCAGGCGCCTGTAGTCCCAGCTACGAGGGAGGCTGAGGCAGGAGAATGGCGTGAATCCGGGAGGCGGAGCTTGCAGTGAGCCGAGATCACGCCACTGCACTCCAGCCTGGGTGACAGAGCAAGACTCTGTCTCAAAAAAAAAAAAAAAAAAATTAGCCGGGTATGGTGGTGGGCGCCTGTAATCCCTGCTACTTGGGAGGCTGAGGCAGGAGAATCACTTGAACCCGGGAGGCAGAGGTTGCAGTGAGTCGAGATCGCGTCACTGAACTCCAGTCTGGGCAGCAGAGTGAGACTCTGTCTCAAGAAAACAAAACAAACAAACAAACAAACAAAACAAAAAAAGAAGTCAGGTAACTTCCCCAACATCTCACAGTTGTGAGGCCAAAGCTGGGTTTGAGCAGTAAGGACGGTCTGACTGCAGACAGGGTTATAGTGAAGATTAAATATCTAAGAAACAATCCCTCGCACATATCCCATAACTAAATTAATGTTTTTTTGTTTGGGAATGGTGAGCCTCTTTCTCTTAGTTTCTTAATCTGTAGGGAGCAAGAGCCTTTGGCCTTGCTGATCCACCTCTGACCATCTGCTGGGGCAAGGTGTGGTCAGCTCAGTTTTCAATTTTCTGGATGTGGATTTTGCCACTTAGTACTCAATCTGCAGGCAGATTAGCCAGCTCCCTACTGGCCGCTGCTTATCTGAATGTCATAAAAACAGAAAAGTTTCAGCTCCAAACAAACAAACAAACAAACAGGAAATCTATTTTTTGAGATGGGGTCTCACTCTATAACCCAGATTGGAGGGCAGTAGCTCGATCATGGCTCACTGCAGCCTCAACCTCCCAGGCTCAGGCGATCTTCCCACTTTAGCCCCCCCGAGCGCTGGGACTACAGGCGCACACCACCACGCCCAGCTAATTTTCATACTTTTTTTTGTAGAGATGGGGTTTGCCATGTTGCCCAGGCTGGTCTGGCACTCCTGGGCTCAAGCAGTCCACCCGTCTCAGCCTCCCAAAGTGCTGGGATTACAGGCATCAGCCACTGCGCCTGGCCTTATAATGCATTTCTTTTCTTTTTCTTTTTGAGACAGAGTTTCTCTCTTGTTGCCCAGGCTGGAGTGCAATGGCGTGATCTTGGCTCACTGCAACCTTCGCCTCCCAGGTTCAAGCAATTCTCCTGCCTCAGCCTCTTGAGTAGCTGTAACTACAGGCGCCCACCACCATGCCCAGCTAATTTTTTGTATATTTAGTAGAGACAGGGTTTCACCATGTTGGCCAGGCTGGTTTTGAACTCCTGACCTCGAGTGATCTGCCCACCTCGGCCTCCCAAAGTGTTGGGATTACAGGTGTGAGCCATTGCGCCCGGCCTTATAATGCATTTCATAGCTAATGCAGATGCTGTAGTTCCACTACAATTAATTGTGTTGACAGCAGAAATTTATTTTTGGATTATTTTAGGCCGTGTTTGCTAGGATAGATAACAGATAATTGAATGGGGGTACAGTGAAAACCACCTTGAGCTTAATGTAAAAAAACCTGAGTTTGCCTGTGAAACCTGTGAAATGGGAGAAGTGAAAAAATTAAATAAGTAAATAAATAAAATATGAGTTTGGATCTGTTAGGATATTAATACTTGTGACCTCAGGCAATTCACTTAGCTTCTCTACACCTCATTTTCTTCATCTATGAAATTAAAGAGTTGTATTACACAGTCTCTAAAATCCCATCTGGTTCTAAATCCTTAGACTCCTTAGGCTAAATCCTTAGTGTTTACCAAGCTGTAGAACAAAAGTGGAGGTTTTGAGGAGGTTTAGAGACAAACCCCAAAGAACAAAAGAGCTTGTGTAGGGGTTTGGGGACTAAGACTCCTGGGTCCCAGGCTCAACACTCCACTGATCCATTAGGCAGAAACTTCCCATGCCCAGGTCCAGCTGGCCAGTACCGATGACGAGGAAACACTTCAGGGAACATGAGTAGAAACAGGGGAGACCCCTCACTTCAGGGAGCAGCACCTTGACAAGGCAGGAGGATGAGAAGGACTTCTGGAGGGGTCTAAGCTGAGCTGCCCTGAGTCACAGAGACCACAGTGGAGTTTCTCCTGAGACAGGAGTGTCAGCTGGATGGGAACTGTGTCCCTCACAGGTGGGGTCAGAGGTTACCTTGGCCAGCAGCCGGCGCCCGTCATTATCTAGGATGAAAACAGCCTTGATGGTGTAGAGGGAAGGTTCCTGCAACTGACACCGGGGAGGAGAGTTCTGTTTGGCCCCTGGCTCAAGGTGGACACCCTGTCTCTATGGGATCTGCTGGCCCTAGGATACACCCTCAGGCTTCAGCAACCCCAGCCCTCAAGGTCCACAGCTGGTTCTGCCCAACCCTGTGCCACATGGGCCAACCCAGGTGCCCACTCCACTCCCAGGCAGATGTTCCACTGCAGGCCCCGAGTGGGCGCTGTGCCCGTTGGGTGCAGAAGGTCCTTCCGGGCCCAAGTTCTGTCATGCACTGACTGCTCCAGAGCCCGAGTCGGAGTGTATCACAGAACCTGGGCCGGGGGGGACAGCGGGCCGAGCCTCCTCCTTCCAGCTGATCCCTGGCCGGGCTGGACCTGCGCTCTCAGCCCGCCCCCAGGCCCTGGCCCTGGCCCGGGTGGACTTCAGCAGCATGCCCATCACCCACCGGTGATGGGAGGCGAGTCTGGGACGGACAGGCCACTCCTTACCCTCCCCGCGGAATCGCAACTCACCCGCCACCCCCCGCTCCAAACGGACCCAGAACTTCAGCCCCGCGCCGACGGACTCAGGACAGGCCTCCTCGCCGGTTGGCGCCGGGACGAACTTTTCCTCCCGGGTCCTGGGGCCGGTCAGGGGTGACACAAAGTTCCCAGCCGCTGGGCGCGCGAGTTCTGAGTTGGCTGCTCCCCTCAATCCTGCACCGTCCCGGCCCAGCTCCCGCCGCCCGGGACCCCCGCTCCCGCCCGCTCCGTACCCGCAGCCCCGAGGGCTCCCTGGCTCGAGCAGGCGGCGCCGGGCCCCCGGCCTGGGCCGCCGCGGCCCCCTCCCCCGGGTGTGGACGTGGCCAGGCCTCGGGCCGCTGCATTCCGCTCGCCGCCTCGCACTGACAGCGCCGCCCGCCTCCTGCCCGCCGCCGCCGCCCCGCCTCCGCGCCCGCCCCGTGGCCCCCTCTCGCGCGTGGCCTTCCTTTCCTCGGGGCCCCGTTCTCTTGCTAGTTCTCCCCGCTCTCCCCTCCCGCCCTCACCCCAGCTCTTCTTCCCCCACCTCTCCTTTCCCTCTCTCCTTGGCTCCTTCCCGAGTCCCTTACAGCCCCGAACTCTGCATCTTCAGGGTGCCCCAAGACCAGTCCTCGTCCTGCTTTCTGCCTGCTCTCCGGCCTGTGGCTTTGGTGTGCACCGGTGTCTGTAGGCTGTCCTGGGGCCAGCAGCAAACACAAGCAAAGCCCACTTTTGTCTGTTGACCTCTGGTAGGTACCATGGGGACAAATATGTCAGATCACCCTTTAGATCTCCGGGACAGGGTCTATAAGCAAGAGCACATGAGGACAGTTCTGGGGACACTCCTCTGTGAAGAGGCTTTCCCATTCCTCTCTCACTACCTGCAGAAGGGAACCATGGCCGCGGAGACACCTCCCCAGGCTCTCCTAAGACACAGATATGGCACCATCAAAAGCAAGACAGACGCCCAGCAGCACAAATGCTCCACCAATGACATTGGGCTTTGCAGCATGTTTTGGTTTTGTCTAAGTGTACCAAAGACAAGCTCTCATTTCAGGATATGCTGGCAAGTGGAAAATTCACACCCCAGTGATATGTATGTTAGTGGTACGTATGCATTTACTGGTAAAAACACTGTGCATGTATTTTACATTTGACACCTTCACATACGTTATCTAATATAGCCCACACCTGTGAGGTAGGCATAATGGACCCTCATTTTAAGGAAAGAGAGACTCAGAGGTTGTGTCACCTTTTCAAGACCATACAGCTAGTTGACTGGGAATAGAACCCAGATTTTTGACTCAAAATTTCTTCCCTATTCTTCTCTTCAAGCCCTCTTATGTTGTGGACCACAGTCACTTACCCTAGATGGTTACAGAATGGGGTTTTCCTCACTGAATGCATCAAGCCTTCTTATCTTCAAGCCTCTGCTGAAATATCATTACCAAAAGGTCCTCCTGACAGCCACCATATCTGACTTGATCGGTCTCTCCTGTCACATTCTCTATCTCAGTTCCTATTTCTTCCTTTCATTGCACTTTTCTCAATCTCTAAACATTATTTTTACTAATTTTGCTTGTTTGAGACATGGTCTCACTCTGTTGCCCAGGCTGGAGTGCAGTGGCTCGATCTCGGCTCATGTCAGCCTCAACCTTCTGGGCTCAGGCAATCCTCCCATCTCAGTCTCCCGAGTAGCTGGGACCACTGGTGCATGCAGCCACTCCCAGATCATTTTGTTTTTATTTTTATTTTTGTAGAAACAAGGTCTCAAGGCTGGGCTCAGTGGCTCACACCTGTAAACTCAGCACTTTGGGAGGCTGAGGTGGGCAGATGGCTTGAGCCCAGGAGTTCAAGACCAGCCTGGGCAACATGGTAAGACCTGGTCTCTACTAAAACTACAAAGAAATTAGCCAGGTAGGGTGGTGTGCACCTGTAGTCCTAGCTACTCAGAAGCCTGAGGTGGGAGAATCACCTGAGCCTGGGGGTTCAAGGCTGCAGAGCCATGATCATGCCACCGTGCTCCAGCCTGGGCAATGGGAGTGAGAACCTGTTTCAAAAAAGAAAAAAAAAAAAAAAAGAAGAAGAAGAAAAAGAATGGAAGAGAAGGAGGAGGAGGCAGAAGGGGAGGGGGAGGGGGAGGCAGAGGGTGATCAAGGTCTCACTATGTTGCCCATGGTGGTCTTGAACTCCTAGGCTCAAGTGATCCTCCCACCTCAGCTTCCCAGAGTGTTGGGATACAGGCGTGAACCATTCCCAGCCTTTACTAGTTTGTTTACAAGTGTTCCTTCTCCCCGCCCAGACTTTGAGCCCTGTGAGAACGAATGAATGTGACTTTTCTTTTTTTTTTTTTTTGAGACAGGGTCTTGCTCTGTCACCCAGGCAGGCTGGAGTATAGTGGTGTGATCATAGTTCACTGCAGCCTCAAACTCCCAGGCTCAGCCGGGCACAGTGGCTCACGCCTATAATCCCAGCACTTTGGGAGGCCGAGACAGGCAGATCACAAGGTCAGGAGTTTGAGACCAGCCTGGCCAACACGGTGAAACCCCATCTCTACTAAAAATACAAAAAATTAGCTGGGGGTGATGGCAGGTGCCTGTAATCCCAGCTACTCGGGAGGCTGAGGCAGGAGAATCATTTGAACCTGGGAGGTGGAGGTTGCAGTGAGCCGAGATCTCGCCACCGCACTCCAGCCTGGTGACGAAGCCAGACTCCGTCTCAAACAAACAAACAAACAAAAAACAGAAAAAAATCTGTCATCACCAAGCCCTGTAAGAAACTTTGTGATCTGCTTGCCTCGGCCTCCCAAAGTGCTGGGATTATAGGCATGAGCCACTGCACCTGGCGGATGACAGATATTTAATAAGCATTTGTGAAGTAAATGAATAAAGGAATTCAGGATGAGGGAGATCATGTATAAATATTCACAAATACCACATTTTAACTAATAATAATTAAAATGTACCTATCAATGATACCATATTGGCTGGGTGTGGTGGCTTATACCTGTAATCCCAGCACTTTGGGAGGCCAAGCTGGGCAGATCACTTGAGGCCAGGAGTTCAAGACTGGCATATTTTATGTGCTGTACAAATATTTATTGAGTGCTTTGTATGTACCAGATATTTTTCTAGCCACTGGGACACAATAGTAGACAAAAGAAAAATTTTGCTGTCATGGAACTTATAATCAAGTGTGTGTGTGTGTACACGCATGCGTTTCTGTGCAAGATATAATACACAAATGGGTAAAGTAAATATTATGTGAGTTGGGGATCAGTGCTGCAAAGAAAATAGAGCAGAAATGGGGTGTAGAATGTGAAGGGTCAGGGACAGGCAAGCCAGAAAGCCATTTTCACAGTCCTCTGAGAAGACCTTTAAGAAGGTGACATTTGAACAAAGAGCTAAAGGAAAGGAGGAAGCAGATCATGCAGACATCTGAGGAAGCATCTACTGACCCTCCCTATATGATGACTTAGGAGGCACATCTGAACCTTCCTTGCAGGCTATCAGTTATAACAGGGAACATAATGACACTATCTGATACAGCAGGCAGCGAAAAGATCCAGTACTTGGGCATTTTATTTCTTCGGATTCCAGATCATCAGAAGTTATGTCAATGGTCATGCTGGGTATGTTATTTTTAAAAAATACTGATTTGGTTATTTTGATGTCTTAATATTTCTGTGAGCTAGTCCATTTTTTTTTTTTGGCTCATATTTACAAAGACAGCACCAAAAAACCTCCAGGAGAATTTCTCAGCCTCTGTTTGGCATATGGTACCCACCATAAAAGACCAGCAGCCTCCAGAAGGGTCAGAGGAAGACCTGGGATGATAGGGGAGTTAGGGGGCTGGTTGGTTCCACAGGCGAGGTGGGGAAGCAGTCAGTTACACAGGTCAGTGATGGGAAGGCACTGGAGAGGGGCCAAGGGGATAGGAATCAGAGGAGCAGGCTGGGGAAGGAAGCTTAGGAACCACAAAGTTCTCATCACCCCCACCTCTACCACTGTTATTGCCTTTTTTTTTTTTTTTTTTTTGAGAAGGAGTTTCACTCTTGTTGCCCAGGCTGGAGTGCAATGGCATGATGAAGGCTCACTGCAACCTCTGCCTCCCAGGTTCCAGCGATTCTCCTGTCTCAGCCTCCTGAGTAGCTGGGATTACAGGTATGAGCCATCACACCTGATTAACTTTTTTATTTTTAGTAGAGACAGGGTTTTATCATGTTGGTCGGGCTGGTCTTGAACTCCTGACCTCAGGTGATCCGCCTGCCTTGGCCTCCCAAAGTGCTGGGATTACAGGCGTGAGCCACTGTGCCCAGCTTTGTTGTTCCCATTCTTAAAACCTCTTTACATCTTTTCTTTTTTTTGAAATGGAGTTTCGCTCTGTCGCCCAGGCTGGAATGCAATAGCACGATCTCGGCTCACTGTAACCTCTGCCTCCCAGGTTCAAGCAATTCTCCTGCCTCAGCCTCCCAAGTAGTAGGGATTACAGGCGTGTGCCACCATGCCTGGCTAATTTTTGTATTTTTAGTAGAGACGGGCTTTCACCATGTTAGCCAGGCAAGTCTCCAACTCCTGACCTTAAGTGATCTGCCTGCCTCGGCCTCCCAAAGTGCTGGGATTATAGACGTAAGCCACAGTGCCTGGCCCATAAAATCTCTTTACATCTTAACTGTAGTGGTGAATAAGTAAATTCAGAGCCAAGTTCAACTTTTCAAGGACAAGATTCTCCCCAATGATAACCCCTCCCCAAACTCCTTCAACAGAGACCCCAAAACTTCTTTCTCTCCATGACACCCGCTTCCCCACACATCCTGAAGTGCACCTTTAATGCGGTTTTACGTAAACATGCGAGCTATGTGTGTCCAGTATTGGGACAGTGTCTTCCACAGAGCATGACCCTAAGAGGACTTTCCAGTTTAAGGCTGGCAGCACATGAGAAGCACGCACGTGCAGCAGCAGACTCGGCGGGAGAGCCTCCCCAGCTCGAAGAAGCCAAGTTGGGTTCAAAAAGAATGCAGCCTTCATGTTTCTCTGCCCTCTGCTCCCTTCAGGTAGGTACAGTAGGGTGGGGAGGTAGGCTGTGCACATCCCTACCCAGCTGGAACCTGTTAAGTAGTGCACTCAGAATTGGTCCCTGCCCTATGGAGTCCCAGGAGGCAGGTGATTCAAAGGAGGTTCTCCTCTGGGCCTTGGTATAGCTTGAAGGGGAGACCGTTTCATTTCCTCTGAGTCACCCTCCTGCTGCCACATTTCTGTGCTGTCTGTCCTAGGATTTCAGCATCTGTTCTTATGTGACAAGAAGAAACAGCTCCCTTGGGTACCAGCCTCTCTCTATCCTTCCTGCTTAATGTCAAGAGGGGGAGGTGTGTGTGGAATATGAGGTGTGGAAGTGTGTGCTGGTGGCATCCTCTAGAGAGAAAACTAAAGCTTCCATGCTCTGTCTGTAGGATAGGCTTCTAGTAGACCATTCTAAGGACAGCTCTCATTTCTTCATCACCTTTGGCTTTCTCTGAGATAACTTTCTCTGAGATAAAGTTGTAGGGTAGGTGAAGACAGGATTATTCAAGACAGTGCCTTACACTCAGCTCTTCCCGCGGGCATGAATGGCTTTATACACATGACCTGAGTTTTAAGATTTGTGAATATGTATATTGTTATCTCCATTTAGCTCAGGATGGCCCAACTAGTACGAGACAGAGCCAGATTTTCGAACCCAGCTGTAAGTCCAAAATATCCACTCCTCCCACCTCTTAATGGCAGCTCCTTGATTGTGACATGTCACACAGAGCTCTACAAAGAACACTACCTGGTATTGTTTGAGACAACAGAGCAAGACATACAGGACAGTTCAACTCAGCTTCAAAAAATGTTACACTAAGACACTAATGAACAATGAGATATTTTCATCGTAGAGGTGAAGAAAGAACATTTTAGGATTGAGAATGAGCACATCCTAAAAGTCAAATAGGCCGGGTGCAGTAGCTCACGCCTATAATCCCAGCACTTTGGGAGGCTGAGGTGGGCAGATCACTTGAGGTGAGGAGTTTGAGACCAGCCTGGCCAACATGGCAAAACCCTGTCTCTACTAAAAATACAAAAATTAGCCAAGTGTGGTGGTGTGCGCCTTTAATACCAGACACTCAGGAGGCTGAAAGCAGGCAAAATGCTTGAACTTGGGAGGCAGATGTTGCAGTGAGCTGAGATGGTGTCACTGCACTCCAGCCTGGACCACAGAGCGACTCCATCTCAAAAAAAAAAAAAAAAAAAAAAAATCAGATAAGCATTCCAGTCTGTGCTCCTGTATTACCACAATCTTTTTTTTTTTTTTTTTTTTTTAACCTCAACGTGGATTTTTGCTCCAACCTAGTGATTCTCTACTCTGGTTGCACATAAGAATCACCTGAAGAGCTTTTACAAAATACTGATGTCCAATTCTGCTCTGAGTGGTTGTCTTAATTTGTGTGGGGTGGGACCTGGGCATTGGTAGTTTTTACAAGCTCCCCACCTGGGTGATTCTAATGTGCAGCCAGGATTAGAAGCAATCTTCTAAGAGTGTGGTAGTCATGCACAGGAAAGAGGCTGGCTTACAGAATAGCTTTATTTTTTGGTGGTTTAATGGTAACAAGTTTGCTGATGTTTACCATGTAAGAGAGAGGGCCAGATGTCCGGATTAGCCAGAAAACTAATTGATTTCTTTGCAAAACATGCTAACATTTAGTATTGACATGATGTATTCCTAGAATCTCTCAGGACTGTAAGGAAATCTCAGGCAATCATCTATCTAATCTATTCCCCTGGATTAGATGAGGTTGCCAAGTAAGAAATACTTACATGGATTAGCAACACTTAAAGACATGTTTTTCTTTTTCTTATTTTTTTTGAGATAGGGTCTCACTCTGTTGCCCAGACTGGAGTGCAGTGGCGCAATCACAGCTTACTGCAGCCTCAACCTCCCCAGGATCACGTGATCTTTCCACCTCAGCCTCCCCACTAGCTAGGACTACAGGCATGAACCAGCACGCCTGGCTAATTTTTGTATTTTTTTTTGTAGAGATGGGTTTTCACCATGTTGGCCAGGTTAGTCTCAAACTCCTGGCTCAAGTGATCCGCCCACCTGGGCCTTTCAAAGTGCTGGGGTTACAGGTGTGAGCCACTGTGCCTGGCCTTAGAGACATTTTTAGATGATGGGCAACCAGAATGGCAGAAAGACTGGGTTTCCCTTTTAGGGAAAAAGCAATTTCACTGTTCCAGAAGAAATCGGAGCCCCAGCCAGCCTGCTCTCCCACAGCCCCTTCTCTGGGGATTCCTGGCATGTGTCATCCTCTGGGGTGACTGCGGGATGGAGGTGCCTGTTGGTGGCAGCAGCAGCTTTTCCTACGAGGGAAGCTGGGTCGGTAGACACTACACTGCTATTCCTGGGGTGGGGGTGGGGATTTCTGTGTTATGTTTTATAGTTAGCTGGCCCCAAATCCCTGTGCATTAGACCTAACCCTCTTCTCGGCTTCCACTGCTTTCTTCTCTCTCCTGCACAGCCCGGAGTCGCAGGGGCAAGGCCTGGTTTTACAATGGCTGCCAGCCTTTCCCTTAGGGAGCCACGCGCATGCGCTCACTTTTTCCAGTGGTCTTCTCAGTCTGATTTAATGGATATACCGGGACTGATGACACATCAGCATGGGATCCTTCTTTTGCTTCTTGGGTAATTGTCCTATTAACAGCTGTCCCAGGCAAAGGGAGCGGGGAGTGTTGGGGGAAAGCGGGGGGGGGGGGGGGGGGGGTGCCTTCCTGGGTGAAGGAGGACACACCCTGGGTTTTACAAGGTTAATCAGCAGGTTCTGGGAAAGCTTGCACCTGCTCAGACTTGATCTGGAACTCTAGACAGAATGGAAGACAGTCGTCTCCACTCCCTTCCATGGAGTATCAAATATCCTGGGCGCCCACACCCTGCCAGACCTAGGCCTGCTGTTGCGATTGCGTTTGTCTCTACACCTTTACTCTCTTTGGTCCTTGCAACTCTTTCCCTTTTTCGGGCCACTTCTGTGAAATGGCTAAGCAGGAAACTCACATAAACGATTGTCCAGTTTTAGTTTGAACTGTTAGGACTGAAAATTGTTCTGTATTTGTTGTGTAAAAAAAAGATCAATCTTAGTATGCTGTTTTCACCTTCTCAAAATTATCTTGTATTTAAACACTGTACTTTAGTTGAGCCTTTATATCTTTCAATGTTATGTTTTCTTTTGTTTTTTGAGGCAGGATCTCACTGTTGCCCAGACTGGCACCATCATAGCTCACTGCAGCTTCAAGCAATCCTCCCACCTCAGCCTCCTGAGTAGTTGGGACTATAGATTTGTGGCACCAGGCCCAGCTTGTTTTTTCGTAGAGACGGGGGTTTCACTATGCTGCCCTGGCTGGTCTTGAACTCCCGAGTTCAAGCAATCCTCCCCCCTTGGCCTCCCAAGGTGCTACTGTGAGCCACTGTGCCCGGCCCAGTGCTATGATTTTAAAATATGTCCTTCTCAACCTTCTTATTTTTAGAGTTTGATGGCCACACCTAAATTTTTCCTCCTTTCTTACACACTACCAGTCTTTATCTTCATTGTCTCACTACTTTGGGGACTGAATGGTCTCCTATTTTATTGGTAACATGCCATATCCTTCAAAACTGTACATCCGCCAAGGTGTGGTTAATTTCTGCTTTTAACAGGAAAATCACAGGCCTGCCTGCTTGAGTCCCCCTTCAAGTACTCAGTATTTGAGTGTCTACTAAGTTATAACAGTTAACACACAAAATTCTAGTCCTCATGTCGTTTATACTCGGATATTTATTGGGAGACACGCGTCAGTAGTCCCTACTAAATGGGAAGATTGCTTGAGTCCAGGAGTTCGAGTCCAGTCTGGAATAGGTAAAACATGCTCTCTGAATTAGTCTTTGAAACTGGTAAACTAGCTCAGAAGTTTTGTAAGAATTGCTGGTGTACGTTTATTATATACAGTGAAAGTACTTAATCTGTAAACCACCCCAAATTAAGCCTCCTAACTGCAAGCACAAAATGGACTCATTATTTACTGAGTTATCAGTTGGCGTTGTCCTTAGTTGTACAGGGACTAATGATTCACCCATAAATAATGGGCTCTTCTAAGAAGACAGACTTGAGTTTACACCTCTTTGTCCTATAGCTGGGAGGAACGCACTGCAAACTCCAACCCAATGATTCCCTAAATGGGGTCTTCGCATCAGTTGCGTTAAAATCATCCCAGCAGGCAGGTTATCCGGCCGCCACTCCAGGGTCACTAAATCAGACTCTCCAGTGGGACCTCGGAATTCGTAGTTTAGCAAGCTCCCCAAGTGATGCTGGGGGTAAACTAACGTTTGAGAGTCACAAACATGTTTTGGAAATATAACCAGATGGGACTGGAGAAATTAGAAACTGAGAAACATCCCTAAAAAAAGCAAGACTAAGCAGCGTGGGAGACCAAGTGAGGGGGGCTCTTTGGGGTGTTTCTACCATGACAAAAATCGCCATTACCCCACAGCTCTCATACCACCAACGTTCCGCCAACGTCCCACCACCCTCATGACAACCGTCCCCGGGACTGCTCCAGCGAAGGCACCCTTGCCTGGGCCACGAGGCGCAACCGTCCCTCACAGCTGGGGAGGCTTCTCCAGGTTCGCACCGAGAGGAAGTTGGGGTACCGGTTTCCGCCGCCAGCACCCAAGATGGCGGCACGAGCGTCGCAACCACAAGCACCACATGCTTCGTGTCCCGCCTCAGCCTTCTCGGGTCTCACTAGACTTTTGCAAGTCACTGTGGGAACCCTCAAGGCGGAGGTGTTCCGCACTCCCGCGGCGATACACCCTCCCATTCCCTGCCCTAAGCCCTCAATCCCCCGCCACAGAAAGCGCTGGAAGCGCCCAGCTTGGATACTTCACCCAACTCCCAGCCCGCTAAGATCGCCCGCCGCGAACGCGCGGCCGAGGGGCCCAGAATGCTAGACACTAAGGCCTTCGCCCTACTCATTGGTCGGTCCACACCGCGGGGCGGGCCTAGGTACCCATTGGGCCGGGAATTATGTCAGTCTTGGGAAATCGGGTCCGGAGATGAGGAGGTACACTCAGCCATTGGGCCCTCTCTGCTGCCAATCAGAGGGACATCCGTCGACGGCCCCGGTCTCGGCTCGTTGATTGGAGAAACTGTTCCTAGGGTGCCTGCGGCGGGCGGGTTTCCGAGTGCGGTGGCAGGAGGGGGCGGGGAGGGAAGCGGAGGCTCGGAGCTCTAGGCCGGCCGGTGGCGGCGGCGAGGCCGGGACTCGGGCTTAGGGCCTGCTGTGGCGGCAGCGGCGGACGCCGAGCTAAGCAGCGGGTATCGGGCACATTCCTTTCCTAGAAGGGAGGGGTGCAGCGCCGCGGGGCCGAGGCTTATGGGGCGACGGGCGACGGGATGGTGCTGAGGCGCAGGAGGCGGGGGCCGAGCAGGGTTCCCGCCAGAGCCCGGCCCTGGGCCTGACAGGGAGGGGCCGCGCGCGGGGCCGAGAGGAAAGCTGGCTCCGGGATGGGATGGACTGGGCAGGGTTGAGGGCACGAGAAGGCGTGGTGTGAGGCCCGGACTTGGGAGTGGGGTGGGGCCATCGGGACGGAGGGCGGGGTGGGGTTTGTTGTAAGGGTGGGTCAAGGCCGGGGAAGTAGCACTTGTTCGCTGGCCGCCCCAGGAGGCTAGAAGCTCCGGCGCCGAGAGTGGGCATGGCGACTTGGTCTCAGCCGGACTCGGGTATCCGGGCAGGGTGGGACCAGCCTCAGGCCAGGGCCCCTGCCCCTAACTCGATTTTTAAGGGACTTTATCCGATTTCTCGAACTTAGGCTCCTGGGAGGTTTTAGTAATAAATTGCGTGAGAACGGGAGGGTAGCGTAAGCAGGAATTCTGGGTCGCAATTGTGTTTACTCTGACCAGAGAGAGGGAGTGTGAGTGTGTGTGTGTACACGTACGCTGTGTACGTATAGATCGCTCTCCCCCTGTAGAATGAAGTTGGTAGATGGGTCACAACGCCGGAGAGGAGGGGGTATGTCTTGGTTTGTGAGATTAATGGAAGCTCAAAAGTGGAGACCAGAAACAGATTTACCTCCTCGGCACTGGGCGGTCTGGCTAGAGAACATGGCCATATCCTTCTGCTTTGGCTCAGAAGGTCATATGAATGAAAATAAAACCTGCCTATGCAAATCCTGGACGGAATAGTCTTGCGTAGTAGGCCCCCCACCATCGTTCTCCTCCTTTTTTTCTTTCCTTTTTTTTTTTTTATTTCTTTTTTCTTTTTTTTGAGATGGAGTTTCGCTCTTGTTGCCCAGGCTGGAGTGCAGTGGCGCGATCTCGGCCCACCACAACCTCGCCTCCTGGGTTCAAGCGATTCTCTTGCCTCAGCCTCCCTAGTAGCTGGGATTACAGGCATGCGCCACCACGCCCGGCTAATTTTTGTATTTTTAGTAGAGATAGGGCTTCTCCATGTTGTTCAGGCTGGTCTCGAACTCCTGACCTTGGGTGATTCGCCCTCCTTGGCCTCCCAAAGTGCTGGGATTACAAGCCTCGGCCCTTTTCCTTTTTTTTTTTTTTTTTTTTTAGATGTGAGGATAGGAAAGGGAAATCAGATTTCAAAGTTCAGAAAACAAAAGGCGTTCTTCTTCTGGGTGAAGTGGTGGCCTGAACATTGTCCTTTTGTCCTTCCACACTCTCACTGTTTAATAATCTTGCCTTTTTGAACTGGAAAAGATAACTGTTATAGGTGGTTTTCTCCTGAGAGGTGAAAATTCAGCTTTACTTTTAAGACAGGAAATGGGCTTCTCATATGAAAATAGAAGCTGGGTAATGCACCTGTAGCGGGGGAGGAGGGTTGGTAAATAAAACAAAGGTGTAAGATATTTTGGATGACCTAGTTATTGTCTGCTTATCCAAACCAAGCTACATTTTAGGATATTGCACATTTAATATTAAGTATCTGAGATCCTTTGTGATCAGTACCTTTTATAGTTCTTCTATGATCGGTTGCTATATTTTGGGTTTTTTTTCTGAGAGTGTAAGTAGTCCTTTCTTCCTATAAAAGTGGCCTTTAGGCCAGGCACTGTGGCTCACGCCTGTAATCCCAGCACTTCGCGGGGCCCAGGCGGGCAGATCACCTGAGGTCAGGAGCTCAAGACCAGTCTGGCCAACATGGTGAAACCCCAACTCTTCTAAAAACACAAAAATTAGCTAGGCATGGTGGCAGGCGCCGTAATCCCAGATACTTGGGAGGCTGAGGCAGGAGAACCGCTTGAACCCGGAAGGTGGAGGTTGCAGTGAGCAGAGATCACACCACTGCACTCCAGCCTGGGCGACAGAGTGAGACTGTCTCAAAAAAAAAAAAAAAGTGAAAGTGTACTTTGAATGTGTTTTCTGCCTTCTACTGTGAAGGTTTTCCTACCCTGATCATGATGTGAAAAGTATGGAATCTCATCTTGTTGCTTTTGTGATTCTCATTTCAGGTTTCTCTGGAAACCCCCCTGGTAAGTGTGGAGGAGGCGGGACACTCTGACCCAAGACGAAAGGCCTGTAGCTCCAGCCAAAGAAAATAAACCTTAGGAGGGAGAAGGAAAAAAAAAAAAATCCATCAGCTGTTCCTGAGAACAGCCTGCAGTGGAATCTACAGAGAGGACAACTAATGTGAGTGAGGAAGTGACTGTATGTGGACTGTGGAGACAGTAAGTCACGTGGGCCCTTGAGGGCCTGGACTGGGTTAGGAACAGTTGTGCTTTCAGAGGTGAGGTGTCAAGAAGGGAAAAGTGAATGTGGTCTGGAGTGTGGCCTTGGCCTTGGCTCCACAGGGTGTGCTTTCCTCTGGGGCCATCAGGGAGCTCAGCCCTTGTGTTCTGCCAGGGTGGGATACGGGGTTTGGCACTGAGGAGGGTAACCTGCTGGCTGGAGCGGCAGAGCAGTGGCCTTGATTTGTCTTTTGGAAGATTTAAAAACCAAAAAGCATAAACATTCTGGTCCTTCAGCAATGCTTTCTCTGAAGAAATACTTAACGGAAGGACTTCTCCAGTTCACCATTCTGCTGAGTTTGATTGGGGTACGGGTGGACGTGGATACTTACCTGACCTCACAGCTCCCCCCGCTCCGGGAGATCATCCTGGGGCCCAGTTCTGCCTATACTCAGACCCAGTTCCACAACCTGAGGAATACCTTGGATGGCTATGGTATCCACCCCAAGAGCATAGACCTGGACAATTACTTCACTGCCCGGCGGCTCCTCAGTCAGGTGAGGGCCCTGGACAGGTTCCAGGTGCCAACCACTGAGGTAAATGCCTGGCTGGTTCACCGAGATCCAGAGGGGTCTGTCTCTGGCAGTCAGCCCAACTCAGGCCTCGCCCTCGAGAGTTCCAGTGGCCTCCAAGATGTGACAGGCCCAGACAACGGGGTGCGAGAAAGCGAAACGGAGCAGGGATTCGGTGAAGATTTGGAGGATTTGGGGGCTGTAGCCCCTCCAGTCAGTGGAGACTTAACCAAAGAGGTTAGTGGACCTGTGGTGGGTGTGGGGGGCCTGGGGTTTGGGGGTGGGCTCGTCCAGAACGATTGTGGTCAGAACACAGAGCCCTGTAAAGAGTCAGACAGATTTCAGCAGGGCCTCAGGCACTGTTCTTGGGTAGGGATGGGCTGAACTGTCTGACTTTAGGATTGGGGGCTGGGAGCATTTCCCTGTGTTGAACCATTGACCTACCTCTAAATGTACTGTCAGGGCAGTGGGAGGTTCCTACACATGCCAGGGTGTTGACTGCTTGGATTTCAGCATGACTGCTGGAGGCCTGGGGTGGGGGAGGATCATGTTGTGATGGGCTTTGATGCAGTGTACATCTGTTGCTAAGACACAAATACTTTATGGACTCTTGCCTTGTATCTCCCCCCACATCAGAACACAGACATACCCTGAAGTTCTCCTTTGTGGTCAGGCCTGTTGTTGTATTGTCCTGATAATTCAGACCTCCTGGGCCTGAGCCAAAGGGTAGATTTGGATAGTTACTCTTGGGCAGGAGAGGGCCAAGGCTTCCATTCTTTGCTCTAAAGGCCCACTGCAGGGAGTAGGGAAGAGAAGGCTGGGAGGTAGAAGAGAAACTGCATTCTGCTGCCCAAGTCAACTTGCTTTGAGCTGTCAGAAGAGATCCTTAGCTCTTCTCACATGGCTGACATACTGTTCTGGGCAGAAAACGATGCAGTTCTTTGCCTTTTAAGATGTGAATGGCTGCTGCTGCCCCGCCTCACCAACATAAGATTGCTTTGAACTCTGGGTTTGTATGACTTTTGCTTGCCCCCCAGCCTTAAGTAGTTGGGAAAAAGGCCCACTGCACTCCCCTGGCCATTAGGGAAGGAGGAAGCCCGATTGGGTTTTTGGAGGTGGCATGTGGAGGAATGTAAAAAGTTTTACAGATGCTGCAGAAATGGGCTCCTCTGCCTGCCAGGTCAGACCATGTTTTCCCTCCTTCCCTCCTTTGTAGCCTTTTCCTGAGCTTAGTTATCTGACTGTTAGTGACTGTCAAAGAGTATGGCTTGTTTTAGGCCAGTGGTCCTCAACTGGGGGTGATTTTGTCCCCGAGGGTGCAAGTGGCAATATCTTGAAACAGTTTTGGTTGTCACATCTTGGGGCAGGGGTGCTACTGGCACCTAGTGGGTAGAGGCCAAGGATGCTGGTTAACATCCTGAATGACACAGGACACCTTCAAACAACAGATTTGTCTGATGCCAAGTGTCAGTAGTGCAGGGATTGAGACACTCTGCTCTGTGCTCAAATGGCTCATACTGGACCTGCTTTGAGAGGGACTAGGATTATCTGAGCGCAGGTGCCAGGAACATTTCTTACCTTTCAGGGCCTCTTATTTTAGCTTCTTACAGGGCCACTTGGAACTTCACCTCTTTTCTGCTTCCCGTTTCCCTTTCCTTCAAGTGGGCTCCAATCTTGGCACAGTGTTCTGAAGTATGCTTCCCAGTCTCTGCTCCATGCTCTTTCCCCCAGGGTAGCTCCCCCAGGGGTGGGTGGAACTGGGTTTGCTCCTGGAAACCTTGCAGGGGTAGCTCCATATCTGTTCCTGCTGGGATGGGATGGGATGTTTTGGATATTATTGGGTGGGTTGGGGTGGAATGGGATGGGACTTTGACCCTGCTTTCCTCTATTTCTTGGCCCTTGTGAAGGTTGTGCTTTTCATCTCAGGCCTTTACAACTCCCTTTGGGAGGTGGGGTGGGTCAGCATTAGGGGCCCAGGCTGGGTATGGGGGAAGGGAGGATTATTATGTGTCTAGAACAACATTTCCTCAGCAACTCAGGGATAAAAATACCCAGGTCCAGAGCATGTGACAGGCACTGCTGGAACCGGTATTATCCCTGGGGTGGAAGTGCTCCCCCGCTGCCAGGCTTGCTCTGTGGACAGCCATAGCCTAGGCCCTTGTCAGGGATAGGATTCCCCTTGAGATTGGCATTCTGCCCAGAGCAGGGGGGTGGCCTGTTTACAGCTCTTTCCAGGCTAGGAGCAGACTGTGACCAGAGAGAACATACTGTCTCTCTGACCTGACCTTAGGCTCTAGGGGAGCAGCAGTGGGGAGGGAGCTAAATTTCCCCTGGAGAAGCCAATCCAGGGAGTCTGAATTGTGATACTGGGTCTGTGAGGGGCTTCTTTCCTGCTTGGATGAGATGTGGGCCAGGTATCAGGCAGAGAATGCTCTTGAGTAAAGCCAGGGTGAAAAGGGAGTGGGGGACATTTGTGGCCAGGAGAAAGCGGAGCACCTGTCTCCCTAAGTGTGGGGCTTCAGGGTTGTGTCTCCCCTCCTCTTGCTTGGGGCTAGGCTTGGCCGGCACTGTGACATTGCTGCACGTGGGCAAAATGGCCTTCCCCTTTTTCGTAGTCTGGCCTATTTTGGGGTGACAAAACTTACGACTTATGGTGGGCCTGGGTGCCCTGGGTTCCTGCCCAGCCTGACTTGTGATCCCTGGCCTTGAGAACTGGCCACTGCCTTCCTGAGGAATGGGGTAACTCCTTCCACTTCCAGCAAATAATTTAGATTCCCAGAGAATCTGCGGGAGGAGTGTCTGCCCAGTCCTGAGTGGGCTGGATGAGCAAGATGCGACAGGAGGGAGGAGAGTGGCACCCCTTCCCCCAGGGCTCTCACTGCGCCACCCCAGCTGACTGGGCTGGGTGGGGCTGCCCGCCCCTGGGCGCATCTCCTCAAGGAGACGGAGGCGGCCCAGGGATGGGCTGGTTCCTTGCGGCAGCTTCTCCAGCTGCCCTGATGCAGAGATTGGCTCCCGTCTGCAGCTAGGTAACAGGCGGTGGGAGGGGATTGGCTCCTTCCGCATCTCCAGCGGAGACTTGGGGGAGGAGATTGGCTCTCGGCGCAGCCTAGGTAACGACAGTGGGAGGGGATTGGCTCTTTCCGCAGCCCAGCTGCTGACCTGGGGGAGGGGATTGGCTCTCTGCAGCCTCAGCAGTGACCTGCGGGGTGGGAGGGGGAGGGGATTGGCTCCTTGCTGCAGCCTAGGTAACAAGTTTGGGGGGCGTGGGGGGGAGGAGCGGGAGGATAGGCCCAGGGAGCTTGCTTTCCTCTGCAGCTTGAGCACGGAGCATGGGGTGGGAGTCCCATCTCACTGCAGCCTCTGCGGTGAGCTCAGGGTGGGGGCAGCTGGGCGCCTGAGTGGAACTGGGGTTGTGAGGTGAGAGGGGGCTGCTCAAGGATGGAGGAAGGGGGCTGGGCTGGGCCGCCCAGGCAACAGCACGGGCGGGGCACCCTTCTCAGGCCCCTCGGAGCTAGCAAGGGGCCACCCTTCCAGCCTGGTGTGCTCCCTGAAAGCCAAGAGCTCCTTGCAGCCCCCTGTCCGGCTTCCCGGCACCGGCTGCCCTGGGGCTCATCTCGCAGACCATGACCCGCCTGGACCGCAGCTCTCACAGTGGTGGGGGCCATGCCAAAGGCAGCCGGCCCCTTAACTCTTTGCTGGCTGGTCACCGGGTGGCCCAGCCCCCCTCTGTTCCTGGGTCCAGGGCTTCTGTTCAGGTTGGTGTATGTGGGGAGACTAAAGTAGTATGTCTGGGAGGTCTTAGGGTCAGGGAGGGTTAATGGGAGAGGAATACCGGCTTAGAGGTAGGGAGGTGGGTCTGATCTAAGGAAATTGTTTTCTGGAAAGTGTGTGTCTGCATTTTAACCCCTGGATGGAAGGCAACACTTTAGGGTTTCTTCAGGCTTGTGGGGAGGGCTCGACTACAGGGGGGTGCCGGGTATAGGAAGCCCAAATAGCTCCATTTATTGGGGTTCTATGCTGTTAGCAGTGGGGGTGGCAGTTGGTGCAGCAACTGTTCATGAGCCACCACGGTAGAGCCGGAGGGAAGCATTTTTGGTGCCCAAGGTGGCAGCTGTAGCTGAGCAGTGATGGGGGTTACGTCCTTGAGTGGGTTGACTGATGGGGATTTGGTGAGTCCTGGGGTATGGTGAGGAAGGGAGAGCACTGGTGTGAGGGGACACAGTGAGGCTGGCCCGAGCAGGGGTGTGGTGCCCCCCTGGGGATCATCTGACTGCCTGAGCCTCCCTGGAATGGAGGCAGCAGCTAGGATCAGCTGAGAGGGAATTCTGGCGGGGATGAGTCTTGAGGTGAGCCTGGGCTTGAGGAGTTGTAGGTGTTCAGCCTTACTCTTGCTGCCAGCCCGGGAATAGGGAATGGCTATAGGAAGGGCTGTAGACAGCATGGCGTTGTCATTGGTTGCATCAGGTGGTTGGAAATGCAGGGATTTTCCTCTCCAGCCCACCCCACCCCTTTATGCAAATGAAATGGCACCACAGGCTGATGCAAGCCTGGTCACTGCTAAGTAATTCTGCATGATAATTTGCTCTTGCTTGCCATGGCCAGCTTCCTCCAAACCAAGTTTTAAGGGGTCCAATCTCCAAAGCTAGAGGTGTCTCCTGATGTTCCCCTTCTTTCTTATGTAGGGGTGAGGCGGCCCTGCCTTTTGGCTGGGTGTGTCTTGGTCCAGACCCTAATCCTTCCCACCCTTATGGTGATAGTCACGTTAATGGTTTTGCTAGTGGCTCTTTTTTTTTTTTTTTGTGGGAAGGGGATAGTGTCTGGAAGTAGATGAATGAACATTTGCTGGTGCAGAGGGACCAGGGGGTAAGGCTAGCAGGTAAAGAGCTGGGAGGGGCCCCACCCACGACTAACTGGGGTGACACTAGGAGGGAACTCTGAGGGGCAGGACAGAGAAGGGACCCTGGGACCTCAGAGCTAAAGTCATGTGATTTGTCTTTCAGGACATAGATCTGATTGACATCCTTTGGCGACAGGATATTGATCTGGGGGCTGGGCGTGAGGTTTTTGACTATAGTCATCGCCAGAAGGAGCAGGATGTGGAGAAGGAGCTGCGAGATGGAGGCGAGCAGGACACCTGGGCAGGCGAGGGCGCGGAAGCTCTGGCACGGAACCTGCTAGTGGATGGAGAGACTGGGGAGAGCTTCCCTGCACAGGTACCATCGCCCCTGCTCATTGGGCTCTCTTTTTGTCCCTACTTCCCTTCCCTGACACAAACCAGGCTGGAGTTCTTCCAGAAACTTCCCTTAGAGAAGACAGGTTGTGGGGTGGACCTGAATTTCTGTTTTGGGTTGGGGTCTATAAGTCACAGTGGCTGAGCCTTGGAAGGGGGAGTGGAAAGCAGCAGATGCAGAAGGGCCGAGCCTTGGCAACAGACAATGCAAGGGAGGCAGAGCATCTAGCATCTTCCTGCTTGCTTTAGGACTCTTTCACTTTCCTTTCTGTTGTTCCTGGGAGTTTGGGACTCCGGGCCAGCCATTAGCCTGGGAATGGGAGGGAGACTGCAGGCCTTCAGCCGTTCTGGGAAAGAAGCTTCAGCCCCAGGCAGCCAAGGCTCAGATCAGTCAGACTTAACAGTTCCTGTTGCCACAGGTGCCTAGTGGGGAGGACCAGACGGCCCTGTCCCTGGAAGAGTGCCTTAGGCTGCTGGAAGCCACCTGCCCCTTTGGGGAGAATGCTGAGGTGAGGAGGACTCCAGTGAGAGCCCACCAAATGAGCAGGGCAGCCTGTATCTGGTGTGTCCCTCCATGGCTGAGGGGCCAGCTCTTGTTCTGGCTGCTGGGGGTAAATGCAGAGGAAGGAAGAACAGAAACAGACTCCAGGTGGTAATCTCTGGGAGGAAAGCACAAGGTCTTTCCTTCCCCCTTGTTAAAGCCTCTGTGTTTTGCCCTAGTTTCCAGCAGACATTTCCAGCATAACAGAAGCAGTGCCTACTGAGAGTGAGCCCCCAGCTCTTCAGAACAACCTCTTGTCTCCTCTTCTGACCGGGACAGAGTCACCATTTGATTTGGAACAGCAGTGGCAAGATCTCATGTCCATCATGGAAATGCAGGTAGGATTGTCGGAACCGGGCAGAAACCTATTGGATTTTGCACAGCGTGTCTTAGCACTCAGTTGCTTTTCCATCTCTGAGGAGAGAAAGTGTAATACTTTCTCTGATCCATAGAAAAGTGGGGACAATGAGAGGAAACCTGTCCAGGTGTGTCCTTGGGGCAAGGGAGGTGAAGACAGGTAGGGTTTGGCTTAAATAAAACTCAGGACTCAGCCTTCCAAATCAGGGCCTGCCTCCTGGGTGTGCCTTCTTCCTTTCCTTCAGGCAGATAGGCACTTGACTGAATGCTTCCAAGGTTCTGCGTTAATAATAGCTGACATTCACATGGTGCTTCACAGCCATCGTTCGCTCACTTGGCCCTCACAGTCATCTAGTCAGCCTTTATTTCAAAGGTGAGGAAATTGAAGCTCAGAGAGGTTAAATGATGTGCCCATGGTTACACAGCAAGTGGTGCAGCTAGGTTTTCTGACTGAAGTCTGGGTGTTCTTTTCACTGTGTTGATTTTGCAGTAACAAGGTAGTGTTTTCTTCCTCTCCCTCCAAGATAGGGGAGTCTGGCCAAACATGAGGAAAAGCTGATCAGTCCTGTATTAGGGTGGAGCCCACATGGAAGAACCCATCTCTGCCAGGCCTGGTGGATGAAGCTGGGTCAGGAGCTGACACTGTGGGCTTTGGTTTATAGTCTTTTGCCTTTACACCCATGCAGCTGTGCCTCTGTTGGGTGCCTGCAGTGTGTGAGCCCCAGGGGAGGGAGTCAGTTCCTAGTGAACAGTGGTGCTCTTCTCCCCCTCCCAGGCCATGGAAGTGAACACATCAGCAAGTGAAATCCTGTACAATGCCCCTCCTGGAGACCCACTGAGCACCAACTACAGCCTTGCCCCCAACACTCCCATCAATCAGAATGTCAGCCTGCATCAGGCGTCCCTGGGGGGCTGCAGCCAGGACTTCTTACTCTTCAGCCCTGAGGTGGAAAGCCTGCCTGTGGCCAGTAGCTCCACGCTGCTCCCGTTGGCCCCCAGCAATTCCACCAGCCTCAACTCCACCTTCGGCTCCACCAACCTGACAGGGCTCTTCTTTCCACCCCAGCTCAATGGCACAGCCAATGACACAGCAGGCCCAGAGCTGCCTGACCCTTTGGGGGGTCTGTTAGATGAAGCCATGTTGGATGAGATCAGCCTAATGGACCTGGCCATTGAAGAAGGCTTTAACCCTGTGCAGGCCTCCCAGCTGGAGGAGGAATTTGACTCTGACTCAGGCCTTTCCTTAGACTCGAGCCATAGCCCTTCTTCCCTAAGCAGCTCTGAAGGCAGTTCTTCCTCTTCTTCCTCCTCTTCTTCCTCTTCTTCCTCTGCTTCTTCCTCTGCCTCTTCCTCCTTTTCTGAGGAAGGTGCGGTTGGCTACAGCTCTGACTCTGAGACCCTGGATCTGGAAGAGGCCGAGGGTGCTGTGGGCTACCAGCCTGAGTATTCCAAGTTCTGCCGCATGAGCTACCAGGATCCAGCTCAGCTCTCATGCCTGCCCTACCTGGAGCACGTGGGCCACAACCACACATACAACATGGCCCCCAGTGCCCTGGACTCAGCCGACCTGCCACCACCCAGTGCCCTCAAGAAAGGCAGCAAGGAGAAGCAGGCTGACTTCCTGGACAAGCAGATGAGCCGGGATGAGCACCGAGCCCGAGCCATGAAGATCCCTTTCACCAATGACAAAATCATCAACCTGCCTGTGGAGGAGTTCAACGAGCTGCTGTCCAAATATCAGCTGAGTGAAGCCCAGCTGAGCCTCATCCGAGATATCCGGCGCCGGGGCAAGAACAAGATGGCGGCGCAGAATTGCCGCAAGCGCAAGCTGGACACCATCCTGAATCTGGAGCGTGATGTGGAGGACCTGCAGCGCGACAAAGCTCGGCTGCTGCGGGAGAAAGTGGAGTTCCTGCGCTCCCTGCGACAGATGAAGCAGAAGGTCCAGAGCCTGTACCAGGAGGTGTTTGGGCGGCTGCGGGATGAGAATGGGCGACCCTACTCGCCTAGTCAGTATGCGCTCCAGTACGCCGGGGACGGCAGTGTCCTCCTCATCCCCCGCACGATGGCCGACCAGCAGGCCCGGCGGCAGGAGAGGAAGCCAAAGGACCGGAGAAAGTGATCCTGGGGAGGAAGGGGGTTTGATGCCCACCAAGACCGAAACTGGAGAAAGGCTGGACCTGGACCTGGACCTGGACCTACAGCGGGGACTTAAATGCCTTCTTATCCAATATATCTTCTCAGATGGGATGACTGCGGGTCAGTGTACAGGAAGAGGCAGGCACTGGCTGGCTCAGCTCCACTCGGTTGGAGTGGAAGTGGCCAGACCATTTGGATGGACAGGGTCCTCACCCTACCCCTTTCCTGTGAGGCAAGGGTGATGGTGGAGTTGCTGGAGGTAGAGGAGCTATGTGGAGCAAAGGCCAACAGAGGGGAAGGAATGGACCTGTGAGAGGAAGGGAAGGTGGCAGAAAGTCTCATTTCAGGAAGGAGGGAAAGAAAGGAAGGAAGGAAGGAAACACCCCCCCAAAAAAAATCAAAGCGAGAAGAAAATCAGAGGGAAGGTTAAGGTTGGCTCTGGCCAGGATTCCAGGCAGCAGGTTGGAGTGACTGGTGGGCCTAGGTCACTGGTGTGATAAACCCCATTTCACCCCTGGGGGTTACACAGACACAGGGTGGGGTTGGGGAGGGGCGGTGTTAACTTTTTCTGCTCCTTGCATTTTGGCATCCCTGAAGGGGAGCTCTTGGATATCATCGGCCATAACGTTTCAATCAAATGGAGCCACTGGGCCCCAACACTGGCTTGGAGATTTAGGGTCAAAGGGTAGAGTGAACTGGAAAGGGTCACGTGGCCCCATGTTGCAGCAGCCCCAACGTCACGCATGTCATTCACTGCCTTGCCACTCCATCTCCCTCTGTGCTCCAGCCTCCCCTGAGCTGAGGCTCCCATTGTCTCCATCAGAGCCTGCATGTGAATGCCATCCTCCCTGGGTTCGGTGTTTGTGTTCCCCACCCCTCACAGACTTCCTGAGCTCTTCTGTAAGCTGGGGTAGGGTGCTGGCAGTGCTCCGGGAACTGGGCCTGCAGCCTTCCTCTTCTGGGACTGCTGTGAGGCAGAGGAATGATGGAGGATCTAGTGCAGCAGCCTCCAGGCAGGATTCAGCACAACACTGGGGAGTCACCCTTCCCTCGGGCCTCTGCCTACCAATAACTGGGCTTATCACTGGGAAAACACAAAAAATTACACAACCCAGCAACAACAAAAAAAACTAGTCCTCTTAGAATTTCTTGCGCTTTGATTTTTTTAGGGCTTGTGCCCTCTTTCACTTATAGGGTCTAGAATGCTTGTGTTGAGTAAAAAGGAGATGCCCCAATATTCAAAGCTGCTAAATGTTCTCTTTGCCATAAAGACTCCGTGTAACTGTGTGAAGATTTGGGATTTTTCTCCTCTGTCCCGAGGTCGTCGTCTGCTTTCTTTTTTGGGTTTCTTTTTAGAAGATTGAGAAGTGCATGTGACGGGCTGAGAGCACACCCCCCTAAACACACAAGCTCTCAGCCACAGGCAGCTTCTCCCTCCACAGCCCCAGGTTAGCATAGGCTCCTGGAGGGCTGCCTGGGGGAGGCAGACATGGGAGTGCCAAGGTGGCCAGATGGTTCCAGGACCACAATGTCTTTATTTTTAACTGTTTGCCACTGCTGCCCTCACCCCTGTCTGGCTCTGGAGTACCATCTGCCCCAGACAAGCAGGAGTGAAATGGGGGTGGGGGGAAGCACTGATTCCCAGTTAGGGGGTACCTAACTGAGCAGTAGGGATAGAAGGTGTGAACCTGGGAGTGCTTTTATAAATTATTTTCCTTGTAGATTTTATTTTTAATTTATCTCTGTGACCTGCCAGGGAGAGGGGAGAGAGAGATGCTGTTGAGCACATGACAAAATAAAATAAAATGGATGATTCATTCTCAAGTGCAATTTTTCCCCACTTTGAATTTAAATTGAGAATAAAGGAAATGGACTCATTGTAGGGAGGACTGGCCATTGTGTGGCTAAGGCAGAGCTCACATGGGAAGATGGGTGGAGAACTGAGGAGGTTGACAATGGGGAACTTTAAAAGGCAAATCTTAAATACTGTATTAAACCTTGGGGGCAGGCATCAGGCACCATGTACTTCATAGGGTTAGCTGGTTCAATCCTCTCAGGAAGGATTCAGAGTTCTTTCAGTCTTACACAGCTAGGATAGGTGGAGGTGTCATTTAACCCAGCTCTTTACCTGTCCACCTGCTACAAACTACATTTTTAAACTGCTGTTATTTCTCTAATGGCCTCACCTGCCAAAGGGGTGCAGAGCATTGGAGTGTAGTCATGATGTTGAAAACCAGAGAAATCCATGGCAGCGACTAACGTGACAAGCACTACTGTGTAACCAGGAGAAGGGCCACTAAAGAGAAGCAGGAGGCCAGGGTTTAGGACACTAGGAAACCTCCCCAGCTGAGGGTACTAGAATCTCCTTTCCCTCAAACTGCTCAACTACCCACCCTATGAAGAGCTGTAATGTTTCAAGGTCTCTGCATGGATGCTGAAACTTCCACATGCCCATGTTAGTTAGGGCAGGTGTTCAGTAGATGCTGGAAGAATGAACACTCACTCGGCAGTCTTTTTATTGGCAGGGTCTCGCTATGTCTCCCAGGCTGGAGTGCAGTGACGTGATCTCGGCTCACTGCAACTTCCACCGGGCTCAAGCCATCTTCCCACCTCAGCCTCCTGAATAGCTGGGACTACGGGCGCACGCCACCACACCTGGCTAATTTTTGTAGAGACAAGGTTTTGTTATGTTGCCCAGGCTGGTCTCAAACTCCTGGCATCAAGTGATTCGCCTGCCTCAGCCTCCCAAAGTGCTAGGAGTACAGGCGTGAGCCATTGTGCCTGGCTTCTATGAGATTATTGGGCAGGGTTTAGGAGTAGAAGCTATGATTCCCTTAGTGGAAGCTGTGATCTCAAACTCTTGGATACCACCCTGTAACCTGGTTCAGCTCAGTCCTTTAGTGATACTACTTTAGTGATGTTTAGAGTTGTACTAAGGAGTGGAGTAGAATTTTAAGAATAATGATGATTTCTTATGTTTCAGTTTATAAGAGCTTCTCCCCAACTCCCCAGTCTCCGTTGGAAAGGTTTGGTCGTATCAAACAAGAACTCTTTCCTAATTAGGAATTGACTACTGTCTGTAAGCCAGATAAAACCAAGATACGTAAAGGGGTGAAAAAAACAAAACTAAAAGTTAGTTTAAGGCCTGGTCGGCGGCTCACGTCTGTAATCCCAGCACTTTGGGAGGCCGAGGCAGATGGATCACCTGAGGTCAGGAGTTCAAAGACCAGCCCAACCAACATGATGGAACTGTCTCTACTAAGAATACAAAAATTAGCCGGGTGTAGTGGTGGGCACCTGTAATCCCAGCTACTCGGCGACTGAGGCAGGAGAATTGCTTGAACCCAGGAGGTGGAGGTTGCGGTGAGCTGGAGAGCGTGCCATTGCACTCCAGCCTGGACAACAAGAGCAAAACTCCCATCTCAAAAAAAAAAAAAGTCTGAAAAACACTCATACCGGTAATTAAACACAAATTATATATAGAAGGGTAAACTGTGAAAAGTAAAATTTAGTTTTAATATTCTTGTACCCTTCCTAGAAATGTATATACAGTCATGTGTTGTTTAACGGCCAACATACATTCTGAGAAATGCCTTGTTAGACAATTTTGTCAGGGTGTACTCACACAAACTTAAATGGTAGTGCCCGCTACACGGCTAGCCTATGTGCTATACAGCCTATTGCTCCTAGGCTACAAACCTGTACAGCATGTTGCTATACTGAATACTATAGGCAGCTGAAATACAATGATAAGTACTTGTGTATCTAAACATAGAAAAGGCACAGTATAGGCTGGGTGCAGTAACTCAATGCCTGTACCCGCAACAAGACTATGCAACTGCACTCCAGCCTGGTGATAGCCTGGGTGACAGAGTAAGACCCTGACTCAAAAAAAAAAAAAAAAGTACAGTATAAATAGGGTATTATAATCTTATCGGACCATAATCATATACGTGATCTGTCATTGATGAAATATGCAGCACATGACTGTGTATTTTTGTTCAGTAATTAGGCTATAACTTTTACCTTATTTTGCAACCTTTTTTTAACTTAAAAGACTTAAGAGATTTGAAAAATTCCTCTTAATCCTGTTGCTAGTGTTGTCCCTGGTCCGAGTAAGAATATTTTTGTTGGCTGGGCATGGTGGCTCACGCCTGTAATCCTGGCACTTTGGGAGGCCGAGACAGGCAGATCACGAGGTCGAGAGTTCGAGAACAGCCTGGCCAACATGGTGAAACCCCATCTCCACTAAAAATACAAAAATTAGCTGGGCGTGGTGGCACTCGCCTGTAATCCCAGCTACTCGGGAGGCTGAGGCAGGAGAATTGCTTGAACCTGGGAGGCGGAGATTGCAGTGAATCAAGATCATGCCATTGCACTCCAGCCTGTGTGACAAAGCAAGACTCCGTCTCAAAAAAAAAAAGGAATATTTTTGTTAGCAGCCCCCCCACCATTAGAGAGATGTATAGTTTTGTCTAGGATCATGATGATTAGCTGGGGCATGGGGCCAAGTTGGTCAGCACTGCTGTGGGGCTGACCTCTTTCTGTTGGCAGGTAGAGTGGGTGTTCCAGCCTCTTTCTGGCAGGAAGATAGGAGGACTCAAGTAAGGCCCGTGGAAGGGCTGCTACTGCTAGCTATCTACCTATGGCAGGAAGTGAGAAGAGGTCCTGGCGGAAGGCTGGGAGACCAACAGGACTTAGGCTTAACAAACGGACCAAACTCTTGAGGCTGACTGACTTGGGTGGGTGTGGGAAAGCTTTGTCTTGACTTCAGCAGTTGTAGGCTTCATTCAAACTGATTTTTTCTCACATCTTACTCATGTTAAGGAGATGGAAATAGACCCATATTTTCAACCTCTGCCCTGCACAGATCTCACCAATGAAGGTGGGGCTGTTTCAGTATCAATAAAAATAGAATAGTGAACTATAGAGGGAAAATCGTGATCTAGAGACATGCTTCAGTGTCATCAAGACTGGCCTCCATAGCTGACATTTCCCCACCCTTACTGGGGAAAGCTGAGTAATAATTAGTCTGGTGAACAGGGAGTTAGCTTCCATAGAGCCTTGTCAAGCTGGCCTCATCTCTGCTTTTATAACCCCCAGCTAAACCAAATCTTGCTGCCCCTCTTCACGTTTGCTTGGCAAACAGTTCCTTATGGAAAAAAACATCCCCAGTATCCTCAGGTCCACTACCTACCTCATCCTGTAGGCACTGACCAAGAGCAACAACTTTAGAAGCTCACACTAAATATAGTTTAGGGCACACCGTGGTGAACAGGTGGACAGCAAAAAGCCTGTTTCCATATTGATGTACCATATGTATACAAACACAGGTACTAGATTGGTGTCTGCTTCTGAGTCATTTTCCCAGCCAAGTATAGAAATTCTGTAGCAAAACCCATGTGCTTCATGATCATGAGTAGTTAAGCCTTTTCTATCACAGATTCTCCTCTGTTAAGTGAAAGGGACCCACAAACCTTCAACTTGTCATTTTGTCAGTATACCAAAATAACCTTTCTTTTTACCTTTACTGTATTACACTGAAGTCAATCATCTTCCTTGCCTCTGGCTCTGAACTTTGGAGTGGAGAATGAGCATTTGGGGACTATGGGGTATGTGTGAAACTTAACACTACAAGTTCTAGTCCTTGTTCTGTTCACTTCGTGTCTGCCTGAATTAGCTGAGAAACAGAATTTAGTACACATATTGTCTCTGGAGTAGTGTGAGAATCTGGTACCTTGCAAAAGAGGGCTGTTTTCAAAAATTAGCTGGATAGAAGTCTTTGTCTTCCTTTTTGAATACACCATACCAACAAAGGTCTTAAAGCTGTTTTGGTTTTTTTTTTTGGAGACAGGGTCTAGCTTTGTCACCCACGCCAGAGTGCAGTGGCGTGATCTTGGCTCACTGTAAAACTGCCTCTAGGCTCAAGCTAGTCTTCCACCTCAGCCTCCTGGTAGCTGGCATACAGGCGTGCACCACCATGCCCGGCTAACTTTTGTATTTTTAGTAGAGACAGGGTTTCGCCATGTTATCCAGGCTGGTCTTGAATTCCTGAGTTCAAGCAATCTGTCCGCCTCGGCCTCCAAAGTACTGGGATTACAGGTGTGAGCCACTGCGCCCAGTCTTAAAGCTGCTTCTTTTCTAGCCTAACTTAAACTGCAGAATGGAGATAGGTTGCACAGTATTTTTTACTTAATTCTAGATGCTCTTCAACTAAGGAAACAAAAAATCTAGTTCACTTGGGGAGAGGTGGAGAATAGACCAAGGAGTTGGCATTCTGCCTTTTGTGTCAAACACAAGTGTAACTGGGCTAATACAATTGACTTGAACTTTTCAATTCTCAGTTAGGGGCTAAAGCAGTAATTGAAGCAATGGGCTAGTGTCCCAAAGCCAGGCCTCAAAGTTGCCCAGCCTGACCCTAACTATGCAAATAGCAAAAAGGGCAGGCTTGGTCAAAGTCAGCTAGGATTTAAAAATCCATTTGGGGTAAACAGTGGCTTTGGTACTATCACAAACCACCATACAAACCAACAAGGTCACAAGGCAGACCCAGTTGTGCCACTGGTATATTTTAAAACAGGTTATTTAATACAACCAAAAACTATAGAAGCTGAATTGTCAGCACCTATTCTAAACTTGATATTCAGCCTTCCCTCACTTTTGCCACCTCATTAGCCTAAGGGGGGGGAAAAAAAAAAAAAAGCCTTTAAAAGGCACTGCTCTGCTTGCCCCCACAAAGCAGGGCCAACTGTGCTTTTCATCCCAGCAGGATGGTTTTGTTTCACATTTCATTTGCTTTCAACATTCAGCAGTTTATTCAACAGTAAACATACAAGGCCAAGGTCAATTAAGTCATCCATAAGAGACAAGTAACTTTAAACTTCACATACTAGATAGGAAAGCAGTAACTTTTGGGGAAAAAACCTCAGTGCTGGACATCGTCAAAACAAGGTGATATGCAGATCCACAGACTGACAAGTTGTCTTGGGATCTTAGGCTCTCCTCTAACAAACTCCTGTAATCCCACACCAAAACACTAGGATGCCTCTCCCTGATCAGTTTCCTACTGCTGAAAGCCAAGACTCCTTTATTAAGTTGAATGCTAATACTGAGCCTGGACTTAGTTCAGTTCTATCAGCTTTAAATTATAAATGAGGACATATCTTCATCAGAAGACCCAACTTGCACATTAATCTGAGCCATCATTTTCCCTTTTACTATGAGAAATAATTGCTTTATAATGCAGATTCCCAATGCCACAGTCCATAAAGATGTGCCAAGCACACAGACAAACCCCAAATGGCGAAAGTTTAAGATCAAATTGAGCCAAGTCTATGACCACCACAGAATTGAGAGTTCTGGAATATAAGGTCATATCTGAAAATAGGTATTTAAAAATTTAATTAGGCGAGGTGCGGTGGCTTACACCTGTAATTCTAACACTTTGAGAGGCAGAGACAGGACTGCTTGAGCCCAGGAGTTCGAGACCAGCTTGGGCAACATTGTGAGACCCCCATCTCTACTAAAAGTTAAAAAAAAAAAAAAAAAAAGAATTAGCTGGGCATTACAGCACACACCTGTAGTCCTAGCTACTCAGGAGGCTGAGGTGGGAGATCTCTTTAGCCCAGGAGGATGAGGCTGCCGTGAGCCGTGGTAGCACCACTGCACTCTAGACTAGGTGACAGAGACCATCTCTCTCCCCCCGCAAAAAATAAAAATTTAATTGCTAAAAATTACTTAAAATTGGTCATCAAAATTTTCAAACGATATTAAATGCAGGAACAATTATTCCTCAGCACTGTCTAGAGTGTTTCTGTGATCATTATTCTATCCATTTACAATATTAAATAGAAACTTAAGGCAATGGAGGAGCAAGATTTTTGTTTTACTGGCTCTACCAGTACAAGACACCTCAGGTAATAATGATGTCACAATATTAGCAAGCTCCCCTTTTCTAATAGTAACTGAGATAATTTATTGCCTCTTTAATGCCTGGGCAGGAGGTCTATGATGGTGCAATTTCATGGAAACCGTCCAACAAACATGTTTTTCCACTGCCTGAAGAAATACTCTTTGGCTGCGAGTGGTGGTTCACTCCTATAATCCCAGCACTTTGGGAAGCCAAGGCAGATGGATCACTTGAGGTCAGGGGTTCAAGACCAGCCTGGCCAACATGATGAAACCCCATCTCTACCAAAAATACAAAAATTAGCCAGGTGTGGTGGGGCATGCCTGTAGTCCCAGCTACTTGGGAGGCTGAAGCAGAAGAATCGCTTGAACCCAGGAGGCGGAGGCTGCAGTGAGCCAAGATGGTGCCGCTGTACTCCAGCCTGGGTGACAGCGAGACTTTGTCTCAAAAGAACAAACAAACAAAAAACAAAGAAATATTCTCTGAATACTTTCTCAAGCTGACTTATTTGTTGTGCCTATTTATATTTGTAGCAGTTTGCATTTGTGGTCTCAACAATCAAAAAAGTTGATCCTTAAACCATTGATCTAGTAATATGCTAACTGGCTTTTGAAAATAACAAAATTGTGACTATCTAGCTTCAACTCAGTTTTCACTGCATGCATATCAGTATTACTGTTTTCTCTGGGGGAGAATGATACAGTTTTTACAACAGCTCAGGAATGCCACAAATGACAAGTCAGTCAGTTCCAAAGGTTAAGGCCAAAGTTGACTAGCAGTCCATTTGGGATACAAACCAAGGCTGTAGTTTCATTTCAGTGCATCCGATGGTGCAGAACAGAACCAGAACACCTCCACTTAAACTCCCTTAATTAGCTACCAATGGCTGTGCTACTGCCAATCACCACCAGGGCACACACTCAGACCTCTGTGCAGGAAGGCCTGTGACCCAGACCTTCAGTAAGGCTCCCAAGGTCCATTTATGTCTCCTGAGAACTTTCCTGAGGCGGCTTTCTGAAAAAAGTATCTACACATCAGTTTATTTTAAACAAATGCTTTGCACGAGTGAGTAGTACTCAACTGTTACACTGATTTGATCTCAGTGGAAATCCCATTTCCGTTACAGAAATGACAAGTCAGCCGGGTGTGGTGGCTCATTCCTGTAATCCTAGCACTTTGGAAGGCCGAGGTGGGTGGATCACGAGGTCAGGAGATCGAGACCATCCTGGCCAACATGGTAAAACCCTGTCTCCACTAAAATACAAAAAATTAGCCGGGTGTGGTGGCGCACGCCTGTAGTCCCAGCTGCTCAGGAGGATGAGGCAGGGGAATCGCTTGAACCCAGGAGGCGGAGGTTGCAGTGAGCTGAGATTGCGCCACTGCACTCCAGCCTGGCGACAGACCAAGACTCTGTCTCAAAAAAAAAAAAAAAAAAAGCCGGGTGTGGTGGCGCACGCCTGTAGTCCCAGCTGCTCAGGAGGATGAGGCAGGGGAATCGCTTGAACCCAGGAGGCGGAGGTTGCAGTGAGCTGAGATTGCGCCACTGCACTCCAGCCTGGCGACAGACCAAGGCTCTGTCTCAAAAAAAAAAAAGACAAGTCCAAGGCCAGACACAGTAGCTCACGTCTGTAATCCCAGCACTTTGGGAGGCTGAGGCAGGTGGATCACCTGAGGATAGGAGTGCAAGACCAGCCTGGCCAACATGGCAAAACCCAGTCTCTACTAAAAAAATTTAAAAATTAGCCAGGTGTGGTGGCACGCGCCTGTAGTCCCAGCTACTCAGGAGGCTGAGGTAAGAGAATCGCTTGAACCCAGGAGACAGAGGTTGTGGTGAGCCAAGATCACACCACTGTACTCCAGCCTGGGTGACAGTGCAAGACCCTGTCTCACAAAGGAAAAAAAAAATCATAGGCAAAAAATGACATTTTAAGTCAGTGCTCAAACACGGGGCCAATTCCTGGAAAATTTTGGAGAAGTAGATTTTAGGTCATATAATCTATTACATACCAGAGGCAGGATCTAAACCTAACTTAAAAACCCATGTTTCCAAATGTACCATAGTTTGGAAGTGCTGTCAGGTCAGAGTGCTCAATAAACTTTTGGCAATACTGAAGACAGCATGATGCGACCATCTTTACAATCTCTGCAGCACCTGATAAATGCCTATTAAGTATTTACTAAATTAATATGGTGCGACCACTTAAAGATTCAGGCCAGACACTAGATTTTCAAGCCTACAGTGTTCAAGAAATAAAACCATCCAAGTGAGGAAGCCATTTCCAACAGGCTGAACCTATAAGGCAAGAAGAGTTCCTGGTAAGACTTAAGACAGAAATCAGGGATTATAAATCTATAGTTTTATTAAGACAAAAACTGACAGTGTAGTATGAAGTTTACATTTAAACAAAGTTTACACAGAAATCTAACACATGCCTAAAAGGATTTTACAATGTAGCTCTAGATGCAAGTCTAGACAATATCAAAAACTGATGGATCTCATGACTCAAGACAGAGCATTTTGGGTATCAGTTACTTCTTAGGATTTCTTAAAAAATTGTGTGTGTGTGTGTGTTTTAAAGTGAACCACTGCCCAATATGGAAGTTTAATCTTCTCCTGAGACCAAGGCTTTTGAAATCACTAAACTCTTAGATCAATTCAGTGAAACTTGTGCTGTCAGTGACTGAAGCCAACAATGGTTTCAGAGTTCAAAGCTCAAAAAAGAGAACAGCTCCAAGAGGTTTCCCCACTAAGAGCACGGGCCCTTGTCTTTCCCTACTGTCTTATCTCCTCTACCACCCTCTTCCTCTTCCCTAACACCTCAGCCAGTGGCTTGGATGAACAAGCTGATATTTATAACTTCGTTACTGGAAAAGAAAGGGTCTTCTAATTTTATTAGCACCTCTGAGACAGAATGATCTGCTTGTACTGTATACTCTCCAATAAAAGACTTTCCTCCCTCCTCATCAATTTCCATCTCCAAAATGGCAACTTTGGTAACTTATGAACTGGCTTAGTCCTTTGTGGGAACAGCAATAAGTTTAGGCAGGGAACACCTTGGCTTATAGGTTTCAGACATTCACAGCTTTTAAACAGTCTCTCACAGTCCTTATTTATGGTGCCAATGACTTTTTTTTTTTTTTTTTTTAAGGTAAAATATTCTGGACATAGAAGCAAATCATTAGTTGTCTGTTCTTTTCCATTGCTTCACCATTTCCCCTATCAGGCCCCAAATGTTAATCAAAGTGATGCTACCCATCTCCCTTTCTCCCCTCCCCATCCCTCCCCCAAATAATACACCAGTAATAGCCAAAGACTACACACATGCTACGCTGTAAAAATGCAGAGTTAACACTATTGGGAAGAAGGCTGTGGGTTGTGGAGATGCTCTTTGAAGATCTACAGTATTTTTTTGCTCTCCCACACACCCAATTCTGCAAGTTTTGTCCTTCATAGAAGGCCCTTTGCTTTTCTCAGCAAAGTGCAGAAAAGATTGCCTTGAAACACTTATCCCCTTTCCCCTCCACTGGGATGGGTGTGCAAACTATACAGCTTGAAACGGCTTTAAAGCACTTGGGCTGCTGCAGGGCACAGAAACTATACTGGCTCTTCAAAGGACATCTTCTCAAGCCACCTCTATGGTGTCAAGACAAGTAGAACTCCTTCCCTTCCCACTTGAAACCCAGTCAGATGTGACAGGGGCTGGTACTCAGGAGCGTTAATTCTTGTCATCTTTTTTGTCATCATCCTCCGAGGGGTAGGAATGCCACGTCAGCCTTTCCTCATAGAAGGATATGACAACCTGTGGGCACTTGACATTGGCTTCCTTGGCAGGGACCAGGTCAGCCTCATCAGAGTTTTTCCTGCAGAATAAAGCAAAGAGAGACTTTGAGACCAGGTGCTGGTGGTCTATCCTAAGCACTAACCCAGGGGATAGTGCTTTAAAAATAGTAATTTTATAAAATTGGCTAGGGAACAACGAAAATGTGGCCCAAGCAGCATTTACTGGCAATTTTATGTTAAGTGACATCCTCAGAGTGACATCCTCTCCTGTTGAAAATTCCCTCTTGGGATTCGTGTATGTCAAAAGTAAGGTCAATGGACTTAACCGATCACATCTGAACATCTGGGCAAGGCCCCCAAAAGCATGACTCTCTAGATTCTCTGAAGGAAGAGAGGCTATCTAGATTCTCTGAAGGAAGAGAGGCTATCTAGATTCTCTGAAGGAAGAGAGGCTATCTAGATTCTCTGAGGGAAGAGAAGATACCACACTCCTCCAAAAGCCATATCCCAGCTGGTAAGAACCCACGGAGAAATCCTGGCTTTGTCATAGGACTTTTTTTTTTTTTTTTTTTTTTTTGAGATGGAGTCTCACTCTGTTGCCCAGGCTGGAGTACAGTGGCGTGATCTCGGCTCACCACAACCTCCGCCTCCTGGGTTCAAGCGATTTTCCTGCCTCAGCCTCCCCTAGTAGCTAGGATTGTAGGTGCACACCACCATGCCCGGCTAATTTTTATATTTTTAGTAGAGATGGGGTTTTGCCATCTTTACGAAAGATATTGGCCAGGCTCATCTTGAACTCCTGACCTCAGGTGATCCACCTGCCTCAGCCTCCCAAAGTGGGATTACAGGCATGAGCCACCACGCCCGGCCTGTAATAGGATTAAATACCACATCTGGCATTGGCCAGAGCAAATGAAGGTGGACACATTTTTGCATAATCGTAATTACACTGACACTTCCAAATGCTATCCTCACACAACTTCCAGGTGCTTTGAAATGATGTTTCAACATTGGGAGGTAGGAAATGAGGGAGCTGTATTTTTCTAAATTTTAAAATGTTTTCAAAATTTGAAAATCACACACATTATAAGGGAATTAGGAGTAAACTCTGAGGCCGGGAGCAGTAGCTCATGCCTATAATCCCAGCACTTTGGGAGGCCAAGGTGGGCAGGCCCAGGAGTTCGAGACCAGCCTGGTCAACATGGCAAAACCCCGTTGCTACTAAAAATACAAAAATTAGCCAGGCATGGTGGCGTGTGCCTGTAATTCCAGCTACTCGGGAGGCTGAGGCACAAGAATAGCTTGAACCTGGGAGGTGGAGGTTGTAGTGAACATAGATCACCCCACTGCACTCCAGCCTGGGTGACACAGCGAGACTCTGTCTCATTTAAAAAAAAAAACAAAAAAAACCCCAAAAACTATTGTCTTCAGGTTACTAGGCATGTCCTAGACAGAAGCAGTAGCATAAGGCAAGTAGGAGACACCTGATGAGATCTCTGACAAAGCACCACCCCAAATCTCCAAAACCTCAACAACAGGAAACCAGAGCCACACAGTCCCATGGAGCAGAAGAGTAAGCTGATAACCTATGTTTTTGAACAATGGACCCAAGAGAATGGGAGGGAAATGGGAATCTGAAGCATGCTGCCATTTGCTAACAGCTGAACAACACGCATTGAGTTAAATTCAGTCATTTCACTCCCTAGAAATATTTACTACTTTTGGAAATATACAGAAATCTCTATTCTCCAGTAAAATAACTTTTTAAAATGTACTTGGTCTTATAGTCAAATCCAGTTTTAACCTGTAGACAGCAGTGGGTCGGCCAGGTGCAGTGGTTCACCTGAAGTCAGGAGTTTGAGACCAGCCTGGCCAACACGGTGAAACCCCATCTCTACTAATAATACAAAAATCAGCCAGGCGTAGTAGTGCGTGCCTATAATCCCAGCTACTTGAGAGGCTGAGGCAGGAGAATCGTTGAACTCGGGGGGCGGAGGTTGCAGTGAGCTGTGATCGCTCCACTGCACTCCAGCCTGGGCGAAAGAGCGAGACTCTGTCTCAAAAAAAAAAAAAAGATAGTAGTAAGTCAACCAAAGGAGTGCAAATCTTAAGCAATATGGAGATACTACTGTAACTCACACTGGTCACATGCAGAAAAAGTATATTCTAGCTAGACTGAGTAACTCATGGTGTAACTTCTCCCACCCCTTAAGCAGCACCTTAAAAATGAACTTTTCTCCTATAGGTTAACAATAAATCAGCTAAAAGAGGGGCAGCTTCAGTAACCGCCTAAGGAATACATAGGAAGAGAATAAGGTAGGTAGTTGTGACTCTGGCTTTCAGTGGTGCTAAAGTTAGGCCCCTCCAGCCATACTGTAAAATATTAGTACAGACACAAGTTTCAGAGTAAGTTCTGGACTGACAAAAGGACAAAGCTCCACAGACATTGTATGTGTGTGTGTGTATTTTAAAGGACAAAGTTTGTAGAATGCTGCCTTCATTGGCAATGGCTTAGAATTATTCCTTCCTAAACTTTAAATACAATGATTGCTATCCACTTTGTGGGGAGAATGAGCAAGAAATAGGAAGAATGGCCTTCTTTTGACAGAGTAGGAAAATTACAGAGATTGCTGGGATAACTATCTTCATTAGGCTGTTTCATGGAGTGTTACTATCACTGGAATTTATACTCATAATGGAAAAAAGCAGGCTTGCTCTATGCTTAATAGCAGTTAAGGAGCCTTGCTGACCCCTGCTGGCTGATCCTGTAATTGTAGAATCTGCACAAATTGAAAAGGATCCAACAATTAAGGACAAAGGGAAGAACTACAAAATCTTTCCTAACCCTGAGAATTTAGCAGAGTTTCTGATTCTGGGGCCAGCCTCATCTTTATTAAGGAGGTGGTAGAAAGAGAGGGTGGTCCAATCACATTTCATTTTTTCCCCTTTTATTTACCGTAATGAAATGTAATTCCTTCCCACACTCTTTCCACTCTAGATTGTCTCCCACCTCCTAAAAATATGGGCAAAGACCTAAGATTCCTAAGGGCTCCTACCTGTAACTCATGAGTCCAGGTTGGCAGTCAGGCCGAGGGTCACTATCGAAGGACTATGCCATCTTAATTTCACACTTGGGTGATTGGAATTTCGAAGGTCCAGCTCTTTTCCTCTGGCATGAAACCAATGGGAGAAGAAAAAAAACAACCACACAAAGCCACTGGCCGACTCACCATTTCATCAGGAACATGAGCTCTCCACTGGAGTCTGTAGCTCCAATAATCCGCTCCGGCTCCAAACCTCGAGCAAAGCCTCGTGGCTTTTCTGACTGTAAAAACAAGATTGGTAGAACAATTTTATCTATATGGGACTATTATCTAGACTTGGAACTATTCCTGTGTCTCTGATTAATGTAATCATAAACTCTTCTCTTTTTTTTTTGAGACGGAATCTCTGTTGCCCAGGATGGAGTGCAGTGGTGCGATCTCAGCTCACTGCAGCCTCTGCCTCCTGGGTTCAAGTAATTCTCCTGCCTCAGCCTCCTGAGGAGCTGGGACCACAGGCGCATGCCACCACACCTGGCTAATTTTTTGTATTTTTAGTAGAGACGGGGATTCACCATTTAGTCAGGATGGTCTTAATCTCCTGACCTTGTGATTCGCCCGCCTCAGCCTCCCAAGGGGCTGGGATTATAGGTGTGAGCCACTGTGCCCAGCCCAAACACAAACTTTTTTGCCAATATTTCACCAATACCTTGGCTCAAAGTAAGAGAGCTGTTAGAATTCTTTGGAGTGATTATTCATCAATGTCTGAAGCGCATGAGATTTTCCCATATGTGAAAAGGGACATACAGCCCAAGCAAAATCAATGTTTACACCTATCTCTTCACTCTCAAAAAACAACTTACTTTAAGGTACGTACTGATTAAGTCAAAATAGCTACCTCACACCTTTAATGATTAAACATTGAAAACCGTTTTTTACAAGAATGAATTCACTTGCCCTTTTATCTGTCCCCAGCAAGTATCCCATTTACTGCTCCTGTACCATGGATAAAAAGTAAGAGACTGGCTGGGCGCAGTGGCTCAAGCCTGTAATCCCAGCACTTTGGGAGGCCGAGACAGGCGGATCATGAGGTCAGGAGATCGAGACCATCCTGGCGAACACGGTGAAACCCCGTCTCTACTAAAAAGTACAAAAAAACTAGCTGGGCGAGGTGGCGGGCGCCTGTAGTCCCAGCTACTCGGGAGGCTGAGGCAGGAGAATGGCGTAAACCCAGGAGGTGGAGCTTGCAGTGAGCTGAGATCCGGCCACTGCACTCCAGCCTGGGCGACAGAGCGAGACTCCGTCTCAAACAAACAAACAAACAAAAAAGTAAGAGATCATGTGGCTTCATGAGAGTACACTCTCACTTTGTAGGCATTAGCCTACCTAAGATGTCAGAACTAAGAAGAGATGGCTGCTAATATCTGGGAAGAAGTAAAACAAAACTACTTTGACAGTGGTTTGAATTGTGGGCCAGTAAAAATTCTTACTTCTATCCTTACCTCTTCTTTCTTCTTCTTTGGTTTGCTCTCCTCTCCCTTATCTTCAGAATCAGAATCAGCTTTGCGCTTGCCTCCCTCTGATTTATCTGTCTCATGTGCTGTTTTCTGTGACTGCAGAAACTCAGCAATGAGGTCGGGGCAATCCAGGTTTTCTTCTGGCTCCCATGTGTTGTCCTCACTGAAACCAGAGGGCACAGCAAGTCACACTTTCACTCAAAATAAGTATAATCATACTAAGGATAATCGTAAGAGGACAAGAGCTCAGACGTCCATGGAAAAGCTGAAATTTCTTGGGGAATGGGGAGGCTTTTTAGTATAAATAGAAAGCTAAGAAACTGGCTTCCTTCAAAGGCAAATGACTTTTATTTGTCAATTTAAATCGGTCTATAGCCACACACAATATTTCTCAGAAATCACTATGGGCTGGGTACAGTGGCTCACGCCTGTAGTCCCAACACTTTGGGAGGCCCAGGTGGGAGGACTGCTTGAGGCCAGGAGTTAGACAAACCTGGGCAACTAAGTGAGACATGGTGGTGCATGCCTGTGGTACTAGCTACTTAGGAGGCTGAGGTGGGAGGATACCTTGAGCCTGGGAGGTTGAGGCTGCAGCGAGCTATGACTGCACCACTGTACTCCAGCCTGGGTGACAGAGCGAGACCTTGTCTCAAAAGAAAGAACTTTAAAAAAGAAGTCATTCTGCTCTGTATTACAAGCAGTAGGCCATGTTCCTAATTAAACAATAAGCCATGAAGGTGGGGACTGAGTCACACAGTTTCCATCACAGCACTGGAGGTCTCATACATCTCTAGACTCCTGATAAACACCTGGTGGCTACATTTACTTGTGTCAGTGAAACTTACTCTGAGAACCCCTTCCACTTTAGGAGGTACTCCACTTTGCCCTTTACCACTCGACGGTCGAGAACTTTTTCCACCACATATTCCTCTTCCTCCTCTTCTAGCACCTCCTCCACTTTCTTCTTGTTTTGTTTTTTCCCCATAGTGCCCGCCAGCTTTCTGGTGTAAAGGGTGACGCTGCTGAAATGATAAATGAAATAAAAAGGGAATTAGGGAGCACTCTTATTGGTTAGATAATATCTGGATGGTAAGAAAACCAGAGACATGACAGGTGATAATATTATATGCTGCTTACAATAAGTGTGAGGCCTATTCTCACATTCGATACACAATAGTTTTCTGATATGTGCAGTCAGAAAGCTCATAAAAAAGCCCCAATTAATCTTACAGCGAAACTTTTTTTTGAGAGACGGAGTCTTGCTTTGTTGCACAGGCTGGAGTGCAGTGGCACAATCTCGGCTCACCGCAACCTCTGCCTTCTGGGTTCAAGTGATTCTCCTGCCTCAGCTTCCCAAGCAGCTGGGACTGCAGGCATGTGCCACCAAGCCCAGCTAATTTTTGTATTTGTTTTTTTTTAGTAGAGACGGGACTTCACTACATGTTGGCCAGGCTGGTCTCAAACTCCTGATCTCAGGTGATCCGCCTGCTTCGGCCTCCCAAAGTGTTGGAATTACAGGTGTGAGCCACTGCGCCTGGCCTTCACAGCAAACTTCTTTATTCTTGTGTATCCATTTACAACTTTTATACCCATTATTTGTCATTTAAAAAGGCTCCCAATACTCCTTTTACCATAAAGCATGGTAGCTAGGGCCACGCGTGCAGGCTCACATCTGCAATCCCAGCATTTTGGAAGGCCGAAGTGGGAGAATTCCTGGAGCCCAGGAGTGTGTGACCAGCCTAGGCAACATAGCAAGACCCCATCTCCACACACACAAAAAATCTGTAAAAGAGCATGGTAGCTAAAATATTGCATTAAACTCAAAGAAGGCCGGGCGCAGCGGCTCACACCTGTAATTCTAGCACTTTGGGAGGCGGAGGCGGGCAGATAGCCTGAGGTCAGGGGTTCAAGACCAGCCTGGCCAACATGGCAAGACCCTGTCCCTACTAAAAATACAAAAATTAGCCAGTCATGAGCCAGGATCGCATGACTGTACTCCAGCCTGGGCAACAGAGTGAGACTCCTGACCTCGTGATTCGCCTGCCCTGGCCTTCCAAAGTGCTGGGATTAGAGGCGTGAATGACCCTGCCCGGCCTTTTTTTTTTTTTTTTTTTCTTTTAAGACGGAGTCTCACGCCAGCCCAGGCTGGAGTGCAATGGCACAATCTCGGCTCACTGCAACCTCCGCCTCCTGGGTTCAAGTGATTCTCCTGCCTCAGCCTCATGAGTAGCTGGGACTACAGGTGTGAGCCACCATGCCCAGCTAATTTTTGTATTTTTAGTAAAGACAGGGTTTCACCACGTTGGTCAGGCTGCCAGGCTGGTCTTGAACTCCTGACTTCGTGATTCGCCCATGGTGGCCTCCCAAAGTGCTGGGATTACAGGCATGAGCCACCAAGCCCCGCCCCACCCCACCCCCCTTTTTTTGAGACGGAGTCTCACTCCAGCCAGGCTGGAGTGCAGTGGCACAGTCTTGGCTCACTGCAACCTCCGCCACCCGGGTTCAAGTGATTCTTCTGCCTCAGCCTTCTGAGTAGCTGGGACTACAGGTGTGTGCCACCATGCCCAGCTAGTTTTTGTATTTTTAGTAGAGACAGGGTTTTGCCATGTTGGCCAGGCTGGTCTCAAACTCCTGACTTCAAGTGATCCACCCATCACAGAATCCCAAAGTGCTGGGATTACAGGCATGAGCCACTGTGCCCAGCTGAGTTCTCTTGTTCTTTATGCACTCTTTTCTGAATTGAACTTACAATTCACAAATTTCTTGTTAACTTATTGTATTTAGTTTATTTAACAACTTTTCTTCTTTTTTGAGACAGTGTCTCTATCACCTAGGTTGGAATGCAGTGAAGTAATTATGGCTCACTGCAGCTTTGACCTCCTGGGCTCAAGTGATCCTCCTACCTCAGTCTCCTGAGTAGCTGGAACCACAGGTGTATGCCACCATGCCTGGCTAACTTTTTAAATTTTCAGTAAAGACAAGCTCTCACTATGTTGCCTAGGCTTGTTTCAAACTTCTAGGCTCAAGTGATCCTCCCGCCTCAGCCTCAAGTACTGGGATTACAGGCATGAATCATCACACCTGGCCTCCAATTTATTTCTAAAAACTAAGGAAGAGTCACAAAAATGCCAGAATGACCATGCAATTCTAAACTGGAACCCTGTAATAATCTGGAAAACAAGTGTGGGGAAAACAGAATTGTAGTTATCAAAGATAATAGAATCTGAGTTTACTCCTTTATAAAATACATCATCAAGCTGGGTAACATCTAAGAGTTTTTCCAGTGTTGAAATTTTAGTCCTTCATCTTATAAATCTTACAAATCTATTTAGTCCTTCATCCAAATTTCACTTTTTTGAGGGAGGGGGACAGAGTCTCCCTCTGTCACCCAGGCTGCAGTGTAATGGTGCTATCTCGGCTCACCTACGCCTCTAGGGTTCAAGCGATTCTCATGCCTCAGTCTCCTGAGTAGCTGGGACTACAGGTGCCCACCACCAGGCCCGGTTGATTTTTGTATATTTAGTAGAGATGGGGTTTCAGCATGTTGGCCAGGCTGGTCTCCAACTCCTGACCTCAAATGACCTGCCTGCTTCGGTTTCCCAAAATACTGGAATTAACAGGCATGCGCTACTGGACCCAACTCTGACTTCTCACAGACTTCAAGACTTAAAGATTACCAATTTCTGTCAGTAGATGGCGCTATATCAATGAAACAAAATTGATCAACAAAACTGGCCAAAGAATTACTTGGATGGCAGGTAATCCAAGACAAGGAAGAAAGAGTTACTTCTCTGCTTGAGTTTTCTAAATACTGTAAAACTGGCATGTACAGACAGACTGCATGTAGAAAGAGTCCATCTACAAGGCCGGGTGTGGTGGTTCACACCTGTAATCCCAGCACTTTGGGAGACCAAGGCAGGCAGATCACAAGGTCAGGAGTTCGAGACCAGCCTGGCCAACATGGTGAAACCCCATCTCTACTAAAAACACAAAAATTAGCTGGGTGTGGTGGCGGGCGCCTGTAGTCCCAGCTACTCGGGAGGCTGAAGCAGGGGAATTGCTTGAACCTGGGAGGCGGAGGTTGCAGAGAGCCGAGATCGTGCCACTGTACTCTAGCCTGGGCGACAGAGTGAAACTCTGCCAAAAACAGAAAAAGAAAAAGAAAAAGAGTCCATCTACAGACTACGTGAAATATAATAAGCCTTTCACATGTATCAGGATCATTGTTATGAATCAGCTATATCATCTACAGATGCTTTATAGTCTCAGAAATAAAAGTATATTCCCACATCTGCATCTATGAATAATGCTGACTTAACGTTTGGTAACTAGAAAATTCTAGATACTGTGTGGAATACTAGATATTAAGGAGAATAAGAAATGTTCCCTGCCTTCCTGAAGCTTAATGTCTAATAATAAATAATTTAGATACTTCTTCTACCAAAGGTATTCTGAAATCTTGCAGGGTGGCACAGAATTTTTCTGAGGTCCTTTTAGTGTGGCTGAAGACAACACCCACCCCTTGTCCACACAGTTCTGCACTCTGAACACACATCAGTGTTAAGAGCTCATATACCAGTCTGAACAACATGCAGAAACCCCCACCTCTACTAAAAATACAAAAAAATTAGCCATGTGTGGTGGCACATGCCTGTAATCCCAGCTACTTGGGAGGCTGAAGCAGGAGAACTGCTTGAACCCCGGAGGCAGAGGTGGCGGTGAGCTGAGATGGCACCACTGCACTCCAGCCTGGGAAACAAGAGCAAAACTCTGCCTCAAAAAAATAATAATAAAATTAAAAAAGAGCTCATATAGCTATCTTTTCAACACTCCTCCTCTCCATTTATTCACTGCTACAGACTCTGCTTTCCTTCTCTACCCAACCCCTTGTTGTCTTTTAGAGAAAGTTCTAGATAAGTCTTCCTTTCCTTCTGTTACTAAACAGACTAACCAGTGGATTGCATGTAATCTTTGGCTAATTCTTGGCTAGCTTTATTGTGCCTATGATTTAGGGGCATGTGCTTCTTCCTGGAGGGAGACGCTTTCAGGTTTTCAGAATTCTGATTGCCCAATGACAAGTGTTATTTTATGAGAAAAGAAAAATCTAACTTTCCTCTTGGATAAATGCAGTGTTTTCTCCCAAGAACACATGCTACTCTTTGCTTGCTTCCTTTCACTGTCAGCTGAAGGGGTGGCAAGATTCACTATCAGTCTTTGGTTATAGCACAGGGAAAAGTAAACTGACGATCACCTTTAGGTACAAGGCTACCACAACACCTTTTCTCAACAGACAGAAAGGAAGGAGTGAGTCATGGACTGTCTAAAATCAGTAACTGGGCCAGGCGCAGTGGCTCATACCTGTGATCCCAACACTTTGGGAGGCTGAGGTGGGTGGACTGCTTGAGCCCAGGTGTTCAAGACAAGCCTGGGCAACATAGCACGATGCTCTCTCTACAAAAAATTGACAAATTAGGCTGGGCGTTGTGACTCACACCTATAATCCCAGCACTTTAGTAGGCTGAGGCGGGCGGATCACCTGAGGTTGGGAGTTCAACACCAGCCTGGCCAACATGGTGAAACTCCATCTCTACTAAAAATACAAAAATTAGCTGGGCTTGGTGGTGCACACCTGTAATCCCAGCCACTCAGGGAGCTGCGGCAGGAGAATTGCTTGAACCCGGGAGATGGAGGTTGCAGTGAGCTGAGATCATGCCACTGCACTCCAGCCTGGGGGACAGAGTAAAACTCTATCTCAAAAAAAAAAAATTTTTTTACGAATTAGTCAGGTGTGGTGGTGTGTGCTTATAATCCTAGCTACTTGGGAGGCTGAGGTGGGAGGACTGCTTGAGCCTAGGAGTTTGAGGTTATAATGAACTATGATAGTGCTACCAGACTCCAGCCTGGGTGACAGAGCGCAATCCTATCTCCAAACAAAACAAAGCACACCGCCCTCCAGCTAAACGCCCCCCAAATTCAATTATTGTCCTCTAATAGCCGATCTCCCAAGTAATTAAACGCACTCTATCACTATGGCTTCAGAATTCACAGCTATTTGAGGATCTGTATTATTTACATTAATAATTATATTTGTCTGAGGCCGGGTGTGGTGTCTCACACCTGTAATCCTAGCACTTTGGGAGGCCGAAGTGGGCGGATCACGAGGTCAAGAGATCGAGACCATTCTGGCCAACATAGTGAAACCCCATCTCTACTAAAAGTACAAAAATTAGGCTGGGTGAGGTGGCTCAAGCCTGTAATCCCAGCACTTTGGGAGGCCGAGACGGGCGGATCACGAGGTCAGGAGATCGAGACCATCCTGGCGAACATGGTGAAACCCCGTCTCTACTAAAAAATACAAAAAAACTAGCCGGGCGAGGTGGCGGGCGCCTGTAGTCCCAGCTACTCAGGAGGCTGAGGCAGGAGAATGGCGTAAACCCGGGAGGCGGAGCTTGCAGCGAGCTGAGATCCGGCCACTGCACTCCAGCCTGGGCGACAGAGCCAGACTCCATCTCAAAACAAACAAACAAACAAAAAATTAGCTGGGTGTGGTGGCACTCGCCTGTAGTCCCAGCTACTTGGTAAGCTGAGGCAGGAGAATTGCTTGAACCCGGGAGGCAGAGGTTGCAGTAAGCCGAAATCGCGCCACTGCACTCCAGCCTGGTGACAGAGCGAGACTCTGTCTCAAAAATAAATAAATAATATTTGTCTTAGAAAAATAAACACCATTTTTTTGAAAAGTTTAATCTATTTGTTTACTTACACACTAGGTTATGAGACGGCCTAATTTTTATATTTTCAATAGAGAAGGTTTTCGCCATGTTGCCAATGCTGGTCTCGAATCCCTGGACTCAACCGTGTTAGCCAGGATGGTCTCGATCTCCTGACCTCATGATCCGCCCTCCTCGGCCTCCCAAAGTGCTGGGATTACAGGTGTGAGCCACCACGCCGAACCTCTTTATCTGTTTTTTAAAGACAGTCTTGCTTCATGACCCAGGCTGGAGTGCAGTGGCACAATCACAGCTGACAGCAGCCTCAACCTCCTGTGCTTAAGTGATCCTTCCAGCATACCCAGCCAATTATTTTTTGTAGAGATGGGGGTCTCACTGTGTTGCCCAGGCTGGTCTCAAACTCCTAGGCTCAAGCAGTCCTTCTGCCTAGGCCTCCCAAAGTGCTTGAATTACAGGTTTGTGCTACCGATCTCTGCCCTCTCTACTGATTTTGACAGACAGCTTTCTTGAAACCCTAGAGAACTAATTGTAAACAAAAAAAACACATTGAGAAGGCTGACTGGGAATCTCCAGTAATCCAGTCTCTGGATGTAGATGCTCTGGGATGAGCCAGTAAAGAAAGCTCAGGAAGAAGCAGGGATCTGTTTTCTATAACTTCTTATTTGAGTTGTTCTTAAGACAATACTTAAAAAATAAGTAAAGGGCTGGGCTCAGTGGCTCATGCCTGTAATCCCAGCACTTTGAGAGGCTGAGGCAGGCAGATCACTTGAGGTCAGGAGTTCGAGACCAGCCTGGCCAACATGGTGAAATCTTGTCTCTACTGAGAATATAAAAAAATTTAGCTGGGCATGGTGGTGGGCGCCTGTAATCCCAGCACTTTGAGGGGCTGAGGCAGGAGAGTCACTTGAACCCAGGAGGTGAAGGTTACAGTGAGCCGTGATCACTCCATTGCACTGCAGCCTGGGCAACAAGAGTGAAACTCTGTCTCAAAAAAAAAAAAAAAAATGAGTAAAGATCAAAGTCATGAGAATGCTTTACTTTAGATTTCCCCATCTGGGGGTTTTCTTTACCTAACAATTATGCCATTCTATGACTCTTCCTCTCTGAGGCCATGCTAATTAATGATAAAGGGAGAAGAAGCTTGCAGTAGGTAGAGATCAGTTAGAAGCTATGCTGACCCTTTCGGCTCATAGCAGAAGGATCAGGTGGATAATAGTCAGTGCTGTCTTATTTTTTGGCCAGATCTCATGGCTGTAATCCTAGCACTTTGGGAGGTCGAGGCAGGTGGATCATGAGGTAAAGAGATCGAGACCATCCTGGCTAACACGGTGAAACCCCATCTTTACTAAAAATACAAAAAATTAGCCGGGTGTCATGGCGGGCACCTGCAGACCCAGCTACACTCAGGAGGCTGAGGCATGAGAATGCTGTGAACCTGGGAGGCGGAGCTTGCAGTGAGCTGAGATCATACCACTGCACTCCAGCCTGGGTGATAGAGCAAGACTCCATCTCAAAACAAAAAAAAAAAAAAAAAAGGAAAAATGATCTTTTCATTTTATTTATTTTTCTTTGAGACGGAGTCTTGCTTTGTCGCCCAGGCTGGAGTGCAGTGGCGCATTCTCAGTTCACTGCAACCTCCACCTCCCAGGTTCAAATGATCCTCCTTCCTTAGCCTCCCAAGTAGCTGGGACTACATATGCACGCCACCACTCCTGGCTAATTATTTTGTATTTTTAGTAAAGATGTGGTTTCACCATGTTGGCCAGGCTGGTCTCAAACACTTGACCTCAAGTAATCCGCTCACCTCATCCTTCCAAAGTGCTGGGATTACAGGCGTGAGCCACCATGCCAGGCAATTTTATTTTTTTCAATGACACAATTATCTTTTTATTTTTTTGAGATGGAGTTTCGCTCTTGTCGCCCAGGCTGGAGTGCAACAGCGCAATCTCGGCTCACCAGAACCTCCACCTCCTGGGTTCAAGCGATTTTCCTGCCTCAGCCTCCCAAGTAGCTGGGATTACAGGCAAACACCACCATGCCCAGCTAATTTCGTATTTTTAGTAGAGACAGGGTTTCTCCATGTTGGTTAGGCTGGTCTCGAACTCCCAACCTCAGGTGATCTGCCCGCCTCAGCCTCCCAAAGTGCTGGGAATACATGTGTAAGCCATCATGCCTGGCCAATTACCATTTTCTAAATTCCACCCACACCCCCACTGTCAGGGGTACCTAGTGGCCTTTCCAGAATCCTGTTACACAAACTGGTTTGTTGTACCTTCTTGGTTCTTCCTAAATTCAGTCCTACTTAATTTTTAGCTTTTTCTGGTCAGTAAGTAGTTTTCTAGCTGCTTTCTGACATCTCCTCTCTACTTGTCTTTTTCCTATTTTTCTTGTCTCTTTAAAAATCTTATTGACCAGGTGGTGTGGTGGCTCACGCCTGTAATCCTAGCAATTTGGGAGGCCGAGGCGAGTGGATCACTTGAGGTCAGGAGTTCGAGACCAGCCTGACCAACATGGTGATACCCTGTCTCTGCTAAAAATCAAAAAAATTAGCTGGGTGTGGGTAGTGGGCACCTGTAATCCCAGCTACTCAGGAGGCCGAGGCAGGAGAATCACTGGAACTTGGGAGGCAGAGGTTACAGTGAGTGGAGATTGTGCCATTGCACTGCAGCCTGGGTAACAAGAGTGAAACTCCATCTCAAAAAAATAAAATAAAAATCCTTCGACCATTACTTGTGTGAGATTTTCAAAGGGAGTAGACCCATGTGGTTCAACCAGCCATGTTTATCTTCAAAGTTTCACTGAAGTATCTAATAATAGTGAGTGCTTATTACGTGCCAGGTACTATTACAAACACTTTACTCATTTATTTAAAAAATTTTGTTTAGATACAGGGTGTTGCTCTGTTGCTGAGTACAGTGGCCTGATCACAACTCATTGCAGCCTCGATCTCCTGGGCTCAAGCCATCCTCCCAAGTAGCTGGGACTATAGGCTTGTACCACCAAATCTGGCTAATTTTTTCCATTTTTTTGGTGGAGACAAGATATTCTCAGGCTTCTCTTTCTTTTTTTTTTTTTTTTTTTTTGAGACGGAGTCTCGCTCTGTAGCCCGGGCTGGAGTGCAGTGGCCGGATCTCAGCTCACTGCAAGCTCCGCCTCCCAGGTTTACGCCATTCTCCTGCCTCAGCCTCCCGAGTAGCTGGGACTACAGGCGCCCGCCACCTCGCCCGGCTAGTTTTTTGTATTTTTTAGTAGAGACGGGGTTTCACGGTGTTCGCCAGGATGGTCTCGATCTCCTGACCTCGTGATCCGCCCGTCTCGGCCTCCCAAAGTGCTGGGATTACAGGCTTGAGCCACCGCGCCCGGCATTTTTTTTTTTTTTTTTTTTTTGAGATGGAGTCCTGCTCTGTTGCCCAGGCTGGAGTGCAGTGGTGCGATCTCAGCTCACTGCAACCTCCGCCTCCCAAGTTCAAGGGATTCTCCTGCCTCAGCCTCCTGAGTAGCTGGGATTACAGGTGCGTGCCACTACATCCAGCTAATTTTTGTATTTTTAGTAGAGATGGGTCACCATGTTGGTCAGGCTGGTCTCGAACTCCTGACCTCGTGATCCGCCCACCTCAGCCTCTCAAAGTGCTGGGTTTACAGGTGTGAGCCACTGTGCTGGGCCCCAGGCTTCTCTTAAACTCCTGGCCCCACACAATTATCCTGCTTTGGCCTCCGCAAGTGTTTGGATTACAGGTGAACCACAGCGCCCTGCCTACTCATTTATTATTTACAGTACTCCCAAGAGTTACTAGTTGAAGCTAGTAACTGAGGAGACTGGACTACAAACGTGGGAGTGTGGCTTTACAGTATGTACTCAAACCTCAGTTTGAGATCCTCAGTTGTCCTACTTAGCCAACTCGTATGGTTTATATCACAGTATTATAAACAAAAAAATCTAAAATTGCCATAATTTTTACCTAAACATTTGCCGAGTCTGCTATAAGATTCCTAGAAAAATAATACATTTGCATTATACTTTACAGTTTACAAAGTGCTACCACATTATCTCATTTAATCTTCAAAACCATCCTGTGAGATAAGCCATTCAGATGTTATCTCTATCTCACAAATAGACCAAATTTAGATGAAATAAATCACCTAAGGTCACACAATTAAACAGAGCATAGCACTTCAGTAAGGCCATCTAGCAAGGCTAAGTTAAATGCCCTGTTGAACACATAAAACTAGCAGCTAGGCCGGGCGCAGTGGCTCACGCCTGTAATCCCAGCATTTTGGGAGGCCGAGACGGGCGGATCACGAGGTCAGGAGATCGAGACCATCCTGGCTAACATGGTGAAACCCCGTCTCCACTAAAAGTACAAAAAAATCTCCGGGCGTGGTGGTGGGCGCCTGTAGTCCTAGCTACTCGGGAGGCTGAGGCAGGAGAATGGCATGAACCCGGGAGGCGGAGCTTGCAGTGAGCTGAGATCGCGCCACTGCACTCCAGCCTGGGCAACAGAGTGAGACTCCGTCTCAAAAACAAACAAACAAACAAACAAACAAAAAAACTAGCAGCTAGCCACAAACCTACAGGGTAACTTCCCTCCAGACTGTATAAGGAAAGGACACAGAGGTCTCTTGAGATGACCCCTCCCTATAATTTGTCATTGGTAAATGAGAAAGTGACTGGTAATGATTTTTCTCAGAAAAGACCTTGAAAGGTATGTCTCTGTTAAAAAAAAAAAAGATTTTTAATTGGTTTCTGGAATATGAAGGTATTCATTGTTTATTAAACCTGCAGACTGAAACAAAGCTGGGTTTTTAATGCCCCAGCAGTCTTCTGAGTCTTTTAAATTGACAAGTGCTATATAGTGTACAATTTTTGAAGTTAAACATCTAGCAAGCAGACTACAGAGAGAACTACTGAGAAAATGTCAATTTTAAGAAACCAGGCCAGGCATGATGGCTCACGCCTGTAATCCCAGCAATTTGGGAGGCCGAGGCAGGCAGAATCACCTAAGGTCAGGAGTTTGAGAAAAGCCTGGTCAACATGGCGAAACCTCGTCTCTACTAAAAATGCAAAAAAAGCTGGTCATGGTAGTGGCGTGCACCTGTAGTCCCAGTTACTCAAGAGGCTAAGGCATGAGAATTGCTTGAACCCAGGCGGCAGACATTGGCAGTGAGCCAAAATCACACCACTGCACTCCAGCCTGGGTAACACAGCAAGACTCTGTCTCAATAAAAAACAAAACTGGTCGGGCACGGTGGCTCACGCCTGTAATCCCAGGACTTTGGGAGGCTGAGGCAGACGGATCACAAGGTCAGGAGATCGAGACCATCCTGGCTAACACGGTGAAACCCCATCTCTACTAAAAATACAAAAAATTAGCTGGGCGTGGTGGCGGGCGCCTGTAGTCCCAACTACTCGGGAGGCTGAGGCAGGACATGGCGTGAACCCAGGAGGTGGAGCTTGCACTGAGCCGAGATCGCACCACTGCACTCCAGCCTGGGCAACAGAGCGAGACTCTGTCTCAAAACAAAACAAAACACCCAAAACTTGTTTATAGCGTCCCAAGAATCCAGGAACAGTGTAAATCTGAATCAAGAGTAATTAATTCATAGCTCAATTTTAAGAGAAAGAGTACTGTTGTGATTTTCCTCACCCACCCTCCACCCCTGCACTGAGGAGCTAGAAAATGTAAAGAAGGAACAATGCTACTTGACTGCAGAAGGCGTAACAAACACAAGCTTAGGTATTTCATTTTGCTTTGAAATAGTTTGTACTGTGGAAGGGTACAAGAAGGCTTCGAGAAGCCAGTGTGGCCACAGCTCTTGGCTGCCACTATAAACATGAACTATGAAGTGCTACGCTAGGAACTTCCACGATTCTGATTTCTTGCCAGTTTGAAAAACCAAATTATAAATGTGAGGCCATGGTAACACCTACAGACCTAGGAAACTAAACCAGTAGGGTTTCTAGTTAAATGCTAAGGTGAAGCATTTAAAATGTTGGTCAGGGTCAGGCACGATGGCTCACGCCTGTAATCCCAGTACTTTGGGAAGCCAAGGCAGGCGGAATACCTGAGGTCAGGAGTTTGAGACCAGCCTGGCCAACACGGTGAAACCCTGTCTCTACTAAAAAATACAAAAATTAGCTGGGCGTGGTGGTGCACATTTGTAATTGCAGCTACTTGGGAGCCTGAGGCAGGAGAATCACTTGAATCCAGAAGGCAGAGGCTGCAGTGAGCCGAGATCACATCACTGCACTCCAGCCTGGGCTATAGAGTGAGTCTCTGTCTCAAATATAAATAAATAAATAAATAAATAAAAATGGCCCGGCGCGGTGGCTCACGCCTGTAATCCCAGCACTTTGGGAGGCCAAGGTAGACAGATCACGAAGTCAGGAGATAGAGACCATCCTGGCTAACATGGTAAAACCCCGTCTCTACTAAAAAACCAAAAAATTAGCTGAGCGTGGTGGCAGGTGCCTGTAGTCCCAGCTACCCAGGAGGCTATGGCAGGAGAATCAGGTGAACCTGGGAAGAAGAGGTTGCAGCGAGCCCAGATCGCACCACTGCACTCTAGCCTGGGCAACAGAGTGAGATTCCATCTCAAAAAAAAAAAAAGAAAAAAAAAAAAAAAGAATTCAGAGGAAAGCAAACTCTGAGTCGAGAACCTTCACCTCTGTGAGATTCAGAATCACCTATGGAGTTTAGAAATACAGATGCCTGCCGGGATGCGATGGCTCACATCTGTAATCCCAGCACTTTGGGAGGCGAGGTGGGTGGATCACGACGAAGTCAGGAGTTTGAGATCAGCCTGGCCAACATGGTGAAACGTCCATCTCTACTAAAAATACAAAAATTAGCTGGGCATGGTGGTGTGCGCCTGTAATCCTAGCTACTCAGGAGGCTGAGGCAGGAGAATAGCTTGAACCCGGGAGGCAGAGGTTGCAGTAAGCCAAGATCGTGCCATTGCACTCCAGCCTGGGCAACAGAGTGAGACTCCATCTCAAAACAAAACAAAACAAAACAAAATAAAAATGCTGGGCACAGTGGCTCACGCCTGTAACTCCAACACTTTGGGAGGTCAAATCAGGTCAAGACCATCCTGGCCAACATGGCGAAACCCCGTCTCTAGTAAAAACACAAAAATTGTCCGGGCATAGTGGAACACTCACGTAGTCCTAGCTACTCGGGAGGCTGAGGCAGGAGAATCACTTGAACCAGGGAATCGGAGGTTGCAGTGAGCTGAGATTGTACTACTGTACTCCAGCCTGGCAACAGAGCAAGACTCAATCTCAAAAACAAAAACAAACAAAAAAAAAAAAAAAAAAAAAAGGAAGAAATACAGATGCCTAGACCCTACTCCACAGAAAATACATCAGGAAGTGGTGTTTTTAAAGCAGTATTTTCATTTTTTCTAATTAAAATCGTATATGAACATTCGATTACAAAAATGTATAACGTGGCCAGGTACAGTGGCTCATGCCTGTAATCCCAGTGCTTTGGAAGGCCAAGGTGGGCGGATCACAAGGTCAGGAGTTTGAGACCAGCCTGGCCAACATAGTGAAACCCCATCTCTACTAAAAACACAAAAAATTACCTGGGCGTGGTGGCAGGCGCCTGTAATCCTAGCTACTTTTGGGAGGTGGAGGCAGGAGAATCGCTACAACGTGGGAGGTGGAGGTTACACTGTGCCAAGATCGCGCCACTGCACTCCAGCCTGGGCAACAGTGGGAGACTCCATCTCAAAAAAAAAAAAAAGTTCAGTCCGGGCGTGGTGGCTCATGCCTGTAATCCCAGCACTTTGGGAGGCTGAAGCGGGTGGATCACGAAGTCAGGAGATCAAGACCATCCTGGCTAACACGGTGAAACCCCGTCTCCACTAAAAGTACAAAAAAATCTCCGGGCGTGGTGGTGGGCACCTGTAGTCCCAGCTACTCGGGAGGCAGAGGCAGGAGAATGGCGTGAACCAGGGAGGCGGAGCTTGCAGTGAGCCAAGATAGCGCCACTGAACTCCAGCCTGGGCGACAGAGCGAGACTCCGTCTCAAAAAAAAAAATTTTTTTTCTTGTTGCCAGGTGCACTGGCTAACGCCTATAATCCCAGCACTTTGGGAGGTTGAGGTGGGCAGATCATGAGGTCAGAAGTTCGAGACCAGCCTTACAAACATGGTGAAACCCCATCTTTACTAAAAATACAAAAATTAGCTGGGCGTGGTGGCACATGCCTGTAATCCCAGTTACTCAGGAGGCTGAGGCAGGAAAATCGCTTGAATCTGGGAGGCGGAAGTTGCAGTGAGCCGAGATCACACCACTGCACTCCAGCCTGGGCGACAAGGCGAGACTTCATCTCAAAATAAATAAATAAAGAAAGAAAATAAATAAAGAAAATTGTTTTACTTTTGAATTTTTTTCTTTTTAAAAATACTTAAAAATATGGACTGCTTCATGAATTTGTGTGTCATCCTTGCATAGGAGCCATGCTAATCTTCTCTGTATCGTTCCAATTTTAGTACATGTGCTGCCTAAACAAGCGCCAGTTTACCCTTTTATACAATGCAATGTATCTTTGACATTATTCCATAAAGATCTCCATCCCTAACAGCTGCCATAGCATTCCATTGTATGGTTTCCTTTTTTTTTTTTTTAAATTATGAAGAATACTGTTTTGACACTGGCAGTGAGCCAAAATCGCACCACGGCACTCCAGCTTAGGCGACACAGCAAGACTCTGCCTCAATAAAAAACAAAACCAAAAAAACCCAAAACTTGCTTATAGTGTCCCAAGGAATCCAGAAACAGTGTAAATCTGAATCAAGAGTAATTAATTCACAGCTTAATTTTAAGAGCTGGCATCTGCATCTTTCTTTCTTTCTTTTTTTTTTTTTGAGCTGGAGTCTCAGTCGCCCAGGCTGGAGTGCAGTGGCGTGATCTCGGCTCACTGAAAGCTCCGCCTCCCAGATTCACGCCATTCTCCTGCCTCAGCCTCCCTCGTAGCTGGGACTACAGGCGCCCGCCACCACGCCTGGCTAATTTTTTTGTATTTTTAGTAGAGATGGGGTTTCACCGTGTTAGCCAGGATGGTCTCGATCTCCTGACCTCGTGATCTGCCCATCTCGGCCTCCCAAAGTGCTGGGATTACAGGCGTGAGCCACAGTCCCTGGCCAGGCATCTGCAGCTTTCGAAGCTCCACAGGTGATTTTGATGAACATTCTTGGATAAAAGCTACTGCTATAAGAGGATTGGCAAAAACCATATTCCTCAAGTGAAATTACACACATTACTGGAAACATAAATCAGTTCTAGGGGCCAGGCACAGTGGCTCAGGCCTATAATCCCAGCACTTTGGGAGGCCGAGGCAGGTGGATCACCTGAGGTCAGGAGTTCAAGACCAGCCTGACCAACATGGAGAAATCTCGTCTCTACTAAAAATACAAAATTAGCTGGGCATGGTGGCACATGCCTGTAATCCCAGCTACTAGGCGAGGCTGAGGTAATCACTTGAACCCGGGAAGCAGAGGTTTCGGTGAGCTGGGATCGTGCCATTGCACTCCAGCCTGGGCAGTAAGAGTAAATCTCTGTCTCAAAAAAAAAACAAAAAAAAATCAGTTCTCATAGTTCACTAGAATACGGGTAAACATTTTATTTTCTCCATTACATTTAGAATAACGATGAAGCAGTAAGGGAAGTAACAACTGATGTGCTTGAAAACAAAACCTCCTCTATATCACATTCAACACCAGCCAGTCTAGATCTTTGTTGTACAGCAATGAAACTGGAAGAGCACCGCTTAAAAGATCCTCAGCATCCCTTTCACCAGAAGAAAGGTAACAGGAGCACCAGAAGCATGATTACGGTTGCTGTGTGGTCTGCTTCCCAGTGAAAGACCTGTTTAACCAAACACCAAGATAATAAGCAAAACACAACTGTCATGATTCCAAGCCTTGGCCCCTAATACCTTTCACTTCTCTGACCTCTCAACTTTATGTCTATAGGTAGTCACATATAGTTACTGTATAACTCAGTTTCTTCATCTGTAAAACAGACTTAATGACCCTCATGGGATAACTGAGAGGTTAGCTTTTTTCTTTTTTGAGACGGAGTCTTGCTCTGTCGCCCAGGATGGAGTCCAGTGGCATGATCTCGGCTCACTGCAAGCTCCGCCTCCCGGGTAACTGGGACTACAGGCGCCAGCCACCACGCCCGGCTAATTTTTTTGTATTTTTAGTAGAGACAGGGTTTCACCATGTTAGCCATCCTGGTCTCGATCTCCTAACCTCGTGATCCACCCGCCTCAGCCTCCCAAAGTGCTGGGATTACAGGCGTGAGCCACCACGCCTGGCCCTGAGAGGTTAGCTTTTATGACCCCTGGCATTAATTATTTATATATTTGCACATACACTCTATAGTCTTCATTATATACTGCTTAAGCAGTATATATTCAGAGATAGCTTTCTGAAACCCAGTACACTTCTCAATGAGAAAACAACATTTTTATCCTATAGATCTGGCTGAAATTCATGACTCGGTTTCTCCAAAGAGCAGAGCAGTTCCAGAAAACACTCAAGAAGAACCCAGATATGGCTACCATGAACGAACCAAGAACTACAAAACAGAGAAACCAAGATCTTATTTCTGGAGGACTGAGACAGAAGAGCTGCCAGAAACAGAAATCACAATACATATACCTGAAGTGCAGGAATTTCTTGTGCTTTTTCGTTTATCTGGCCCAGGGAGGAGAATAAAGTCACAAAGTTTGTGTAATAAATGGCAAAAGGAGGCCAGGCACGGTGGCTCGCGCCTGTAATCCCAACACTTTGGGAGGCCGAGGTGGGAGGATCACCTGAGGTCAGGAGTTTGAAACCAGCTTGACCAACATGGTGAAACCCCATCTCTACTAAAAATACAAAATTAGCCAGGCATAGTGGCACATATCTGCAATCCCAGCTATTCAGGAGGCTGAGGCAGGAGAATCACTTGAACCCGGGAGGCAGAGGTTGTAGTGGGACGAGATTGTGCCACTGCACTCTAGCCTGGGCAACAAGAGTGAAACTCTGTCTCTAAACAAATAAATGGCAAAAGGAATTTACCTTCCGAGGAGTAAAGGAAGGAAGTACGTTCTGGATACAAACAGAAAATTTTAACAAAATTTATTTGTGACAAATTTTTTTTTTTTTTTTTGAGACGGAGTCTCGCTCTGTTGCCCAGGCTGGAGTGCAGTGGCCGGATCTCAGCTCACTGCAAGCTCTGCCTCTGGGTTTACGCCATTCTCCTGCCTCAGCCTCCTGAGTAGCTGGGACTACAGGCGCCCGCCACCTCGCCTGGCTAGTTTTTTGTGTTTTTTTAGTAGAGATGGGGTTTCACCGCGTTAGTCAGGATGGTCTCGATCTCCTGACCTTGTGATCCGCTCGGCCTCCCAAAGTGCTGGGATTATAGGCTTGAGCCACCGCGCCCGGCCAATTTTATATCTTAAATATCTTCCAATTCATACTTTTTTCTAGCCCCACTACTACTGCTCTATTCCAAGCCACCATCATCTCTTGCATGGATAACTCCTGATCCAATGCATTTTCAACAGTAGCCGGTGATTTCAAAATGAAAACCTATCTCTTCACATCATTATCTATGGGCATTTGAGCTGAAGGTCCCTGCACTTACACCTATCAATCATAATTACCTTGTGCTTTGCCCAACTTTTCACTTAACCAATTTCCTTAGCTTAAATGTCACTTCCTTAGAAGTCCTTCCCTGAAGCCCCAGACTGGGTTAACTCTGTATGAACATGCTCCTATAGTATTCATTCACATAAAAATTATCTACTGGGCACCTATCATGTGTGAGGTGCTGGAAAAATGGCGTGGACAAGACAGACAAAATCCTTGATCTCTTAGACCTTATTATTCTAGTGCAGACAAGTGAGTGAGCACTATTGAGTGTGTGCACACATGTATTTGCAAAGCATGGCACAGACAATAAACAATAAAATATTACTGATGTTACAAAGCAAATCTCTTTAGAGTAACATTTAAACAGAAACCCAACTACAAGGAGACAACTCAGCCAAAATAAGAAAAGCACTCCAAGTTTAGGGAATAGTTGGTTTGAAAGTCCTAAGTTGAGAATGAGCTTGCTTTGTCTGAGGAAAAGAAATGTGGCCAGGTGGAAAGACTTTGACTAGACTGAGGGAATCAGGCAGGGAGAAGATGACAATTATTTTGCATATCACTTCTTACTTCATTCCTTTTTCCATCTAGTTCTTTTTACTATTCCATTTTCTTTCCTCCCCTTTTACCCCTAGTTTAGGTTGAAGATCTAGTCAATTAATGGCTATCAAAGTTCATAACTGCAGATCTTCTAGCATTTTTTTGTTTAAGATGGAGTTTTACTCTTGTTGCTCAGGCAGGAGTGAAGTGGTGTGATCTCAGCTTACTTCAGAACTCTGCCTCTGGGGTTCAACCAATTCTCCTGCCTCAGCCTCCCAAGTAGCTGGGATTACAGGTGCCCGCCACCATGCCCAGCTTTTTTTTTTTTTTTTTTTGAGACAGAGTCTCACTCTGTTGCCCAGGCTCAAGTGCAGGGGCGCGATCTCGGCTCATCGCAACTTCTGCCTCCGGAGTTCAAGTGCTTCTCCTGTCTCAGTCCCACTAAGTAGCTGGGATTACAAGTGTGCACCACCACGCCCAGCTAATTTTTTGAATGTTTAGTAGAAACGGGGTTTCACCATGTTGGCCAGGCTGGTCTCGAACTCCTGACCTCAGTTGATCTGCCCGCCTCAGTCTCCCAAAGTGCTGGGATTACAGGCGTGAGCCACCATGCCCGACCAGATCTTCTAGTTTTTAATACTATTAAGAGATAAAATCGGCCGGGCGCGGTGGCTCAAGCCTGTAATCTCAGCACTTTGGGAGGCCGAGACGGGCGGATCACGAGGTCAGGAGATTGAGACCATCCTGGCTAACACAGTGAAACCCTGTCTCTACTAAAAATACAAAAACTTAGCCGGGCGAGGTGGCAGGCGCCTGTAGTCCCAGCTACTCGGGAGGCTGAGGCAGGAGAATGGCGTAAACCCGGGAGGCGGAGCTTGCAGTGAGCTGAGATCCGGCCACTGCACTCCAGCCTGGGTGACAGAGCGAGACTCCGTCTCAAAAAAAAAAAAAAAAAAAAAAACGGAGATAAAATCAAATTAGCTAGGCACTGTGGCTCACACCTGTAATCCCAGCACTTTAGGAGGCCAAGACGAGAGTTGTGGGGTGGTTGAGCCCACAAGTTTCAGACCAGCCTGGGCAACATAGCAAGACTCCATCGCTCTTTTCTTTTTGAGGGGGGGGTCTTGCTCTGTCACCCAGGCTAGAGTGCGGTGACCTTGGCTCACAACCTCCGCCTCCCGGATTCAAGCGATTCTCCTGCCTCAGCCTCCTGAGTAACTGGGATTACAAGGCCTGACTAATTTTTCTATTTTTAGTAGAGATGAGGTTTCACCATCTTGGCCAGGCTGGTCTTGAACTCCTGACCTCGTGATCTGCCCACCTCGGTCTCCCAAAGTGCTGGCGCCCAGCTGTGAGACTCCATCTCTAAAAGATTAATTAATTAGGCTAGGTGTGGTGGCTCACGCCTGTAATCCCAGCACTTTGGGAGGCGGGCAGATCACCTGAGGTCAGGAGTTCAAGACCAGCCTGACCAACACGGAGTAACCCCATCTCTACTAAAAATACAAAATGAGCCAGATGTGGTGGCGCATGCCTGTAATCTCAGCTACTCGGGAGGCTGAGGCAGGAGAATCGCTTGAACCCAGGAGGCAGAGCTTGCGGTGAGCCGAGATCATACCATTGCACTCTAGCCTGGGCAGCAAGAGCAAAACTCTGTCTCAAAAAATATAAAAATAAAAAAAATTAGCTGGGCGTGATGGCAGGCACCTGTAATCCCAGTTACCCAACTACTTGGGAGGCTGAGGCAGGGAGAACTGCTTGAACCTGGGAGGCAGAGGTTGCAGTGAGGCCAGATCACGACACTGCATTCCAGCCTGGGCAAGAGAGCGAGACTCCGCCTCAAAAATAAAATTAAAAGAAAAAAAAAGACACAGAGAAGACAGGTCTGGAAGAAAAAAAAAATACAAAAAGGTAAACAATGCAAGTTCAAGTGAGAGTCCAAAATGGCAAGCATACATAATTACCAAAAGTAGTATAAGCAATAAAAAGTAGCCATAAATGCACTACAGGAGGTTGGAGGAAGAACTGGCTAGGGTATTAGGAAACATTTTGAAAAGTTGGGATTGAAACCGGGCTTTACTAGCATTTGAAAAGGTGGACTGGTACGGCAATTTGGCTTCAGGAACTGTTGTAAACAAAGGCAATGTGACACATATAAACCAGTTTGGGCTGGAGCTGACTGTATAGGAAATATTTTCTACAAGGTTTCCTTCCATTTAAAACAAAGGCCAAAGTCCTCAGCGTAACACTTACATTCTTCAGTTCCTATTCCAGACTAATCATGTCCCTTCTTCCCTCACAAAATCTACACTCCTGTCAAAGACTATAACCTGGCCATAACCTGAACACATTCTATGCTTCCTCCATAACTTTGCTCATCTATTAAGAAGAGTGAGCTTAGGCCCAACATGGTGGCTCACGCCTGTAATCCCAGCACTTTGGGAGGATGAGGGAGGTGAATTACCTGAGGTTGGGAGTTCGAAACTAGTCTGACCAACATGGAGAAACCCCATCTCTACTAAAAATACACAATTAGCTGGGTGAGGTGGCGCAAGCCTGTAATCTCAGCTACTCCAGAGACTGAGGTAGGAGAATTGCTTGAACCTGGGAGGGGGAAGTTGCGGTGAGCCAAGATCGTGCCACTGCCCTCCAGCCTGGGCATCAAGAGTGAAACTCCATCTCAAAAAAAAAAAAAAAAAAGAAGAAGTGTGGGTTTGGTGGGGTGCAGTGGCTCATGCTTGTAATCCCAGCACATTGGGAGGCCAAGGCAGGTGGATCACTTGAGGTCAGGAGTTCAAGACCAGCCTGGCTAAGATGGTGAAATCCCAACTCTAGTAAAAATACAAAAATCAGCCAGGTGTGGTGGCATGTGCCTGTAATCCCAGATACTCGTGAGGCTAAGGCAGGAGAATTCCTTGAACCTAGGAGGTGGAGGTTTGCAGTGAACCAAGATTGTGCCATTGCACTCCAGTCCGGGATACAGGACAAGACTCTGCCTCAAAAAAAAAAAAAAAAAAAAAAAAAAAAGGATGGGCCGGCCACTGTGGCCCACATCTGTAATTTCAGCACTTTGGGAGGCTGAGGTAGGCGGATCGCTTGAGGCCAGGAGTTTGAGACCAGCCCAGCAACATGGTGAAACCCCGTGTCTACTAAAATTACAAAAAAAAAAAAAATTAGCCAGCATGGCGCACCTGTAGTCCCAGCTATTCAAGAGGCTGAGGCACAAGAATTGCTCGAACTCACAAAACAGGGTTAGGATGCAGTGAGCTGATATCGCGCCACTGCACTCCAGTCTGTGAGACAGAACAAGACTCCATCTCAAAGGAAAAAAAAAAAAAAAAAAAAAAAAGTGTGCTCCTGGCTAGGCTTGGTGGCTCACGCCTATAAATCCAGTACTTTGGGAAGTCGAGACGGGTGGATCACTTGAGGCCTGGAGTTCAAGACCAGCCTGGCCAACATGGTGAAACCCCATATCTACTAAAAATACAAAAATTAGCCACATGTGGTGGTGCATATGTGTAACCCCAGCTACTTGGGAGGGTGGGACACAAGAATTACTTGAACCAGGCAGGCAGAGGTTACAGTGAGCTGATATCTTGACACTGTACTCCAGCCTCGGTGACAGAGTAAGACTCTGTCTCAAAAAAAAAAGTAGTGTGCTCCTGTAGAGGGCCAACAGTCAAAATCCTACCTATTCTTCAAGACCCAGCTTAAATGCTACTTTCTCCATGAAGTCTACCCAATTTAGCTAAATAATATTTCTCTTTTCTTTGGGGTTCCCAAAGCATTTTGTTTCTATTTTTACTTGCACACACAATTAAAGGTAGGTCTGGAACCTGAACAAGTTGTTGAACCCTATATGGGCAATAAAGATGGATGTCTCAGGCTGGGTGCGGTAGCTCATGCCTGTAATCCCAGCACTTTGGGAGGCTGAGGCAGGCGGATCTCCTGAGGTCAGGAGTTTTGAGACCAGCCTGACCAACATGGAGAAACCCCGTCTCTACCAAAAATACAAAATTAGCCAGGCATGGTGGTGCATATGCCTGTAATCCCAGCTACTTGGGAGACTGAGGCAGGAAAATCGCTTGAACCCAGAAGGTTGAGGTTGCGGTGAGCCGAGATTGCACCATTGCACTCCAGCCTGGGCAACAAGAACAAAAACTCCATCTCAAAAAAAAAAAAAAAAAAAAAAGGATGAATGTCTCAGAAGCATCAGGGAATAGAAGTGCAAAGCTATAAGTTATTAAGGGAATAAGCAGCAAGATAAATCTGATCCATACACCCTAAAGTGAAAACAAGGAAGAAGTACCTTTTGTTGAAAGAATCACCAACTACATACCAATCATCAAAAGGCAGGTGAAGGCATGTGTAGTATATTCAGGTGGTAGTCTTGTTTCTAAACTGCTTTTAGTCTGTAAGCTGTGGTTGTTTGTGAAGCAAATGCTTTCCAGATGGAAAACTTGAGCAGACAACAAGAACTTATGCCACACACACAGTTAGCAGTTTCTTTTTTTTGGAGTCTTGCTCTTTCACCCAGGCTGGAGTACAGTGGTACAATCTCAGCTCCCTGCAACCTCCGCCTCCCAGGTTCAAGCAATTCTCCTGCTTCCGCCTCCTGAGTCACTGGGATTACAGGCATGCGCCACCATGCCCAGCTAATTGTGTATTTTTAGTAGAGATGGAGTTTATCCATGTTGGTAAGGCTGGTCTCGAACTCCGACCTCAGGTGATCCACCCACCTCGGCCCCCCATAGGGCTGATATTATAGGAGCGAGCCATCACGCCCAGTCAGGAGTTTCATTTTTAAAGGAACGCCAGCCCTTGAATTCCAGAGGATCTAAGGCTAGAATACTGGTGTGCGAATACATTTTGAATTTTATCTGAGATGTGTTCTGAAACTTGGAAAACCCCTTTGAGTATGTTGACATGGATATTTTACCATAGATTTTTGGTTTGAGAGACCACAAGAGTCTGCAAATGTTAGTATGGACACAGTGATACCTCAAGCAATCTTTCAAAGGTTAATTTAAGATAAAATAAAAGTGGTTACAAAGCTAGACCAGAATCATGACTACATTGGAAACATGTATCAAAACACCACAGTGGCCAGGCATGGTGGCTCACACCTACAATCCCAGCACTTTGAGAGGCTGAGGTGGGTGGATCACTTGAGGTCAGGATTTCAAGATCAGCCTGGCCAATATGGTGAGACCTCATCTCAACTAAAAATACAAAAAAAAGTTAGCTGGGCATGGTGGTGTGCGCCTGTATTCCTAGCTACTCGGGAGGCTGAGGCAGGACAATCACTCGAACCCGGGAGTTGGAGGCTGCAGTGAGCCGAGATCACACCACTGCACTCCAGCCTGGGTGACAGAGCAAGACTTGTCTAAAAAAAAGAAAAGAAAAGAAAAAAAACCATCACAGTGGGCCAGGTGCCGTGGCTCATGTCTATAATTCCAGTACTTTGAGAGGGCGAGGTGGGAAAATTACTTGAGGCCAGGAGTTTGAAACTAGCCTGGGCAACATAGTGAGTCCCTGCCTCTATTTATATGAGAAAAATAAAATAAAAAATAAACAAAACCCACCACAGGCTGGGCACGTGGCTCATACCTGTAATCCCTACACTTTGGGAGGCCAAGGCAGGTGGATCACCTGAGGTCAGGAGTTCAAGACCAACCACCTGGCCAATATGATGAAACCCCATCTCTACTTAAAAAATACAAAAAATTAGCCAGGCGTAGTGGCAAGTGCCTGTAATTCCAGCTACTTAGGAGGCCTGAGGCAGGAGAATCACTTGAACTTAGGAGGCGGAGGTTGCAGTAAGCTGAGATTGCACCACTGCACTCCAGCCTGGGCAACAAGAGCAAAACTCCGTCTCAAAAAAAAAACCCCACCACATTGTACCACATAAGGATACACCATTCTTGTCAGTTAAAAATTAATACTATAGGCTGGTCGCGGTAGCTCACACCTGTAATCCCAAAACTTTGGGTGGCCGAGGAGGATGGATCACCCGAGGTCAGGAGTTCAAGACCAGTCTGGCCAACATGGCAAGACACCATCTCTACTAAAAATATAAAAATTAGCCAAGCGTTGTGGGGGGCCCCGGTTGCCCCAGTTACTCCAGAGGCTGAAGCAGGAGGATCGCTTGAACCTGGGAGGTGGAGGTTGCAGTGAGCTGAGATTGCGCCACTGCACTCCAGCCTTGGCGACAGAGTGAGACTCTGTCTCAAAAAAAAAAAAATTAATACCATAGTTCTGTTAGGTCCTCAAAGTGTCAACTATTATTTTAAAAGGCACAATTTCACAGACAAATTAGGTCGCCCCCTTCTGGTCATCAAAGTATAAATGCTAAAGGCAGGAAAGATTGAATACAAGTTATTCTATGCAAATACTGACAGGATCTAAATTTCGTCCATATTTGAGTAACTTTTCCAAATAACCTTGGGAAGGCTATTCAATTTTTCAACAGATATCGCTACTGACAATTATTCAGATCAATTCAAAGGACACAGAAGATTTTTCAAGATTCTTTTAAAACAGATATATTCAAGCTATTTTGCTTGTTGATGAAACCCAGAATCTGAGGCCTGAGGTACTTAAAATGGCTAGTTGCACAGCCTGTATACCTTTTCTATATTTAGTACCAGAGTGAGTACAAAACTGAAGCTAACCATTCTGGGCAACAGAGACTGTCCCTACAAAAAAGAAGCCATGCATGGTGGCATGAGACTGTAGTCCGAGCTACTCAACAGGCTGTGGTGGGAAGATTGCTTGTGTCCAGGAGGTCGAGGCTTCAGTGAGCCATGATGCCACCACTGCACTCCAGCCTGGCAACAGAGTGAGACCCTGTCTAAAAAAAAAAGAAAAGAAACTAACAGGCTAAGACAAGCAGGCCAAAGACAACAGTTTAACTCTGCCAAATGTCACAGATACAAGACAAGCAAACTACTATGCACATTAATTTGGCTAACACACAGAGTTCTCAGAATGGATCTCAAAGCCCCCCTATTCATCATTCATTCATCAACAATCTGAACGGCCTACTATGTGTCATGCATTGATGAACAAGAGGTATGGCCATTTTTTCTTTTTTTAAGACATAGTTTTGCTCTTATTGCCCAGGCTGGAGTGCAATAGTGCGATCTTGGCTCATGGCAACCTCTGCCTCCCAGGTTCAAGCGATTCTCCTGCCTCAGCCTCCCAAGTAGCTGGGAGTACAGGCGTGTGCCACCACGCCTGGCTAATTTTTCTATTTTCAGTAGAGATGGGGTTTCACCATGTTGGCCATGCTGGTCTGGAACTCCTGACCTCAGGTGATCCGCCCGCCTCGGACTCCCAAACTGCTGGGATGACAGGCTTGAGCCACTGCGCCTGGCCCTACTATTTATATTTTTAATGTAAAACAATTTAGGATACAGCAGCCACTGAAGAAAAATATCACCACAGGGAAAACCGTAAATGACTTCAGGTCCTCCACTCCCCTGAAGCTTCGTTAAGGTGCCACCAGTTTCAATACAAGTGCTTTTCAATCACACCACTTTCATATAAAAGTCCACAAGGCACCTAGGGAGGAACACCGGCATTAATTTCCCCATTGTATTCCTGAATCTATTCCAAAACCTTGGACCTTTCACAATCTTTCCAAACTGCTAATGTGATTCTTTTTTTTTTTTTTTTTTTTGAGACGGAGTCTCGCTCTGTCGCCCAGGCTGGAGTGCAGTGGCCGGATCTCAGCTCACTGCAAGCTCCGCCTCCCGGGTTCACGCCATTCTCCGGCCTCAGCCTCCCGAGTAGCTGGGACTACAGGCGCCCGCCGCCTCGCCCGGCTAATTTTTTTTTTTGTATTTCTTAGTAGAGACGGGGTTTCACCGTGTTATCCAGGATGGTCTCGATCTCCTGACCTCGTGATCCGCCCGTCTCGGCCTCCCAAAGTGCTGGGATTACAGGCTTGAGCCACCGCGCCCGGCCCCAAACTGCTAATGTGATTCTTAACACAATTGACGAGGCTACTGCACCCTGGGCTACAGGTTCTAGTATAACTGATTATAGCTGAACTTTTTGTAAATTCCACCTCAAAAGCGTTAAACCAACACGTCTAAATGTAACACCAATTTATGAAAAACCCTCACTTGAAACTTTGAAAAAGAGGTAAAATACGGCCGGGCGCAGTGGCTCACGCCTATAATCCCAGCACTATGGGAGGCCGAGGCGGGAGGATCACGAGATCAGGAGTTTGAGACCAGCGTGACCAATATGGTGAAAGCCCATCTCTACTAAAAATACAAAAATTAGCCGGGCGTGGTGGCGCGTGCCTGTAATCCCAACTGGTGGGGAGGCTGAGGCAAGAGAATCGCATGAACCCGGGGAGGTGGAGGTTGCAGTGAGCCAAGATCGTGCCACTGCACTCCAGCCTGGCGACAGAGGGAGACTCTTCTCAAAAAAAAAAAGAAAAAAAAAAAAAGAGGTAAAATATTGCTCACTCTGTATTCAAATTTTCCAATAAGGAAAAGTTGGCTAAAAACAGAAGGGCCCATGAAACAAATTATTACCTCACAATCTCACATACTTACTTTTCCTGTGTCTCCCAATTTCTCGCACCGCACACGATCTAACAATCTCTCACTACCTCACTCCGTTCCTTAACTATTAACTCATCTACGCATTTTTACAATTTCAACTTTGTGAGACCAGTTACGATCCCAGACAAAAACGTATGGAACTAATTTTGAATCAAAGCAAGAGCTGCACTTGGACATTTTTAACTCCCCAAAGGAATCATGGAGTGAAGGTAGTAGGAAACCTGGAAAAGTAAAAAAGGCGTATTCAATCCTTTCTTCACAATTATCCTTACAGCCTCCCCACTGTAAGGACCCATCAGGAAGCAAGGGAAGCCTCCTTTCCCCTTTATTCTTACACACCTTACAGAAATATTCTCGGGATCTCCGCCCTACTTATCCTAACAGCTCCTCCCCTTCCAGAGCCAGGCCCAGCAAACGCCTGCCCCTCCCCCTCCGTGCCCCCTTTCCCAAATTATTCCACACATCTCCTCCTCCAATCAGCACACCTTGTGCGGCCCAGAGCCCTCTTCCAATTCACTAGAAGTTACTCCTCCGTAGTCCTGCAAAGCCAGGTTCCTCTGGCAGTCCCGGCCGGACCCAGGGTCCTCCGAAAACAGTTACAAACCTCGGGTCGTGCGGTCGTCAGCCCCTCCTCATGCCTATCCAAGCCTCAAGCCTGTCCCCTTCCGCCCTATCCCGCAGCCGCCCAGGCAAGCAACACTGTCCCAGACCACTCGGGCTCCGAAGAGCAGCCCCAAGTGCTCGGCCCACCCCGAAGCGCTTTAGTCTCAGGCTCAGGATTCGCACCCCGCCCTCTCCATCCTTCACGCAGCTGGCACGGACGCCTCAGCGCCAGGCGGAGAGCTCAGCGCGGGAACCGGAGAAGCAGGACGCTGGACCCGGGCGCGCTCCCCGCTCCTAACCTCCGCCTAGAAAGCGCGGCCCCTAACGCAGGGCTCCCGCCGCCGCCGCCGCGCCCCCTCCCCCAGCTCTCCCGCCTCCAGCGGGCTCCTCACCTCAGAGCAGCGCCCAAGAGCCCGAGAGGAATCGGTGCTGCGCTACTGGCGCGTCGCGTCGGGTCGCCTGGGGGAGTGGCGCCCAGGAAGGCAGCAAGCCGGGTGGCCGCAGTGGAACCCCTCACTGAAGCGGCGTACCGCAGGCCCCAGCCAACGGCCCTCCCCTCAGCCGAACAAAAGAGCCTCGCACTCTGCGCTGCCCGCCGCCTGCATCGCGCAGGCGCGACGACCCGCCGCACGGCACCATGGGCCTCGGGGGTCTGTCCAAGACTACAAGGCCCGAAGCGCAGTGCGCCGCGCACGCACAGTAGGCGAGGGTGGTAGGGATTTCTAGTTTTTAAACTGTAACGGTGGAGAGACTGCAGCGTAGAGCGTTGTAACCTAGAAAATTAGAACACATGGGCCAGGGACGGTGGCTCACGCCCGTCATCCCAACACTTTGGGAGACCGAGGCGGGTGGATCACCTGAGGTCAGGAGTTCAAGACCAGCCTTACCAACACGGTGAAACCCTGTCTCTACTAAAAATACAAAAATTAGCCGGGCCTGGTGGCAGGCGCCTGTAGTGCCAGCTACTCAGGAGGCTGAGACAGGAGAATTGCTTGAACTTGGGAGGCGGAGGTTGCAGTGAGCCGAGATCCAGCCACTGCACTCCAGCCTGGGCGATGGAACGAGACTCTATCTCAAAAAAAAAAAAAAAAAAAAAAAAAAGAAAAGAAAATTAGAACATAAGATTTTCATAAGCGAGCCCCTTTGATGCTTGGCCCCCCAAAATCAACCACTTCTGGACAGTTCTGTAATTCACATCCTCAAAATTTTTGAATTTCAGATTCTTCACCAGAACTTTATCATATCTCCGCTGCCTCAAATTTCCAATGATTTCTTAGTCCTCAAATCTCTACCTCCTCAAATCTCTGTAAAATTCCTACTTAGGCCGGTACAGTGGCTCAAGCCTATAATCCCAACACTTTGGGAGGCGGAGGTGGGTGGATCACCTGAGGTGAGGGGTTCAAGACCAACCTGGCCAACATGGTGAAACCCCATCTCTACTAAAACACAAAAATTAGCTGGGCATCGTGGCAGGCACCTGTAGTCCCAGCTACTCGGGAGGCTGAGGGAGGAGAATCGCTTGAACCCAGGAGGCAGAAGTTGTAGTGAACCGAGATCGCACCATTGCACTCCAACCTCGGATAACAAGAGTGAAACTCTGTCTTAAAAAAAAAAAAAAATCCTGCTCAGTGTTAAGATTATTTCCCCTTCCCGGTCTTCCCTGATTCCCTAGAGTAGGTTAGGTCCCCCCGTAGGCCTCTCATAGCTTCCTAAATTTCCCCCTTTTTATTGGCGGCACCACAAAAATGTCCCCTTTTTCATTGTCATTTGTGCCCACCTTTTTCAGTGTCATTAATCTCCGTCAGCACCTTTCACTCAATCATCCCAATGAAACACACAATTAGGAAAAAACCATATTTTTAAGCCACAATATAACTAAAGTTTTTTTTTGTTTTTTTTTTTTTTTTAATTTTAAAGTATCCTTCTAATCAGGAGGAAGAAGGAAACTCTATTGCACTCTACCCCAAAAGGCAGCAGTTTGCTTTTATAAAACAGTTTTGCTGATGCAGGCACTGTTCAGGGCAGGAGTTTGCATTTATGACAGTTTTGCTGATGCAGGCACTGTTCAGGGCTCTGGAGAACTGTCATGTAGGAAGAACCCAGCCCAGCAACATCATAATAGAGTTTAGTTAAAAGAGCTTCAAGAAAGCACAGAGAAGAGGACAGGTGAAACCAGCTGGACTTCCTGCTTCAAGTGAGTACGTGGAGAACTTTTCTGTCTTACAAGAGGATTGTAAAACACCAATCAGCACTCTGTACCTAGTCTTACAAAAGGATTGTAAAATGCACCAATCAGCACTCCGTAAAAACCTCCCAATCAGTCCTCTGTAGCTAGCAAGAGGATTGTAAAATGCACCAATCAGCACTCTGTAAAATACACCAATCAACACTCTGTAAAATGCACCAATCAGCGTTCTGTAAAATTCACCAATCAGCAGGAATCTGAAAGTAGCCAATCGTGGGGAGGACTGAAAAAAGGGCACTCTGATAGGACATAAATGGAAAATGGGTGAGGACAAATAAGGGTGTAAAACCTGGACCCTTCTTCACACACTCCCCGCCCCCGCCCCCGCCCCCGCCCCCGCTCCCGCCCCACTTTCTCGCCAGCCAGCAATAGCAACTGGTTAGGTCCCCTTCCACGCTGTGGAAGCTTTGTTCTTTCGCGTTCTTTTGCTTTTCACAATAAATCTTGGTGCTGCTCACTCTTTGGGTCCCTGCCAGCTTAAGAGCTGTTTTTAACACTGTGAAGGTCCGCGGCTTCATTCTTTACCTCAGGGAGGCCACGAACCCACCGGAAGGAACCAACTCTGGACACAAAGACAGCAATTCTTCCTGAAACATTTGGGCTGGGTTTCTATGAAGAAGCAAATGAGAAGCATCAACTCACTTCCTCCTGTAGTGTACTGTTTTTGAATGATGATAATGATGAGAAAATTAGTTGTAATGATAAGTAGCTACTATTAATGAGTGGGTTGTTTTTTGTTTTTGTTTTTGTTTTTCCTGAGGCAGAGTCTTGCACTGTCGCCCAGGCTGGAGTGCAATGGCAAGATCTAGGCTCACTGCAACCTCCCCCTCCCGGGTTCATGCAATTCTCCGGCCTCAGCCTCCCAAGTAACTGGGATTACAAGCGCACGCTACCACGTACAGCTTATTTTTTTGTATTTTAGTACAGACGGGGGTTTCACCATGCTGCCCAGGCTGGTCTCGAACTCCTGAGTTCAGGCAATCCAGCTGCCTCAGCCTCCCAAAGTGTTAGGATTACGGGCGTGAGCCACCACATCTGGTTTATTTTTATTTTATTTTATTTATTATTATTTTTTGAGACAGAGTCTAACTGTCACCCAGGCTGGAGTGCAGTGGCATGATAGTGGCTCACTGCAACCTCCACCTCCTGGGTTCAAGTAATTATCCAGCCTCGGTCTCCCGAGTAGCTGGGATTACAGGCGCCCACCACCATGCCCAGCTAATTTTTTTGTTTCCTGAGACTGAGTCTTGCTCTGTCACCCAGGCTGGAGTGCAGTGGTGAGATCTCGGCTCACTGCAACCTCCACCTCCCGGATTCAAGCAATTATCCAGCCTCAGCCTCCTGAGTAGCTGGGTTTACAGTCGCCCGCCACTGTGCCTGGCTAATTTTTGTACTTTTAGTAGAGAGGGGGTTTCACCATGTTGGCCAGGCTTGTCTCAAACTCCTGACCTCAAATGGTCCCACCACCTCGGCCTCCCAAAGTGCTGGGATTACGATTATAGGTGTGAGCCACCGTGCCCGGCCTTAATTTTTGTATTTTTAGTAGAGATGGGGTTTCACTGTGTTTTCAGGCTGGTCTTGAACTCCTAACCTTGTGAAACCCCCCCACCGCCTGGGTCGTGGCCTCCCAAAGTGCTGGGATTACTAGTGTGAGCCACCACGCCTGGCCTATTTTTTTTTTTTTTTTTTTTTTTGAGACAGAGTCTCTTGCTCTGTCACTCAGGACTGTAGTGCAGTGGTGCGATCTTGGCTCACTGAAACCTCCATCTCCAGGGTTCAAGCGATTCTCCTGCCTCAGCCTCTGAGTAGCTGGGATTACAGGTGTGTGCCACCACACCCGGCTAATTTTTCTGTATTTTTAGTAGACATGGGGTTTCACCATGTTGGCCAGGATGGTCTGAATCTCTTGACCGCATGATCTGCTCGCCTTGGCCTCCCAAAGTGGTGGAATTACAGGCGTGAGCCACTGCCCTCGGCTGATTCGATTCTTTTCTTATAAGGGTAACTCAATCATCATAATCTTGCTCAAGACAATATTTGAAACGATATTGCTCATGTCCACAGGAAATGCATCTGTCACATCCAGTCTCTAAAATCACAAGTAGGCCTGGTGAGGTGGCTCATGCCTATAATCCCAGTACTTTGGGAAGCCAAGCTAAGAGGACTGCTTGAGGCCAGAAGTTAGAGATTAGCCTGGGCAATATAGTGAGACCCTGTATCTACAAAAAAGAAAAGTCAGGTGTGGTGGTACACGCCAGTAGTCCCAGTTACGCAGAATGCTGAGGCAGGAGGATCACTTGGGCCAGGGAGTTTGAGGCTGCAGTGGGCTATGATTTCACTGCCAGTGCACTCCACCTGGGTGACAGAGCAAGACCATGTCTCAGAAAAAAAAAGAAATAATAAATAAAGAAAAATAAAAAAGAAAATCACGAATAATATGGAGAAGGAAAATATTATTTTAGACCTTCTTTACAGCATGTCTATGGGATTAACAGTAATGATGAATAAAAGGAACGGCTTATAGACAGCACTCAGTAAATAGTAGCTCTTTTAGATTCATTAGATGGCTGCTTCTGAGATATGATAAAAGGAGTAGAGGAAGTATAGAACTTTAAAAATATCTTCCTCCACATTGAAATTCTTTGTTTCATTTTGACCACTACTTGATATTCTGTTGTTAAAGATGTATTCATTTGAGGTTAACAAGTACCCTCTTTTAAAATGCAAATAGCCGGCCACGGTGGCTCAAGCCTGTAATCCCAGCACTTTGGGAGGCCGAGACGGGCGGATCACGAGGTCAGGAGATCAAGACCATCCTGGCTAACACGGTGAAACCCCGTCTCTACTAAAAATACAAAAAAAACTAGCCGGGCGAGGTGGCGGGCGCCTGTAGTCCCAGCTACACGGGAGGCTGAGGCAGGAGAATGGCGTGAACCCGGGAGGCGGAGCTTGCAGTGAGCCGAGATCCGGCCACTGCACTCCAGCCCGGGCGACAGAGCAAGACTCCGTCTCAAAAAAATAAAAATAAAAATAAAATGCAAATAAACTTAAAGCTATCACTTCTCTGTTACCGCTGGTAAATCCGATTCTCAGGGCGATTTCCTGGTAGTAACTGGACTCTAATTAAAATATACACTTCTCAAATTATGCACTCATAGCCCTGAGTTTGATTGGTTTTCTTCTGCTAAGGGATCAGTGCTGGAGAAGTGCTTATCATTTGCTAGCATTTCAGGTATGATAAGGATTGGCCCCATTATCAAGTGTTAGAAACTACTGTTGAAAAATATCTGGCTGGGTGCGGTGGCTCACGCCTGTAATTTCAGCACTTTGGGAGGCCGAGGCGGGTGGATTACCTGAGGTCACGAGTTCAAGACCAGCCTGGCCAACACCATCTCTACTAAAAATACAAAAAATTAGCTGGGTGTGGTAGTACATGCCTGTAATCCTAGCTACTTGGGAGGCTGAGGCAGAATGGCTTGAACCCGAGAGGCAGAAGTTGCAGTTAGCCGAGATTGCGCCATTGCACTCCAGCCTGGGCAACAGAGTGAAACTCTGTCTCAAAAAAAGGAAAAAAAAAATACCCTAGGCCGGTGTCGTGATGCCCCACTCCTGTAATCCCAGCACTTTGGGAGGCCGAGGCGGGCAGATCACCTGAGTTCAGGAGTTCGAGACCAGCTTTGCCAACATGATAAAACCCTGTCTCTACTAAAAATACAAAAATTAGCAGGGCATGGTGGTGGGCACATGTAATCCCAGCTACTCAGGAGGCTGAAGGAAGGAGAATCGCTTGAACCTGGGTGGCGGAGGTTGCAGTGAGCACAGATTGTGCCATTGCACTCTAGCTTAGCAACAGAGTGAAACTCCGTCTCAAAAAAAAAAAATAAAACCAGGCTTGGTGTCTCATGTCTGTAATCCCAGCACTTTGGGAGGCCGAGGCGGGTGAATCACCTAAGGCTGGGAGTTCCAGACCAGCCTGGCCAACATGGTGAAACCCTGTCTCTATTAAAGATACAAAAATTAGCCAGGCGTAGTGGCGGGCGCCTGTAATTCCACCTACTCAGGAGACTGTGACAGGAGAATTGCTTGAAACCCAGGGGAAGGAGGTTGCAGTGAGCCGAGATCGCACCACTTTACTCCAGCCTGGGCGAAGAACGAGACTCTGCCTCTAATAAACAAAAAAATTAGCTGGGCATGGTGGCGCATGCCTGTAATCCCAGCTACTCGGGAGGCTGAGGCAGGAGAATTGCTTGAACCCAAGAGGCAGAGGTTGCAGTGGGCTAAGATCGTACCATTGCACTCCAGCCTAGGAGATGAGAGCGAAAGCAAAACTCCATCTCAAAAAATCAAAAAATAAAAAATAAAAAGAAATGAAAAGAAAAATGGGCACAGTGGCTCACCCCTGTAATTCCAGCATTTTGGAAGGACGAGGTAGGAGAACTGCTTGAGCTCAGGAGTTCAAGACCAGGCCGGGCAACATAGTGAGACCTCATCTATACAAATAATAATAAAAAATTAGCCGGGCATGGTGGCATACACCTATGGTCCCAGCTACTTAGGAGGCTTGAATAGGAGGATCACTTGAGCCCAGGAGGTCGAGGCTGTCTTAATATTAAGACATGTGAGGCCAGGCATGGTGGCTCACACCTGTAATCCCAGCACTTTGGGAAGCCGAGGCGGGTGGATCATGAGGTCAGGAGTTCAAGACCAGCCTGACCAATATGGTCAAACCCCGTCTCTACTAAAAATACAAAAATTAGCCGGGCATGGTGGCACGTGCCTGTAATCCCAGCTAGTCAGTATGCAGTTTCTTGAGACTTTCCTGATGAGATCAGTGATGAATTTAATAAATGTGATTTTTTTTACATTGAATAAATGCATTAACATTGACTGATCTGCATAATTCTGTACCAGTATTTTTAAAATGGCTTCAGACTCCCTATTGCACTTAACCTTTTTTTTTTTTTTTTTTTGAGATGGAGTCTCGCAGTGTCTCCCAGACTGGAGTGCAGTGGCGTGATCTCGGCTCACTGCAAGCTCCACCTCCTGGGTTCACACTATTCTCCTGCCTCTCCTGCCTCAGCCTCCCGAGTAGCTGGGACTACAGGGGCCCGCCACCACGCCCGGCTAATTTTTTGTATTTTTAGTAGAGACAGGGTTTCACCGTGTTAGCCAGGATGGTCTCGATCTCCTGACCTTGTGATCCACCCGCCTCGGCCTCCCAAAGTGCTGGGATTATAGGTGTGAGCCACCACGCCTGGCCTGCACTTAACCTTTTTTTTTTTTTGAGACGGAGTCTCGCTTGGTAGCCCAGGCTGGAGTGAGTGGCCGGATCTCAGCTCACTGCAAGCTCCGCCTCCCGGGTTCCCGCCATTCTCCTGCCTCAGCCTCCCAAGTAGCTGGGACTACAGGCGCCCGCCACCTCGCCCGGCTAGTTTTTTGTATTTTTAGTAGAGACTAATACAAAAATACAAAAATTTTGTATTTTTAAAAATTTTGTAAAAATACAAAAATTTTGTATTTTTAGTAGAGACGGGGTTTCACCGTGTTAGCCAGGATGGTCTCGATCTCCTGACCTCGTGATCCGCCCGTCTCGGCCTCCCAAAGTGCTGGGATTACAGGCGTGAGCCACTGCGCCCGGCCCACTTAACCTTTAAGAAATGACTCCATCTCCAAGGTGGTGTGTACTTAAAAAATAAATAAATAAATAAATAAACACTTCCAGTCTCGGCAACATAGGGAGCCTCTATCTGTATAAAAATTAAAAAAATTAACCGAGTATGGTGGCACACACCTGTGGTCCCAGCAGCTCCAACGGCTGAGGTGGGAGGATGACTTGAGCCCTGGAGGTTGAGCCTGCAGTAAGCTGTGATCCTGCCACTGCACTCCAGTCTGGGCAACAGAGCAGGAACCTGTCTCAAAAAAACAAAGAAGGCCGGGCGCGGTGGCTCAAGCCTGTAATCCCAGCACTTTGGGAGGCCGAGGCGGGTGGATCACGAGGTCAGGAGATCGAGACCATCCTGGCTAACATGGTGAAACCCCGTCTCTACTAAAAATACAAAAAACTAGCCGGGCGTGGTGGCGGGCGCCTGTAGTCCCAGCTACTCGGAGGCTGAGGCAGGAGAATGGCGTGAACCTGGGAGGCGGAGCTTGCAGTGAGCCGAGATCGCGCCACTGCACTCCAGCCTGGGTGACACAGCGCGAGACTCCGTCTCAAAAAAAAAAAAAAAAAAAAAAAACAAAGAAAAGTTACCATTTGTTGAATTTGGGTAGTATCAAAGAAGAATATTCAAAATTGTTTGAGAAGGCTAAATATACTCTTCCTTTTCTCAACTACATATCTATTTAAGGCTGAATTTTCTTAATGTACCAAAACAACAGAGCACAACAGAGAAAGGGGAAGCACATATGAGAATCCAGCTATCTTCCTTAATTTTTTTTTTTTTTTTTTTTTTTTTTTTTTGAGACGGAGTCTTGCTCTGTCGCCCAGGCTGGAGTGCAGTGGCCGGATCTCGGCTCACTGCAAGCTCCGCCTCCCGGGTTCACGCCATTCTCCTGCCTCAGCCTCCCGAGTAGCTGGGACTACAGGCGCCCGCCACCTCGCCCGGCTAGTTTTTTGTATTTTTTAGTAGAGACGGGGTTTCACCGTGTTAGCCAGGATGGTCTTGATCTCCTGACCTCGTGATCCGCCCGTCTCGGCCTCCCAAAGTGCTGGGATTACAGGCTTGAGCCACCGCGCCCGGCCCAATTTTTTTTTATTTTTATTTTTTTACAATGGAGTCTCCCAGGCTGGAGTGTAATGGCGCAATCTTGGCTCACTGCAACCTCCAACTCCTGGGTTCAAGCAATCCCCCTGCGTCAGTCTCCTGAATAGCTGGGATTACAGGTGCCCATGACTATGCCCAGCTAATTTTTGTAGTTTTAGTAGAGACAGGGTTTCACCGTGTTGGCCAGGCTGGTCTCGAACTCTTGACCTCAGGTAATCCACCCGCCTCCAGCTCCCAAAGCGGTGGGATTACAGGCGTGAGACACCGTGCTCGGCCCCTTTCTTTTCTTCCTTTTAGCTGTTTTTCTTTTTTTCAGACAGGGTCTTGCTCTGCAGAGATCAGGGCTCCCTGCAGCCTCGAACCCCTGGTTCAAGCCTTCCTCCTGCCTCAGCCTCCCTAGTAGCTGGGACTACAGGCACATGCCACCACGCCTGGCTAATTTTTAAATTTTTTTTTGCAGAGACGAGAGTCTCCCTAAATTGGTAGGGCGTGTCTCAAGACTAGCCTCAAACGATCCTCCCGCCTCGGCCTCTCTAATAAGTGTTGGGATTACAGGCGTGAGCCACCGCGCTAGACTTGCTGAAATTATCTTTAAATAAGTTGTTAAAAGACCATCGCAAAAGTCTTCAACACATTGAACGGTTTTCTCTTGCTCCCTAGCTGCATGATGCTGCTTCGAGTTTGTTTTGGTGTGAGCCATCTGAGTCGCCGGACCCTCTCGAGTCTGGCTTTCACTCTGACAATCGGTCAGTGGCTTTACGAATCGGAATCGGAGTCCCCTCGATAGCTCCGCTGGGGAACAACAAACTACGAGGTTCCAATGGTGACTCTCGAGACTTAGTGAGGATCCAGGGATGTGGGCTTCCTAAAGCCCCGAACCTCCCACACTGCAGACGGTACCTCGCATTAAGGGAACAAGAGTAACAACCCCCTCACACCCCTCTGCTCTCGTGACCCACTGGCTGACCGTTGCGGACGCCCCCTGGCCGCTGATTGGCTTCCCCTGACAGTGGGCGGAACGCGGCCCCGGATTGGATATCCGAGCCCATTCGCCGTCCCTCACCCCGCACCTGCGTCCACTCTCTAGCGTCCCAAGTGAGTGGAGGGGGGATCCCGACTCCAGTCCCGGGCCTTGGCAAGCGGAACTGCGCCGTTCGGAAGCGGGAATCCCACTCAGAGCCCGGGCCTGTAAAGGCGGGGCGTCCTGGGCAGCCGGGGTTAGGGCGTCTCCCGTCGTGCACTGGGGCACCGGCGACTCACCCGGAAGGAGAAGCCGTGATCTGGCTATATGGTGGGGCGCGGGCGGTGTCGCTGTGGGGAGCTGGTGCTGTTCTCAGGTGAGAGTGCGTGGGCGGGGCCCCGGGGAGTAGGGGCTGCGCTCAGGTGAGGGGGCGTGGGCTTGAGCGTCAGTAGTGGCACTCGGGATGGTGGCATCGCTTTACATCCTAGGGAGGGACTCTCTTACCACCCGGCATTAAGGCAAGGGCTTGCTGGGGATCCAAAAACCGACTTTTCAGTTTACCTTCAAAGTATATCTTTCACTTCCTACTCCCCAGGCTTAATCGGAAAGGAAGAAGGATCATGTGGACCTTTCGGTCCTAGTTTGTTGCGAATGGAGGAGGAGTGATCGTAGTAAAAGACTGGGGACATTTACTTAAACGGCTAAGACTGGGGGCAATGGCGAGTATTTTACGTGGACACGGGAGACTTGCGGTAGATTGTGGTCGCCGTTGTTAATTACCTTCCAAGTGAAAGGAGTAGGTTAGAGATGGACAAAAAGATGGAGCATAACTGCTTGGTTGAGATCATACAAAGCTTGGTCAGAACTGGGAGCTTCCTCTATCTAGTACGTGTGATATTTATAATTGGAGGGAGAGCTTTTTGAATTGCTATCTGCCATCTGGCACTAAGGGCTCAAGATTGAGTAAGAAGGGACGGTAGTCTCAGTAGTTCCATCTACTTTAATCACCTGATTTTTTTCTTAACCTGTCTCTTGAAGTTGTTTAAATGGGAGAGAAAATAAATGGTGAGACTAAAGCCTTGTATTGTTACTATATTAGAAGCTTTACGATGAATCTACTTTGTAAACAGCAAACAATTGGGTACTCACCAGCGCTACTGGTGCTGGTACAGGTGAAGAAAGTGAAGGAAACTTCAGATGTGGTTGAAAGGGCCCAGGAAATGTAGTTAACACCGAGTTATGTAATTAGCCATGGTCACTGACTCTAGCCTTATTTGGATGACGTACAGATCCATCTCCCAGATTATAGAACTAAAGTTAGGAACTTTCTGCTTCTTCTCCAGAGGCAGAACTGAGCTTTTTCTTTTGAGGAGTGGTATCTGTGGGGAGGAATCTAATGAAGAATAGTGGTTGCTAGAAATTACTACTTGGTGTCTAGGTTTTTGTATTTGTTCCAGTGTTTGTTTGTTTGTTTTTGAGATAGGGTCTCGCTCTGTTGCCCAGGCTGGAGTGCAGTGGTGTGATCTTGGCTCACTGCAGCCTCTGCCTCCTGGGTTCAAGCGATTCTCATGCCTCAGTCTCCCGAGTAGCTGGGAGTACAGGCCCGTGCCACCATGCCCAGCTAATTTTTGTATTTTTAGTAGAGACGGAGTTTTTGCCGTGTTGGCCAGGCTGTTCTCGAACTCCTGGCCTCAAGTGTTCTGCCCGCCTCAGTTTCCCAAAGTGCTGGATTACAGGCAGGAGCCACTGCGCCGGCCCAGTGTTTTTAAGGACAGTTACAACTGCAACTTTCTTCCTTTTTTTTTTTTTTGAGACAGAGTCTCACTCTGTTGCCAGGCTGGAGTGCAGTGGTGCGATCTCTGCTCACTGCAGCCTCCACCTCCTGGGTTCAACTGATTCTCCTGCCTCAGTCTCCCAAGTAGCTGGGACTACAGGCACGCGCTACCACGCGCAGCTAATTTTTGTATTTTTAGTAGAGACGGGGTTTCACCATGTTGGCCAGGATGGTCTTGATCTCTTGACCTCGTGATCCGCCTGCCTGGGCCTCGCAAAGTGCTGGAATTACAGACATGAGCCGCCGTACCTGGCCCATCTGGAGGGTTTTTTTTTTTTGGACAATGGAGTCTCGCACTGTCACCTGGGCTGGAGTGCAGTGCAACCTCCGCCTCCCGGGTTCAAGTGATTCTCCTGCTTCAGCCTCCCAAGTAGCTGGAATTACAGGCGCCTGCCACCATGCTCAGCTAATTTTTTGTATTTTTAGTAGAGACGGAGTTTCATTATGTTGGCCAGGCTGGCCTCTGGAGGTTTTTTTTAAAAAAAAGCCAGTTCGGCCGGGCGCGGTGGCTCAAGCCTGTAATCCCAGCACTTTGGGAGGCCGAGGCGGGCGGATCACAAGGTCAGGAGATCGAGACCACAGTGAAACCCCGTCTCTACTAAAAATACAAAAAATTAGCCGGGCGAGGCGGCGGGCGCCTGTAGTCCTAGCTACTCAGGAGGCTGAGGCAGGAGAATGGCGGGAACCCGGGAGGCGGAGCTTGCAGTGAGCCGAGATCGCGCCACTGCACTCCAGCCTGGGCAACAGCGTGAGACTCCGTCTCAAAAAAAAAAAAAAAAAAAAAAAAGCCAGTTCACAGCTATTTGTTTCTGAGTGGTATTGGCCCCAAAGGAAAGAAGAATTTCTTCATGAAAGTAGTGCAGGGCCCTATGCAAACTCTTCCTGAGACCAAGTGTATGATGATCATTTCGTTACTAAATTATGGTCCTGAATTTGACAAACCTTTTTCAAGGTACAAAAGATGTATGATCTCCACTGAGTGGATGACTGTGATTTCCTTGTCATCGTCTTTCCCATTGTTGGTTTTGTTTAAAGACACTTCAGAGTATTTAACTCTCTGCTCCTGTGCAGGCAGTTTATCGAATGCCTGCAAAGAGAAGAGAAAAAAAAAAACAACTTAAGGAGGTTAATTGTTCACAGCAAATGGGTCTGCTCTTTTTGGTCTCAGACATTTGACTAATATCTGGAATGTCATATATGGGTTGTTCTGGAATTGGAATTTCCCACCTTTCAGTTCAGGACCCCTTGAAGGTGGTGGCTGCATCAGATAAAAATCAGATTGTCAGCAAGAATACCATTTAAGATGGTACTGCAATCACAAAACCTTGGGTTTGCTCAACACCGTGTAGCCCAGTTTTGTCATGGACCATGCAGCTTCGTTTCTGCATGCAGTGTTTGTCTGTGGAGATACTTCTGGTATATTGGAGAGAATTGAAAAAGCTGTTTGCTTTGCTGATTTCATGGTGTAAACAAGTTCCCCTTCTTTTGAAATGTTAGTCTTGTGTTAGCAAAACATAAAATAGAAGGAAACTCATTACACAGTCTTCTAATGGTAAGGCAGAACTAATAAGAGAATGTGTTTAAAATTAATTGTGGGACTGTAAAAATGAGTGCGTATGTGAATGGGTATGGGGGAAGGAGAGGGAGGGCTCAGAGATATTAGAGATAGTCTTGTTTTCCCAGGAGCCAGCCTGGATCATTTGTTGGCAGTACATACTGGCTGAAGTCAGTTTTCATTTCAAGGTAAATTGGAAAGGGAAATTAAACCTTATTGTTCCGCTCTTAAGAGAGAAGGGGGTGGAGGCGGCAGCCAGGGTGGATGCTGTTGGAATAGTTCTAGAAGTAACAAGATTAGTGCTGTATTTTAACAGAAGGTGACATCATGGGCCCCATTGGACTTGAGTAACCCTGTGCTGCAGCCTTCATGGTCCCCTTGTCGGAGTGGGTGATGTCGCTATACATGTAAACTGCCACATTGGGGAAAATCAGGGCTGAGGCTTTAATGAATCTTTACAAAGGAGCAGAATGCATCCTGGGTCGACCTGTGCAGCTGTGGGGTGCTTGGGCAGAAGTACAAACCGGATGGCATGTCAGGAGAGGAAGTCATTAGAACAGTTGGCTTGGGTTCCAGAGTATGGATTGGATACAGGGAAGGTCCCAACTGGGCAACCCACTCAGGTGCTCCTTGGACTATGATTCACCTGTGAGGAGGTGACTGGTGTTAGTGAGACTGGGAGAAATGCAGAAGCATTGGTGTTTGTGGGGACTTGGTTGTCTCTAGACAGCCGGGAGGGGGCGCTGTTAGGCTCGCTTTCAAAGCTGTGATCTGAGTGCTTACCAGACCCTGTTATGCCTGCGTTCTTGAAGGCAAAAGTTTTACATCTGGACCCGCCTGTTTTGGCTGCATGTGACAAACTTTCTGTAGACTCCAACACCCTTTGGGGAGAGGTGGCCTAGTTGAGGGCCTGGTCTGAGAAGGGAGGCAAATTCCCCAGGGCCTTTTAGCTTGGCATTGAGCTAATGGGTATTTTTTTTTGCTTCCTCTTAAGTTTTACAAAAACAAAAACTGTTGCCTGGGTTTCCCCACGGTCGTCTATTAAAAACTTTCAGGGGCCGGGCGCGGTGGCTCAAGCCTGTAATCCCAGCACTTTGGGAGGCCGAGACGGGTGGATCACGAGGTCAGGAGATCGAGACCATCCTGGCAAACACAGTGAAACCCCGTCTCTACTAAAACTACAAAAAAACTAGCCGGGCGAGGTGGTGGGCGCCTGTAGTCCCAGCTACTTGGGAGGCTGAGGCAGGAGAATGGCGGGAACCCGGGATGCGGAGCTTGCAGTGAGCTGAGATCCGGCCACTGCACTCCAGCCTGGGCGACAGAGCGAGACTCCGTCTCAAAAAAAAAAAAAAAAAAAAAAAAAAAAAAAAAAAAAACTTTCAGGGTTTTCCCTGGTAAAGAATGGTAAGAACAGAGGCATACTAATCTTGATCCTGTATCCTCTGTCCCTCATCAGATGTTTTCTTCCAATGGGCTTTTGGTGTAGGATGTCGGAGAACCAAGAACAGGAGGTAAGAGTGTGGTCTCCAGAGAACAGGTAGGTAAAAGTTGGAGAGGGGATTTAGGAGGAAAGAGGACACAGAGATGCAAATCATTACTCAGTAGTGTTCTTCCTGCAGTATTACTTTGGTGGTTCTGATGAGCTCAAAATAAAGTCAGGAGAAAGAAATCAATAGCAGAGGCATTCCTAGGAAATGGGGTTCCATTCTGACTAAATTTTCCATTGATTGGAATATACTGGAATGTAAGCTTCATGGGGGCAGGGACTTATGTCTCTTGTTCATGCTTTATTCCCAGTGCCTAGAATAGTGTCTGACACGTAGTGGGGCTCAGTAAAAATTTGTTGAATTGAGTGATTGAATTGAGTGAATGAATGAATGAATGAAAGTTGGTGTTGAATGAATGAAAGTTGGTGTTGGGTGGAAAAATCTAGCAACCTGTGTTGTCAGAGCTGCCTTGCTCTGTAGCTGAAGCTGAGGGAGTTTTTCTTACCTACAGGAGGTGATTACAGTGCGTGTTCAGGACCCCCGAGTGCAGAATGAGGGCTCCTGGAACTCTTATGTGGATTATAAGATATTCCTTCATGTGAGTGCATCAAGCTTCTGTATTGGGGTCAACGCTCTGCAGAGCTGAGGGGCTTGTACTGAGGTGTAACCCTTTTTTTTTTGAGATGGAGTTTTGCTCTTGTTGCCCAGGCTGGAGTGCAGTGGTGTGATCTCGGCTTACTGCAACCTCTGTCTCCCGGGTTCAAGCGATTCTCCTGCCTCAGCCTCCCAAGTAGCTGGGATTACAGGCATGTGCCACCATGCCCAGCTAATTTTGAATATATATTTTTTTAGTAGAGATGGGGTTTTATCATGTTGGCCAGGCTGGTCTTGAACTCCTGACCTCAAGTGATCCACCCTCCTTGGCCTCCCAAAGTGCTGGGATTACAGGTGTGAGCCACCGCACACGGCAAGGTGTAACCTATTTTTGAGTGTTTCTGGTGGACCCGAGACAGAAGACTTGGAAGAAAGGGAGGGAGGAAAGGAAAGAGAGTTTGAGGTATGTCTTTGAGTTGCTTTTGGGCTGCCTGGTGGCACTTTGTTCTAGTTGGGGACCTGATCAGGTCTGTGGCCTGATGGCATGGCTCCTCAGTGAGAGCAGTGATAGGGAGCTTATGTGAACTTGTCTTTTTTCCACTAAACCCTTTTCATGTACTTCATGTGCTTTCGTGTATAGACCAACAGCAAAGCCTTTACTGCCAAGACTTCCTGTGTGCGGCGCCGCTACCGTGAGTTTGTGTGGCTGAGAAAGCAGCTACAGAGAAATGCTGGTTTGGTGTGAGTTTGCTCTTGCTTCCTTCTTGGGTCTGTTTTGGGTGCTTATGTAGGTACTGGAGTTGACAATGAACAGAACTTGCAACATACCAGGCACTAAGGAAATTGGGAAATATGTTGTTTCTTTTTTTGTTTTTTGGGTTTTTTGTGTTTTTTTTTGACATAGGGTCTGGCTCTGTTACGGAGGCTGGAGTGCAGTGGCGCCCTCATGGCTCATTGCAGCCTCAACCTCCTGCGTTCTAGCAATCCTCCCACCTCAGCTTCCTGAGTGGCTGGGACTGCAGGTGCATGCCACTACATTTGCCTAATTTGGAAAATATTTTTGTCGAGATGGGGGTCTCCCTATGTTACTAGGGTGGTCTTGAACTCCTGGACTCAAGCAGTCCTGCCTTCGCCTTCCAAATTGTTGGGATTAGGTGTGAGCCACCAGGCCCAGCTGGGAAATAATGTTTTTTTCTTTTTTTGAGATGGAGTCTTGCTCTGTTGCACAGGCTGGAGTGCAACGGCGTGATCTCATGTCACTGCATCCTCCGCCTCCCAGGTTGAAGCAATTCTTTCTGCCTCAGCCTCCCAAGTAGCTGGGATTACAGGTGCCCACCATTACGCCTACCTAGTTTTTGTATTTTTAGTAGAGATGGGGTTTCTCCATGTTGGCCAGGCTGGTCTCAAACTGCTGGACTCAAGTGATCCACCCGTCTCGGCCTCCCAAAGTGCTGGGATTACAGGCGTGAGCCACCGCTCCTGGCTGGGAAATATGTTTTGTTTTTTTTTTTTTTTTTTTTTTGAGACTGAGTTTTGCTCTTGTTGCCCGGGTGCAGTGTCGGCTTACCGCAACCTCCACCTCCCGGGTTCAAGTGATTCTCTTGCCTCAGCCCCCTGAGTAGCTGGGATTACAGGCATGCGCCACTACTCCCGGCTAATTTTGTATTTTTAGTAGAGATGGGGTTTATCCATGTTGGTCAGGCTGGTCTCGAACTCCCAACCTCAGGTGATCCGCCTGCCTCAGCCTCCCAAAATTGCTAGGATTATACAGGACTGAGCCACCGCACCAGGCCCTTTTTTTTTTTTTTTTTTTTTTGAGACAGAGTCTGGCTCTGTTGCCCAGGCTGGAGTGCAGTGGCCAGATCTCAGCTCACTGCAAGCTCTGCCTCCCGGGTTTATGCCATTCTCCTGCCTCAGCCTCCCGTGTAGCTGGGACTACAGGCGCCCGCCACCTCACCTGGCTATTTTTTTGTAATTTTTAGTAGAGACGGGGTTTCACCGTGTTAGCCAGGATGGTCTCGATCTCCTGACCTTGTGATCCGCCCGTCTCAGCCTCCCAAAGTGCTGGGATTAACAGGCCTGAGCCACCGCGCCCGGCCAGTTTCTTCCTTTTTAAAAACAATAGTTGATGGTTTGTGTGGATTTCTTTTTTTCTTTTTTTTTTTTTTTTTTTGAGGCGGAGTCTCACTCTGTCACCCAGGCTAAAGTGTAGTGGTGCAATCTCAGCTCACTGCAACCTCTGCCTCCCGGGTTCAAGGGATTCTCCTGCCTCATCCTCCTGAGTAGTTGGGATGACAGGTGCACACCACCACTTCTGGCTAATTTTTGTATTTTTAGTAGAGACGGCGTTTCACCATTTTGGTCAGGCTGGTCTCCAACTCCTGACCTCATGATCTATCTGCCTTGGCCTCCCAAAGTGCTGGGATTACAGGTGTGAGCCACTGTGTCTGGCCTTTTTTTTTTTTTTTTTTTTTTTTTTTTTTAAGATGGAGTCTTGCTCCTGTCCCGTCCAACAGACTGGAGTGCAGTGGCGCGATCTCAGCTCACTGCAACCTCCACCTCCTGGGGTTCAAGTGATTCTCCTTCCTCAGCCTCCTGAGTAGGTGGGATTACAGGGGTGCGCCACCAAGCCCTGCTAATTTTCTTTTTTCTTTCTTTCTTTTTTTTTTTTTGAGACGGAGTTTCGCTCTTGTTGCCCAGGCTGGAGTGCAATGGCTCGATCTCAGCTCACCGCAACCTCCACCTCCTGGGTTTAAGCGATTCTCCTACCTCAGCCTCCCGAGTAGCTGGGATTACAGGCATGTGCCACCACACCCGGCTAATTATGTATATTTATTTTTATTTATTAAAAAAAATTATTTTTTGAGACAGAGTTTCACTCTTGTTGCCCAGGCTGGAGTAAGATGGCATAATCTCAGCTCACTGCAACCTCCGCCTCCCAGTTTCAAGTGATTCTCCTGCCTCAGCCTCCCAAGTAGCTGGGATTACAGGCATGCACCACCATGCCCAGCTAAGTTTTTGTATTTTTAGTAGAGATGGGTTTCTCCATGTTGGTCAAGCTGGTCTCGAACTCCCGACCTTAGGTGATCCGCCTGCCTTGACCTCTCAAAGTGCTGGGATTACAGGCTGGTCTCGAACTCCTGAGCTCAGGTGATCCACCCACCTTGGCCTCCCAAAGTGGTGGGATTACAGGTGTGAGCCACCGCACCCAGCCTACTTTTTGTATTTTGTATTTTTATTTTTGAGACAGAGTCTCACTCTTATCGCCCAGGCTGGAGTGCAATGGTGCGATCTCGGCTCACTGCAACCTCTGCCTCCTGTTTAAAGCAATTCAGACAGGGTTTCACCATGTTGGCCAGGCTGGTCTTGAACTCCTGAGCTCAGATGATCCACCCGCGTTTGCCTCCCAAAGTGGTGGAATTACAGGCGTCAGCCACCGCACCCGGCCTGTTTTTTTTGTTTTTTTTTTTTGAGACGGAATCTTGCTCTATTGCCCAGGCTGGAGTGCAGTGGCGTGATCTCAGCTCACTGCAAGCTCCGCCTCCCGGGTTCACGCCATTGTCCTGCCTCAGCCTTCCGAGTAGCTGGGACTACAGGCGCATGCCACCATGCCCGGCTAATTTTTTGTATTTTTAGTAGAGACGGGGTATCACAGTGTTAGCCAGGATGGTCTTTATCTCCTGACCTCATGATCTGCCCACCTCAGCCTCCCAAAGTGCTGGGATTACAGGCGTGAGCCACTGTGCCCAGCTGTTTTTTTTTTTTTTTTTTTAAAGGAGACATGAGGTTTCATCATGTTGCCCAGGCTGGTGTTGAACTCCTAAGCTCAAGTGATCTGCCCACCTCAATCTCCCAAAGTGCTAGGATGACAGGCATGAACCACGGTACCTAGCCGGGAGTGGGTTTCATAAACAACATAGTGTGGCTGGGCTTGGTGGCTCACACATGTAATTCCAGTGCTTTGGGAGGTTAAAGAAGGAGGATCACTTGAGGCCAGGAGTTTGAGACCAGCCTGGGCAACAGAGCAATACTCTGTCTCTACAGATACCTAAGTAAATAAATAAATAAATTAGGTGCACACAGTGGCACGTGCCTGTAGTCATAGTTATTCTGGAGGCTGATGCAGGAGGATTACTTGATCCCAGGAATTTGAGGCTGTGGTGAGCTATGCTCATGATTATGCCACTGCACTTCAGCCTGGGCAACCTGGAGAGAGCAGCTTGGAAAGCAATACCTTGTCTCTAAAATCAAACAGACAAAAATAATGTATCAGCATGGGTTTTATAGTCATAGACCTGGTTCCGATATGAGCTTTGCCGCTTACTAGCTGTGTAACAGTGAGAAATTTACTTAACTTCTCTGATCTAAAGTGAGTTTACTAATATCTTTCTCATGGGGTTTTGGGATGACTAAATGAAATAATGTTTATAAAACATTTAGCACAGTCTGGCTTGACACTTGGCATGCAGTCAGTCAATGTTAGCACCACCCCTTATTAAAAGCTAATTGTGGCCAGGGGCCGTGGCTCATACCTGTAATCCCAGCACTTTGGGAGGCCAAGGCGGGTGGATCACGAGGTCAGGAGATCAAGACCATCCTGGCTAACACGGTGAACCCCGTCTCTACTAAAAATACAAAAAATTAGCTGGGCGTGGTGGTGGGTGCCTGTAATCCTGGTTACTCGGGAGGCTGAGGCAGGAGAATGGCGTGAACCCGGGAGGTGGAGCTTGTAGTGAGCTGAGATCGCGCCACTGCACTCCGGCCTGGGCGACAGAGCGAGACTCCGTATCAAAAAAAAAAAAAAAAATGCTAATTGTATTGATGAGGCTTGTTTTCAAGGTATTTCCTTGATCAGAGGCTAGAATGACTATCTTAGATGTTAGAGTTATCGTGGGTGTTATATCATGTGGCTCCACAGGCCTGTTCCTGAACTTCCTGGGAAGTCAACCTTCTTCGGCACCTCAGATGAGTTCATTGAGAAGCGACGACAAGGTCTGCAGCACTTCCTTGAAAAGTGAGTGGACAGAACGGCTGGTGCTGGCCACTGAGGGTGGAGGCGGGGTGGAGGGAGGTGCCAGGCAGGATGGAGCTCCCTGCTCAGGTAACCAGAAGTTCTTCAGAGGATGGGGAATGGAGAGCAGTTCCTCAGGGTGATGCTCTGTGTTGTGCTACCTGTATTTTCCCCAGGGTCCTGCAGAGTGTGGTTCTCTTGTCCGACAGTCAGTTGCACCTCTTCCTGCAAAGCCAGCTCTCAGTGCCTGAGATAGAAGCCTGTGTCCAGGGCCGAAGCACCATGACTGTGTCTGATGCCATTCTTCGATATGCTATGTCAAACTGTGGCTGGGCCCAGGAAGAGAGGCAGAGCTCTTCTCACCTGGCTAAAGGAGACCAGCCTAAGAGGTAACTGGAGTACTCTTTGAGATAGCAGGGGCTAGGTTTGCTATAACCTGGACCAGAGAGGTGTCCATTTGTTAGGGAAAGTAATGTCATAGCATTGGTAGCCTTTCAAGAGATCTTGTTCTTTGGGTGTGTGGCTTTCTATCCAGGTGGGTCTGTGTTAACCTACCACTGGGTAGCAGGAGCTCCTACTGAAACCTGGGGAGAGAGAAGGGAAAGCTTTCTCATTTATTCGGTATTTTATTCCTCCTCCCTCCCTTATTTATTTTTATTTTTATTTTTTTTGTGGAGATAGAGGCTCACTCTTCTGCCTAGGCTGGAGTGCAGTGGCATGATCTTGGCTCACTGCAACCTCCGCTTCCTGGGTTCAAGCGATTCTCCTGCCTCAGCCTCCTGAGTAGCTGGGATTACAGGCAAGTGCCACCACGCCCGGCTAAGTTTTGTATTTTTAGTAGAGATGGGATTTTTGCCATGTTGATCAGGCTGGTCTCGAACACCTGACCTCAGGTGATCACCTGCCTCTGCCTCCCAAAGTGCTAGGATTACTGGCTAGGATTACCGTGCCTGGCCTAATAGCTCTATTGACATAAAATTTACCTGCCATAAAGTTTACCTTTTTAGGTACAGTTCAGTAGTTTTTAATATAGTCACAGGGTTGTATAACTGTCAGCCACCACAGTCAATTTTAGAACATTTTCATCACCCCAAAAGAAACCTTGTACCTGTGAGTAGTGACTCCCCTGTCCTTCCCTCCCCCGTAGCTCCTGGCAACCACTAGTCTACTTTCTGTGTCTATGCGTTTGTCTATTTTGGACATTTACACAAATGGAGTCATATGATTTGTGGTCTTTTGTAACCGGCTTTTTTCATCTAACATAATGTTTTCAAGGTTCATTCATATTTTATCATGCATCATTACTTCATTGCTCTTTTTTCTCCTTTTTTCCCCCCATTTTTATGGCTAAATAACAGTCCATTTGTATGGCTAAATAACCACATTTTGTTTATCCATTCACTTGCATTTATCTGTTTTTTTTTTCTGAGACAGAGTCTTGCTCTGTCGCCCAGGCTGGAGTGCAGTGGCATGATCTCGGCTCACTGTAAGCTCCGCCTCCCAGGTTCACGCCATTCTCCTGCCTCAGTCTCCCGAGTAGCTGGGACCACAGGTGCCCACCATCACGCCGGCTAATTTTTTGTATATTTAGTAGAGACAGGGTTTCACCGTGTTAGCCAGGATGGTCTCGATCTCCTGACCTTGTGATCCGCCTGCCTCAGCCTCCCAAAGTGCTGGGATTACAAGTGTGAGCCACCGTGCCCAGTCTTTTTTTTTTTTTTTTTTTAATTGAGATAGGGTTTCGCCAGGTTGCCCAGGATGGTCTCCACCTCCCAGACTCAAATAATTCACCATGCCCAGCCATTTTTTTTTTTTTTAATTGGGCAGCCTCCTGAGTCAGAATAGGCTCAGAGAGACTTCCCTTCCATTCATTTTTGTTTATATGTTCATACTCTTTTTTTCTGAGACGGAGTCTCACTCTGTTGCCCAGGCTGAAGTGCAGTGGTGTGATCATAACTCACTGCAGCCTTGACCTCCCAGGTTCAAGCAATCTTCCCGCCTCAGCTTCCTGAGTAGCTGGGCACGCACGTGCCAGCATCCGTGGCTAATTTATTTTTATTTTTTTGTAGAGATGGGGTCTCACTATGTTACCCAAGCTGTTCATACCTTTCTTTTCCTTTTCTCACTCTTTTCCAGTTGCTGCTTTCTTCCAAGATCGGGTAGGAGGAACTCTCCCTCACCACCTCCCAGTGAAGAAAAGGACCATTTAGAAGTGTGGGCTCCAGTTGTTGACTCTGAGGTTCCTTCCTTGGAAAGTCCCACTCTCCCACCCCTCTCCTCACCATTATGCTGTGATTTTGGAAGACCCAATGAGGGAACCTCCACTCTTCAGTCTGTGAGGAGGGCTGTGGGAGGAGACCATGCTGTGCCTTTAGACCCTGGTCAATTAGAAACAGTTTTGGAAAAGTGAGCTCTGGGTTCTGCTCTGAGATGGTCAGAGAAGATACGGGCCAGGAGACTTACTCATGTGGGACTGGGCACAGGGCAGGTATTGTGGGAGGCTGGGCTGCTTAGTGTCTTCTAGTCGCCTTTGCTTGGGCTGATTGACAGAGGTCAGTCATAACAGCCCCGTATGCCTCTTCCATGGGAATAAATACTGTGCAGATGTTTGTAAGTTAAGCATAAGGCCCAGGGGCTGTTGATTTTGAACAGAACCCCATATTACTCTCCTGGGGGCTGAGTTTCTGTAGGTCATTTGTATGTAGGACCAGGAGTATCTCCTCAGGTGACCAGTTTTGGGGACCTGTAGGTGGCAATTCTAAGCTGCCATATTGAACATTGTCCCAACGGGAGTGGTTGTGTTGTATCCCCATCTTGGCTGGCTTCAGTTTCTACTGTAGCCCTAGAGCACTTTGTTTCTGGGAGGCTGGCCTCTTGCCTACCTTCTTGCATGGACAGTGGGATGAATATTTACTCTCCCACCTCCTTGCTTTTTCTTTCAATGATACCACTGAATGGAACTGGTGCTGTGACTTCTGCTGCTGGGGATTTATGTCCCGAGACCTTAGCCTGGCTGAGTGGAGCCTGAGACCTGCACAACAGCTCATCATGCCTGAGAGAGAAGTGGCTGGCCACAGCCAGAAGAAACAACAACAGCCAGGAGCCTTTATTTTGGAAAAGACTGTCGGGGCTGTCACTGTCTCTTCTGGTTATAAAGCGGCGACGTGGCTATCTTTTCTGCAGGGTTAGAGTGGGCTCCTTTCTTTTTTGAATCCTTTTCTTCTCCTTTGGTAACAGCTCCCTGCCTCTAGGGCTTCCATTGCGAGCATCTCTGCTGTATTGAGCAGTCCAGTGGGGGTGCGAGGGCTTTGTTTCTGCCTGCCTGAAAGAGAGGGCTCTGGGGATGGAGATGAGGAACAACACGCTCTCCTTCAGACAATGAGGCATTCTCTCCTCCTGCTGCCATTCTTCATCTCCACTGAGAGCCAGAGCTGGTAGGAGCCGAGTGCCACAGGCATTCTGCATTGCTTTACTCTTAGGTTTGCTTGTGTGATTCTTCCCCTGCCTCTCACCCACTCCTCCCTCCTCTCACTATCCTACCCTGTCTGTGGGCTCTTTTACTACCAGCCTATGCTGTGGGACTGTCATGGCATTTAGTTCAGAGTGGAGGGGCTTTGGCCTGAAATAAAATGCAAGTATTTAAGATTGTTGTTGGCAATTTGTGTCTAACAAGCTGTAGCAGAGAGGGAGGGAGTGAGGGCTGGCAGTAGTTCCTTTCATAAATCATGAATTTATCAGCATGGAAATAATGGTTTAGAACTGTGCTCTGTAGCCCTCCTGCATTGTGTGTGCAGCTCAACTTCACCACTGGAGGAAGGATTGTCTTCCAAAGAGCTGGGATCCAACTCTTCTCACAGTTCTGGGCATGAACCTTGTTAGGTATAATTTACCTGATGCTGCTTCCATCCTCGCAGCCTGTCTGAGGTGCCAGGTGCTGAAAGAGAAATAAAGTTTGTCAACAGGCAGATGCAAAGCCCTGGCTGGTATTCATCCCTCTTTCCTGCCCGCCTCCCCTGGGTCTCTCCTTTATATGATGCAGCAGAGCAAGGCGAGGATAGAAAACCTACAGAGGCAAATCCAAAATGTCAGAAGAAGTTCATTTAAAAGGGGAAAAAAACTCCACGCGCAACCCTCACAAAAACCCGACAGATGCTAAGCTAATGGCATCCGCTTTGCCGATTGGTGGGGATGGCTCATGAATATTAATGAGCCCAATGCTCCAAATGGTGCAGCTGTGAACCCAGCTGTGCCTGAAGCTCTCTGATCTCCATACTTCCAGACAGGAGCCGGAGGTGGTCTGTGTCAATTCCCTACTCAGCCAAAAAACAGCAAGCTGGGTTGGACTTCTTCTATTTGCTCCTTTTCTTCCTGGAGTTGGTGCTCAGCAGCTAGTTCTGCCAGCAGGCTAGGCTGCTGGGACAGCAGGAGCCATTCAAAGACATGGATGTGATTTTTCTGACTCCCAGCTTTTTTAATGATCCATTAGCAGCATGCATACAACAGCACCTCAGTTAATCTAAGGCCAGGCACCATCTCCTTTCAGTCTCTTAGTTGAGTATAGGCCTTAGAAGGAGAAGTCCTAGGAAGGAAAGCACTTTTCTAATAATACAGGCCTAGGGCCATCAGAAAAATAGCACACATGAGTTTTTCTCTCCATCCAGATAGTGCCATAGGCCCCTCTTCTGTTTTGCTCTGTTCCTGCGTGTGCCCAGGTCTAGCCACTGTGGCTGATGACCTCTATGAAAGATGGAGGATTAGCTGGGGGTAGTGGCTCATTGAACTATTTGTAGGATAAAAATGTTTAGAATTTAGTTTTGAGTCAAGTTCTGTCCTGATTTAGTCACCTTTCTTCTGTCAGATACCTCCATGGCCCACATCTAGTCATCCATAACCCAGGATGACTGATTCCAAGCTTGTGGGGATTGTTTGTTTGGTGGGAGGAAATGTGTTTGTGTGTGGGGGGGTTTCTTACCATTAAAACACTAAGTTTTATAAGCATAATTTTATTGGCCCTTTTCAGTGCCTCGCGAGGAAAGTAGGGTAGGTATATGCTTCTTTTTTCATTGAGGAAACTGAGCTCAATTTTTTTTTTTTTTTTTTTTTTTTTTTGAGAAGGAGTCTCCCTTTGCCGCCCAGGCTGGAGTGCAGTGGTACAATCTCAACTCACCACAACCTCCACCTCCCGGGGTCAAGCAGTTCTCCTGCCTCAGCCTCCCAAGTAGCTGGGATTACATGGGCCTGCCACCTCACCCGGCTAATTTTTGTATTTTTATTTTATTGATTTATTATTATTATTTTTTGACATGGAGTCTCGCTCTGTTGCCAGACTAAAGTGCAGTGGCGCCATCTTGGCTCACTGCAACCTCCGCCTCCCGGGTTCAAGCGATTCTCCTGCCTCAGGCTCCCAAGTAGCTGGGACTACAGGCGCATGCCACCACGTCCAGCTAATTTTTGTATTTTTAGTAGAGATGGGGTTTCACCATGTTGGCCAGGATGGTCTCGATCTCCTGACCTCATGATCCATCTACGTCATTCTCCCAAAGTGCTGGGATTACAGGTGTGAGCCACTATGCTTGGCAATTTTTGTATTTTTAGTAGAGACTGTGTTTCATCATGTTGGCCAGACTGGTCTCGAACTCCTGACCTCAAGTGATCCACCTGCCTCGGCCTCCCAAAGTGCTTGGATTACAGGCGTGAGCCACTGTGCCCATCCAAGTGTGGTTTTTTAAAAAGCATGTTTTTAGATGATGGTGGAGTATGTTCACATGAGAGATACTTTCCGAGCTCTGTGAGACAAGTCCCCTGCCACCCCAAAAAAGAAAAAGTCTACCACTACATTCAAGGAAAAAAAAAAAAGCAACCCTGCAGGGCTTTTCAGAATTGTCCTCACAAATCAGAGCTCTTTCACAGTCCTTAGTTTTCTCATGCTAAGGCCTTAGATCCATATGACCGAGTCCAGGGTACCTCCTATCCTCTCTGTTAGCTTTGCTTGGGAGGTGATCATGACTTTTTTTTCTTTTGAGATGGAGTCTTGCTCTGTAACCCAGTCTGGAGTGCAGTGGTGTGATCTCAGTTCACTGCAACTTCTGTCTCCCAGGTTCAAGTGATTCTCTTTCCTCAGCCTCCTGAATAACTGGGATTACAGGCATCCGCCACCACGCCTGGCTAATTTTTGTATTGTTATTATAGATGGGGTTTCACCATGTTGGCCAGGCTGGTCTCAAACTCCTGACCTCAAGTAATCCGCTTGCTTCGGCCTCCCAAAGTACTAGGATTACAAGCATGAGTCACGGCGCCCGGCCTGATCATGACTTTTTAACAATCTGATTGGGCATTAAGTTAGTTCCATGTATGTGAATTTGTTTATATGCCTCAGCTCTAACAGAATATCCTTAACACCCTAGGGGTGGGGTGGACAGTGGTGTGAGAATTGGAAGGATTTGATGTGAGGAGGGGTTGGGGGTAGAAAGGGGAATAGACCAGCTCCCAGCCTGCCTCACTGAGGCTGCAGGAGCATTAAATCAGAGGCTGGAGTGGCATCTGTAGATTTACGTATGAGCAGCCAGCTGAGAAGCAGCTAAAGCCAAACAGATAACCATTGCAGCACGACATACCACCTCCTTAGTGGAGCACTGGGCAGCGATTCTAAGCTGGAGGGGCGGCCCTCTGCCAGCAGGGACTCAGTTCTGTAAAAGGCTCAGAGTCTGGTTTAAAGTACCTTTCTTTAAACTGTCGATGAGTTCCCCCTTTCCTGTTCTTAGCCACTATACTTTTTTTTTGGAGATGGAGTCTCGCTCTGTTGCCCAGGCTGGAGTGCAGTGGCGTGATCTTGGCTCACTGCAAGCTCCACCTCCCGGGTTCAAGTGATTCTCCTGCCTCAGCCTTCTAAGTAGCTGGGACTACAGGTGTCTGCCACCACGCCTGGCTAATTTTTGTATTTTTTTTAGAGATGAGGTTTCACCATGTTGGCCAGGCTGGTCTCAAACTCCTGACCTCGGGTATCTGCCCTCCTTGGCCTCCCAAAGTGCTGAGATTACAGGTGTTGGCCACTGTGTCTGGCCTTATTAGAGATATGACTTCTCAGTGGGGAAAAAACACTTCTATTTTAGCCATGACTGGATTTGGAGTTGGAAAGCTGGACACCTCAAATCTCGATATAATAAACACAGACAACTTATGCTCAAAATGTTAACAAGAACTACACTTCCTAGGAGACAGAGTGCTCCTGACTCAAGCAGAGTGAATAATTACTTTTCTCTTGTTCAGGGGAGATCTGGTCTATTTTCACAAGCAAAGGAGAAGGAAAAAAAGCGAAGGGATACTTTCATGGTAGCCAAAGGGGCACAGATAATAAACAGAGGTGGTAAAGCTAGGGTATGAGAATTAGGAGACTACTGATAAGTCTATAAGGTTTTTTCCCCCTGGAAGGGTAGGAACACAAGATGTTTCTGGAATCTCTGGATTATGGGAAGCCACCAGCCAAAATTTCTTTTCATGCGTGGCTGTCAAGTCTCCTTCCCGTCCTTCAGCCAAGCACTTTTTGTTTGATACCATCAGTTCACAAAGGGCCAGCCTGTTCGAATCCCATAAGTGCTCTAGCCCTGTGTGTGTCCCTTTCCCTGGTGGCTGTGTTGGTGTGGGAAGCCCAGCCCACCAGCAGCCTGACCCAGATCCTTCCGGCAGAAGGCCCAGAACAGTGAAAGCCTGAGGCAGTTTGTTGGAGGCAATGCAGCCTGCCTACTATAAGCTGTGAGACTTAGATATATTCTACCAATTAGGGCACATCTGTTCAAAATGCTGAAAGGCGGGCACTGTCTCTTTAAGAGGCATCCCACTCCTCTCCTTGAGTAATGAGGGCTGGGAGCACAAGGGAGTCAGATGCTGATTAAACAGTCCTACTGCCGAGCTCTGTTAGAAAATTACTGTAATTATGATCTGGTCCCAGCAGAGGGATGAGTTCCAATCCTGCTAATAACCCTTCCAGGTGCCTCAGATTCAGGGCCCATGGGAGGCAGCGTCGACAGGGCTCTGGCTGGCACCAGGGCCAGTGATGGCCCTCCTGTCTGGTCTGTGCTGGCAGAGACAACAATGGCACTGGACCTCACTTCCTATTTTGGCCTCCTGAGAAGGCAGTGTGGTTTTTGGTTGCGTTTTTGTTTTATTTATTTTTTGGTTCTGGACAGAGCTCCTGGGAGTCATTTTGTATGAGAAAACTTTCCCATAAATGAACACGAAGGACCAGGAAAATCACAGCCGAGAGATGGTAATCTGTCTGAATCTGCCCACTTCTGCCTGGGGACTGTAGTCAACACACACAAAGCATGTTGCGTGGCCCCAGCCCCACCAGTGCACTGAGGAGGGAACCGGAACTGAACCCTGTCATCTGCGGCTGCCTTCTGCGTGGTGTTTCTTGATTTGAAGTACACAGCATTTGACTTGGTCCTAAGTGAGAGTTTCAGCGCTCCTCTTTTAGATTTCTGTCACAGAAAAGGGAAACATGCCCTGTGATGTAAGCACAGGGGTCAAGACATGAGAGAGACTAATGCAGCTCTGAACCGGCAAGTATGGTCTTGCTCATTCCAACACATTGTAGTGCAAATATGCAGCAGCGCAGGTGAGCAAATCTTAAAGGCAGAGCAAAGGGTTTTTAAGCCCTGAGGGATTTGTGGCATTTAAATGCTGTATCTTCTCAACCTAGCTGTAATCTCTATCACTATAATCCAGCGGCTCAAGCACAAACTTCTAGAAGGCGGGGCAGTTTCTCTGTGCTTTGTGCTAAGCACACCCCAAATGCCCTGAGACACCAGTTCTCAACCAGGGGAGATTTTTGCCCCCAGGGGATATTAGGCAGTGCCTAGAAATATTTTTGGTGGTCAGAGCTCAGGGGTAGGGTAGGGGAGGCCATTGGCATTTAGTAGGTAGAGGCCAGGGATGTGGCTGAACATCCTACAATGCTCCCAACAACATAGAATTATCTGGCCTAAAATATGAATAATGCTGAGGTTGAGAAACCCTGCGCTAACAGAGTGAAGTAGTTGGCTCCAAGTTCTGGTACCGTAAATGTGGAGATGTTGAAGAAATGAACTTAAATCTCCAGATGCTGCATGCTTTTCCAGAGGTGAAATAGTTCATGACACGTCCTTGGGGCTGGTGGTGTGCATATGCCACCTTGGTGACTCACAGCACAGTAATGCGGGCATGTCTGATGGTGTGGAAAAGGGAAATGTCTGTAGCCTGTTTCCTGTTCCATGATGGGATGTGGAGGACAAAAGGTGACCAGCTGCTCACCATCAGGCTGCGAGTGTCTACAGTGGAACCAGATGCCCTCTTTGAGGACCAGCACTAGAAGCCTCTTGGAACACTTCTGTCACAGGAGGCAAGGAAGTGGCATACTATTGCCCAGTGCCACAAAAATGCTTCCTTCAGTGGTGCTTTGCCAGTTGGAGGGGTGGTGGACTGTGATGGAACCCCACGAGGGAACTGAATGCACACAGCCGCTGACAGCTGGCCAGCCCCACAGGTGGCTCGATGCCAGAGACATCAGGCCCCTCAGAATGCCGGGGCATCAGGAAAAGAAAGCCCAGTTGGCAGAGTCTGCCTAGAAACCAGGCCTGCAGGGGAGAGGACTTCATTAGTAGGGACATAGCCAAGCCTCATACCAGGAAAGCGAGGTCATCCTTCTCTACCGTCCACTCCCCAGGTGACTGGGCACCTCATTTTGCCTTATTTTTAGCATGACCACACTTCCCAGTTTACACCTGCCGTCTTGGCATCATCATTAACTCCCCTTTCACTCTCAAAAATGTCTTCCTTTGGGGAATAAATTATACGATCACTTTGTTAATTGTACCTTAGTTTCCTCTGATGTGGCAGTATTTTGGGGGGGCCATTATATTTATAAAAGATTTTTGTACAGCATGGGCTAAATCTTAAAATATATCATTAATGGAACCCGAAAGAATGGTCATCAATTCATACAGAGGAGAAAAACAGCATGTTTTCTGAACAGTTAGTTTTTTATAGGGAAAAAGAGAGACTAATTCAAATCCCTTGAAAAAGAAGAATCTTTTTAGTTATAAATTTCAAAATCCCTACCCAATCTTGGTAAGTTCTAATGGGAAATGAAATAGCCGGGCAGTAGGGAAGGGAAGAAGCAAGGGACTATGGTAATCCACAAACTAGAAAATGAGCTGGAGTCACTGGGCTGTGTCGCAGAGATAATCCTCTGTGTAGAGGTCTGCTTTTTTTTAAACTCAGCCCTGCAGATTTTGCTGGTCTTCTGGGAGTTAACAAATCAACGCCATTCAAGATTTATCCTTCCAGAGCCACTCCTGGTGGGAGACCTGAGGGGAGGGGTTTTCGTTTTTGTTTTGCCAAAGATGAAAGCACCACTGTCCCTGGCATCTGAGAGTTTTGTGCTTAAGATTAAAAAAAACGAACAAAAAAACCTTTTTTTTTTTCTTCTTGCTTCTCTTCAACTCCATCTTTCCCAGACTGGTTTTTAAAGGCAGGGGTCTTCCTCCCCAACAACGTGCATTATCTTGTGCTTTGCAGTGACAGCACTGCTTTATTGTGATGCCCTGGCATGAAATGTGCATTTTGAAGATGTCTCACTGGAAGTGTCTAACTGCAACAGAACTCGAGTAAGTCAATCAGCAAAGCAGCTGACAGAGAATTTCAAGGGGCTTTCATTTTATTTCTTCTTCCATGGCAGATTTTGTGTGATTTTGAACCAGGGATCACAGGCTTTAAGATCCTCAGTTTCATTATTTGCAAATACTAACTGGTTATAAACAGGGTGGTGCAACTAAGGAAGCTAAGGTTCTTAAAAAAGGTTAATGGCAACTTGAGATCAAGGCTAATTCCTTACATATTCTGTTTAGAAAAAAAAAATCTGTCTCAGCTGGGCACAGTGGCTCATGCCTGTAATCCCAGCATTTTGGGAGGCTGAGGCAGGTGGATCACGAGGTTAGGAGTTCAAGAACAGCCTGGCCAAGGTGGTGAAACCCTGTCTCTACTAAAAATACAAAAATTAGCTGGATGTAGTGGTGGGCGCCTATAATCCCAGCTACACGGGAGGCTGAGGCAGAGATCACATCACTGCACTCCAGCCTGGGTGACAGAGGGGAGACTAGGTCTCAAAAAAAAAAGTCTGTCAAACAGGAGGGAGAGCACCTTGTCAACCCCACCTTTGACGCTACTCTGGTTGTAAACAAAATCAACCTGGGTTTAGGGAATGAGACTTAATAGGAATTCTCACCTCTTTCCCATTTTTTAATTCACCATCAAGAAAAATATAGTTGGCTTTGAATTAAATACAGATTTCTAAGAGATATGTCAGGCCATCATATGGAAAAATTTAATATTGAAGTAATTGCAAAACAATGTCTATGCTATTTTGCTATGTGGATGACAGGGAAAACACACTAGAAAAACATATTTTTATTGAAATGCAGCTGAAATGTTGCTTTCAGAGCATTTAGTATTCTTGGATACCAGCTTGGACAATTCAGGCCAAACTGTACCAGCCCCAGGTTAGATTATCGACTGGGTGTCAGTACCTTCTGTGTCAATGATTACACATTTACTTCTTAAATTTAGGATTTTAGCTTTTAAATTTTCTCTTTACATAAAATCAAGGAAAAAAGCCTTTCATCTCCACCCCTCTCCTATTTCACTTGCCAGAACAATTGGTGGTGATTAAGAAGCCATCCTGCATATAATGTGGTTAGTTAAGTGGTCTAATGCCCCAGTTATCCAGTTAGTGGCAGGCAGTGAGGTGGGGATTTGGTTAGTAGAGTCAAACAGAGGAGCTGTAATCTAATTAGCCTGTTGCCATCTGAGCCCTTAACTAAGATGGGGGCTAATTGGGTGGGGAGCCATTTTTCTGGGTGAGGTTTAGTTTCCAACACTGTAGGAATCTGCTGCTTCCAAAAAGTCTCCTTTAGAACTGTCCCCTAGCAGAGAATGTCCATCAGCCTGTAGACTGTCTCATAAACACATCAAACATGCTTTATCCAGCCCCCCACCTTTTTTTTTTTCATATAACAATGTCAGAAACAGCCAGAACAGCTACAGACCAGATTTCCAATGAGGTCACTTGTTTATATACTTTAGGGCCAATCTAATTTCTTTTTCTGCTGAGTTTCACAGCTAGAAGAGCCAGAGATCTGAGTGTGGTGCCTACCGTGGGGTGTATGGAGGTACCCAAAGACCTTTGTAGTTTGGGAAGTGGTTGTTTCCTCTTGGAAACAGGTATAGAAGGGACATTTTATTTTAAATGCTGGAAGCCAATGGCCATATGATTTAGAGGGCATTGAACTCTGCAGGGAGTGAAGAAGTTACCTTGACCTTTTTCTTTTTTTTTTTTTTCCTGCTCTGTCGCTAGGCTAGAGTGCAGTGCAGTGATGTGATCCTGGCTCACTGCAACCTCTGCCTCCCAGGTTCAAGCGATTCTCATGCCTCAGCCTCCTGAGTAGCTGGAACTACAGGCGTGCGCCACCATGCCCCGCCAATTTTTATATTTTTAGTAGAGACAGGGTTTCACCACGTTGGCCAGGATGGTCTTGATCTCTTGACCTCGTGATCCACCCATCTTGGCCTCCCTAAGTGCTGGGATTACAGGCGTGAGCCACCGCACCCAGCTGACCTTTTCCTTTTTCAGCCTCTTATCCTGTTGCAGATCCCTGCCCTTTCTCTTCTGGTATCCCCTTTTCTGATGTCTTTCAGCCACAGAGTGGTGGCACGATGATATTCTGGCCTCTTAGCCACCCGGCTTTTCAGGTTTGGGTCCCGGGGTCTCCAGGGAAGGATGGGCAGAGGATGGGGGAGTAGGGGAGAGGTGGGTGGCAAAGGAGGAGTATAGAAGGGTTTGTGTTTGCTCCCTCTATTAAACACTTTAGAATAGCGCCCATTGTCCTTACCTGTGGGATGGTATTGGTGCAAAGGCCCCTAAAACCGGAGGCAGTTGGTTTTCTTTGGTTCACCTGCTCATATGCTGCCACCTAGTGGTTCCTCCTCCTTTAGCACTCTGTGTGAAGCGCGGGGGGACGTTAAGGACACTTCTATATTGACTTTATCTCACTTGGCTTTTTTTTCCTCCTAAACCTAAAATTTCCCCTTTTCATTCCATGCAATTATCCATCATACACAAAACGGTTTTCTTCTTTTTACTCTTGGCTCAGATAATCTGGAAATGAATAATTAGGTATAAGATCTATTTTTTTTTTTGAGAAAGTTAGAGCCCACTGACATCCTTGTTTGCCCCCTGGTTTCTCTCTTGTGATGTGAGATGGGCGTCTTACTCCAGTGCTGCAACGTGGTCATTACAGAGGAGAGGCAGGCTCCCACCAATCCAGGGCTTCTCTGAACAGGGATTTCTTTTTTCTTTTTTTGGAGATGGAGTCTCACTCTGTCACCCAGGCTGGAGTGCAGTGGCATGATCTTGGCTCACCACAACCTCCGCCTCCCGGGTTCAAGCGATTCTCCTATCTCAGCCTCCTGAGTAGCTGGGATTACAGGTGCGCGCCACCATGCCTGGCTAATTTTTGTGTTTTTAGTGGAGACGAGGTTTCACCATGTTGGCCAGGCTGGTCTCGAACTCCTGACCTCGTGATCTGCCCGCCTCAGCCTCCCAAAGTGCTGGGATTACAGGCGTGAGCCCCTGTGCCCGGCCAGTTGCCTGTCTTTCAAAATTTCTCTTGTAGAGAATCAGGCAACAATAGCAGCTACCCTTATTGAGCGTTAGTATGTGCCAGGCATTGTTCCAAGTACCATTACACATGTTAAATCATTTAATCTTCCTAATCACCTAATGATACAGTGAATAGAGTATATCCCTTCTAAGGTGAGGAAACTGAGGCATAAATGGTCAAATAACTTGCTCCAGAGAGCACAGTAGACAGGGAACTGAGATTTATTCCCAGGCTGTCTGGTTGCAGATGTTATGCTGTTAATCACTATGTTTTGCTGCCTTTTAACGTGCAGGTAACCTGAGTGCTAGGTACAGACAACAGGAAAGGGGAACAGGGAGCCCTGTATCCATACTTGAGCCCTCCTCAGAGCATTTCCTCAGCTCCTACTCGAGAGGTGTTGTAGTGCAGGACACATGGGTTGTTAACTAACCCGAGGCCTGAAGAGGAACTCTTCAATGTGCTGACTCCAAGGCCTTGCTTCTGGTTCTGTCTCATTTTGGAGATTCAGCACATAGGAAAAAAACCATGTAGCTGGGTGGGAGCGGTGGCTCATGCCTGTAATCCCAGCACTTTCAGAGGCTGAGGTGTGTGGATCACTTGAGCTCGGGAGTTTGAGACCAGCCGGGACACCAACTCTATAAAAATACAAAAATTGGTCGGGCGCGGTGGCTCATGCCTGTAATCCCAGCACTTTGGGAGGCCGAGGCTGGTGGATCACTTGAGGTCAGGAGTTCAAGACCAGCCTGACCAACGTGGTGAAACCCTGTCTCTACTAAAAATACAAAAATTAGCCGGGTGTGATGGTGTACCCCTGTAATCCAAGCTGCTCAGGAAGCCGAGGCAGGAGAATCGCTTGAATCGGGGAGGGGGAGGTTGCAGTGAGCCAAGATTGTGCCACTACACTCCAGCCTGGGTGACGGAGTTGAGACTCCATCTCAAAAACAAACAAAAAAACAAAAATGAGCCGGGTGTAGTGGTGGGCGCCTGTAATCCCAGCTACTCGGGAATCTGAAGCAGGAGAATTGTTTGAACTCAGGAGGTGGAGGTTGCAGTGAGCCAAGATCATGCCACTGTACTCCAGCCTAGACAACAGAGCAAGACTCTGTCTCAAAAAAAAAAAAAGAAAAGAAAAAGACAAAAAATAAATAACGGACATGGATTCCAGAGAAGATTCTACTCTGAAAGACAATTCCAAGTCTCCTTTTTTCTCTGGGCTTTTGTTTTCTCTCATGCTGTCCCCACTTTGTTGGGAGTTGGTGAAAATGCCCAGAGCTGACATATTGATATCATTTTACAAAAAGGAGCTCAACATCATCACACATGACAAGGAAACACATCTCAGGTTTATTTGTGCTTTTCAAACCAGCCAGAACAACCAGCAATGTCCTCCTCCCAAGGTTTCCTTCTCTCTCACCTTTGTGAAAAGCTTGTGGAAAAGGCAGATGTGGATGTGTGGACACATTTAGAGATGGGGATGAGCTATGACTAGGCTGGTTTAGTAACAGGTTTGATGAATGTACCTCTTCCCACTTGTCTTTCTGGTAGCTTACAGTCACTCTGAGGTGTCAGAGACTTGGGTCTCTTCAGCAAAGGGAGGAGTCCAAGGCGTTGGTGAGGTGGCAGAAATAGGGAGTGGGAACTTTTGATGATCAGTTTCCTCATAAAGGCAGTAGAGGGGAAGAATATATTTCCTAAAGGAGAAAAAATACATAAATTTGCTTTTGTGATTCAAAATATAGACATATTAAAGGGCACAGAGCATAATGTTTTCCCCACTACCCTGTCTCACAGTTTCTCTGTCCTTGGAGGCAACCATGTTATCATTTTGTGTCTCCTTCCAGAAATATCCCATACAAATATAAACAAATAGGTATATATAATCTCCAGTCCCTTTTTATACAAATGGGGCACATTTGGCTCCCATTCTTTGCTGCTTTATTTTATTTTTTATTTTTTTTTGAGACGGAGTCTCGCTCTGTCACCCAGGCTGGAGTGCAGTGGCCGGATCTCAGCTCACTGCAAGCTCCGCCTCCCGGGTTCATGCCATTCTCCTGCCTCAGCCTCCCGAGTAGCTGGGACTACAGGCGCCTGCCACCTCGCCCGGCTAAGTTTTTGTATTTTTAGTAGAGACGGGGTTTCACTGTTACCCAGGATGGTCTCGATCTCCTGACCTCGTGATCCGCCCGTCTCAGCCTCCCAAAGTGCTGGGATTACAGGCTTGAGCCACCGCGCCCGGCTGCTGCTTTATTTTTTTAAACTTACCAACATATCTCAGAATGTATTCCATACAGTTTCCCTTTCTTTTTTACTGTTGCATAATATTCAGTTCTGTGAATGTACTATAGTTATTTGACTAGTTCTCTATTAAACATTTAGGTCATTTCCAAGTGTTTGCTATTATAATGAACCTTATATGCCTATCATTTTGCATGTGTGCAAGTATAGCTGTAGGATAATTTCTTTTTTTTTCTTTTTTTACCCAAACAAAAAATGGCCAATAGGATAAAGTCGGTTTTTTGTTTGTTTTTTGTGTTTTTTTTTGAGACAGAATCTTGCTCTGTTGCCCATGCTGGAGTGCAGTGGCATGATCTCGGCTCACTGCAACCTCCGCCTCCCGAGTTCAAGCAATTCTCCTGCCTCAGACTCCTGAGTAGCTAAGATTACAGCACCCGCCACCATGCCTGGCTAATTTTTGTATTTCTAGTAGAGATGAGGTTTCACCATGTTAGTCAGGCTGGTCTTGAACTTCTGACCTCGTGATCCACTCCCCTTGGCCTCCCAAAGTGCTAGGATTACAGGCGTGAGCCACTGCACCTGGCCGGATAAATTCTTAGAAGTAGATTTGTTGGGCCAAAGACAGTGAAGAGATAAACAAATAAATGACAGAGTGAAAAAGGGTGAATTTGTTTTTTATTTTATTTATTTTATTTTATTTTATTTTTTTTTTTTGAGACGGAGTCTCGCTCTATCCCCAGGCTGGAGTGCAGTGGCCACATCTCAGCTCACTGCAAGCTCCGCCTCCCGGGTCTACGCCATTCTCCTGCCTCAGCCTCCCGAGTAGCTGGGACTACAGGCGCCCGCCACCTCACCCGGCTAGTTTTTTGTATTTTTTAGTAGAGACGGGGTTTCACCGTATTAGCCAGGCTGGTCTCGATCTCCTGACCTTGTGATCCGCCCGTCTCGGCCTCCCAAAGTGCTGGGATTACAGGCTTGAGCCACCGCGCCCGGCCGTTTTTTATTTTTATTTATTTTTTTGAGATGGAGTCTCTCTGTCACCCAGGCTAGAGTACAATGGCGCGATTTTGGCTCACTGCAACCTCCGCTTCCCAAGTTCAAGTGATTCTCCTGCCTCAGCTTCCTAAGTACTGGGATTACAGGTGCCCGCCACCATGCGTGACTAATTTTTGTATTTTTAGTAGAGATGGGGTTTCACCATGTTGGTGAGGCTGGTCTCGAACTCCTGACCTCAAGTGATTCACCTGCCTCGGCCTCGAAAGTGCTGGGATTATAGGCGTAAGCCACCGTGCCTGGCTGGCTGGATTTGTTTAGATTTGACAGAAAAATTCCAACTCTCTACACTTGTGGCCATGAAACAGTCTTCGTCAGGAAAATCATAAAGTCAAACCTTGAGTGACAGGCCTGAGCTGTTGTTGTATGGTTGTACAAGGGCATTGGAGAATAAGATCTATCCTTTATGTATTTTCCTAAATGAATTCACTCAGCTGCTGCTGCACACTAGAGTGGGCTCTGGTCTGGACTCCAAGGACTGTTTGTATCACTGTCACACAGATGCCATTCTTTACCCCCAGCAATGATGATTGCTCCTATTTCAGGCCAGAAGATGGAGCTGGTGACAACATGCTGGTCTTGGGGGCCCTCCATCAGCATCTTAATTCTAACCGAAACCCGCTCTGCACCAAAGTGGCTCTCACTATTACTCCACCCAAACCAAGCACCCACCCCAACTATTTTGAAACACAATGTGGTTCTTGCTAATAAAACACAAACCTATTCTTTTTCTTTTTTTGAGACAGGGTCTTGCTCTTTCACCCAGGCTGGAGTACAGTGGTGCAGTCATGGCTAAGTGTAACCTCAAACCTCCTGGGCTCAAGCATTCCTCCCACCTTAGGCTCCCAAGTAGCTGGGCCTACAGACGTGCACCAGCACACTTGGCTAATTTAAAAAAAAATTTTTTTTTGTAGAAATGGGGTTTCACTATGTTGCCCAGGCTGGTCTCAAACTCCTGATCTCAAGTGATCCTCCTGCCTTGACCTCCCAAAGTGTTGGGATTACAGGTGTGAGCCACGGTGCCTGGCCCTGCAAATCACATTCTCTATTACTTAAAAGTTAATTTGATTACGTTCCGTAGGAATCCTCGTATTGGATTCCTAATCTTGGTCAGTCATATTGCAATATGTGGGCATTTTGGGGAAATGGTGCCCTGGGTTTGAGAGCTGGGGATAAACCTAGATCCATCCCTGTGGCAAAAATTCCCAGTTTTATCCCAATATCCATTCTTCCCTTTGTATTTAATCATGAATCTCTCAATTCTAAGCTGGACACAGGGCTATAAGCTTTCTTTACAGCTTGCTGTGTCCATATATTCCAACTTCTGGCCCATGGAATGTGAAAGGAGGTATGTGCGCAACGTCTGTGAAGTGCCCTTAAAGGAAGAGAGTATGCTTTTCTCTCTCTCTCTTTTTTTTTTCTTTCTCAAGACGGAGTCTTGCTCTGTCACCCAGGCTGGAGTGCAATGGCCTGATCTCGATTCACTGCAACCTCTGCCTCCTGGGTTCAAGTGATTCTCCTGCCTCAGCCTCCTGAGTAGCTGGGAATACAGGCGCGTGCCACCACGCCTGGCTAATTTTTTGTGTTTTTAATAGAGACGGGGTTTCACCATGTTGGCCAGGCTGGTCTTGAACTTCTGACCTCGTGATCCGCCCGCCTTGGCCTCCCAAAGTACTGGGATTACAGGCGTGAGCCCCCGTGCCTGGCCTGACCTTCTCCTTTTATCTTTCCTGATGTGCTGTGTAGGATGCAGACAGGATGGCTGGAACTGGAGCATCTGTCTTGGCCATGAGGTAACCTTGGGAATGTTGGGCACACAGAGAAGAACAAAAAGAAAATGTACCTGGGACTGGATACCTTGGACCACTTACCTCTAGATTTTTACAGAAGAGAAAAATACATTTCTGTATTAATTTGTTTGTTTGTTTGTTTGTTTGTTTTGAGATGGAATCTTACTTTGTTGCCCAGGCTGGAGTCCGGTGGTGCGATCTCAGGTCACTGCAACCTCCGCTTCCAGGGTTCAAGTGATTCTCCTGCCTTAGCCTCCCCAGTAGCTGGGATTACAGGTGCCCGCCACCCCACTTGACTAATTTTTTTTGTATATTTAGTAGAGATGGGGTTTCACTATGTTGGTAAAGCTGGTCTTGAACTCCTGACCTCAGGTGATCTGCCCACCTTGGCCTCCCAAAGTGCTGGGATTACAGGTGTGAGCCACCGTGCCTGGCCTTCCGTATTAAGTCACTTTTAGTTTAGATTTTAAGTTGCTTTTAGTTGAACCTTATCCTAAGTGACACTGTCCACAAATTTAAGAAAAAAACAATTCCAGAGGCATTTTCTTTCCATCAGTGGTAAATCACAAGCATTAGTATGAGAAATGAAGAAAAGCTACTTCACTGGCAACTCTTATCTTTCAGAGAAACAAAGTAGTGGCCAACAAGTTCCACTCAACTATTAGGCAGTTCATTGGCAATGGATCTGATACCTGGGTTTCATCTTTCTTCCACTTCAAAGGCAGTGGTGAGATACTCCTTCGGAACAATCCCAATGAGGCTGTTCAGTTCTCCCACCCACCAGCCATACATGTTATACTCCTGAAAAGTGAAAAGAGGACGCGTCAGTTAGAATTTGTTCATGCTTCTGCTCGTTTATTCTAGTGATTGCATGGGAGATTCTGTTTGGTGGTTTCATTGTTGCCATTATTACTGTGAACTGTTAACTTCCCTGATGGGATTATTAAATTTAAAAAAGTCATCTAGAGGAAGAGAGCAAGCACTTTCATTTTGCCATCTTCCTGTCTACATTGTAAAGTTAGCACATTTGATGCCCTTGCTGAACCTAAAGAGCATTTTTTTTTAAACCAAGCCGAATGGTAGGTTAGGCACACGTTAAATTGCCAGAACACTAAAGATATTCAAGGGGTCAAGTCATAGTTCAAATCAATAATATTTATCAAGCATCTTCTATGTGCAAAGTGCTGTTTGAGTTCCCATGAGGTATATAATGATGAATCAGAAGATTGCTTCCTCCTTGGGAGCTTACAGCAGAGTAATGGGCTTTGGAGTCAGACAGACTGAGATCTAATCCTCACTTGGTCATTTAGTAGTCACATGACCTTAGGTTCTCCTAGCTTTAGCTTCTTTGTCTGTGAGAGTAGGGATAATATCTCCCTTCTATCTTGTGGGGATGTAAATTGCATCACTGAAGTAAAAACAACTGAACGTGTTTGATACATAGTAGGTGCCCTAAACATTAGATTCCTTCCCTCACACAGGTGAGAGGTGACAGGCACATTAATAATGACAGGCTAGTCAGAGAGAGGAGCAAACAAGAAAGAGGATGAGAAGGTTTAAAAGAGAGTTTAAGGAGTTATCACAGGGTGAGGATGCAGCTCCTCGAATACAGAAAAGCTTCTCAAAAGCACAACAGATGTTGAAGAGTAAAGGGCTATTTTTTTTTTTTTTTTTTTGAGATGGACTCTCGCACTGTTGCCCAGGCTGGAGTACAGTGGCAAGATCTCAGCTCACTGCAACCTCCTGCTCCCAGGTTTAAGCAATTCTCCTGTCTCAACCTCCTGAGTAGCTGGGATTACAGGTGCATGCCACCACACCTGGCTAATTTTTTTTTTTTTTTTAAAGACAGAGTCTTGCTCTGTCTTCCAGGCTGGAGTGCAGTGGTGCAATCTTGGTTCACTGCAACCTCCACCTCCCAGGTTCAAGCGATTCTCCTGCCTCAGCCTCCCGCGTAGCTGGGATTACAGGCACGCGCCACCACAACTGGCTAATTTTTGTGTTTTTAGTAGAGACGAGGTTTTACCATGTTGGCCAGGATGGTCTTGAACTCCTGACCCCAGATGATCCACCTGCCTTGGCCTCCTAAAGTGCTGGCACTACAGGCGTGAGCCACCATGCCTGGCCACAACTGGCTAATTTTTTATATTTTTGGTATAGATGGGGTTTCATCATATTGGCCAGGCTGGTGTCAAACTCCTGACCTCAAGTGATCCACCAGCCTCGGCCTTGCTAAGAGCTGGGATTACAGGCATGAGTCACTGTGCCCACTCTGAGTATGGGGCTATTTCTGATAGCACCAGAAAATGTCTTTCTTTTGAAAGAAGTAAAATTGAATGAATTTTGTTGTTGTTGTTGTTGTTGTTGTTGTTGAGACAGAGTCTCACTCTGTCGCCCAGGCTGGAATGCAGTGGCACGATCTTGGCTCACTGCAACCTCCACCTCCTGGGTTCAAGTGATTTTCCTGCCTCAGCCTCCCAAGTAGCTGGGACTACAGGTGTATGCCACCATGCCCGGCTAATTTTTGTATTTTTAGTAAAGATGGGGTTTCACCATGTTGCCCAGGCTGGTCTCATTCCTGACCTCGTGATCCCTGCTCGCCTCGGCCTCTCAAAGTGCTGGGATTACAGGTGTGAGCCACTGCACCTGGCCAAAATGAATTTTTTTTTCTTTTGAGACCGAGTCTCGCTCTGTCACCCAGGCTGTAGTGCAGTGGTGAGATCTCAGCTCACTGCAACCTTCACCTTCTGGGTTCAAGTGATTCTTTTGCTTCAGCCTCCTGAGTAGCTGGGACTACAGGCATGCGCCACCACGCCCAGCTAATTTTTGTATTTTTAGTAGCGACGGGGTTTCACTATGTTGGCCAGGCTGGTCTTGAGCTCCTGACCTTGTCATCCACCCACCTCAGCCTCCCAAAGCACTGGGATGACAGGTGTGAGCTACCGTGCCCGGCCCAGAATGCAATTTTAAGAATGGGAAATATCACATATTCCAGTTCAATTGGATTTGGGGTACCATAGAGCTAACTGCTTATTTGTACACCTGGTTGCTGAGTTCTATTAGGAAAAATAAAAGAAATAAAACCAGATTCGTGATATGGAAAATTCAGAGTCCCTAGCATTATCTGGTGATCTTTTTATCTCTGGGTGCATATAATTATCATAGAATCATGGTATCTAATATCTCCCCTCTTCAAACTCTTGTTGCTTCTGACAACCTCTTCTCCACCTTCAAAGGGAAAAGAGAAACTATCAGATCTATCAGCCTCCAGCCACCAAAGCAGGAACTTGCCTGTATTGACAACCATCTTTCTTTCCCATTAAAGTCGGGGAAGCATCCCTCCCCTGGTTTAAGACTACCCCTCACAATATGCACTTGCAGTCCTTCTCCTTTCTTTCTGAGAGACGATGTTCTGTGGAGACTGACCTCTGCCTGTAAAGTAAATGGCTCCTTCCACCAGCACTGAAAGGTGTTCAGGTTGCTCTCATTTTTGAAAACAACCATTAAAAACTCCCACTGCATGTCTACTTCCAATTTCTGCTAGTCTATGCCACACTTGGAAGAGTTTACTCACTCACTGCTCCAACTTCCTTCCTGTTCTCTGTTGAAGCCACTCTCGTCAGGCTCTGTTGCCGTCCTCTACTTATGCTCTCTCTCCGTGGTCTCCTGTAACCTCTGCATTGCTCAAATTCTCTGAGCACTTTTCAGTCCTTATCTTACTTGATCTCTCAGCAGTGCTGGCACTATTGATCCTTCTTGAGGCCTTTTATTCTCTTAGTTTCTATGATAATTATACTTTCCTGGTTTCCCTCCTACCTCTCTGGTTACTTCTTTTCATTCTCCTCTGCAGGCTCGTCTCGCTCAATTCTGCTTTTTAATGTGGTTGTTTTCCAGGGTTCTGTCCCAGCCTTCTCTTCTGTCTTGATGCACTTTACTAGAGCAATCCCATATACCTCTGTAGCGTATCCACCATGTCTGTGTTTATTACTCACGACCAGAGCTCCAGCCCAGGTCTGTGTTGGACCCCAATAGCCAAGTGCATTCCACCAAGCTGTTCAAACTCAGTATGTCATAAATTTATCATGTCGTCCTGCCTTTATCTTCATCCTGACTCCAAAGCTATCTTTGCTTCCTTGGTTCTCTATCTCAGTGAGTTGTACCACAATGCACTGTTACCCAGGCTGGAATCTCAGGAGTCATTCCTAATTTTACTTTCTTCTTCTTCTTCTTCTTCTCCTTCTCCTTCTCCTTCTCCTTCTCCTTCTCCTTCTCCTTCTCCTTCTCCTTCTCCTTCTCCTTCTCCTTCTCCTTCCTTCTCCTTCCTTCTCCTTTCTTCTTCTCTTTTTTTTTTTTTGACGGAGTCTTGTTTTTTGTTACCTAGGCTGGAGTTCAGTGGCATGATCTCATGATCTCAGCTGACTACAACCTGTGCCTCCTCCCGGGTTCAAGCAATTCTCCTGCCTCAGCCTCCCGAGTAGCTGGGATTACTGGCATGTGCCACCACGGCCAGCTAATTTTTATATTTTTAGTAGAGACAGGGTTTTGCCATATTGGCCAGGCTGGTCTCGAACTCCTGACTTCAGGTGAGCCACCTGCCTCGGCCTCCCAAAGTACTGGGATGACAGGCGTGAGCCACTGCACCCAGCCCTATCCCCCTCTTCTAATCAATCCTTGAGTCCTGTCAATTCTCCCTCTAAAATATTACTAAAATCCTCCATCTTCTTTCCGTTCCCAGTTGCCAATACCTTGGGGTCATGTAGCTATCATCTCACATGAGAACTACAGAAACAATCTCCAAGTTAGTCTCTGTATCAGCATTCTTCTCTACTCTATTCATTCTGCAGCCAGACTCGGTCTCTACAGTGCACATTGATAATGTCACTGCTCTGCTTGAAAAGTTTCAGTGGGTTCCCAGTGCCCCTTGTTGACTTTTTTGTTTTGTTTTGTTTTGAGATGGAGTCTTGCTCTGTCGCCTAGGCTGGAGTACAGTGGCACGGTCTCAGCTCACTGCAAGCTCTGCCTCCTGGGTTCACAGCATTCTCCTGCCTCAGCCTCCCCAGTAGCTGGGACTACAGGCGCCCGCCACCATGCCCAGCTAAGTTTTTGTATTTTTTTTTTTTTTTGAGACGGAGTCTCGCTCTGTCGCCCAGGCTGGAGTGCTGTAGCCGGATCTCACCTCACTGCAAGCTCCGCCTCCTGGGTTTACGCCATTCTCCTGCCTCAGCCTCCCGAGTAGTTGGGACTACAGGCGCCCGCCACCTCGCCCGGCTAGTTTTTTGTATTTTTTAGTAGAGACGGGGTTTCACCGTGTTAGCCAGGCTGGTCTCGATCTCCTGACCTCGTGATCCGCCCGTCTCGGCCTCCCAAAGTGCTGGGATTACAGGCTTGAGCCACCGCACCCGGCCAAGTTTTTGTATTTTTAGTAGAGACGGGATTTCACCGTGTTAGCCAGGATGGTTTCAATCTCCTGACCTCGTGATCCGCCCGCCTCAGCCTCCCAAAGTGCTGGGATTACAGGCGTAAGCCTCCGTGCCCGGCCTTTTTTTTTTTTTTTTTTTTTTGAGCCATAGCCTCTGTTGCCCAGTCTGGAGTGCAGTGACACGATCTCAGCTCACTGCAACCTCTGCCTCCAGGGTTCAAACGATTCTCCTATCTCAATCTCCTGAGTAGCTGGGATTACAGGCGCCCGCCACCACACCTGGCTAATTTTTATATTTTAATAGAGATGCGGTTTCACCATATTGGCCAGGCTGGTCTTGAACTCCTGACCTCAGGTGATCTGCCTGCCTTGGCCTCCCAAAGTGCTGGGAATACAGGCATGAGCCACTGTGCCCGGCCACCGCTTAACTTCTTAACAAAGTAGACAAGGCCCTGCATGACCCAGTCCCACTCACTGTTCAGCATTGTCACTCACCTCCTAGATTTAGGGTCCCTTAGTAAAACAGAACTTGTCTCAGCTGCTCCCGTGGGCCACAGGCTCCCTCACCTTGGAACCTTTCCTCTGCCTGTTTAGCCTCTACTTCCCTCCTCATTTCACGGGGCTCACTCCTAAACAGACTTCAGATCACAGTTCCTGAGTTACTGACTCTCTAGAAGCCTCTCTTGACACTCTCTGACTGTGTGGGGTCCTGGTTACACAGTGCTGTGCCCCGTGCTTTCCTGGAAAAGAGCTTGTGATTACACTGCCTTCTAGCTCTCTGTCTTTGTCTCAGTGTCAATCACTAGTTGGAAATCTGAGGACTGGACCTTGTTGGTTTTGTTTGTTTTTGTGTTCTCAGCATTCAGCACTGTACCCAGCACAGAGTGGGGCCAAATAAATACTTGTTAAATGAGGCCAGGCGTGGTGGCTCACGCCTGTAATCCCAGCACTTTGGGAGGCTGAGGTGGGTGGATCACCTGAGGTCAGGAATTTGACACCAGCCTGACCAACATGGTGAAACCCTGTCTCTATTAAAAATACAAAAATTAGCTGGGCATGGTTGAGGGTACCTGTAATCCCAGCTACTCAGGAGGCTGAGGCAGGAGAATCGCTTGAACCCAGGAGGCGGAGGTTGCAGTGAGCTGAGATCGTGCCATTGCACTCCAGCCTGGGCAACAAGAGCGAAACTCCATCTCAAATAAAAAAAAATTAAAAATAAAAAAATAAAAAAAATACTGGTTAAATGAGATTATGATGAAATGAAGGGGGCAGTGGGAATTTGTACTCTTATTGAGCAGATTTAGTTACAACTAACTCCAAGATATTCCCCTGGTGATTGAACTAGTTGTGGCAGAAAGAGATCAACTACCTTTGGAGACAATCCCCTCAAATGGCTCCCTAAACAACGACGAGAGTCTGAAATGCCACAAGAAGTGAGACTACTGAGTTGATCCTTTTAGGACCAGGGAATTGCCTTGTTAAAATCAGCCTTAAATAACTGAATGTGTCTGTCTGCCACCTCTTCCTACACCACACCTTCTTTTCTTGTTTTGTTTTTTGAGACAGGGTTTCGCTCTGTTGCCCAGGATGGAGTACAGTGGTGCAAGTATAGCTTACTGCAACCTCCAACTCCTGGGCTCAAGTGATCCTCCTGCTTCAGCCTCCTAAGTAACTAGGACTACAGGTACATGTCACCATGCCTGGCTAGTTAACAAAAACTTTGTTTTGTTCTATAGAGATGGGGTCTCCCTCTGTTGCCCAGGCTGGTCCCGAACTTCTGGGTTCAAGCAGTCCTCCTGCTTGTTGGGATTACTGGAGTGAGCCACTGTGCCTGACCCACCACACCTTCTCATTTCCTCTCTCTCCCAGGCCAGCTTCTCCCTACAGTTTGCAGCGTCTTATGGGAAATTACCTAGAATTCTTTAACTTTTTTTGGGGGGGAGACAGGATTTCACTCCCTTCACCTAGGCTGAAGTGCAGTGGCATGATTTCAGCTCATTGCAACCTCTGCCTCCTGGGCTCAAGAGATTTTCCTGCCTCAGCCTCTGGAGGAGCTGGGACCACAGGCGCATGCCATTGCCTAATTATTTTTTACTTGCTAATTATTATTATTATTTTTCTTGTAGAGATGAGGTTTTGCTATGTTGCCTAGGCTAGCCTTGAACTCCTGAGCTCAAGTGATCCCCCAGCCTTGGGCTCCCAAAGTGCTGGGATTTCACCATGCCCACCCTGTCAAGGCATTTTTAAGCTCCTCTTGGTACAAGTTACGTTACTGTCCATTTTCCAACACTTAAGTTAGGGCAGTTTCTGACTTAAGTTTTCTTGCAGTGTTGCCTTGCTGTGAATGGCCTTGCTGTGAAGGGGAAATAACATACTCTGTCTTCCTCTCACACTGTAACTCATAAAAACTAGCTTTAGCTCTTCTGCTATCTCACAGGCAGAGGGTGGGCACTGTGTTGTCTGAGAGTCTTTTGATCCAAGTCAACTTGCTGAAATGTGTGAAGTGTGGTCTTCCACCTGCCAGATGCTGTCATCTGCATCACCTGCAGGGGATAGTACAAGGCATTTGCTCCCCTGGGACTGTTTAACGCTCCTAACTTTGACTCACACTTTGTAGCACCCCTTTTTAGTCGTAATGCCAGGAGTAGGGACGAAGCCTTGGGAAAGTGTTCTCTGCCAACTCGAAGAGGGTGTGAACAGGAAGCAGATGAGACTCAGCAGGGCACCTGCAAAAGCCAGGCTCCCAGTCTGTCTGCTCTTGCTGGAGGGGAACACTGACCCTGCCGACTGCAGATGTAGAAGCCTTGCCACAGTGGTGAGAACTGAAATGAGTGAAATCAACTCTCTGCCCTTCAAAACAAAAGAGCAGGCAGAAGTGTAAGGAGGATGGCATAGTCTCAGAGACCATATGTATCCTGCTGTGGGAGCCTGGGAGCTTAATCAAAGCACCTACAGGTCCCAGGATCTGACTGTCTTTTCCAGATTTCATCCCTTGGCTGGATACCCGAAAAGGGCTGCAGGGCTGAGATGTTTAAAGCATGAATGGAAAATTTCTAACCTTCTCTCCCACTACCACCCCCATGCATTGCTCCAGCCCAGTCTGAACACCACGAGGTATTTTAAAATAATTTCTACTTTGATGAATTGCTGGGGAGTCCACAATTGCTCATAATCAAAGGGAGAAAAATGCAAATGAGATCCGGCCGAGAACTATCACCACCAAACGTTTATTTCACTGCACAGTGCCAAAAAGAATTAAAACAACATTAAACTCACAGCAATCATGTTTAAGCCCTCGTTTCCAAGTGCCAAATTGCACCACTCTGGATCATACAGATGTTCGTTAATTATGCTAATTTTTATTAAACTATTAAAATGGAGAGAGTACTGGCTCAGTCAGGCAGACCCCAGCTCTGAATGAACCCTGCTCCTGTCTAAAGGTGCTAATTTACTGCATTTTTATTAAGTTGCTGATTCTTGGGTTTTAGTTTTAGGATGGCAAAGAGAACTGAATTTCTGGGATCAATGTTTTCTATAAAGTCTGATTTCTCTTTGCCCAGATGTTTGGAAAGATTGGAGAAATGCTGAGAGGCTCCCAGGAGAACTGAAATCCTCAATTTGGAAGTATTTCTATCCAAGGTAGGGATACACATCTACAAGTGACAGTGTTAGGGCTTCAGAATTATGCATGCTCACTACTCCATAACTCTACATATATTCTGAATGGTAGGGCTAAGATTTAAATTATACAAAATTGTTCAATGAAGATGTTTTAGATAAGATTATAAAAAGTTATTTAAAAACAAACACAAACCTTTCCATCAGGGCTTGCTTCTTGCCACAAAGTCTTTTTAGAAACCTTTCATCTAAAATAAGCACAGTGTATGGTTTGTTCTCATCATATTTCTAGGTTTGACTAAACATCTGCTTCTCTCAATACCAACCCTGCCCCACCTCTTTGAACAACCCACATGAAGAAGTCTTAAAAATAAAAGTTGGCTATTTGGACTCCATGATCTGGCTGGAGAAACTACTGGTCTGGATGAATGAAGCATTGAGTGAACCTGAAATAGACGCAGTGCTCACCATCAGCAACAATCAAAAGTGTTTATGGCAGATTTCACACTGCCATAAAAGGATTTATGCTGCTAATCTCCATTAACAAGGAAAAAAAAAAACCCTACCAAACCTGCCATAAAAAGAATAGCAAATTCTATAAACAAAAAGCAGTATGGCCACCAACAACGGGCATGTCTCACAGCTTGACTCTGCCTCCAGTGGTTTCCTATTGCCGTTTATGGTTTCAAGACTATCATGGACCTCCTCAGTGCTCCTCCTGTCACAGGGCCCTGAGTCCCTGTGTGGTGCTGCAAATACCCTGTCAGTAGGTGTCAGGGGATATTGGGGGAAAACCAGCAGGCGCCTATCATAAGCCTTAAAAGAGATTAAATACCCCTACTCCATGATTGCTACATTTTAATTTCTCTCCTCCCTGCTGGTTCCTATTTGTATAAGCTCTTCCATGGCTCCCCTGGAGTACCACAGACATGACCTGGAATGACCATCCTGTCTTGGGATGAGAATTCAATTTCTAGGCTCAGTGAATCCTAGGCTGTTCCAACAAGAGGAACTCACCATCCTCCAGGGCACAGATTCTTAAACCAGAGTCTGTGAACCCCTGGCCTCTCTTTGGATGGATGTGAAGGAATCTTTGAACACCCTGAAACTGGTGTAAAATTTTGTGTGCATATGTACATAGGCCTTATCCCTGGGGTGAGGCCCAGACCTTTCATCAGATTCTCAAAGGGTTTATGAACCCTTTGCAGTTTACCAGCCGGCACTCTATGGGAAAAAATACAATGGTCTTTATGGGCTGGATCTGTACTTTGGCCCAGGGTGGGTATCCCCGCACTCCCCACACACAGGTCCCTGCTTTTAAAAAATACAGCTTTTTAAAAATACGGTGGCTCACGCCTGTAATCCCAGCACTTTGGGAGGCTGAGGCAGGTGGATCACAAGGTCAGGAGTTCGAGACCAGCCTGGCCAATATGGTGAAATCCCGTCTCTACTAAAAATACAAAAAAATTAGCTGGGCATGGTGGTGCACATCTGTAATCCCAGCTACTCGGGAGGCTGAGGCAGGAGAATCGCTTGAACCCAGGAGGCAGAGGTTGCAGTGAGCCGAGATCGCGCCTCTGCACTCCAGCCTGGGCAACAGAGCAAGACTCCATTAAAAAAAAAAAATACAGTGAAGGAGAATCAAGAATCCTCATTCCTTCCATGCTAGATTTCATGGGCTTCAGCCCTCCAGCTGAAGAGGCTATTCCCTCCTCAAAGGTGACTGCACTTGTGTACCTCTTTTAAGGAATCATCTCTTTTTAGAGACAGAGTTTTGTTCTTTGTCACTCAGGCTGGAGTGCAGTGGCACGATCTCAGCTCACTGCAACCTCCAGCTCCCAAGTTCAAGCGATTCTCCTGCCTCAGCTTCCTGAGTAGCTGAGATTACAGGTGCCTGGCACCATGCCTGGCTAATTTTTGTATTTTTACTAGAGATGGGGTTTCACCATGTTGGCCAGGCTGGTCTCAAACTCCTGACCTCAGGTGATCCTGCCCATCTCCGCCTTCCAAAGTGCTGGGATTACAGGCATGAGCCACTGCACCCAGTCAAGGCATTATCTATTTAACTGTGACTTCAAAGTTGTGGTGTCTTCTCATAGTTTCCATTCAAATGGCTTGGAGCAAGCTGCTTGACACTGTCAGTTCCCTGGAGAAAGCTCCTAACAGAAACATTCTCTTTTCACATTGAATTGGGTTCCAAGCCTCCGTGGAACAAGATTCCCAGAAAATATCTCATACTTTTTTGTTCTTTTTACCATAAAAGTTCCCTATATCAGTGCTTATAAACAAGAAGATGCATCTTCAAGAGAACAGTGTATCAGCCCCTAACCTGAAGTGCTTGATATATGTATGGGAGAGGCCAATGAATCACAGAATTTTTGGTTTATGATTGCTTATTTCTCTTGTTAGTGTTTGTGCATTATACATTGCCGTTAGTTAAGATGGGAAATTTGAATTCCTAAGCAGAGAAATTTGTACTATTCCAGGGTCAGTCCCAAACATCATATTTTTACTCTGGATTTCCCCACAAATTCTCTACTCCTAAAATCTAGCTTTGGATATATATATGCCTTCTTAGGATATCATACCCTATGAAATAAATTAAGGGCTCCAAATCAGCATCCTTCTAACTGCTGAGAAAAACAAGGCTGGGAACAGAAATTGTTCACCAAAGACAAAGCGCCCATTTTTCAGCATAGATAGTTTTACAAAGAGATTTTCCAGAAGGAGAAAGGAAATGGGCAGTTGGGTGGCTGGTGGGTTAGTGGTGTTGGAACTTGTGAAAGGATCGAAGCTCAGCACTTGACTGAAACCTTGGGTGGCGTGGCAGCCTCTCCAGGCTGTTTTACAGTGTGTTTTAAGTTCTTGGCAATCGCTTTCTCTTTTTCCATTATTCAGAGTTTTGGTCTATAAATCATAATAAAAATGAATCATTAAATTTGCCTCAATTGAGCTAGTTTTATTTATTGTTACATTTCAGGGAACTTGCTAACCTGGAGATTGATGGGCCTGGATACAGGGGAAGGTATGTGAGTGTGAGAGGGGGGACATGGGAAGGCTGGGTAGTCAGCAACAGCAGTTGGGAGGGGGGTGGGTCATGGCGACAACTCCACAAAGCGCACCCCGAGCTAAGTGTTCTGAGAAGAGGAATGTGTTCTCTAGATGGAGGGTCTCAGAGCACTTGAGTGCGAGAGAACATTCAGCTTTAAGGGTGAAGCTTATGTCCTGAACAGGGTGGGAGTAGATAATGATCAAGCTGAGGCCACGGAGGTGTGCAGGGCCTGTGCACACACTGCATGTTGCTGGTGAAATGTGTGCAAAACACAGAGTGGGTGTGTGCAAGTGTGTAGAGAAATCATAAGCTGTGAAGGTACGAGCAAAGAAATCATAAGCTGTGAAACAGGGCTGTAAGGAAAGAGAAATGAAAAGAAGCACACAACTTGAACTTTACCTAAAGAAGAGAGAAAGGATAGAGGGAAGGTAAACACTTTGCAGATGGGAGAAAACAAGGTGCCAAGTGCAGAAGTCAGGAACAATAGAGACAGCACCATTTCGGAGCTGATAGAATTGTGATACCATGTGAGACGGGCGTATTAATATGTATTCCATAAACTGCGCAGCTCTGCACCGCTCTGTTTTGCTCTGACCGCGGTACCAGCCTCAGGCACCACAACACAATTTGGAAACAATGTGACGGAAATGTTTAATCTGCTCGGCCCATCTGTGCTGCGTATTTCTCCAGATCTCCCTGAGAGAGGCGCCTTGAATCTCCACATTGCCTTTAATATTCTCCTAAATCACCTCCCTACTGCACTTCAAGGGCCATTGCTACAATATCACAGGTTCATCTAAAGTGCAATGGGGAGGGGGTGTGGGGGGAGGCGCAGGCTGGGAGATTTTTTATTTTAAAATAATTTCCAGAGATCATCTTTTCTGCTTCCTTTTAAAAAAAGAAGAAAAGTTATTCTACTGTTGCCGTAAGGTTATTGAGGTTGTTTGGTGCAAAACAGGATAGGATAGAGTGGAATCATTCTCCAAAGAATTATTTTTATTAATCTCGATTCTCTCAAATGGACATGGGAGGGTGAGCAGATGCTCATTTTCTCCTATCTCTTTTCCTTGCACCTTGCTAGAAAGCACACGGAGGGTGTGCTAGGGTGATGTGTTCATTTGGGGCTGAAGCCTCTCTCCTTTCCACTCTCGGCGTCAGGTACCAGCTTGTTAGTTCCCAGGGCCAACCCTGTCTCTGCTCCACTCTAAACAAAGCCATCTCATTCAGGACAAGTATACATTTAGTCTCTGGTCAATATGCCCTCATTAGGAGAGGACACTGTCTATATTTTAAATTTTAGCTTAAAACCTTAGATTTTCTCTCTTTAAGTACGGATGTTGGGTGTCAGATTTCCACTGCCTTTCCCCACTTGCTTGCGCCAGATTCAGCAATTTGGGTCTAGCTGGGGTGGGTTTTGGAGAAAGAAGGATGACAAGTCACCATGTTCCAGACCCTAGACAAATGGAAGAGAGTTGCACATCACCAAGAAAATTAGGATTCCTTTTGCTTTGTGAATTAAAGAAATGAATAATTTAATCCTCACGATTGTTCCAGCGAGGGAAAGGCAATGTCCCAGTTGCGGAGCCCTACAGCCTGTCGGTGTGTTACATCATCTGCACACATAGGCGTTTCCATGACAACCGCTTATAGCTTCATTTCCTGGATCCCTCTAGGGGGTGTCACAGCCAGATCCACCTGCTTTTCACCCTACCCTCAGTGGGGTCATGGTAAGGTCGCCAGAATAAATGAACGCGGGTACTAATGATCTGTTTACTGCTGTTTATGCTCTGTGTGTGTCAGGGGCACGCACATTTAGAGAGCTCATTATGGTTGCAATTAGAATGCACCATCGCTAGATATTTAACTCCTTTTTCTTTTAAATTAGCATTTTAATAACATTCTTTGAGCAGAGAAACAAAATGACCATTTTTCACGGACAAACTTCTAGCTGTAGGTGCAACTTTAATGGCAAAGTTGTGAAGGGGAAAGAAGGGGAAAAAAAGGCCATTTTTACTACTTTCACCCTCCTCCTTACCAAAAGGATATTTTTATTTGCTTTCTAACACACTCAATTTCCTAAATTTGTTTTGAATCCAATTATTTTGGGTGGTTTAAAGTACTGCACTCTTGCTGGACGGAAATTAGCAGCGATTGAAATTAACTTTTTATGTGACCTGTGAAAGGGGCTAAAATAATTACAAGTGTGTAGAAGAAACTCTGTCTCCAAAAGACCCTTGCTGTAGGATCAGGCTGTGATACGATGATGCCATTATCTGAATATCTTTATACAGCAAATGCAAGGGCTTTTTTCTTTAAAAAGGTGATTGCAATTATTGTTTCTATTTTGTAATTTTCAGGATTATTTTATAGAGGATAAGTGATGACAAAAACTTGTCATTATAGACAGGATAAATAAGTAGAAAGAATGAAAACAATAACACAGTATTGTTTACCATTTTAAAATGGTGAGCATCAAAAAGCAGGAGAGGGGGAACAGGAAAGGTGTAGAGAGACCCCCTCGGTTACAATGTTTCAAAAGGCATTGCTTTTTAGGGATCAGCCAACCCCCTTTCTAGGTGTTTATAGATGCTCTGTTTGTGTAAAGTACAGTGAAAAATAACAATTTGAATGTTTCGATTATCTTTCCCAGTCTGTTCCATTTTCATTATTTATTTCCTATAAATCGGGACCTTGCTGAACATAATTCTGCAGACAAGGAGGTGGATGGGACAGCCAATGTGAACAAGGAGATAGATGGTGGGTGCGTGTAAGATAGATGCTATGCGCTTATGAAAAGGAGCAGTATGTCTGCATGTGAACATCCACAAAGTAGAGCAAGCAAGCGTGTACACTATAACGGGTATTTATAGGTGGAAAAAAGGTGCAAGGAAGATTATGTGGGAACAGGCACAGAGAGTCTGAAACGGTTTGCTTTTTTCCTACCCTTCTGGAATCCATGTCCAAGTTCTGCCTAAGATGTCCCACACTTGCTGTGGGTCCTGTGAACCTTGCAAGCCTTTCCATGAAAACAGAGGGGATTTCACAGCCAGAAGACTTAGGAGGTCAATAGTTGAAAAGCAAGAGTTAGAGAGATCTTTAACAATTACACTAACCTCCCTCCCCTTCCAAAGATAGAAGGAGGAAAACACTTAAAGACGCAGCAGGAAAAAAAAAAAAGAGCCTTTCTAAAAATCCAAGTTTAAAATGTTCATGCTTTTGTATCAGCCTAGTTGCACCTTAGAATCTGTCATTTCATAAATAAAATACCGATGGCATAGAGTATAATTTGGTGATAGCTACCCCAGGACATATCTAGATACACTTCTGTTATTTTAATTAAATACTGCATTATGGTTTGTGACAACTACATAGCTACAGCGTAAATGAATTCAGAATTAAAGTGTTACTTAGGCATCCAGTAATTTTTGTTTCATTCCTTAGTTTTACAAAGCAAATAGCTATAAAATCAAGATGTTTGTTCATTTACAGATGGAGCAGGATTGTCGTTGCTGTTTTTTTCCTCCTTAATCCTCATCCACAAAAAGAAGACAGAGCTCAGAGTCTGGCTCCCAACACTCTTAGCTTATGAGCCACATCACAAAGAAAAACACATCCTCTTGACTATAATGTGAAATGCTGAATATTAATTGCTGGTATTATGCTTATCTTTCTAGCCGGGTTCTGTCTTTTAACAATTATTCGGATGGGCTACAGCCTTGCACTTCCAGGAGATTTTTCTCCTTTGTTTAATAGTTAGAAACCAATTTTATTAAAAAACTATAAAGTTCACAATGCTTCATGGAAGTTCTTACTATTTGGAACTGTCCCCAAATATAGAATATTATCAGGAACAGAGAAACTGCAGACTCTTTTTGCTAAAAATATGATGAACATTTCTGCATTTAAAAGAAAAAAATATTTTTCATTTTAGCAATATTAATATTTCCTTAATGAAACTGGAGAGGGTGTTACAATTTGATATACTTGGTTAGTTTCAATGTCACTTCACTAGCAAATCATGAGAAAGGTTCAGAATATTCTCATCTATCAGGTACAGATTTTCACTCAAAATTAATATGTAGAGTAAAAGGATTTTTGTTCCAATCTGAGGATTTAATTGTATCTTTAATGTTTAATATGTCAAGATGAAAGTTTTTGAATAACTAGTTTTCTGAAACCATTTTCTATTATTTCTAATTTGAGAATCAATATGATCTTTTTATTAGCCTTAAATACCGTATATCTGGGAATGTCTGCAAATTTAAGCTTTTCTGTGTTCTAATCAATTACCTTCAGTCCTGCATAACTAATCCTATAACCTGCATAGAAGTTACTGCCCTGTGTGTTAGCAGTGAGGTTATAATTTGTTTCAGTATTTTGCTAGTTTGGTTGGAGAGCTGAGTCCATGCAATACCAAGAAATGGTGGCAGAAGAGGCATGGGGAGGCTGAGTTCCTTTTGAGAAAATAATTATACTGAAACAAAGCTTTTGTGACTCCTTTTAAATAGGGCATCTCACCAAAATGTCATCCAGCCTCTTTGGCAGATTAGTGGGGAGTTTATTACTAAATCTCTGTCTAATAAACGTGCAGTTGACTCTGGAGTAGCTGCTTGTTATAATACTGGCGATTGGAAATGGAGGGAATGTCACAGTTAAAGACACAAATATTTCCCATAATATATTCGAATGGAAACCTCTGAATCCAATACTACATGGGCATATCTAATAAATTCACAATATTTCAGTCTCAACAGCCTTCACCGGTTAGTTTTAAAGATTTATGTGGTAAAAAATTACTCAGTGATGAATATGGTTTATTCTGTGCAGTATTGGAGGTATAAGGAATTAAACTACCGTCTTTAACAGTGAATTTATTATTACCTCTGTCAAAAGACGAAGACTTTAACAGCATTTATTATAAATTCGCTGCAAAATAAATGGCTGGAATTTTTTACACTGGAGTTTGTAAAGCATTGGGCGATTCTGAGCATTAACCTAACCCTGCCATGGCTTATATGGTTCTAGGTAAACATTTCTGTCTGGGCTTCATAGTTAATTATCTGGTCTGGACTTTCCCCCACTGAAAACTGTGTGTGCACATGGACACACACACACACACAGAGAAAAGTGAAAGGTCTTGTCCAGGACAACTGTTTAGGAATAAATAGAGAGAAAAATGCCAATTTTATTCTCTTTTTAAAAAATGGGTTTTAGAATAAATAGTCAGGGTTTGCAGGATAGGGTTGATGTGCAATTGGGCCTCTTGTGAGCAGGTTTACATGCATGCATATGCACACATACATAAACACCCTCTCCCTTTTGTCCTCTCTTGGAATGGGTGTCCCCTCATTTATAAAAATTACCTGGAAGGAATGAGGCTGCCAGGGTTTGTTCTAGACGATTGGTTCCTGTCTGGGGGAAAGGAATGGCCTCTTCTGAATTTGACCGGTATATGACCGTTGCCTTCCAGCTGACCCCAAATCCCATTCCCATCCTCCTAACTCTGTTGCCTCCCATAGGGGTTATTAATGAGAGAAAACACCATCATCATCATCTTCGTCATCACAGCACAGTGTTGACCTGCTTGTTAACATGAAATGGGGTGGTGGGGACAGTTTCTGCTTCTCTTTCGTACCATCATAAATAATAAAAGATGCTTTGCCATAGGATCCCCTCACCCACCCCTTTGATTAGGTCAGAGGTGCATAATAGCTCTTTGACAGGCATTGATCAGTTTCATCACACTGTTTGGGCAGCCTGTGCCCCAGGCCTATATTCTCCCTACTTACTACTCCTAAATTACCTCCCAGATAAACCCCCGCCCATCCCCCACTCAGCGAACCAGAGGGTATAGTGCCTGAGGAAGTCCTAAATGGACACTAGATGTCACCAAACACCTCCTTTCCCTCAGAGCCTTGAAATTAAAAAAAAAAAAAAAAATCCTTCATTTAAAGCAATTGAAGGAATTAACTTATCTGTTTTTATGAGGGTTGTTGTCACATTCAACTAAGCACACTTAAAAGAGGAAGTATTGCTGCATTAAGATAATTTTTACAACATACAAATCTCTTTTGGAAAGAACGGGGTCAAGGGAGGGGAAAGGTCTACATTCTTTAAGTAGCACATTGAGGAAGTAGGTGGAGAAAACCGGGTTAAAACTCCCATTGTAATAGACATAGTGTTGTGTTAACAAAGTCCAGGTGTGCTGGCACAGGCCTGTTGCATTCAGATGACTACACTGGCTGTGGCGCCAGGATCCCATCTGAGTTTAAGTAGCTGCAGTCCAGGATGACAAAGTCTGTCCATTCTTCTCCACGTAAGACCCATGACCATCTGACAGCATCATGTGTTCCACGCTAAACCTGACTGTGTCTGTATGGCTCCCTGTTTCCACGTCAATTCCATCAGTAAGGAAGATGACCCAGATCCTGGTGTGTCTGGGCCATGAGAATACCTTCCCACCCCAGCTAAGCCACTATGTAAGTATAAACCTTATGTGTGCCCAACCTGTTGCTCGAAGGCTGCTTTCCATGAAAATAAGGCACTGGACAATTCCTTGGAAGAGCCTCAAACCAATTTATGAGGCACACAACCCAAGCCCAAGAAATGTATCCCACTGGCTCAGTTTACCTTAAATGGAAGACCTCACCCAGTGGCCTCTTCTTCCTAGTCAATTGAAAAAGAGCTTCTCTTTCTCTCCCTCTTTAATTTGCCCTTATCTTCTGAACAGCTCATGTTACCACCATAAATAATTTCTGGAACAGGATGCTTTAAAAAAAAAAAAAAAAAAAAAAAAAGGGCATTTAAATGTTATCTTGGCCAGGCACGGTGGCTCACGCCTGTAATCCCAGCACTTTGGGAGGCCAAGGCAGGTGGATCACTTGTGGCCAGGAGTTCAAGACCAGCCTGGCCAACATGGTGAAACCCCATCTCTATTAAAAATACAAAAAATTAGTCAGGTGTGGTGGCTTGAGCCTGTAATCCCAGCTACTAGGGAGGTTGAGGCAGGAGAATAGCTTGAACCCGGGAAGCAGAGGTTGCAGTGAGCCAAGATTGCACCACTGTACTCCAGTCTAGCAGTCTGGGTGACAGAGCAAGATTCTATCTCAAAAAAAAAAAAAAAAAAAAAAAAAAAAATTGAATAGTGGAATAAGCATGATAATGATGATGATGATGATGATGATGATTTTCATTTTTTCTTGAGACAGAGTCTTGCTCTGTCGCCCAGACTGGAGTGCAACGGCATGATCTTGGCTCACTGCAACCTCTGCCTCCTGGGTTCAAGCAATTCTTCTGCCTCAGCCTCCCTAGTAGCTGGGACTACAGGCACGTGCCACCACGCCTGGATAATTTTTGTATTTTTCGTAGAGATGGGATTTTGCCATGTTGGCCAGGCTGGTCTCGAACTCCTGACTTCAGGCAATCCACCTGCTCAGCCTCCCAAAGTGCTGAGTGAGCCACCACGCCCTGCCAACAAGCATTATTATTATTTGGAAAGAATGTTCCCTAGTGAGAGACACTGCAAGAAGACAGGGTCACTTTTCTGAAAGCTAGGACTCGTGACTTGTCATATCCAAATAGAGGCTTCTTACCTCTTTTTCTCCCACTTATAACAAGTGACCATAGGACAAGCACGGTGGCTCACACCTGTAATTCCAGCACTTTGGGAGTTCGAGGCGGATGGATCACCTGAGTCCAGGAGTTCGAGACCAGCCTGGCCAATATGGCAAAATCCCGACTCTACTAAAAATACAAAAATTAGCTGGGTGCCATGGTACTTGCCTGTAGTCCCAGTTACTCAGGAGGCTGAGGCAGGAGAATCACTTGAACCCGGGAGGCAGAGGTTGCAGTGAGGCAAGACTGCGCCATTGCATTCCAGGGCAACAGAGCGAGACTCCGTCTCAAGAAAAACAGAAACAAAAACAAGTGACCGTAGTGGTGCTGGTCCACAAAAGGGCCTTGCAATCCGCAGATAAAAGGAACTAAGCCAGGGCACCACACTATCACATGGAGGGTGATTCGGCACCTGCCCTGTCATGCCTGGTGCCCAGGCTGAATGGATTTTTGGAGTACACCTGTTGTTGAACCCCTGCCAAGTACTGATGGCCACTAACCCCCAAATCACTTTTCCCCGCTGTTGATGTTTGGAATGTCAGACAGGACTGAGCAGCAGCCGGCGTGTATTTCAAACACAGCAGATGGATTTTTATATTAGCTCCTATTTCATGTTCAGGCAGAGCGACCGCCACACTAAAACCGCAGCCTCAATGCTGCCGAGTTTGCTTCTGTGAGATTAATTCTGTGAAATTAATTGGGACAAGATTGAAAAGGAAATTAAAATGCAGCTGAGTGAACAGGCCTTTCAAACACCTTTTTCCTGCTCTATTCAAACTTGAATTCTGCGGTGGTCGCCGGCATCGTGGGAAGTAATTTACGAGACGCAGGCTCTCAGGAACCATTGGTTACGTATGAGGAGACCTGCACCAGCGCCACAATCTGGAGCCACTGAAGAGCGCTAAACACCCCGCTGTGGCTTGAGCTGCGTCCTGGCTCCGGGGAGGAAGGGAAGCTTAGTCCCTCACTGGAAAAAGCTGTTCAGAAATATCTGAGTCCAAAAGGAACATAGGAACATCCGCTGGATGCACAGATCTGCTTCGTTATTAAAATCTCCCTTTAATAAATTTTGAGACCCAAATTGGAACTCAGTGAATTAAGTGGGCATGACGCTGCATGGGGCCAAGGAATGCATGGATGTGATGCAGGGAGGTCAGTGGGAGGCCTCCTGCTGACTGTGCCACTGGTTACTGTTTCAGAGTTTGGATGTGTGGCTCTAGTCTCTCCAGAAAATGAAGTTTGAATAATTTGTCAGGGACGAAAGCTCTCAGACCAGGAAAGGCATGGTGGATTTTCACGTAGGCTGGGTAGTTTTTTTGTATTTTTGGTAGACATGGGGTTTCTCCATGTTGGTCAGGCTGGTCTCGAACTCCTGACCTCAGGTGATCAGCCCACCTCGGCCTCCCAAAGTGCTGGGATTACAAGTAAGAGCCACTGGGCTTGGCCCTCACTGGGTGGTTTTTTTTAATATCCAAGTGAGCACCTTTTGTGCTGTAGATCACCTTTTTTTCAATAATTTATTGAACTCCTAGTATGTGCCCAACACTGATCCAAAAGTTTATTATTAGTAAAAGGGAAGGAAATATTCCTACTTCCTACATGCCAGGCACTTCCTTACACAAATTCTCTAATGTAAACATCACAACAAACCTATAAATATAAAATTTCCCAATTTTTACAGGTGAGGAAACTGAAGATTAGCAGGATTAGGAGATTTTTGCCCAGGGTCATCAATAACCCGTCTGTTATAGGCACTTACTTCCCTGAGAACAGGACAGGTGATAGGCACTGGTTATGTCTAGGGATCATCTTTCTTTCTTTCTTTCCTTTTTTTTTTTCTGAGACGGAGTCTCGCTCTGTTGCCCAAGCTGGAGTGCAGTGGCATAATCTCGGCTCACTGCAACCTCTGCCTTCCAGGGTCAAGCAATTCTCCTACCTCAGCCTCCTGAGTAGCTGGGATTACAGGCATCCACCACCACGCTCAGCTAATTTTTGTATTTTTGTAGAGATGGGGTTTTACCATGTTGGCCAGGCTGGTCTTGAACTCCTGACTTCAGGTGATCTGCCCGCCTTGGCCTGCCAAAGTGCTGGAATTACAGGTTTGAGCCACTGTGCCTGGCCTCTTTTTTTTTTTTTTCTGAGACAGGGTCTTACTCTGTCGCCCAGGCTGGAGTGCAGTGGTAGGATCTCAGCTCACCACAACCTCCGTCTCCTGGTTCAAGCAATTTTCCTGCCTCAGCCTCCCAAGTAGCTGGGACTACAGGCATGCGCCACCACGCCCAGCTAGCTTTTGTATTTTTAGTGGAGACTAGGTTTCACCGTGTTGGCCAGGCTGGTCTCGAACTCCTGACCTCAGGTGATCCGCCTGCCTCGGCCTCCCAAAGTGTTGGGATTACAGGCATGAGCCACCACGCCCAGCCACTGGGGAGCATCTTTCTTGCCCAGTCAATCATCTTCTCTGGATAATTTTTTTTTTTTTTGAAAAGGGATGGCCAGACTTGGTGGCTCACACCTGTAATCCCAGCATTTTGGGAGGCTGAGGTGGGTGGATCACCTGAGGTCAGGAGTTCGAGACCAGCCTGCCAACGTGGCAAAACCTTGACTCTACTCAAAATACAAAATTAGCTGGGCATGGGGGCGCAAGCCTGTAATCTCAGCTACTTGGGAGGCTGAGGCAGTGCTTGAACCCAGGAGGTGGAGGTTGCAGTGAGCCAAGATCATGCCATCACACTCTAGCCTGGGCAACAAGAGCAAAACTCTGTCTCAAAAAGAAAAAAAAAAAAAAAAAAGCAGCAATAAATAGCTCTCTTTCTGTGATCATTTTTGCGCAAGGGCAAGACTAACAGATTGTCTTCTGGGCCGGGCGTGCTGGCTCACGCCTGTAATCCTAGCACTTTGGGAAGCCGAGGTGGGAGGATCATGAGATCAGGAGATCGAAACCATCCTGGCTAACATGGTGAAACCCCGTCTCTATTAAAAAAAAAAAAAAAAAAAAAGAAATTAGCCGGGCGTGGTGGCGGGCGCCTGTAGTCCCAGCTACTCGGGAGGCTGAGGCAGGAGAATGGCGTGAACCCAGGAGGCAGAGCTTGCAGTGAGCCGAGATCGTGCCACTGCACTCCAGCCTAGGTGACAGAGCGAGACTCTGTCTCAAAAAAAAAAGAAAAAAAAAAAAGATTCTCCTGAGTTTGGTCCCAAGATTCTAAGATTCAAAGTTGGATCATACTGGGGTGATGGTTAAGATAACAGCAGGGAGCAGCAGGAGCCTATGACTAAAGCTTCCATCCTCATTTCCCCCCGCCCCCCCTCCCTCCCCCGCCACCCCTCCCTCCCCCGCCACCTCCATCTCACCTCCCTTTCTAGATCCTCTAACCTCCGCACCCCGGACTCTGCCTTTCAGAATACTTTTATCAGATAGAGAGGGGGAAACCAGATGTATTTATGATAACTGAAAACAAAAGAGCTGGTAATTAAAAAAAATTCTTTTTTGTTTAAACTGAATAAATAAAGCTAAAACACATTTTTGTGTGGAACTTCTTTAGCAGTTTTGCAGTGTCAGGCCCACCATATTTAGAATGGGAATGTCTGAGGTAGAAGGATTCTTAGATGCTATCCAACCCCACTCTCTCTTTTAACAGGTGAGGAAACAAGTCCAGTTAAGCTGAGCTGCACACAGCTGCATCTGTGTTTCTCAGGGAAACAGATTTCCCCAGATTCCTAAACAGCAGGCCCTTCTTGCCCAACGGAGCTTCTACTGGACAAAAAGAAAAGTAAAATAGAGCTTTCTAGACACCATTTTCCTGGACTAAATTCAACTTGGGTCAGTTCTGTCCTTACAGGTGTGAGAGACAGCTGCAGAGTGTAACGGACCCCAACAAAAGAAGGCAGCTGAGGCTAAAGTGGGAATAAATTAGGATCCATTTGAGAGAAACTTCCCGAGATGAGGCACTACTGAACTTATAAATAGACAGATGGCTGGGAATGGTAGTGGAATCTCCTTTTCTATCTGTCTGAATTTGTTCATTTGTGCTTCTTAGAAGCAAGGCAGTGAATAGATTGGGTGGCCTTTTAAGGTTCCCTCCTATCCAAGGACTATTATTGAATTAGGTAATATAATAAAGGTGAATCAAAACTGAAATGCTCCCCAAACCAATGTTAACTGGAATGCAGCTTCATGAGGGAAAGTTCGGCTGAGCTCTTAACTTCTCATTTCCCCTTTGATACGCAGGGATTTGCAACATGGGGAAGGGAGCCAGCTGGTGTAGCTTTTTGGTGAAGAAATATGCTACTATTAATACAATGGTACAGGATGAAAATGGACTCAGAACCTTCCAGAAGAGAGGAGAAAGAAGCTGACAGAAACACGGCAGCGAGGTATTCTTATTGAATTAAACTCTGATATATTTGCTTTCTTTTCTTCTTTTTTTCTTTTTGGAGACAGAGTCTCACTCTGCCATCCAGGTGAGTGCAGTGGCAATCATGGCAGCAATCCTAGCAGCCTTGAGCTCCTGGGCTCAAGTGATTCTCCCAGCTCAGCTTCCAGAGTAGCTGAGACTACAAGCATGTACCACCACACCCAGCTAGTTTATTTTTTATTTTGTAGAGATGGGATCCTGCTATGTTGCCCAGGCTGGTCTCAAACTCTTGGGCTCAAGCATCCTCCCGCCTCGGCCTCCTAAAATACTGGGATCACAGGTGTAAGCCACCATGCCTGGCCTATGTTACCTTTAAGTAACAGAGAAGGGGAAGAGGTATTTTTTTTTTTTAAGATTGGGTTGGTTCCCCATGTTCTTTGAGATTTCTTAAAAATACAATAGCCACTGTAACCACAGACAGCTCCATACTGCAGGACAGGTCACCGCACAACCCCTTCTAACTAGAGGAAAGGGACCCCCAGTGAGAAGCCATTAACAAAGGCAAAAGACATGCAAAACAAACAAAATAATCATGACAGAGAGAAGGCCAGCAGCCAGTCTGGCTCTGTTCTTCCCCCCTCCTGCTGCAGGCACCTCCAGACAAAGTAAACAGTTAATTTGTTCACCTGCAGGCTCTGGGCAAACAGAGGCCTGGTCACACCTGAGTGGATAACTCGATTACCCCTGTAATGCCAGCGTGGTAATGTACGCAAATTCTATTACACGGCAAACCTTGCTTTTGGGCATTTGAAATACCAATCAGGCCAATGTCCACTCCCTTCTTTGCTTCCAATTTATTCTTGGTGTATTGGAGCTGCACCTAAATGGCACTAGGGTGGTACTGAGTTAAGGATCCAGGAGAAATCACTAGAAGATTGTGATCTCACTCAGCAAGGCCTGCAGGCCTCCTACTGTCTTGCAAACAAAGGGTTGGGTTTGAATTGGGTCCGTTTTTAAAGGGCCCTGATTCTGTTGGAACCATGGAAAGGTGCTGTGTGGGTCAGACCTAGACTGTTTCCTAAGGTGCTTATGGTATATCTCAAACCGAAACGAACCTTTTCCCAAGGTAGTAAAATTCACAGAATAAAGATAAAAGATATTGACACATAAAAAAAGAAGAAAGATAAACAATAAATGATAGATTAATAACCAATGGGTTTTTAGTTTTCCCTTATGGAATCCACATACTCAGCAATTAAAGAGCAAGTTGTGCCTATTTCAAAAATGTGTTTGTGGAGATTGATTGGCTGCATAGAGAGAGGGCTTTTTAATAAGTGCTAGGGACAGAGCCTGTTATTTTAGCTCACCCATAGAATATGTATGGTCTTTCTTTACCAACATGATGCTACTGATCCCCCATACTGTAGCCCATGAGTTCTGAATCTTCTTCACATCAGTGATTAATCTGTAATAATCCACCCTTTTTTTAAAAAACCAGTTTGTTTATGGTCAACAATACTATTTGTGAGATGGTTAGCTGGAACTAGGGGTTAACTTGTGACTGAGGAAGAGAATAAAGTTAGCTGACCTGTGTGGGATTGAATTCACTCTCTTGGCCTTATCAGCAATTGCTCAAACCAATTGAGTTAACTAGCTCTGACTCCTCCCCCATGCATAATTATGTTACAGTCTTGTTTATCTATAAATGAAATAAGAAGGCAGCTTACCTAGCCAGAATGTTTTCAATAGTATTATGTGGTAATAAATTATGTACATAGTGATGGCCTTTAAGCACAAGTCCCTGAGAAAGATTAAATTTTGATTGGCATAGTTTTGGTATAATACCAATTTTATTGCATTTTTTATTTTATTATTATTTTTATTATTTATTTATTTATTTATTTATTTATTTATTTATTTATTTTTGAGACGGAGTCTCGCTCTGTTGCCAGGCTGGAGTGCAGTGGCATGATCTTGGCTCATTGCAACCTTTGCCTCCCGGGTTCAAGCAATTCTCCTGCCTCAGCCTCACAAGTAGCTGGGAATACAGGCGTATGCCACCACACCTGGCTAATTTTTTGTAGTTTAGTAGAGACTAGGTTTCACCATGTTGCCCAGGCTCTTCTTGAACTCCTGAGCTCAGGCAGTTTACCAGCTTCAGCCTCCCAAAGTGCTAGGATTGCAGGCGTGAGTCACCATGCCCTGCCTGGCCTTGTATTTTTAAATGTGAAATTGGTTCCTGAATCTGGAATTTCATGTAAAACTTTTCCTAACAATTATGAGTAAATGGGAATTTATATATGAGGGAGCCATGGGAAGGGTAGGACATGGAATAATTCTGTTTATGGTGACTAAATCAAGAATGAAAACATTGACTTTCGATTCAAGCCCCACGGTTTCTGTCCTTACCTTGCTCAGAATGCGGATGAGGTCACCCCGTTGGAAGGACAGTTCATCTGGCTGGTCACCATGGCAATCCCATAGGCCCTGGTAGTAACTGGCATAGTCTGCTGATCAAAGAGTGGAGAAATCAAAGTTAAGAGGACTCTATTTTTTCCAAGGAGCCCATGTTTTTGCTGCAAATGGAAACCAGGGTTCTGATATTGTCCCTAGGAAACCTCAGATTAAGGGGGGTTGAGATGAGATACAGCCGAACACTCAGCATGAGCAAAGGACTATGGGAGAAGGAGATCATTAACTAACATTAAATATTTAAAGATCACTCCTAGTAGGATGCCGTTCAACAATATGATAAATATATTTATTTATTAATAAAAGAAAATCAGGCAGGTAATTTTTCACTTGGTTTGTAAGTAAGCAGTGCAGAGGTTTCCCGCTAGACTTTCCTGATTCAGGGCAACTAAACTATCTAGTTTTTCTCTTCATTATGTATTTGAAGGATCAAAGTAAATCTGTGACTTCTGCCTATTTACAAGAAAGGCTGAGTCAGCTAGCAGGCTTCTGGATCACAGCTCACTTTTCGGCCTCCTTTGTCCATAGGAACTTATCCTGGGAACTTCCCACCTAGGTACTATATGAAGTAATCACCAATGTACTGAAACGAATAGCCCAGTCTTTAAGTGGAACCAAGGGGGTGTCTCATCCATTACAACTAAATTCGGGTGGGCTGGCCCTTTTCCAGCATCTCATTTGTAGACCCTGAACATGTCTGCCAAGATTTATCTGCAAGCCCCAGGGGAACAGAAACCAAAGTGATCTGCATTAAAAATGAAAGCAACTGAAGACGACAAACCAAGCTTTAGAAGCAGCTGGAGAGATTTACTGAGCTTCTCAGCAAAACTAGATGGCAATGATGCCACAGGACAGCCATCGATTCTTAACAATGAAGAATTTGTATTGATCTTCTACCCGGAAAGGTTAAACACTAGAGTACGAAGTGGGAGAGGATCTGGGGATTTGAATGGCAGGAGAGCTAATGCCCACTAGACCAGGGATGCTCCTTGTTCCTTGGGGTGCTCTGTATCAGAGCTGTGAACAAAGCACCTACAAAAGATGAAATTCAATTGATGGGAGTCAGGAGTCCTGGGTTCTAATTAAAATTCACATGATTTTGAGGGATTCTGTTCTATAGATTTCCACCTTTCCTTTATTCATTTTACCCTCCCATGAGCAGTGATGGTACTGGTGACTGAGGACAGGGCAAGTGGGCAGTAGGGGCACAGACACCTTCCCTATATTTGCTTTTTTTCTACTTGTTCCTGACTTATGAGCAATTTAAATAATAAAGACACAGAGGTACAAAATCCCTATATGTCTCTGGAAGAGAACTTTGGTAGGAATCTTAAAGGGTACAAAAACAGAGGAGGGAGATAACTATTTAGTTAAGACTCAGATACTGCAAACAAAAGTAAAAATGTCAACCGTATAGAAATTCAGGCATGCTTTCTTCACACATAAAATTGTCTGTGTGTGCAGTAGACAACAGAGGGCAGCAAACAAGATAAATACTGTGAAAACATTCTGCCACCGAGTTGATAATATGTTTAGAAGAAAAATACTTTGGGAGAAATATGTTAACTATTGAAAAGACAAAGCATACATTTTTGGAAATACAAGTACATGAAATAATAGAGAAATATCAATCCCTGAAAAATGAAAGTAGTTTTCCCAGAGGATATATTATGAATTTTCAATTTTAATGGAGTTGATTAATCACTCCAAGATTTTGACTAAATTCAGGAATGAAAGGATATTGACATCAATATTTTTCATGGATTTATATATGTAAAAATGGTAGAGAAAACCATTTTTTAAAAAACAGATTCTAAAACCATAACAATATTTCTGAGTGGTAAGGAGACCAACAAGGTTATCTTGGTCTTTTCTGGTCTAGCAGATAGTCACTTTGGAGTATGGTTTCCTACTGTGTGCCTGGATGTGGGATAGGTCCTAATACTGAGTGCCTTTTTGGTGTATACATAAAAAGTGATTTGACATTGGGTACATATAGGCCTGGGAAAATATCTGGAGAAAGATTTATTCTAAAACCACAACAGATCACAGGGAAAGCAAGAAGCTAGGAGAAAAACAGAAGCCTTCCAGGAAAGAAAGAAAGATAGAAAAGGTCTTTGATGTTAAAGGCCAAAGAAAAAAGAGTTCAGGAATCCAGGAGATGGTTTAGCTCAGTCCAAGAATAGGGATTGTCAGAAGTAGAACAGCTCCAAAAAACAGGCAGAATGAAGGGCTAAAAACTGGGAAAAGTTTGAACTTGCTAGCTAGCTAGAAGTATTCTATATTAAGGAAATCAGTGAGGGGTAATTCCTTAGCTGGGCAAGATGACTCCATACTGCAGACTTCCTGTTAAATACACATGTGATATGCATTTATGTCTATGTGTGCATGCAACTTCACTAATTCATTTCTCAGCATCCAACAGACATGTATACAGTACCTACTAAATGCTAGGGACTGTGTCAGATACTGGGAATCCCACATTGGCCACATATGAGCCCTCCTTTCAAGGGTACCTTCTAGTCAGGGAGGCACCATGGAAAAAACAGTTACACAAATGTTTATTTATGATTATGATATGTCTGTAAAGGAGAAGTTGAGGATGCTGTGTGTAATAGGGAATCTAACATAGTTTGAGGGATCAGAAAAGGCTTTTCTGACCAAGTGGGTGTTATTTAAAGACCTTGAAGAGGGGAAAGGATAAGTTGGAGGAGGGCTGCATTCCTGAAGCTTGGCACCAGCAAGAGCTTAAAAGCCCAGAAGTCTGCAGGGTTAGTCCAGCTTCTCCATAAACCTGCCCAACTCATCCTATAAACAAGATAATGCATGAGGAGACTTTGATTTCTTTTCTTTTCCTTTCTTTTCTTTTCTTTTCTTTTTTTTTTTGAGACGAAGTTTCACTCTTGTTGCCCAGGCTGGAGTGTAATGGCGCGATCTTGGCTCACCGCAACCTCTGCCTCCTGGGTTCAAGGGATTCTCCTGCCTCAACCTCCCGAGTAGCTGGGATTACAAGCATGTGCCACCTTGCCCAGCTAATTTTGGGTTTTTAATAGAGAGGGGGTTTCTCCATGTTGGTCAGGCTGGTCTTGAACTCCCGACCTCAGGCGATCCGCCTACCTCGGCCTCCCTCCATCCGCCTACCTCGGATTATAGGCATGAGCCACTGCGCCTGGCCGACTTTGATTCCTGTAGAGCAGAGAGAGGAACTGAAAGCCCAAGGGTGAGGCTTGCCTCTATGGTCTGGATTTAGATTCCTTTAGGCTTACACTACTCTGGCAGGCGTCTGAAATCAGAAATGGTGCAGCATTCTGACCATTTAATTAATTCAAAACATCCTCATTCTCATTTTGAGGACATTATTCCATCTAATTATTTTTTTTTCCAGTCTGTCCATTTGGAATGAAAAACAAAAGAATAAAGCTTAATGCCAGCATTTCTCAATGTCTCTCCAAAAAACGTAACTCTGCACTAAATAAAGCCTGGTAATTCAAAAGCAAAGCACTAATATATTCAGCATAAAACAGACAGAGGACCTAGAGCAATAATGACACCACTAATAACTAAAACAGTTATAACAATTAACAACAATTACAATGATAGAGAAGCTAATGGGTATGATCACTGCATTTAAATTGCTAGCAGAGCTGAGAAGGGCTTTTTCTAGAGAAAAAAAAGCAGCATCTTACTCTCTTTATCCTATGTAACGGAAGCTAAACTCCAAGCAACCAAAATATCATAAGAAGAATAGCAACAGACCAAGTTAAAAAAAGTATTGGTTTCTTTTTTCTATTTATTGCAAAGCATTTGTCATTGCATGCCAGGTTCTTTACAACTAGTAACAATCATTTCTCTTGTAACTGAGGCCAAGTTGGTGCTACTGGTGATAGAGTCAATGTCTGAAAATTAGCCTCTATGACGAGCAAAGTTTTAAGGTAAAGAGGACCAGGACATCTCTTTGCCTTTCTCCTTCCTTAGGGACAATAAAACCTGACTGTTCCTTCCAGAGTTCAGCTTATGTTTGGGAGTCACTGGGTAGTGACAGAATTCAGGCTGTGACCAGGGAAAAGTGGCTAAAGGCAGGCCAGCAAGTTATTCACATTTTCTTGATTACTAAAATGATTGTGTCAATAAGGCCTGGCATTAAGTACAACCTCTTAAGGTATGGAAAAGAGAAACAAAACGCGAAGACGGATAAAGCCAGTCCTACGAGAGGATGGGATGGTGGGATGGTGAGACTTGGACAAAAAACGCCAAAGTAGTGACCCTTTGGAAGTGACTTAAAATGTTCTTTAAGCCACGTCAGAAAGGTCCAACATGTTCAGTCCATTCAAGTAAACTCTGATAATTTTCTTTCTTTTTTTTTTCTGAGACAGGGTCTTGCTCTGTCACCCAGGCTGAAGTGCAGTGGCACAATCATAGCTCACTGCAGCCTCGAACTCCTGGGATCAAACTATCTTCCCCCTGCAGCCTCCTGAGTAGCTGGGACTACAGGTGCATGCCACCACACCCAGCTAATCTTTTTAATTTATTGAAAACACAGGATCTCGCTTTGTTGCCCAGGTTGATCTCAAACTCCCGGGCTCAAGAAATTCTCCCATCTTAGCCTCCCAAAGTGCTGGAATTACAGATGTGAGTTACTGCGCCCAGCCTTGATAGTTTATAAACTATTTTGGAAGGAAGCTATGAAAATATTTGCCAAGCCCTCACTGACTATGGCACCAGAGGAGGAAGAGCAATTGGATAATATCATTTACTTATTTCATAGTGCTTTAATCTTGAGTTTTGAAATTACTGTGATCCTAGTGTTATAAGTATGATTTGGAAGTGGAGTACACTCAGATTCTGATTTTCATGTCATTTACTCTTTTCATTGGGCCAAAATTTTAGCTGGTTGATAATCAGCTCATGTTTGGTCTTGGAAAACAGGCTTCAAAAGGTAAGAGCTGCAAACACCTCTGTGGTTTCCCTTTGTTTCTTTCATGTAGTAGTTCACTCTATTGGTAAGCCTAAAGTGAGAAGAGGGCCTCAAAGATGGAGTGGTATAAGCAACCATTTTTTGGCCCTCCTGAAAGCAATCATTTGCTTATAAGACCACAACAGTGTGATCTGTGTCTACTTTTGGCTTAGTGTGCCCACAATTTCAGAGTTGGGGTTGGGGGCAGACTGAGGGAGGTAGGGTGGGAGGGGTCTGTTTCAGGTTTTCCTTGGTCAAGGATTTTATGTATCTAAGGATAATTTGTGCCTCCAGGGTTGCTTTTTATTTGACATAGCACACGCAAACAAATGGCCGTAATTTTTATAAAAACGAACACAGAGGAAGTTTCATTTTTGGTTACCTGGAGGTTACCTTTTCATGATAAGGAGAGGTGATAAACTTATTACCTAAGACCCTTAGTGTTAGACTATTGGGCTGATGGGTTGGAATTTAGTGAAACTCTGAGGTGTTGAAGAGTCACTCATTAAAATAACCCTGTTACTAACAGTTATGCTGTAAACTGAGCTCTTTATAGATTGAGCAATCAATACTACAAGGCTGTGATAGATTTTCTAGGTAACAGAATGAAATAAAAGAAATTACATCTTACAGGGTCATTAACACTCAATAAGGATGAACTGAATCCCTTCCCCCACTATTCTGATAAGATCTAGTTGGGCCTTAAGAATGTTAGCAATTCCATCAGGGAAAAAAACACAGCATTCAAGGAACAGGATCCATCGAGGCTGGAGAAAAGTACTTGGATTTTAAAAGTAACTCTGCTAGCCATAGCATCTTTTGGGAAAAAACGAAGAAGGGAAAGGTCAGCTTGCTTAAATTTTTTTTTCTCCCCAAAAGCATGTTAACACCTGAGAAAAGGCTGGTCACGGTGGCTCATGCCTGTAATCCCAGCACTTTGGGAGGCCAAGACGGTCGGATCGCCTGAGATCAGGAGTTCCAGACCAGCCCGGCCAGTATGGTGAAACCCTGTCTCTACTAAAAGTACAAAAATTAGCCAGGCGTGGTGGCACGTGCCTGTAATCCCAGCTACTCGGGAAGTAGAGGCAGAAGAATCACTTGAACCCGGGAGGCAGAAGTTGCAGTGAGCAGAAATAGCGCCACTGCACTCCAGCCTGGGCAACAGAGCGAGACTCTGTCTCAAAAAACAAACAAACAAACAAAAAAACACGCACCTGAGAAAAACTAAGTAGCCCAAACTTGTGTAGCTTGTCTATGACATAGGAATTCACACTGTCCTAGAGCTCCCTGCCTTTTAAATGCCTTCACTGGGGCTGCCTGCCCTTCCCCCAGACCTCTATCTTTTATTGTTACAAAACTAAATGATGACATTTGGATTTATATATATTTCACCATTTCTATAGTGCCTTTGGAGATAAGGCACTATATAAAATCAATCGATAAATAAGTAAACACAAATAATAAAAATTCCTGCCTCAGATTCTGCAGAGAGAGCAAAAAGTCCTCCTGTTTTTTAATCACTAAGTCACCAATCATAACTGGTGGGAAGTGTAAACCATAGAAGCATATTCAGAGCTTGCTATACTTTAACAACACTTGTTTTGGAGGCAGGAAGCATGAGGAACAAAAGGGTTTTTTTTTTTTTTTTTTTTAAACCTATTTGAATTATAGTTGTAGGAACAGTTAAGAAATAAGGCTCCTTTCACCTCCCAGATATAACCTTAGAGAAAGAGGTGGAAGGAGGAAATGAGATGAGGGAGGAATCTGAAACTGGATTCTAGACTGTGCTAAAAGACCGATGCTTCCTGAACGGAGTTTAATATGAAATTGGCCATAGGAAGCTTACAGTTACTCCACCCAAGCTGTCCACATGAAGCGTTTCTTTTCTGCACTGGTGATAGAAGTTGGTTGAGAAAAGATATATGTGGAACATGGGTGGGTCAGAACAGATTTTCATTTGGAATTCTGGACAGTAAGTAGAAAACAGAAGGAAACAGGTTTCAGAATGGACCTAATCACATGTGTTCGTTATCATGAGGTACTGGCAGCTACACTCACATACTTCCATACCCGCCTCTCCTGCTTTCTTTCTCTCCTGCTTTGGCACATGACTTCTGAGGCTGCATCTTCGTTGTCTCTTCTCTTCCCTGGGAGAAGCTGGACTCTTAGGAAGTTGAGTCCTGAACCTTTTAAGTATTCACTTTCTGTAGAGAATGAACCTAGAAATGGGGGTTTTGCTGGATGGATAAGGAAGAGAAGAAAAAGCACAAGGAAAGGAGAGAGGAGAATGGGAAAAGACAGGGCCAGATAACGGAGAAGGAGCAGGGAGGGAAAGAGGGCAAGAATTCCTAGGTTTAAGATTTTCATAGACTCCCTAAGAAAAATATCAGCCAGTATCTAAATCAGTCATGATTAGGGCTCTGCTGATGGAATGAATGTCCTTGAGGTGGCCCTTGCAATGTGCAGCATTCCTTTACTGACAACCATGGACTAGGTCCTTGGTCCACTTAAGGAGGCTTCAGAGGGGCATCTGACCTTTGAAAGGATGGGCTCACTAACAGCCTGAAGCATGGTTAACAGTCTGGGATGAATAAGATGTAATTTTATATTCAACAAACCTGTTACATATTCATTTCCAAATGTGCCTGGAATCAAACCAGGCCATCAGAAGTCAGCATCACCAAGCAATTCTATCTTTCACCCCGTGTTCACTTTTCAGATCTGACACATTTCCATTCCCCTCTGAACTTGCAATCTCTGGGCCTCTCAGAGAGGAGACATTTCCATTCTTTCCGTTCTCAATCCTCTGATCTCTTAGAGATGAGGCAATTCTATTTTCACTGTACTGATTTAAGAAATACTGATAGGAAAAAATAAATATCTGGTTTGGCTTCCCACCCTCTCTAGGATAAATCTTGGTTGTTCTGGGAACATTAATTGAAGTGAATGGATGGCTGCTTTTAAAGTTTAGGTATTTCCCAGTCACTTTATTTGGGGCTTTGGGGTTCACACACAGATACCCTCTTAATTATTGAGTCCAGTAATTTTTATAGTCTCAGAGAAAAGTGCTTTCTCTAATCAGAACCCCATAATGTCCTACCCAGTGCCTGTGCATTTAGAAGCTCTTATACCTCCTTTTCGTCGAGTGCCACTCTCATCCTCTTCTAGATCATGCTCTTCATCTGGGGAGATAAATGATCAGTATTAGCAATTAGTGGTTCACAGTCTCATCTTTTTTTTTTTTTTTTTTGAGATAGAGTCTTGCTCTGTTGCCCAGGCTGGAGTGCAGTGGAACGATTTTGGCTCACTGCAAATTCCACGTTCAGGGTTCAAGGGATTCTCCTGCTTCAGCCCCCTGAGGAGCTAGGAGTACAGGTGCCTGCCATTATGCCAGGCTAATTTTTGTATTTTTAGTAGAGACGGGGTTGTGCTATGTTGGCCAGGCTGGTCTAGAACTCCTGGCCTCAGGTGATCTGCCCTCCTTGGCCTCCCAAAGTATTGGGATTACAGGTGTCAGCTACTGCATCCAGCCAGTCTCACGTTCTTTATATGGAGAGGTTCCCTTTCTCTGAGCTCATCATATTCTCTTTTTTAAGGAAAGTTTAATTACTGTGTTCTTTTTTTTTTTTTTTTGTGAGACAGAGTTTCACTCTTTGTTGCCCAGGCTGGAGTGCAGTGGCGCAATCTCAGCTCACTGCAACCTCCGCCTTCCGGGTTCAAGCGATCCTCCTGCCTCAGCCTCCCGAGTAGCTGGGATTACAGGCTCACACCATCATGCCCAACTAATTTTGTATCTTTAGTAGAGATAGGGTTTCTCCATGTTGGTCATGCTGGTCTCGAACTCCTGACCTCAGATGATCTGCCCGCCTTGGCCTCCCAAAGTGCTGGGATTATAGGCGTGAGCCACCGTGCCTGGCAATTACTGTGGTTTTTTTTTTTTTTTTTTGAGACAGAGTCTCGCTGTGTCGCCCAGGCTGGAGTGCAGTGGTGCAATCTCTGCTGTCTGCAAGCTCCGCCTCCCGGGTTCACACCATTCTCCTGCCTCAGCCTTCCGATTAGCTGGGACACCTAGCTAATTTTCTGTATTTTTAGTACAGACGGGATTTCACCGTGTTAGCCAGGATGGTCTCGATCTCCTGATCTTGTGATCTGCCCACCTCGGCCTCCCAAAGTGCTGGGATTACAGGCGTGAGGCACCGCGCCCGGCCTACTGTGTTCTTAAAAAAAAATAGTAGGCCGGGCGCGGTGGCTCAAGCCTGTAATCCCAGCACTTTGGGAGGCCGAGACGGGCGGATCACGAGGTCAGGAGATCAAGACCATCCTGGCTAACACAGTGAAACCCCGTCTCTACTAAAAAATACAAAAAACTAGCCGGGCGAGGTAGCGGGCGCCTGTAGTCTCAGCTACACGGGAGGCTGAGGCAGGAGAATGGCGTAAACCCGGGAGGCGGAGCTTGCAGTGAGCCAAGATCCAGCCACTGCACTCCAGCCTGGGCGACAGAGCGAGACTCCGTCTCAAAAAAAAAAAAAAAAAAAAAAAAAAAAAAAAATAGTATTAATTTGTCACCTTCAAACTGGCCCTCTCCTTCCCTTCCCTTTCCTTTATTCATAAGCATGTTGAAGTGCTTATTACATGCAAGACACCGCACTAGGAACTGGGGACAAGCAATAAACAAGACTGTCAGAGTTCCTGCCATTGTGGAGCTTCCAGTCCATTGGATTATTCAGATGTCTATCACCGGAATCCTAATCCTTTTCCTCAAACTCCATTTCTCCTTCTCTCTGGAATTCTCTTCAAAATTATTATCTCTATGAAAGCATTCTCTCCGGTTTTAAGCACTCCAGAGTTAGGATGTTAGAGTGTGTGCGTGTGTGTGTGTCTGAACAACCCTCTGTGACTGGCTGGGTGCGATGGCTCATGCCTGTAATCCCAACACTTTGGGAGGCCAAGGCGGGCGGATCATGAGGTCAGGAGTTGAGACCAGCCTGGCCAATATGGTGAAACCCTGTCTCTACTAAAAATACAAAAATTAGCCGGGCGCGGTGGCGGGCGCCTGTAATCCTGGCTACTCAGGAGGCTGAGGCAGGAGAATTGCTTGAACCCAGGAGGCAGAGGTTGCAGTGAGCCGAGATTTTGCCACTGCACTCCAGCCTCAGTGACAGAACAAGACTCTGTCCCTGGGAAAAAACAAAAAACCCTCTTTGATTAATTAGTCCTTAATCCTTAACGTATCCATCTTTGTTTAGCTGTAATGGAGGCTGGTCATGTACATAATTTTATGTTCCTAGTACTTGGGGCTTGTAGTTATCTTTTTACTGTTTTTATTCAGCCTGCCTTGTTCATTAGAGTATAAGCTCCTGAGGGTAGCTGGAATGGTCTTTTAATTAATTGCCGTAGATTCACAATGGGTTCTAAGTCAATGCCAGTGTCCAGTAAAATGTTTATACGGTCAAAGTCATAACATAATTGGCCTACGTTTCTTAATCCCATTAACCGATTTCATCTCATAACATTACCTGATAAAATAGGAATTGGGCCTTTATAAAGTAAATATGTGTACCAGAATCATATTTAGCCATTTTATACATGGGACAAAGTGAAGAAAAATACACTTGCTATTCTTTTCACTACCACCATGCTCTTTTCCCACTCTCTCACTCACACATATATACACACATGTGCACAGTAGATAGGGTATAATAAGCAATGTTTTGAGGGCTCAATACTCAGCTCCTCCTGGCTACATTTACTTTCTTTTCTCCTGAGTCTTTTTTTTTTTTTTTTTTTGAGACGGAGTCTCGCTCTGCTGCCCAGGCTGGAGTGCAGTGGCCGGATCTCGGCTCACTGCAAGCTCCGCCTCCCGGGTTTACGCCATTCTCCTGCCTCAGCCTCCCGAGTAGCTGGGACTACAGGCGCCCGCCACCTCGCCCGGCTAGTTTTTTGTATTTTTTAGTAGAGACGGGGTTTCACCGTGTTAGCCAGGATGGTCTCGATCTCCTGACCTCGTGATCTGCCCGCCTTGGCCTCCCAAAGTGCTGGGATTACAGGCTTGAGCCACCGTGCCTGGCCCTTCTCCTGAGTCTTAACGACATTTGCTTGTCTTGCTTCTCCATAGTTTTGCCACTAAATGAATCTTTGACATTTCTCTTTCTCTTTTTAAATGTAATGTTTATAGGGCAATATGAGTTCCAGTGTGTCAAACTGGGGAAGTAAGCTCCAAGCTCATAGGTAAGAAGGAGCAGCATAAAAATATGTTAGAATACTATAAAGCATTAAAGGAGTAATTGATTTCAAGTAAGAAAGAGACTGATACGGCCAGTTGTGGTGGCTCACGCCTGCAATCCCAGCACTCTGGTAGGCTGAGATGGGAGGATCGCTTGAGCCCAAGAGTTAGAGACCAGTGTAGACAACAGAGCAAAACCCTGTCTCTATAAAAAATAAAAATAAAAATTAGCTAGGCACAGTGGTGCACACCTGTAGTTCCAGCTACTTGGGAGACTGAGGCAGGAGGATTGCCTGAGCTCAGGTGTTTGAGGCTGATTGCACCACTGCAGTCCAGCCTGGGCCTGGGCAACAGAGTGAGACTTTGTCTCTTAAAAAAAAAAAAAGACTGATACTCTGGGAAATAAAATATATATATTTTTTCCCTACAATATAGTAGGAGAAGGAGCACTTTGACTCAACAGTTCTTATAGCCATGTATGATCTAGCAGCAGAGAATGTTCTACTTGCTACCTGTAGTGCTCCCTCAACCCTACCATGAGGAATAAAACAACCTAAGCTAATTGAGGAGTGAAATCAAATATAAGAAACAGATCATGCTGAAATAAACCACATTAAATATTCTTTGCACATTGTCTTCTCATTACTCGTCCACTTCCTTCCTTTCTTGGCTATGATGTGTTTCCTTTGACATGGGACTAATTTTAGGATTGGAAACATTAGAGGAAAAGTTGGTACATCCTCAGTTTTAGAGATACCTAATAATTTGGATAGAGAGCAGCTCTTTTGTTGATATCAAACAACTCCATCACAAAGACCAATAATTTGCTGTGCTTAGGCACTTTTGCAGAGAGGGTTTATTCTACTGCTGCTGTCTGTGCGCAGCTGTCTCTTCCTCCCAATTCTAATCAATGTAAATTGGGTCAGATCTCCACTGTGAATTACAAATTGGATCCGAAGTTGGAGGGTCACAGTGCTGCTACTCCACCTCCTTCCCACCGCCATTAGATGGGAAGCTTCACCAAAGATCTTTTCTAAATAAATCAGACTTTATTGTAAAACTCGGCTACTGACGAGACATAACCTCATTAGCATTGATTTTAAAATAAATTATTGAAAGTGGCCTGCCTGCTCTTTGCATTTGTAAAATAGGAGAATGTAAATGTATTTGCAATGATAAAAATGAAAACTAAAACTTGATTCCTTTATTCTTTCGGGCAACAGCACTTAATCTAGTCATAATACAAAGATGGAACAATAGAAATGTGTTCTATGCAGTTCAGTTCCAGACCAGATACTCTTGATTTCCACCGCACTTTTGGAATCAACTAGAAAGAAAAAAAAACATTGGCTATAGAGCTTTTATATCATTCACCGCCATTACTAAGCTCTACGATGATGGATGTAAACGGGGAAGCTCCAATCCCCACATCTGTTTTATCTAACACTGTCCTTCCCAGGTGGCTGAAAGTAGGCTCAAATCAAGAAGACTTCCCATTGATGGGCTTGGTGCTATGCCTCTGGGGTCTTTGGAAGATTGGGTAGGGGGCACTATTGCATAGTGAAGGAAAGCACCATTCACAGCTGGTTGTGAAAATTACACCCCTAGACACCTCCCTAGGTTCAGAGGGCACAATACAAACAGGCATACATGTTATCTCAGATCTTTCCATGAGACTGAACAGGTGTCTTTCCAACTCCAGAGTCAAAGACAACTATTATATGGCAACAGAAAAAAAGTCTTGTTGCTCACAAAAAGGGGTGGGTTAAGTAGCTAAAGTTTTCATTTTTATTAATCTGTAATGTGACACTTTAATTTTAAGAGACTATTTTGAAAAAATATTTTTTAGGCTAAAGAGCTTGTTGAATTTCTTTATAAGAATATTATTAGGCATTTCAGCATTATATCTACTGAAATATATCTTCATTTAAGAGTGAATTAAAATTTATGTGCTAGCTCAACTTTAAACAGTAATGGATTATAATGGTCCTTGCTCCTAACAGGGCATATGGGACCCCAACCTTACATAGGTTTTAAACAAATTAACCTCTAAAGATTACTGTCCACTTATCACATTAAATGCTCTATTTGATCCCCAAATATCTCATCTCAATTGGGAAAACAGTTGAAGAAGATTCTGTTAACTGTGCGAACATGTAAGAGAACCACAGGGCATCACAAATGAGCATCAGTATCCGGAGAGTCGATTTCAATCAACATTCTTGGCACAATGTCAGGGACACTAATGAGAGGTTGAGAGGAATAGGACACTGAATCCACCTCAGAGGGACAGAGAGGAGCCAGCAGCTTCTCATGACACCTGGCTCTTTTTTGAAGTGCTGCTCTGACATTCCTCTGACATCGGCTACACTGATATCAGAAAGAATAACATTAGGAAAAAATTACTAAATCAGAAAGAGGAGAAATCACTTACTTCCCCAAACAAAGAAAGTGACAAAAGCTTCAAAAAATGCCAACTGTGTCAATGCGCAACCAGATGTCAAGGCGCTCTGGTGACAGATGCAACAGAAATACAGATAGACTCAAGGTGCAAAGGGGACATGCAGAAAACTAGAAATAAACTGCTCCCCGGCATGCACAGGTATGTTATAAATCCACGGATGTATAGCACCTCGTCAGACTACATGGAAAATACAAGCAAGATGCTAATAACACATTTAATTATCTGTTGTGTATTTGGTTATCTTAACTGTTACCTCAAAATACTTGCATCATATTTCAGTGATATGGGCTTGATGTATAAGATATTAAACTCAATTTGTGCTATCTGCAACACTTGAAATGCGCTGAATTTAACTTCACAAATAATACCTAAGCATCTACTAATTGGGGAGAAAGACCTGAATACAAATCACTGGTGAGGGCTAAAACAAAGCTTAATTCCAGTTGAGTATCTGGGAAGGTGTCACTGAGGAGACATATTTGAGCAGAATGTGTACGATTTCACAGGCTGAAATCAGGGGGATGGTCTAGGTAGAAGAAACAACATGATTCTAGTTTTGGTGCTGACCAAGCAGCACTGTGTGACTTGGGCTCAGTGGGCATGGGAGTAAGAGAGAGAAAAGGCCAGAAGTTCAGAGGAGGCCTGATGATGGTGTTGACTCTTCCCTGATGCTCTTTCTTCATAAACTTTGTATTTTTGGTCTCCATTTTGTTTCATTTCCTTAGACTTCTTATCTTCACTGTTCCCCCTTCCTGTGGGTCTGAACAACAGTACAGGGGGAAAAATAATTCCACAGAATGTTTGTTTCCATTTGACTCAAAATTTTAAAAACTCAGTTATACGCTTTATTTTAAAGCAATCTGGTTTCTAGGTCTATAACAACACCCTGGGGCAGTGTGGGCAGCATTGGAATGTGCACAGAAATTCCCAAAGAGGGCTCTTCATCTCTCTTTCCATTTGCTCTTCTGAAATCTCTCTAGAGAACACAGCCGGATTCTGTTGCCATTGCAGCTGCTACAAGGCCCCAGTTACAGCACTTCAATGGTCTCAGACGTCTTGCTGGATCCCAGCCTTGAGACTCCAGACAAAGAGAAACCTGATAAAAGTTGTCCTTTTATGGAATCTTGAATCATGGAGCTGGGCCTATGCTGGCCTGTAAAATAACTTCGGGGGTGGTGGTGGTGGTGAGAGAGGGCTCAGAAAAGCCTCCCATTTTCTACATATTGCTTTAGCATTTCTTTGTGGTGGTTCCCTGCAGTTTAATCTACTGCAAATGAGATCCTAAAAAAATCAAGGGCCCGCAAATGCTCAACACGGATGTTCAGAAATCCCACCAGATACCAACCTTGAAACCATATTTTCCAGGACTAACGTTTTTGTGGCCTGGCTGAAAACCTTGAGTGCTCTGGTTTTCCCTCATGGGGAGAAGAGTGCTAGCCATGTAGCAAATGCTAATTATCCCATGATTAATGTGATGGAGTGAGTTTAATGTGATGACCCATACATTATTTTGATTACAAAAAAACATTTTTTATTGACTTGGTATGCGTTACATACACTTTTCTCCCTATTAGGAAGCCCATCTAAATTATACTCTGGAAGGAAGGTCTCACTTACATGGCTTTCCCTATAGAGACAGTGAGGGCTTGTGTGGGACCCATCCCAAAAGGGAGGATTAGCAGAACCGTCAATGTTAAATATCCTCCACAAAGCACTTTTACCTGTTATAATGAAACAAATGTTAGAGGCCCACGTCATTTGACTCTTGAGGGGTATGCAATGTTAGCACAATCCAACGGTACTGTAGGCTGTCCCTCCACCCAGCACCTGGCCTTGCAGTAAAAATGGGCCTGAGCAGAAGGTGCACTTCACATTCCATCTGCTCAGGATTTTCAATTTCACCTGCTCCATACACATAGCTGGAAACAACCAACGGGACTGTCTTGGGTCTGGTTTGAGAGGGTGGGGACCTAACCATCCCCAGTTCTTCAAGGAGGTAACACTTCCTGTTTAAACACCATCACATTAATAACAGCCAGCATTTACTGAGTACTCACTGTATGCCATTGTTTGCCAGGGCTCTGTGCTAAGAACTTTACACATGTCAGTTTTAGACTCCTCACCACATCCCTCTGAGACAGCTACTATTGTTTTCCCTGTTTTACAGGTAATATAATCAGACAGAGAGAGGGCAAGTAACTTGCTCAAGGTCTCACAGTTAGCAGGTGGCAGAGCAAATCCATCCTGATTTAGGGTCAGTATCTGTGCCTAGGATACCATTGCTGTCCCATGTGCCGCTGCTTGGTAGGTGGTCTTATGAGAGGGCAGCAGAAGGGAGACAGTGTTAGGCCCCCTCACATTCCCTTCTCAATTTCTCCAGGTGTGGCACTACGCAAAATTCAAATAGCAAGTTCAGAAGCAACAGCTGAGTGGAGTGGACAGGAAACTGGGTGATGGAAACTTGCGGCTGAAATATTCATATCATAATTAAATGCCAATATATCCCACCTCCAACTCTGTCTCTAGGAACTGTGATGGACAGAGGCTTATGGGAAAGAACCAGTTGCCTGGGTACAGTGTTGTCCTTTGGAAACTGGGTGCAATTTAGCTGTTGTTTCCCTAATCTGCAGAAAGAGATCCTGGATTTCCTACTGTGTGGCCTTCCTCACTTCCGATGGGCAGCTGTTGTGGATAGAGGTTAAATGCACCCACAGACCAGTCTTCATGCCCTTGGGGCCACTCCAACATACCAGCTGGTGGGAATTTTGGAAAAATGCCCTGATACTCTGGGCGGTGCTGCACTGGCCAAGGGGAGGAGTTTAGGAGGCAGGAGAAAGATGGTCATTAGGAAGCCAATCATACCTTCACTGCCCACTCCTGGGGTAAGGTGACAGTCCCAAACTCATCTTATTTTTTGAGACCTCTTTTTATTCTCCTTTGCTCTGTGTCTCTGAGCATCAGCCCCCTCCTTCCTGGCTCCTTTGAAAACGAAACATGGTGCAGAAAAAGGCCCTTTCTTTCCACCCCAGAAAGTTCACTGAGGTTTTCCCAGAGCACTCTTCCACAGTTGTAACCCAAAGTGGAGTGTCACGCGGATATTTCCCCAAGCCTGGGCAGGAGTGAGCAGAATGTGAGCTCACTAAGAAGATTCTGGCCAAGTTGGGGAGTGTATCTCCTTTTAGAGAGTATTGTGAATTAGATCCATTTCTGCACCCTGCTGTTGCAATGGAGCCAACTGTGAAAGGGAAGATTCTCAGAGGAGCTGTGTTTTAATGTAGCAATTTGATTCAATTTTCCACTCTATAAAATTACCCATCACTGCTCGTTGCTTTCTAACAGACACCTTCACTCTTAATTTAACAATCCTATCGAATTCTGCCAGGGAAATTGGAAAAATTTATCACCTGTGAAATTTTATTTTCCTTTGGTTGTATCTGTTTTTGTAAAACTTCATTAACGACGATGACTTGCTGAGGAAATTATCATTTTTTTTAACGTCAGACACAAGACACAAGAAATGGCTCGACCTCAACCAAGATATCATTTGCATAATAAAACACAACAAAAAGGCTGGAGAAGTCAGGACTGGCAGAGGCTGGAAGTGCTAGGAGAAGAAGCAGGCTCTCCTTGGTGGGTGGGTGAAGTCCTCAGCAGGGCAGGGACATATGGCCACGGTCCTGCCCCTTGACTCAGGAAGCAATGATGTAGTTTCCTCCCCAGGAAGAGATGAATGTAGTGTGGTGAGGGTTGGATGCTCTTCTTAGGAAGCCTTGAAATGCAAGTTGCTTACTGATTATGCTTTCAGCAACCAGCCTGTCTTCAGGGACCTGAGTGTTAGATTCACCTTAGTTCTTAGGTTCATCTGGGATTGAGGTTCATCTGGGTTCATCTGGGATCTAAATTGCTATAAATTTAAGCTTAACTTGAATTTCTCCGCAGAGCACTGAACTCCTGGCAAATTTCCATAGGAATGATCTTTCTGAATGGACTTGAAGATTAGTGTTCCTGTGGTCTAACTACTTCACAATTAAAAGGCTCAGGCTTTGGTTCTCCACCGTCTGACCCCCACTGAGCTCTGCACCGTTCACCAGCTGCTGTTATTCCCACCAGACATGGCTATGCAGAAGCAGTGATGACTATACATTTTTTGAGATGCTAGTTTTCATGCCTTTGGAAGAAAGGAAATATATAAAGCAGACCTGCTGTAATGATGAGCAGATAAAACATGTTAGGGTTATTTTTAAGAGATGTGATTTAACTCATGGTATATCTGAACTAGGTAATAATGAGTTGTTCTCTATCAAGGTTTACTATCAAGGTTTGGTCTATCAAGGTATTACTAAAAGATTTGTCAGCATTTACATATTTCAGTTTTGAAATCCTTCATAATTTTGAAGCAATTTTCCTTATTCTTACAACTACACACCAAAAAGTTGAAACTAGAGAATTTTGATGACTCATCCCAAAGCTCACAATAAACCAATAAAAACCAATGTAAGTATTCTTGACTCTTTAACCTGGTGGACACATGTAATAAGTTACTTCACATGGCATGGATAGAAGACACTCTCTAATCAAATTCTTCTTGCTCCCATGGCAAGGCAGAGCCTCATTACCCGCTTTCCTACAATCTCATAAAGCTTCCCACATTATCTCCTTCAGAGGATGAAGGTTCTATTTGGCTTATTTTGGAATTTTCAAAGTTATTATTCTTCCTCCAGGTCATGAGTTTCCGAAACTAGCGGAAGATAATCAGAGGACAAAATTTCTCACCTGGCAAGACTTCATAAATATCTTCTTCTTCTTTCTCCTCTGTAGGCTCTTTTATCCCCACACTCCCAGGCAAGATAGTGGGTCTGCACTGGGAACCAGAACTTGGGGAGTCAAAACCATCAATATCATCATATGTCTCTTCTTTTTCTTCTTCCTCCTCGTCCTCTTCATATGGAATGGTTAAGGAGCTCAGATCTGCCAGGGCAAAGATGAGAATGAATCAAGAAACAGAGAAAAAGAAAATAATAAGACAGGAAAGGAAAGAGGGAGAAGGAGGAGGAGGGATGAGAGTAAAATATGTCAAAAGAAAATGAAACACCAGGTTAAATGCTATTATATCTAATGTGGGCTTTGGTGGCAGGAAATCTACAGAAAAGGCCGGAATAGCACTGCATCAGGTTTAAACCATCAGCATAAATCCTTCCTTGCAATAAAACTTGATCAGGGTGAAGCAGCCTGAAAAGTATGGGTGTGTGAATGAGAACAGGAGGCGAATGGAAGAAAATAGGCCAGAAGAGGAAAAGCCAGTGTGCTGCGCACAGCTCATCAAGTAGAAAACTGGAAGGGTGAGTGAAGGCTTGCAGTCCTCCAGGGAGCTCAGGCCATGGGAACTAAGGTGGCCTCTGTAGGGTGTTGGAGCTGTCAGAAGCTCATATCCCCAGTGATTTCACTGCAGAATTTCAGACAAATTTGTTTGCAGAGAAAAAAATGGGCAACAGTGGAAGAGAAAAAGAAATGGGGTATGGAAAAATATAACAGTAATACAACACCAAATAGAATGGCTGAACAATGCAGTTACCATGTCCTTTTGCAACTGCACAGTCTAGCTGACCTTAAAGTGGGTCACTGCATAGAAGGTGTTGAGCCATTACAGCACTGGGGAGCACCAGGGCAGGAGAGGGAGATTGGTTTTTTATTTTAATGGGGAACTGGGTATGTTCATTCTCTGATGTGTACTACAAAGTGCTCTCTGAAACCCTGCTGAGGGCCCTCTGTAGGATGGGCGATTGCAGTCAGCCTACTCTGGGGAAGGAAAGGATGGAGAGACGTCCAATGTTCATTTCAAAATGCAATAAAACTGTTTGGCTTGATTAGGCTTTTAATAAAGATTTTGCAACAATTTTCATCTGAATTTTGGTGCCACCACATAAGAGGAAAAGATCAAAAACACATTTGTGGCTTAAACCATATGTTATTATTTTGTTTGTTTTAAAATAAAATGGAATGAATAATTTCTTCAATGTGGGATTCTGAAAGTACCACAGGGTACAGCTCAATAAAGCTGCTTTGAGTTTTATTGAGGTTTACACACTTAGGGGTATATTACACGCATAAATCCAAGGCACCTAGATGAGAGTGTACCCTGTAGTCTTGCCATCAATGTTCATGTTTGCCTAGTTCCAGTCTATTATACGTGACGCTGTTGGTAGATGCAATAGTTTGTTTTTGTGATAGCAAAGGCATAACTGAGTAAAACAGGCAATTCTTGTAATTAAAGCTCTGGTGCTTCCTTCTTTTTATCCACAATAAAATCTTATAGCAGAATAAAACACTGAGATGAAAAGGCTTGGCATTTTTAGGTTGACGTGTGTCTTTCTAGGTCTTGGGCCATGTATAAAGTCGGTGTTTCTGCCTTTCTGCAGAACAGAGGTAGGGTCCTGCCATGATGGTAGGTAAGGATTATCTAATACCAAGTGACTCACTCAAGGTTGGCTTCTTCTACCTGACAGGCCACTCCCGGATAAGGCTTCCCTGGCCACCGTTTCTGCTTTGCCTACAGGCTGGCCAGCAGAGGGTACTCTAAGAGCAGTCATTTACCATCTTCAGGCAGGACTCTTCCCACCCCAAAGCAAGGAACATCTTATTGCGGCGTGGGAAATAGCAATTTGTTTCTAATGTCCAATGTCTCTGAAGACCATCTAGATTGGTTTAGATTTCTACTTCCTCCTAAGACTAAAATAAGAAGATTTTGAACCTCAATTGCAACTAGATGACTTTAAGTTGGATATTATCAATTTCCTTTCCAGAATATACGGGGTTAGGAGACACTGAATTGGGCTGAGCTGATTTTTAGAATCTTCTTGTCTAGTGATTTTGAATATTACAGACTTGCCTGTAGGTAGGTGGATGAGCTATGATACCAGAGGTCCTCCCAAGGTTGATACCATCTTTACCTTCTCATTCACACATAGTACTATCTGTTGTTGTAATATGGGGAATGTGGTAGGAAAGGCAGAGGTGAGAAAGGGCAGAAAAAATACATACTGAAGTCTATAGATTATATTTATGCAGCATAACTTCAACTGCAAATGAACTCAGGTATTATTTCTGTAACAGTGACACTTACCTTTTAACAAGAAACTTATTTGATCCACCCAGTCTCTGGCTTCTGCTGGACTAGTAGCTGTAAACTACAGAAAAATCAGTGAATTAATTTATCACTGTCACTAAAATTTCCATGAATCTTGACAGAGATGTCTAAGGGGGAGGAACCACTGAGTTTCAGAGTCAAGTTTAAAGCTCAGGATTCTCTGCCTGATTAACATACAGAAAGAAGACCAAATATTTCACTCAAACTGATTTTTTCCTTGTGCAATTTTGCATATCCAGAGATGACAGCTTTTTGAGTCCAGACATTCATGTCCATGTGCATTCTTTCATTTGATTATCTATTCCTTCATCAGGCATTTATTTGAGAAAAGTTTACAAGAAAAAAAAGCAAACCAACCCCCACACACGAAACGGGAACACTACAAAGGAGGCACATTTGGTAACAACTGGATATCAAGAGGAGACCGGGAGCACCTATTGTTGCCTAGAGTGGGTCAGAGTGGCTTGCTAAAATAATACCCTTTTGGTTGGATTTTAAAGAAGAGTTGGTGGAAACTGGTGGACAGAGTTGGACATTTTAGGTAGGGAGGCCCATGTGCAAAAGAACAGGAATGAGAACATGACTTATGGGGAAGGCTGGCAGATCAGTTTGACTGGAGAACAATAACAGATGAAGTTGGAGAGTTGAGGGTCAGAGAAGAGTTGGTAAAAGGGCTCTGAGTACTAGGAGCTCAGAGTTAAAATGTAGGCAACGGGAAGCCACTATCAGCTCTAGCAAAGGGAGTGGGGGATTCTTTCAATAGCTGTGAGTAGGAAGGATTGGAATAGAGAAATCTGGAGATAGAAGACCAACTGGTCCTCTGGATGAAGTGACAGGAACTTAACCATTGTGATAGCTGTGGGAATAAAGAAGAAGGGAAAGAGCCGAAGGATATTGTAGAAGAAGAATCCATGGACCATGGTAATGATTTGGATTCAATAGGCCAAAGAAAAGAAGTAAATACATTCTGATTTACAAAATAGGCCAGTCAAGCATCAGCCCTTAGTAAGTTTTTTATTTTAAATGAATCAACTTGAAATAATTGTCCCTGAAAAATATTTTAATTATCTGACCATTAAGGTAAGGTAAAGATATCTGCTACACAAAGAAACTGGATTCCTGCATAATACTTATTAATAGACATTGTTATTCTTGATTTCTTAAAAACAAATTTCTATAAAAACATTTCTAGAAATACTGGTTTAGACTTGTTACATAAACTTTTATCTGGATGTGTTAGTATCAGAATATAATAATAAAAATAACTAGGAACATATTCAGTGCATAGATCTATTTTATATATATTCATAAAGGACTATAAAAAATTTTAATTCAAATTTTTAAAAATTTCTGGAAATTACATAATGAAGACCTAGGTCCTTTAACAAAATAAGAGTTAAGATACTGTAGAAATAAAAAGAAGAATGCTGAGAAAAGTCTGAAGACTAAAAGTGTTATTTAAGTGGTTAATTTACTCTTAGTATGGTGTTTTCCTTTTTCATAAGCTAAAGTTTTTCTAAATTGCTTTAATAAAATTGTAATAAGATAAACATTACCAAAGAGCAGAAAACAATACACACACACATGCAAACATACATTTTTGGTGAAAATCACTATATTTCCACAGTCAGAAATTTTTAAATTTTATTGGTCATTCAGGATGAAGATGGCAAAAATAAAATGAAACAAATTAATTTTATAATGAGGTAAAGATTCAAACTGAGCATAGTAAGGAATAAATCTTTCATGCCCCAACCAGGTCCTCTAGTCCTTCAATTATTATTATTACTAACTATTGTCACCAATACCTTAGAAATCCTTCCAGAGATATGCAAATCATCTACATACAGGAAGATTATTTTGGATAGCAAGATGAACATGGGAAAATAATTTTTTTTTCACTCTACAGTTAGATCTTCTTTTTTTGGGTTTTATGGGAGGAAGTGAAGAAAATCAGTTGAAAAATAAAGAGAATGGGAATTTAAACCATAAAATCAGAGACTATAAGTAAGGAATTGGATTGTGTGCTGCAACTGACAAGCATCTCACCTATGAATTGAAATTGAGAAGGGGAGGAATGAAGGATGGAAGCCAAGCAAAGTCTGTATCTAGGATGAGAGTGGCAACAGAGGGGAGGGTGTGGCATAGCAAATGTGAAGACATGTCAAGAAATAGGGTCTTAGTTGGTATGAAATGAGCAGGTAACAAAGAAAGGCTGGAACCCAGCATAGCAACCATGGCTCACATGCAACACGAAAGGAAACTGCAACACCAACAAGGATCACCATCTCCTCGGTGCGTCCTACCTCATAGCTGCGCCTATCCTGGGAGGTCAGTTCAAAGCAGGATTCTTTCTTGGAATCTCTTCGCAGGTGGGGGGCCATCCGAACACTGTAGCCCTTAATGAGGAAGGTCCCTTTGGGCTGCTTGCCTGCAAGACAGGAAAGCTCCCTGTATCCCTAGAGAGATGCAACTGCCAAGGGAAGGCATCTTCTCTGGTATGTAAAATAAAAGCACAGAAACAGCTGTTACATCCCTGAGGAACCACAATAGTCAAGGAAAGGTTATTAGAGAAGCTTAAGAAGAGGCTACTGCGACAGTAAGGCAGATATCACTGCCAAGCTAGGGAAATGCAACGTGAAAGGTTATTTTGCCAAAAGAGTACAACAGAGACAGAGAATTTATTAGAATGTTAAGAGATCTATAATAACAGAAAGAAGGAATTATTACAGCAGGGAGAGTGTGGCTGTAAATGTGAGGCTCTTGAAGGCTATTATAGAGCTGAAACATTATTATCAGGGCCAGCAGAGCTCACATTTGAGGGGAGGGACAGCAGCACAGGGGGGCATTATAAGGTCCCAGAATTGCCTCCCATGCCCTATGTAGCATTTGGGCTAAACTTCTCTCCCCCTTCCCTGCTGGTCAGGTGGGAATTTATGCTAGAGGGAGAATGATTAAAACTCAGTATTTATCCTCCTTGTAAGAGGTCAACCTGAGAAGTAGCAGAATAATGTTGAGTATTATTAGATGACGAGGAAGGAGACAAAAGGAAAAGGACCCTAAGTGAAGAGAGACTTCTGCTTGTTACTACCAAAAAAAAAGTGTTAGAAACAGAAAAAGAGGAGGTGGCTCTCAAGAATTTTTTGTCCTCATTGTGTGGTTCAGGCAGAACACATAGAGAATAGGAACCACAGTGTCTGGGATGCTTTGAGCTCTATATCATGTGAAATGAATTGCTTAATAAATGCTTTTTGATGATGATAATGATGAGAAGGATGGCAGTGTGCTGACAATATTAAAAAAGAAAGAAGAAGATAAAAGACTCTGTCCTCACCTGGTTGAGCTAAAAGAAATACACAAACACTATTCTTACTAAGAAAATGTCATGGGCACAATAAGAAATAACTGGCAAGAAGGGAGCCATGGAACAGTGCTTTTTGACACCAGAATCTTTTTTGTTAAAGTATCTCTCCTTGTTCTAACCGGCCACTAAAATGTTTTGTTGTTTCTTTGGTCACCAGATTTTATTTCACCCTGATGGCAAAATGGTCAATAAAAGCCTCTGAGTCTCTTGCTCTTACTGTCCCCCCTCCTTTCTCACCGTGAGTATGGAAGATTCTGAATGAACAGATGTGACACACCTGGTTTTATATCTAGATATGCCAACCACTTATTTAAATGCAAAAGAAATGATGAACATATTTACAGTGACAAATGGCATATTAGTTTGAAGGTTTAAAATAAGAAAAGAACAACTGGCTGGGTTGTATGCCTATAATTTAGAGGAGAAATTGTGGTTGCTGGGTTTGAGAGCGGGTTGGGGGTTGGAAGGACACATGGGACTTGTAGCTCAGTTTACAAACTATGCTGTTATCCTTTCCAAACAGGGCTTTAGCCTTTGCCCCTAGATGGGAAAGGTTCTGAGGGATGTAGGATGGTGAAAGCTAGGCAAAGGTCTGTGATAACTACTGCAGGCAGGGAGGCAGCATGAGGCAATTGCTACCAAGCCCAAGGGCAAATCTGAAGGATTTCAAGTAACTTAGCAAAGATTCAGTGTTTTAAGAAAGAGTCTCAGCCGGGCGCGGTGGCTCAAGCCTGTAATCCCAGCACTTTGGGAGGCCGAGGCGGGCGGATCACAAGGTCAGGAGATCGAGACCACAGTGAAACCCCGTCTCTACTAAAAATACAAAAAATTAGCCGGGCGCGGTGGCGGGCGCCTGTAGTCCCAGCTACTCAGGAGGCTGAGGCAGGAGAATGGCGGGAACCCGGGAGGCGGAGCTTGCAGTGAGCCGAGATCGCGCCACTGCACTCCAGCCTGGGCAACAGCGTGAGACTCCGTCTCAAAAAAAAAAAAAAAAAAAAAAAAAAAGAAAGAGTCTCGTTCTGTTGCCCAGGGTGGAGTGCAGTGGCGTGATCTCGGCTCACCACAACCTCCACCTCCTGGGTTCAAGCGATTCTCCTGTCTCAGCCTACAGGCACCTGCCACCATGCCTGGCTAATTTTTGTATTTTTAGTAGTAGAGACGGGGTTTCACTGTGTTGGCCAGGTTGGTCTTGAACTCCTGACCTCATGATCTGCCTGCCTTGGCCACCCAAAGTGCTGGGATTACAGACGTGAGCCACTGTGCCTGGCCCGAGGCTGTAGTTCTTTCTACTACCTTAGTACTGCAGGTGCAGGAAGTACAAAGGCAACTGGGTGGGTGTCTGATTATTCCCTACATTGGATATCCAGGCACTGGGAGAGGACTAAGTTTGAGGAAGGAATAAGAAAGGAGAAACAGAAAATGACTGCAAGGAAAAAAAAAGGCTCTACTCAATCTGTATCGCTGGCCTCTGTTCGAAGGTGCACAGCACAAGAAAGCCCCAACAAGAATTGATGCTTTTTTTTTGAGACAGAGTCTTGCTCTGTCACCCAGGCTGCAGTGCAGTGGCGCGATCTCAGCGCAACCTCCGCCTCCCGGGTTCACGCCTCCTGAGTAGCTGGGACTACAGGCGCTCATCACCACGCCTGGCTAATTTTTTGCATTTTTAGTAGAGATGGGGTTTCACTGTGTTAGCCAGGATGGTCTCCATCTCCTGACCTTGTGATCCGCCCACCTCAGCCTCCCAAAGTGCTGGGATTACAGGCGTGAGCCACCGCGCCCAGCCAAGAATTGACGTTTTTTAAATTTTGTCTCCCTCTTGTTTCTTAGAATTACTCCTGGGGCAGTCCAACTCTGTAGAAGTGTATCCCCTATTCGAAAGTTTGCATTCATCTATAGTAATAATTTTTAGCTTGTATTTATTTGTAATTGCCTCCTATTGTGCTTATATCCTCTATTCCTTTTCATAAATCAATCAATTACGTTAAACATGGATGGGAGGTCTTCTAGGGTTAGCTCATGAGTGTTGACTTGATTAAGTCAGTGGTGGCTCATTAAGAAACTATCTCTGGCCTGAGTCAACACTTCACTGCTGCTGTCATCTGGCTGAAGGGCGTGCCTTGGGTACAGCAACCATTTGGGTCTCAATATTCTATGGCTATAGGAATGTTCACTGGACTACTTACTTCCTAGTAGTCATTAGGATAAAGCTGGGAGCATGCCCTTAGGGGGTTCAATTTCTGGGCCATTGTTTAAGTTCTTTAAGTCTTTCTCAGAATTAATTTATTTCAATATTTTAGCTATGGTATTGATACCTGTAAAGAGTTTGAAGTTCTTTTTATTTTTATTTTTTAAATCAAAACATTCAACTTTGATAATGTATTGCTAATCATAATAAAAGATAACCCTTTGATGTGCTGACCACACTCTTAGTGTTTAAATGTGAAATAATTTCTAAATTGGGTTCTGCTTTTTCGGTGATGGGCAAGGTATTATTTGCCCATGCCTATTTCTTTCCTAAGCATGTCCCTTTATGGGTATTAGTTAAGGACTGCTATCTTGAGATCTAAGTGCTTGAGAATTTACGAAGTGTTTGCATCCAGGAGTGAGATGCTGCTGTGTAAATGAAGAACACTTACTCTTCTCATTAGCATAGTAGTAGAAGAGACCTCTGCTGACAACACACCATCGCTTCTGCCACTCCGATCCAAAGAAACTATGATCTAAACAGAACAGCAGTAGGGGACATAAATTCAGGTAACTACCATCACTGAAGAGTCTGTAAAATCCAACAACATACAGTCCAGTGTGTTATTGTTTTATTTCCCAGGTTAATGGACTGTAAAACCCTCCTTTTCACTCCCACAGGTTATCCCATATTGACTCAGGGTCCGGGGGACTAGCTCAGTTAAAGGTCCAAGTTCTAAACAGGGGTGCCTGCTCTGTGCCCCACAGCTGTCTTTTTATCTAGCCTCCTTTATATCTTTTGGGTTCTTATCTCATCTTGTACATTTTCAAATTCTCCATTATATCTTTATGTGTTGCCTTTGACAAAGAAAAATGATTCTCCAGGCCATGGCCATGAAAGAGCTTTTTTTTTTTTTTTTTTTTTGTGCTGAGCCAATTTGCCTGTTGAGTGTTAAACCTGAGATGCCAACTCTAGTGGTACCTATTCTAATTAAATGAGTTAAAGGTCAAGAGTTGGGTTTGAAGGCAGAAGTGGTGGCTCAGGTCTGTAATCCCAGCACTTTGGGAGGCTGAGATGGAAGGTATGCTTAAAGCCAGGAGTTTGAGACTAGCCTAGGCAACAAAGTGAGGCCTTGTCTCCATAAAAAATAATAAAATATCCAGGCACAGTTGTGCACCTGTTGTCCCAGCTCTTTGAGAGGCTGAAGTGGGAGCAATTGCTTGAGCCAGGATTGGAGGCTGCAGTGAGCTATGATGGTACTACTGTATTCCAGCCTTGGTAATAGAGGGAGATCCCATCTTAAAAAAATAATAAGTAAATAAAAAAGGCCGGGTGTGGTGGCTTATGCCTGTAATCCCAGCACTTTGGGAGACTGAGGCAGGCAGATCAGTTGAGGCCAGGAGTTTAAGACCAGCCTGGCCAACATGATGAAATCCTATCTCTGCTAAAAATACAAAAAATTAGCTGGGCATAGTGGTGCACACCTGTAGTCCCAGCTACTCGGGAGGCTGAGACAGCAGAATCACTTGAACCAGGAGGTGGAGGTTGCAGTGAGCCAGGATCACACCCATGGCACTACAGAGCGAGACTCAGTCTCAAACAACAACAACAACAACAAAAACAAAAAACAAAAGAGTTGGGCTTGTCTGAAATTTGAAAGTAGGCTGCTTCACATATGATATAAAAACTACCCAGTGGGAGCACACTGAGAGATAAGGACAAGAACACCATTCATTGATTCAATAAGTTTTATTAAGCACCTGTCACATACCAGGCACTGGGGATAGAGAGGTGAGCAGGATATAACCATCCCTATCTTGATGAAGCTTATGGTCTACTCAAGGCTGGGACATCTCTCTTTAGCCTACACACAAACACCAGATTCCTTTCCTTTCCTTGCATTACTTTTGCCTTGTATCTGCCTAGCACAGTACCGGGCACAGAGAAGGCACCCAATATGTTAGCTTTCTTTTTCCTCACTTCCCTTCCCTTCCTGGAATGTTCTGAAATCTGTGGGTCTGACCATTACCTTTGCTTTTCTTCTCCAAGTATCCTTGCTTGATTATGTTATCAAGTTCTTGAGCTCCTTTTACGATGTCTTCCATTCCTAAAAGGACCAATGGCAAAGTGCTTTATTGAAACCTGGCAAAATTTTCATTTATTTAGGCTACTTTAGATAATTCACATTAATAACAGAGTACACAAGGGCAATTGCTTAAACACAGTACAAAATAAAACAATTTCTATATGATTGGAAGGAAAAGTAAATTTTCTTGCTTTTTCTTTCTTTTTTTTTTTTTTTGAGACAGAGTCTTGCTCTGTCACCCAGGCTGGAGTGTGATGGTTCTATCATGGCTCACTGCAACCTCTGCCTCCCAGGTTCAAGCCATTCTTGTGTCTCAGCCTCCCAGGTAGCTGAGACTACAGGCATGCGCCGCTACACCTGGCTAATGTTTTTTGTATTTTTAGTAGAGATGAGGTTTCACCATGCTGGCCAGGCTGGTCTTGAACTCCTGACCCCAAGTGATCCGCCCACCTCGGCCTCCCAAAGTGCTGGGATTACAGACGTGAGCCACTGCACCCAGCCAATTTTCTTTCTTTTCAATTATATCTAATGCTAAAATTGCTTAAAACGATCTAAATATACATTAATTTGTAGTAGGTGAGGTAGCCTAAATATGTACTGATAGGCAGGAAAAGGACCCCAGAAAATTAAGAATTTTTTTTTTTTTTTTTTTTTTTTTTTTTTTTTTGAGACAGAGTCTCTCTCTGTCACGCAGGCTGGAGTGCAGTGGTGCGATCTTGACTCACTGCAAGCTCCACCTTCCGGGTTCATTCCATTCTCCCGCCTTAGCCTCCCGAGTAGGTGAGACTACAGGCGCCCGCCACCATGCCTGGCTAATTTTTTCTTTTTTTGTATTTTTAGTAGGGATGGAGTTTCACCATGTTAGCTAGGATGGTCTCAATCTCCTGGCCTCGTAATCTGCTCACCTCGGCCTCCCAAAGTGCTGGGATTACAGGTGTAAGCCACTGCGCCTGGCCAAAATTAAGAATTTTTTTATGGATATAAGTTCCAAATTGGATAAACCTCACTGAGATAATCAAAAGTCAAATGAATAACTACCAGCACAGACAGCTTTAATGAGTAATAGACTCCACCATAAACATAGTCACCTAAGAGGGAGCAATAAACACACACTCAATTTTTTTTTTCTTTTAATAAACAGCCACCTCTGTGAACATAAATTTTTTTAAGTTCATACAAGAAGGGCTATGCAAGCTGAACTTAGCAATAACTGCCAAATCCTGATTTCTTAAAAGTACGGGAAAGAGGCCGGGCCCAGTGGCTCACCCTGTAATCCCAGCACTTCGGGAGGCTGAGGCAGGCAGATCATGAGGTCAGGAGTTCGAGACCAGCCTGGCCAACATGGTGAAACCTTGTCTCTACTAAAGATACAAAAAATTAGCTGGGCGTGGTGGCGCACACCTGTAATCCCAGCTACTCGGGAGGCTGAGGCACGAGAATTGCTTGAATGCAGGAGGCAGAGGTTGCAGTGAGCCGAGATCATGCCATTGCACTCCAGCATGGGTGATAAGGCGAGACTTCATCTCAAAACAAAACAAAACAAAACAAAAAAGTATGAGAAAGAATCTAAGAACTGTAGAAGGCTTCACAATACCCTGAAATTTACATCAGCCTTTAATCGTATGCTGCTAACATTCTTGGCTTTCAATTAGCCTGGTTAGGTACAAATTTATTGAGAAGTCAAGATCCTAATCCATCTTCCTCCACTGGGGTTTGTACTTACTTCACAGAAGGGAGGGACAAAGGATAGAGACAAAAAGGAATTTACTTCTCAAAAAATAAAATGAAAGAAGAATGAAAAATAAAAGCCTCTTTTAAGAACACACTCTACATTTCTTAATTAGGCAAAAGGAAGGTGTATAACTGTATATTTTTAAACGAAGAATGTTGTTTTTACCTAAATCAATCTGGCCTGGTATATGACAACATAAAAAACTCAAGGATAGAGTCCAAAAACTCGCCAGCCAAGCAAATAATTATGCTGAACCCCCTTTGACACTCTGTAATTGGATGTCCCTGGTACTCCCAATTCTTAGTCCTTTAATACCTGTTTTTCTCATTATTCGGACCTTGTGTCTTTAGTTTCTCAATTCATACAAAACCACACTCAGGCCGTCACCAATAATTCTATATGACAAATGCTCCTTCTAACAACCCCACAATATCATCCCTTACCCAAAAATCTTTCTTCAGTCTAATCTCTCCCACTCTAATCCCTAATCCCGCTTGAAGCAGCCCTGAGAAACATTGCCCATTATCTCTCCACACCACCCCCAAACATTTTTGCTGCCCCAACACTTTACCACTATTTTGTTTTATTTTTATTATTAATATAAGAAGACAGGAATGTCAGGCCTCTGAGCCCAAGCTAAGCCATCATATCCCAGTGACCTGCATGTATACATCCAGATGGCCTGAAGCAACTGAAGATCCACAGAAGTGAAAATAGATTAACTGATGACATTCCATTCCATTGTGATTTGTTTCTACCCCACCCTAACTGATCAATGTTCTTTATAATCTCCCCCACCCGTAAGAAGTTTCTTTGTAATTCTCCCCACCCTTGAGAATGTACTTTGTGAGATCCACCCCATGCCCCTAAACCTACAAGAACTCATGATAATCCCACCACCTTTGCTGACTCCTTTTTCGGACTCAGCCTGCCGGCACCCAGGTGAAATAAACAGCCATGTTGCTCACACAAAGCCTGTTTGGTGATCTCTTCACATGGACACGTGAAAGAGAAGGTAATTGGGCTAGTGGTATTTTAGCATTTACTCCTTTTAGTCCCAGAACCCAAATCTCTTTTGGATTGTCTTAAATAATTTATGAAGCAAACCAAGTACAAAACAAAGTAAGGCATGACTACATATGAATCAACTGGGCTACCTATACAGTATCTTGAGAGTTATGATTGAAATAACTTTTTTTCAAACAATTGTTTTTTGAACATTTCTTACAGTAACATTTATTCAATGGTGGCTATGAGCTGGCACTTTGCTCAGTGCCTTTCCTACTTTTTGTTTTAAAATAACATCTATGACAATTTAAAATGCAATCAAAATTACATTTTACTTTAAAGCTGTTTCAAGCTTAGTTATAGAAAGGTAGATCAGAAGAGCCTCTTTTTCTGTTTTTAAGTGTGTCTATGTGCCAGATTTTTTATCCAATTGGTCCTTATTGTTAACCTCCTTATTCATGAACTACTTTCATTTGTGTGTTTCACAGTTAGCAAACTATGTGGTTGCCATAAATCCTTTTAATCCATCTCAGGGTGCATGTGTAAGATGAGCAGCAGCAAAGGAAAGTTCATTTTTCTAGGGTTCTTTCATTTCTCCTACCCCTCTGGAAACAACCTCCAAGGAAACAGTAGCAGATTCTACTGAGGGAGAGGCATTGCGTGGGGAGAGGACCAGTTATAGAAGAGAAGGCTCTCTAAGTGCTGTCAAAAAATTGCTCCTGGGGAGGCCAGGTTTGGCACAAACCTGTAGTCCCAGCTACTTGGGATGCTGAGGTAGGAGGATCCCTTGAGTCCAGGAGTTCAAGGCTGCAGTGAGCTGTGGTTGAACCACTTCACTCCAGCCTTGAGTCCAGGAGTTCAAGGCTGTAATGAGCTGTGATTGAACCACTTCACTCCAGCCTGGGTGACAGAGCGAGATCCTGTCTCTTAAAAAAAAATTGCTCCTGGAGGCCTAAAAATTAAATGAAAGACATAGGGAGATGAGGAAAACATGATCCCATAAACCGTGAGTTTCCATCTCTTCTTCCCACAGGTTTTTTTTTTTTTCTCTTTTCTTTCTAAAGGTCTTGTTAAACTTAGAGACACAGCTCCTTGTTAAAGATGCCAAGAGTCTGAATCATAAAAGACATGTTAAACGTTCTATTAGAATTCAAACCTCCTTTTTTAATGCAAATTTAAATGCCATTTTATGGAACATCTATAATTATGAAAATAGGAAGACATTGCCTCGTGTGCAGGGAGAGTCTGTGAGTATGAATATTACATTAATGTGCCCACACCAGCTCACTGATCCTGCTGGCAGGAGCATAAAAAATGCTTGAGTGAAACTTTTATTTAGATGTTAAGACTCCAGGCCCCAGCGGGGTGACAGAGACAGCCCCTGTGAGTTGCCATCAGAGAGAGAGCTTGAATTGAATTACCCAGGGGGGAGGAAGTAGTGATGAGCACTGCTTCGCTTATTTAATTTCATTTACTTTCAGTACATTATCAGCATGAGGCTTTTCTCTCCCTACCAACTGAAACCCAAGAATGCCACCACCAAGAAAACAAAGATATAATGCAGCAGAGATGTAACTCGAAGTCACTAATTCTAGGAGACAAGGGACAGCACCATCACCACCTTCTCTCCCCAAGAGTCAAACTCAGTTTGTTAAAATTGTATACTGAAAGAGTTGCTGAATTTTTTCTCTTTGTCATTCACTAACAAGATTCTGAAAAGGAATATAGCTGGAAACAGTTTTTTATATCCTGTGTTTTTGTGTGTAGTCAGTAAGATGTGTTATGTTGCTTTCTTTCTTTCTTTCTTTTTTTGAGACAGAGTCTCACTCTTGTCGCCCAGGCTGGAGTGCAATGGTGCGATCTCAGCTCACTGCAACCTCCACCTCCCGAGTTCAAGTGATTCTCTTGCCCCAGCCTCCCGAGTATTTGAGATTACAGGCATGCACCACCACACGCGAATAATTTTTTGTATTTTTAGTGGAGATGGGGTTTCTCCATGTTGGTCAGGCTGGTCTCGAACTCCTGACCTCAGGTGACCCAGCTGCCTCAGCCTCCCAAAGTGCTGGGATTACAGGCGTGAGCCACCGCACTCAGCCTATGTTGCTTTCTTATTCATTAGACAGAATCTGTATTGAGGAACTCTCTAGACTGGTTTCCCTATGGGCAGTGGGAAAAAATGGGATTATAGGCTAAGTTTAGAATGTCTATGGAAAAAAATTGGGAAATGAGGTCAGATCAGTCTCTATTCTACTAATTGTCTTCTATGTACAAGGTACTGTGTGGTGAGTCCAATAACAGAGTTGTTCTCAATGTAGTTGACTCTGAGCTCAAGCTCATTAGCTCCACGATCTATCTGACAAATCCAAACAACCAAGATGGGAATCCACAGTGGCATGCAAGGTACCTCCTCTTTCAGTGTCAGTGCAGGGTCCTACTGATCAAGAACTAGTGATCCTGAGGATGCACAGTGTTAGCCATGCCATGGGGTGATGAGGCAGGAATCTTGTATGCCTGAATCCACACCTACTGGTAAATGAACAGATCTGCAGAGAGCTAGTTAATGCATAATAGAAAGTATGTAAAATATGCTTTAGAGGATGATTATAAAAATAGGAAGAAGTTGCAAACAATTGTATAGGTTGCTATTTTAAGGCAAACAATTTATATTTAAGTATACAATTAAAAAAAGAAGCTTTTTGTTCATCACCTGAGAAAAGATATCACTACCATCATGAAAAAATAAAAATGATTTTGATTTATTGAGAATAAATGGCCCTCTTGGCTAAGTCTAAAGGTGTATTACATTATATCAGCACAAAACAGAATTACATTAGGGTCATAATCTCTCTCTACCACTACACTTAACTAAACCTCTCAGAACAGCCCGTATAAAGAAAAGATTCACTTAGCTGAAGGATATGGGGCCATAAAGATAAGATCAACAGAGAAGTGTGTTACCCAGAAGTGATGGCCACCCAACTTTCATGGCAGATGAAGATAAAAGAAATTCTCAGATATCTTTCTCTTCATCTAGATTCCTTTAAACCCTTGTATCCCACCCATATCCAACTCTGCAATAAAAAACGACAGGATAGGATTCCATCTCTCAATGCTAAACATGACTCTTTAGTCAGCTATGCACAGCAACAACAATGGGGACCCTTTGGAGTGTGACACATTTCCATAAAGCAGTCAATAAAAAAGACACGGGAGCTTATGTGAGTCATGGCCTATTTAACCAGCTGCGTTCTAGCCCACTGAGAAAAGAGAATTGGAGAAATCAGTTGGCAACACCAGAGCACAAGGCTAATAGCATAGGAGGCCACATAATTTCCACTGCAAAAAGGCTGCAGCCCCTGCAGAACAAACCAGGTGCCCACTAACTTTCATTATAGGCAGTTGGCTTGGTCTCTTGCTAAATCATCCTGAAAGGAAAATAAATAATTTTTTAAAACACATATTTTGTTCAAATCGTTCCCCTATTAAATTATGGACTTCTCCCATCCTCCCTCTTCCTTTTAATTCAAGTTCTTTTCAACTGTTTGAAAAAGGGACCTAACCAACTTGAGCCTAGAGATTAATAGCTACCAGGGGTGAATTTCAGATAGGGTGAAGTTTAACAGGTTCCTTAATTAAAGTACTCACGTAAAAAACCCAGGGATTGGGTGCATGAGATAGGAGAAAATTTAACATTTGAAGGCTGGGAATGGTCAAATTCCACCTGTAATTCCAATGCAGTCACAGATGGCTGGTGTATGTGCATCTGCAGACATGTACAAAAGCACACGCTTTAAAATGCCTCAAATGTACCGAGGTGAGGAGGGTATTGCAGATAGGTTGGGGAGGGGGTAGTTTTCTCTTGTCTGGTGACTGTGGATTTCAAATCTGTTCATTAACCTCTCTTTTGTGCATTTGATTTCTGTGGCCTTCTTTAATAATTTCATTACTGCTTTTCCTTAGCTTCTTACTTTTCTGGGTTACTTTTTTGCCTTCTTCTCAATTTTCAGGAACCAGTCAATAAATGATAGTTTGTAGTGTCTGGCAGGAAGTGCTCATCTTCTGATACTAACAAGGAAGTTGTTTTCCATGACTATTCCTTGACTAGTCCCTTGAACAGGCATATATAATTCTTTAACTTCTGTGGTTCCATGTGATATCCACTTGAGTTTACACTTATACCACACACTTTTCTTGCATTGTGTTTCACTTATAAAGGAATTTAGCTCAACATATGAAAGGTGAAAAATTCTAAACCATTAGTAATAGATTTAGCATCTAAAAGTTTCAAAGATATAGAAAGCTCTCTAACAGATGGCTTTAAACTAACTGAATGGAACTGTTCATGGAGAAATAAATTGGACAACAGATGAAAGGAAGGGAATGAACACAACGTACTTAATCAAGTTCTTCAACAAGCTGTGATGTAAGAAGCTAGGAAACAAAACATGAGCAACTGGAGCTAGACTAAAGGACCCCAGAAAAAGGTAGAAACGACACATTTGTAGTTAGCAAACCAACGCAGAAGACAACTTTCATGAGACCTCAATAGACTCATGTTACCCTTCCAATTTTTGAAGTTCTTTTAAAAACACCAGTGAATCCAGGTTACAGAAATCTGTGGAGAAAATCCTGTTACACTGAAGACAAAAAAACCTCTGAGGTTCTAGGTCAGTAGTACTAAGAAAAAAAAAGCAGATAATAAACAAAATAATTAAAATGAATATGCTTTAACAAAAATGGCCCCCCAAAACCCTAACCAATTTTTAATTCATCAGCATTGTATCAAGCATTTTTACATCTAAGTCCCACAACATCCCTATGAGGCATGTTTTATTATCATCCCCACTTTACAGACGAGGAAACTGAGGTGTAATGAAATGACATGACTTGCTGAAGGTTGCTCAGTTGGAATAGCCTATGTTCTTTCCAATACGCTGAGCTTCAGGCATGCACAGAAGTGGATGAGGAAAGATTGGGTCTTCCCATCTCACTCCCCCACAAAAAGAGACCCTGTTTTTTGGAAGGAGAAACAGGCGTGATGGGTGGTTATTCTATCTCCTGGTGTCAAAAAACTATTTAAGTATCTATATTTCTTATTTATTTTTTATGAGTAAAATGAGCAGGTTTTATTTTTATGTTTTTCAGCTTTTATTTTAGAATCAGGGGGTACATGTGTAGGTTTGTTACAAAGGTATATTGTGTGATGCTGAGGTTTGGAGTATGAATGAATCTGTCACCCAGGTAGTGAGCACAGTACCCAATAATAGTTTTTCAACCCTTGCTTCCCTCCCCACCTCCTCATGTATTTACCCAGTGTCTATTGTTGCCACATTTATGTCCATGTGTACCCAATGTGTAGCTCCCACTTATAAGTGAGAAAATGCCATTATGTTTTCTGTTTCTGCATTAGTTCAAAACATGGAATGCTTCACAAATTTGCATGTCATCTTTGCTCAGGAGCCATGCTAATCTTCTCTGTATCATTCCAATTTTAGTATATATGCTGCCAAAGTGAGCACTCTTACTTTTAAATGTACTAACTGATTAATCTTTGGAATTGCCTCCTAGGGCAGATCTATGTGAAACCCAAGAGGTCAACAGAAAGTCTCAGAATGCAATAAAAGGATACATGAGTAAAGTACCTATAAGAGGACACAGCCAGAAACTCTCAAAAAATGCTGCTTGGGACTGGGTGTGGTGGCTCACGCCTGTAATCCCAGCATTCTGGGAGGCTGAGGTGGGCAGATCACAAGGTTGGGAGTTTAAGACCACCCTGGCCAGTGTGGTGAAACCCTGTCTTTACTAAAAATACAAAAAATTAGCTGGGCATGGTGGTGCACACCTGTAATCCCAGCTACTTGGGAGGCTGAGGCAGGAGAATTGCTTGAACCCAGGAGGTGGAGGTTGCAGTGAGCTGAGATCGCACCACTGCACTCCAGTCTGGGTGACAGAGTGAGACTCTGACTCAAAAAAAAAAAAAAAAAAAGCTGCCTGGTCACCAAGGTTTGTAAGACCTCTTATGATGCAAGGGTGATCATCTAGAAAAAGGAAACCCTGTTCCAGTGTAGGGCTCATGCAGAAATTTGCAGAAATCTTGGGCATGATTTGTTTACTCTTGAAGGAAGAGGTTTGGGTTTGAAAAGGAAGAAGATTTTTCCCAGCACTTCGGGAGGCTGAGGCAGGCAGATCACTTGAGGCCAGGAGTTTGAGACCAATCTGGCCAACATGGCGAAACTCAGTCTCTACTAAAAATACAAAAATTAGTGAGGCATGGTGGTATGTGCCTGTAGTCCCAGGTACTTGGAAGCCTGAGACAGGGTTGCTTGAGCCTAGGAGGCAGAGGTTGCAATGAACTGAGAGTGCACCAGCCTAGGTGACAGAACAAAACTCCAAACAAAACAAAACAAACAAACAAGCAAAACAAACAAAACAAAACAGGATTTTAAAGTCAAATATCCAAATGGGTTTCTTTTCATAAAGTATTCCCTCAGTAATGCCAAGCCACAAGCTAACTTACAGAAACCATGAGTATTCATGGAGGATGAAGAACCCTCTCATTACTACAAAGGGGCAACACATGCTAATTGTCTAGGAGACCTGTGGTCTTGCAAGATGCTCTCTTCCACATCTTCAGTTTCAGTGGGATTTTACTTATAAGAAATGAAAGTGTTAGGAAAAAGCCCTTCTAACTCCAAGCATGGTAACTTCAATGCACTAATGATAGCATCTAAATAAATGGTAATAATCAACACTTTCTGGTAGGTATCAGGAGTTCATCTTAAAGAATGACTAACTATAATAATCCATTGCTTCTCAATCATGAAACATTGGTGAACTTTGATCAGTTAAAGGACAGAGATTTTGAATAATTTACTTTTAGAATAAGAATGGGTTTAAAGTTTTTCTATAACAATACCATCCACTGCATTCTGATACGCTTTCTTATAGGGAAAAGTCAATCAAAAATAACTTATAGCTTATCCTATGTATGCTACAGCCTATAGTGATGAAATGAATCTAATGTACTATCATAATTGTGGCATCATGAATTCCCACAGTGCTTTATTTACTTGAAAACAAATTGTGTTCCTTCAAAACCATGTGTGTTCTGTGGTAGTGGGTTAAGCATATGTGTCTTTTGATTTTATCAATAACACATACCCGTAACCCAACATCCTCAGCTTCGTTTTTATCCTAAGAATCCATCCTTAATATAGAACCACAAAAGACCTGAAGTCTCTTTAGCAGCTAAGCCACAGTAAGTGGCAACAGAGCAAAGTGGGAATTCTGATACAAATTAAGGCAGCAGTCCTTCAAATGGCCTCATGATTCTAAAAAGGAGAAGAGGATTTTAAAATGCCAAATTGTCTTTTTACAAACCTTGCAAGATCGATGTATTCCCCCTGAGTCAGATCACCATTATACATGCATCACTTGAGAGCCTATCTTTAAAAATGAATGATGAAATGTCATTTTCAGATCTGTTTATTTACTATGCCACTGGGCCACTGGACTGTGATAAGAACACAGAGAAAAGGAAATAAAAAGAAAAGAGCCTTTTCTGGGTTTGGAATCACTTTTTAACTGGTTCACCAAACTGTGGGCAGAAGTCATCTTTCTAAAACACAGATCATGTCACATTCCTGCTTAAGTCCTGTAATGGTTTTTTATTACCTACAGGATGAAACTCAAACTCTCCAGCATACAAAAACTTTTAAGTGCTTGGTCTCTTCCTACCTTCAAGTTTCATTTTCTCCCAACTTTGTCACCTCCTAGTACTCCAGCAATAATAAGGAACAGACTCTGTCCTATGGAACATGCCATGCACTTTACACTGCAAGGTCTCTGTGTATTTTGTTTTTCCTGTTTGGAACTTCCTCTCTCTACTTCCAGCTGCCGAACTGGGAGTGCTCCTTCAATTGAAATGTCACATCCTCTTTGAATCTTTGATTCCCCCATGTAAAATTAAATACTCCCTCTTCTGTGCTTCAATAGCATTTTCTAGAACATTTTTATAGCACAGTCTTGGCTCCCAGGGACCCTAAATCTTTTCCTCAATGTGCTCCATTCTTGCCACTTTGCTTGGGTTTCCTTAAGACCTTAGGAACAATGCAAAACTGCTAGAATCTTTGAAAAAGCAAATAGAAAAAGGGCTATTCCTGGGAAAAGAACTGTAGTTGTGGACCTGGGTACAAGGCAATAGGGAGGAGGGTAAAAATGGATCTTGCATTCATAGGAAAAGAGATGACACCATGGAAGAAATTAAGTGAACAGAACATTATAGTAGCCTCTATCTCCTGGGTTCAAACAATCCTCCTGCCCTCAGCCTTCCAAGTAGCTTGGAGTACTTGGTGTGCACCGCCATACATTATAGTACCTGGATTAAAACGGGGAAACAAAGAAGTTGCATATTAGATTCTTCTTTGGTACATATAAATGGGGAAACAAAGAAGTTGCATATTAGATTCTTCTTTTGTGCATATAGCTGTGCACGTAGGGGGATGTGCCAGGGTTTGCATGGCAATTGTCTAGGTAAGAAGAGTAAGAATTAGATTGAGAAGGAAGGCTGGGCATGGTGGCTCACGCCTGTAATCCCCACACTTTGGGAGGCCGAGGTGGGCAGATCACAAGGTCAGGAGTTTGAGACCAGCCTGGCTAATATGGTGAAACCCTGTCTCTATTAAAAAAAAAAAAGCAAAAAATATTAGCCGGTGTGGTGGTGCACACTTGTAATCCCAGTTATTTAGCAGGCTGAGACAGAATTGCTTGAACCCTGGAGGCAGAGGTTGCAGTGAGCCGAGATCGTGCCACTGCACTCCAGCCTGGGCGACAGAGGAAGACTGTTTAAAAAAAAAAAGAAAAAAAAAGAATTAGATTGAGGAAGAACTGAAACATGTGAATAGCTGAGCCCCATCACAAGATTGGGCCATTCTTTTTTTTTTTTTTGAGTTGGAGTTTCACTCTTGTTGCCCAGGCTGGGGTGCAATGGCGCAATCACCGCTCACTGCAACCTCTGCCTCCCAGGCTCAAGTGATTCTCCTGCCTTAGCCTCCTGAGTAGCTGGGATTACAAGTGCCCACCACCACGCCCAGCTAATTTTTGTATTTTTAGTAGAGACGGGGTTTCACCATGTTGATCAGGCTGTTCTTGAACTCCTGACCTCAGGTGATCCAGCCACCTCAGGCTCCCAAAGTGCTGAGATTACAGGTGTGAGCCACCGTGCCCAGTCCTGGGCCATTCTTTAATCAGTTGTTGAACTGATATGGAATTAAGAAGGATCTTTCCCTTAAATATACACAATACACTGTAAGGAGTGTGGTACTAATTATTTATTTTCTGGAAGCCTAAAGAAAAGCTGCCAGTGGGAAATCTGGTCCCTTTCATAGGGGCAGTGCAATTCATTATTTGTATACTTGTTTCTCTTTTTATCCCCAGGGGCCTTGCACACACAGTAGGTACCCAATAATGTTTGTTAAACGGAACTGAAACCACTTCTAGCCTAATAGGACTTGTGATCTAGGAATGCAATATGGAAGTGAATATTTGTTAGTCAAACCATTTTCATTTAAGTCACTGACAGTAATTTTTGTTCTTCTTTAATCTTAGGGTTGGTATCATACAAAACAAGAAAGTAAGAAGAGGCAAGGAAAGGAGGATTTTCCCAAGAGAACAAGGAGGAAGTGGGGGTGCAGAAGTATGACAGCACTGAGAATGAAAGATAGAGGACCAAAAAGGATTTTGGAGAAAAAATTAGAATAAATGCCATGAACCTCAACTGGAGAGAAATAAATTTCTCTCTCTCTCCTTCCTTCCTTCCTTCCTTCCTTCCTTCCTTCCTTCCTTCCTTCCTTCCTTCCTTCCTTCCTTCCTTCCCTCCCTCCTCCCACTCTCTGTCTTCCTTGCTTCTTTCCCTCACTCTTTCCTTCTTTCCTCTCTCTCTCTTTCTTTTCTGAGACAGGGTCTTGCTCTGACACCCAGGCTGAAGTGCAGTGGTGCAATCACGGCTCACTGCAGCCTCCATCTCCTGGGTTCAAACAATCCTTCTGCCCTCAGCCTTCCAAGTATCTTGGACGACTTGGTGTGCACCGCCATACTTGGCTAATCTATTTTTTATTTTTGGTAGAGACAGGGTCTTACTATGTTGCCCAGTCTGGTCTTGGACTCCTGGCCTCAAGCAATCCTTCCACCTTAGCCTCCCAGAGTGCTGGGATTATAGGTGTGAACTACCACACCTGGCCAAGAAATAAATTTCTGAGTCACATGTTACAGCCTGATTGGCACACCAATTCTGTTTGCCTTGGACCTTATCTATCTCCAGAACAGGGTTCAGAGGAAGCCATAAACAGGCAAAGGACTGAGCCAAATGAAGAACTGATTACTCTTTAGGAAAGAGCTATTGATTCCAACTTCTGAGCTATAGACTTTGAGTGACTGAGAATTTGGCCACTGATAGTGTTTCCTCAGTCTTGTTCTTTTATTTCTCTCCTGGAGAAATGGCATTTTCTTTTTGGACTTTTACATTTAAATTGGTTTGCATCCTGTGAGCAAACATCCTATGTGTGTCTGAGCATTTAATACTGTTAATGGTGAAGGCTATATGGAGATTAGTGTGACAGACTCCTGATGTCTCTATTTTAGTTACATCCAAAGCAAAAGATTTAAGGAGGAATCAAATGATAACAATTTTGCCCTCTCTATGTCTCTCCAGTAAAAGACATTCAGATATCATCAGAGTACTGCATTGAGAAAACTTTAAAAGCAAACACAGCAGAAAATACAAAAGAAGACTTAGGAACTAATTACCATGATTCTCTGGGGGTATTTCAGGGTGGGTGATCTAATGAGAACTCTCACACCCCATCAGGAAGAACTTGATGGGAAAGCAGTGATCTTAGCAATGTGGCTTTGACCTGGTATGTATTATCTCCTGGTCAAAGGGCCACTCCCAAGCCAAGCCTCACCCTCAGACAGCTCCATGGGTGTCCCTGTGCAGCAGTATGGGCTCAGAGACAGAAAAATGATGTTGGCTATGATAAGTTACCTTTAAGGCAAAAATCACCCTACCTTAAAAAAGAAGTTACAAATTCTAGATTTAAATCTTTCTGGATTCTTCTGTTTCATCTGACAAAACTCAAGCAAGTTTGAAGTCAAACTTTGCAAGCAAAAAGAATTAGGAAGGGAAAATGAGGGTGATGTTTCTAAACCCAAAATTTTCCAACCAAATCACCAAGTCTGTAATTGCAAAACAAAAACACTAAATCTCAATATCTATTTGCACAGCTCATTAACTAAGGGCTCACACTCAGCAAACGGGGAAAAAAAGGAAAAGAAAAAAACTTCAGTACCAAACACATTTGGAAAGTTACTATAGAGACCTATATTTCCCTTGGATCTAAACTAGACCCTGCCACATTCTGCGGCACTGTGGTTGGATGCATCTATTTGTCTGTCTGTCTTTATTGCTTATTTAGCAAGTAGCAAATCGGGACAAGGCAAAGCATCTTTTGTCAGACCATGCGGGAGAGAGAAAGAGAACATTTCTTTCCCCACTGAACATTACGAACGTTATGGCAGGCACTCGACCTGCTCTGCTACTGGGACAACATGATTTACAATGTGAAAAGGGAAAACCTAAATCACCAAGTAATGAAAACATTAAAGTTAATGCATCACAAGTGAGGAATTTATTACCATTAACTCCAATAAACAGTTATAAAACACTCGTCCTTTCCTGTCCGTGCAAAGGGACACAGACACTGGACTTCATTAAGCTCAACTTTCTTTTCTTCTTCACTAGACCAGTCATGTGTGTTTGAACCAACCACCATTTATTGTTAAGTGGACTGGCTCATTTTCCAGGACTGTAGAAAGCTGAAGGCACATCCATTCTGCTTCACGGCACTTGGTATAGACGGATGAAATAGCAAAGTTTAGAAGACATGCAGTTCGGTATTGCTATATAAGTTTATTTAAGTCTCTAAAATGTATGTCTGACAAAAGAAGAGTAGCTTTTTCGAGCAGCCCTCCTCATAGGCAGGTATATAAGTAATAATGCCTGGTGAGGAGGGTGGCATATTGGATGCCAATGCACGTCAGGTGCGTTTAGCTGAATAATTTTTCGCTTGTTATTGTTTGGTATAGCACCTTGGAAGCCTGAGATGGAAACCCATTTCCTTCTATCATTTTTCTCTGTCACAGGGGCAGAGAAGTTTATTACCTTAAGGTTGTTCCTGAACAAAAGAGGCTGCACATATTGGATGGCTAAGGTAGATTGGTTCCAGATTCATTTGTTTTCAAGGAAAAAAAGAACTAAAGTGTCTTTTTGAAAAGCTACTTCGAATTGTGGAATTGCCTGGGTGTTACAAAGCACATAGGAGAGGCAGCATGAAATTCAGGCTTCCCTAACCGAATAGTTACAACAGTAACACGATAACAGTAATACTTTACATTTGGATAACGCTTTATTTAGTGTTTATAAAATGCTTTCACATATGACACCTCCTTAATTCTGATCTCCTTCATTCAGACAGAAAGATCTCACCATTCTAGCCTTCCGAAGCTGAAACAGGCTCACACAGTTGGGAAGAAGAAGAATCAAGACATAAACTCAGGTTTTTTTTGTTTTTGTTTTTGTTTTATGAGACGGAGTTTCACTCTTGTTGCCCAGGCTGGAGTGCAATGGCATGATCTCAGCTGGAGTACAATGGCGCTATCTGAGCACCTCCCGGGCTCAAACGATTCTCCTGCCTCAGCCTTCTGAGTAGCTGCGTTACAGGCATGTGCCACCACACCCGGCTAATTTTTTTTTTTTGGATTTTTAGTAGAGACGGGGTTTCACCATGCTGGCCAGGCTGGTCTCGAACTCCTGACCTCAGGTGATTCCCCGGCCTCTACCTCCCAAAGTGCTGGGATTACAGGTGTGAGCCACCGTGCCTGGCCAAAACTCAGGTATTTTTAAGCTCCAAATCCAGTTTTTTTTTCCTTTTGTTTTGGCTACATCATGCTATACATTTTATCTAATGTTATGTTATAGTCCTAACTATAAAGTCAAGATGAAGAATGCTTTAATTCTATATTTCTCAGTCCAAAATTCATGATTTTTAGGAACCTCATTCTGCTAAGAATCGCTACAGTAACTATACTACTAAATGGAGCCATTATGCCTGGGAGTTGTCCAGGATATTCAGCCTTAAAATGTGATCTGATCGTTGGCATTACCAGAGAAGAGACAGGCACCTGGGCTGTATGAGGTTCACAGGGATGTTTAGCCCCAGACATTGAGTGGGACTACTGGACTTCTATGGGTCAAACTGTGTAGAGCACATGAAAGGAGGAACAAGAATAGCTCTGATACAGAATCTGAGCAGTACATCCCACATTACAAAAGCTAAGAGTTCCTTAAGACCAACTACTAAAATGTTGTATGATTTAAGATGGTAGAAATACTTGTCAAGGAATCAATTTCTTCCTTCCTTCCTTCCTTCCTTCCTTCCTTCCTTCCTTCCTTCCTTCCTTCCTTCCTCCCTCCCTCCCTCCCTCCCTCCCTCCCTCCCTCCCTCCTCACAGGGTATCACTCTGTTTCCCAGGCTGGAGTGCAGTGGCTTCATCTTGGTGCACGGCAGTCTCCACCTCCCAGGCTTAAGCAATCCTCCCACCTCAGCCTTCCGAGTACTACAGGCACGTGCCACCATGCCTGGCTAATTTTTGGATTTTTTGGTAGAGATAAGGTTTAGCTATGTGGCCCAGGCTGGTCTAGAACTCCTGGGCTCAAGAAATCCACCTGCCTCGGCCTCCCAAAGTGCTGGGATTACAGGTGTGAGCTACTGCGCCTGGCCAAGGAAATCTTAAATAGAGCAAAAAGATCAAGAAAAGGAAACCAAGGCTGGGCGCGGTGGCTCAAGCCTGTAATCCCAGCACTTTGGGAGGCCGAGACGGGCGGATCACGAGGTCAGGAGATCGAGACCATCCTGGCTAATATGGTGAAACCCCGTCTCTACTAAAAATACAAAAAACTAGCCGGGCGAGGTGGTGGGCGCCTGTAGTCCCAGCTACTCGGGAGGCTGAGGCAGGAGAATGGCGTAAACCCGGGAGGCGGAGCTTGCAGTGAGCTGAGATCCGGCCACTGCACTCCAGCCTGGGCGACAAAGCGAGACTCCGTCTCAAAAAAAAAAAAAGAAAAGGAAACCAGAAAAGATAAACAGTATTAGAACACAGAAACAGAGGGAAGGACATTATCAAAGAAATAATAACATTTCTCAAAATGATAGGAATCTTTTGATTGAAATGGTCCTCCATACACCCAGCATATGAAAGAAAGGGACTCATATATTGGTAATCACAGTGATATTTCAGAACAGAATTCATAAAAAGAAGATCCTAAAACCTTCTGAATCAGGGGGGAGAAACAAGTCATACAAAGAATCAAGAATCAGAATGGCACTGAAATTCTCCACAGCAACAATGAAAGCTGGAAGCCAGTGAAGCAAAGCTTTCCAAGTTCTAAGGGAAAATGATTTCCATTAGCATTCTCACACCCCAACTAACAGTTAAGTGTAAAAGTAGAATACAGAGGTTTTCAGACATTCAAAGTCTCAAGAAATTGACCTCCCAGGCATCCTTTCTCAGGATGCCACCACAATATGTGCTCCATTAAAATGAGGGAGTTTCACCAAGAAAGAAGGTGACATTGGGTCCAGAACGTGGTGCTCTGATGAAGGAAAGGGATGAAAGGGAAGTCCCAGGATGACAGCTATGCAGGAGGCCTGAGAGCAGCCAGTCCAGAGTGGGGAGGAGGATGGAGATCTCCAGGAGAGACTAGAAGCACAAATGGAACTGATGAATCATCTGGTGTGTTTGACCATGTGGAAAATTACAATTCTGCAAAGTTTGGAAAGAATTAGGGATGGTGACTTAGAAAACTATGCAAATGAAAAAAGTCAAGGCATTTGCCAACTCTAGGAAAAACAATAATTTTTTTTTACATTTACTGGTTTATTATAAAGGATATTACAAAGGATATAGGTAAAGAGATGCATAGGGCGAGGTATGGGGAAAGGGGTGTGGAGCTTCCATGTCCTCCCAGGCTATGCTACCCTCCAGGAACCTCCACGTGGTCAGTTATCTGGAAGCTCTATGAACCCAGTCCTCTTGGGTAAAAAATGAAGAGGTATTTTTTTTTATTACCCCTTGGTATAAAAAATAAAGAAATAAAATTTAATTATACAATTTTATAAGGGTTGACAGTAAGTAATATTTATGTAGTTAAATAACATAAATGCTAAATATTGATTAACTGAAAATTATGATATAACCACACTGGAAAGATCAAGAATGGGGAATTGATGGCTGGGATGGAATGGGAAAGCTAAATCCTCCCCTACCATAATAAAAAATCAATAGATAATGTCTGAAATTGATAAACTAAAAAAATAGCTGTATAATCATATTATTTAGAAGTGTGGAAGAGACACATCAGAATAGATGAAAAAGTTAATTTTTAAAAAATGGAAAGGGGTTGCCTCTGGAAAGCAGAACTCCAGGGCAACTGCTTGTAGTATTATTTGATTTAAAAAATTTTTTTTTGGAAATGGGGTCTTGCTATGTGGCCGAGGCTGGATTCAAACTCCTGGGCTCAAGTAATCTTCCCACTTTAGCCTCCCAAGGGACTACAAGTACACACCATTGTGCCTGGCTTTGTTTGATTTTTAAGAACTATATGCATACATTATTTTGATAAAAATAAAAATAGAAAATTTTAAAAATAGTTTTTCAACTATTTCACAGTAAAGCCATGTCTCCATATTTATATAATGATGTCCATTCTGAGTGGCTGATTACACAACATTCCTAAGCTTGATATGAAAGTACATGGCAAAGGAATCCAGAAAAGAAAGAACAAACCAGTTTAGAATAAAGAGAAACAATGCTATTAAAAACATTTGCACAGGTTGGGCATGGTGACTCACGCCTGTAATCCCAGCACTTTGGAGGCTGAGGCAGGCAGATCACCTGAGGCCAGGAGTTCAAAATCTGGCCAACATGGAGAAACCATCTCTACTGAAAATACAAAAATTAGCCGGGTGTGGTGATGCATGCTTGTAATCCCAGCTACTCAGGAGGCTGAGGCACGAGAATTGCTTGAGCATGGGAGACAGAGGTTGCAGTGAGCCGAGACTGTGCCACTACACTCCAGCCTGGGCAACAGAGGAAGACTCTGTCTCAAAAAGAAAAAAAAAAAATTACACAAAGTTATATCTGAATTAGATATTGTCTTAAGAATACTTTAATAATCTGTAGTCTTTATGCAATTTTAAGAGTCATTTACAATTCTAATATTGTACTTTATACCATATGTCTAATTTGCCTAAGCTCTTTCTACATTACAAGGGGACCCACAAAAACAGGAGGTCTCTTTCCACTGGAAAGCTGCTTTATTTCATAAGTAATAAAAGGTATGGAATCCCATTATGAAATTTGGGGTCAGAAGCCCAGGGTATAAACTTGGGTTGCAATTGACGAAGTATTATTGTATTACTGGGCATGACCAGAATTTGATCAAGTACCTGTAGATCAAATCAAATCAATAAAAATTTATCTGGAACCTACCACGTGGGAGGTTTTGTGCCAGAGAGCACAGAATTCCTAGAATGTCCTAGAATGACTTCAGATCAGCACAAAGACAGAGACAGCACAGACATGATTTTAATTTATAGGGTTGGAAAGGTACAAGGCTATAAAATAGGACACCTGTTGTCTTGCATTTATGTTAAAGGTTTCACCTTTTTAAAAAACAATCAGAAACACATAATCATTAGTCTTGACATAAATTATACTTTAGATTGGGAGTGGAAATCATGTTTTCGGAATAGGAAGGGAAGGAAAAGTAAAACCAACTGCATGTAATTTTTCAAGTGGAAACAATGGCAATATGAAGATATATGGGCATCAGACCCACTGGTAGAGGAAGGAGGCTGTGCTCTCTTACCTCTTACGATGTCACTCCTGTGACCTCTACCATTTGAAATGCTTTGATTCCACCTTGCCCAAGGGACCTGTGAGCACCAGGGAAAGGGATGAAGGATGCCTATGCCTGACCTCACCTTTACATTGTCTAACGACTGAAAGTATAAATCAGCTTTCCCCTTGAAGACCCAAGTGTCAGTAGCTCATGTGAAATGCTGGAAATATTAAATGATGTCCCTGAGGGTTTTATTGTTACTCAGTTTTCTCCTGTAACTTGGAGAGCTGTTCACATGAAGGATACTCTCCCCCAGGACCTCAATTTGTATATAAAATGAAGTATGAAACTCTAACAACTTCTTGCCAGGTTGGAAAGAAAATAAACAATTAGGGGAGGCTGCACTTAGCCTATTGTCCTGTTTATATTTCATTTATCTCTTTGACTATTTCTGGTGAACAGTTCACACCAACAAAGGTATGATAACACTCTTATTACAAATTCTTATTTCCAGGGCAATAAATCTTTGATAGTTACAAAATCTCCATAGACAATTCAATGTGTTTTTATAATGGACAAGAACAAAAATTCTTCCTTTTATCCTATTTAGCAGAGGGAGTGTACTAATAATTAGAACTGAGGGGCGAGTGTCTGGATGCCAGGGTTCCATGTCTAGCTAGGACTTGGGCCTGTATCTAAATCTCCCTTCCAGATTATTTCTGCAGAATTTACAAAATCTATGGATGCTTAAGTCTCCTAATATACCTTGATTCATTAATCCTCACCACTACCTCTATAATAAGAGTAATTTTCTATAATAAGAGAAATGACCATTTTTCTTTTGATGGAGAAATTAAAGTGATTTGCTCAAGCCTCCTAGTTAATAAGTGGACAAGGCAGGAACAGAAGGAATTCTCATGGCAATCCTTAGCGTTAGTCTCTCTATATCTCAGTCTTTCCCCCTCCTCTTTCCATCAAAAACTTGAAGTAATGCTACCCAAAGAATACAGTCCTTATTACAGAAACATTCTTATACATTTATGTAGAGCTTTAAAATTTTTTAGAGCACATTCGAACCTCCTATTTAACTTGGTTTTTATGATAGTCCTATTAGGTGGGTATTTACAGAGTCTGGAAGGAAAGGATAAAAATAATAAGAAACAAAACAGTTGAGAAGAAAAGCCAGTGAAATATTAAGGATTGCCTAAGACATTGTAGAATCTTAATTACCCCAGATTTGTAAAAGCTGGCCAGATACATGAAAATATTGATTAGACTGGCCGTGCCTGGGCTGTAATAGGGGACTGATCACTAAATGACTCTTTGCTCTGTGTTTTAAGATTGGATTCCATGTATGAAAGGATATTCAGAAGAGTGTAATGTGCTCTTTTAACATGAGCTCCCTTGCCATTTAGCTATGGCTGAATTAGGGGCAAACAGCGCTGCTTCTCCACAGGTAAGAGAAAGTGTGAGGGCTGAAGGTGATTTCAAACAGCAGATGAAGGAAAATGAAGAAATAGATACTTTCCCCCTCAGAAGTCTAAAACATCTTCTGAATCAGGCCCAGTTGTTTTGTTGTTGTTTTATAAGTAGAATTGGTGCTGCTTACATGGTATGTGTTTAAGTGAACTGGAAAAGGGCCCCTCTTCCAAAATATCTTCTCAACTGACTTCTGTAATTCCTGAAATTCCATCATTTGGGGCCCATTCCCTTAGATTAAAACATTATTCCCCATCGAACTACAAATGCCTCTGGGAGAGGTAGCACATTAATCAAGGTATTCTCATCCGCAGTGTGGTAACAAGCTAGTACATCAGAGATCACTGGAAGGAGGAGGCACAGAGCTCCAGCTCTCCTAGGGATAAGGCGCAGCTGTCTGTACCTATGCGGTAGACCACTGAGCAGAAGTAGATAACTGATAGATGTCAGGCAGTGACGCTTATCCATGAGGTCACGTGAGTGTAACTGACAATATTATACTGAGCCATTATCAGTCAACACCTTGGAGCAGTGGTTCTTAACCGTGGCTGCACATCAGAATCATCTGTCTACCTTTAAAAAAAATGTAGATTCCTGAACTGCACCCCAGATATACTGATTCAGGATTATCTGGAGTGGGGCTGAGGCATGTTTATTTTTACAAAGTTCTATGAGTAGTTCTGATGCTCATCTAGGGCTGAGAACCACAGCCTCAGAGTAAATTTGTATGTTAGGTCCTTATCATCCTGATGGCTTGCTGGAGGGCCTTGGTGAGGTGGGCCCAGGGAGGTGCCCAGGTGGAGGGCCTGGACAGTGAGTATCAGAACAAGCATGAGGGGCAAGAGAAGTGCTATAAGCACCAAAGTAACAAAAGGTGACCTGGAGAAGAGCCAATAATGATCCTTCATTATTACCAAGACTAGAAGAAACTACATTAATCAACCAATAAAAATTAGGACTTCTGCATAACACCATTTAAGAAATATTAAAGAAATTATTATCTGTGCTAATATAACTCTGGTTTTAATCATTTCCATGGCTGAAGAGGCCACTTGTAGTCATTTCATCACTGTGGTATCTTTCCCATTCTATTCCTCATAGTCTCTTCCTGAGTGTTACCCTACTCAGTTTGTCCTTGGCTACCCCCCAAAGGAAGTCCTTACCAGATGTATCATTAGGATTAGTTTAGCCAGTGTGACAGAAAACCCCAAATAATAGAGGCTTTAACAAAATAGAAGGTAATTTGTCCTTCATATATAAAAAGACTGGGGGGAGGCACCCCAGGAATGGGAGGGCACTTCATGCTTCTCATTTTTTTTCCTGAAAAAGTTTTGCATCTTGGTGATCACATTTATTAGAAGAGTTCGAGAAAAATAACAATGTCATTTAGCTTAAGAAGTTATGAATTATCTAGGCTGGGTGCAGTGGCTCATGCTTGTAATCCCAGCACTTTGGAAGGCCAAGGTGGGAGGATGGCTTAAACTCAGGAGTTCGAGACCAGGCTGGGCAACAAAAATTTTTTAAAAAAAATAGAAGTTATGAGTTGTCTACAAATCAACTCATTTCAGGAGTGGGAGGATTTCTTTTTTTTTTTTTTTTTTTTTTTTGAGACTGAGTCTGGCTCTGTCGCCCAGGCTGGAGTGCAGTGGCCGGATCTCAGCTCACTGCAAGCTCCGCCTCCCGGGTTTACGCCATTCTCCTGCCTCAGCCTCCGGAGTAGCTGGGACCACAGGCGCCCGCCACCTCACCCGGCTAGTTTTTTGTATTTTTTAGTAGAGATGGGGTTTCACCGTGTTAGCCAGGATGGTCTCGATCTCCTGACCTCGTGATCCGCCCGTCTCAGCCTCCCAAAGTGCTGGGATTACAGGCTTGAGCCACCGCGCCCGGCGGGAGGATTTCTTAATATCAAAATGTTTGCTGGTTTCTCTTTTGAATGTCCTGAACATTTAAAGAGGTAACTTTACAAAGTCTCTTATTTTCCATATGGGATAAATTGTTTCAGCCAACTCTCAATGGAGTGACAACCAGGACAAAACATCTTCCTGGAAAAAGAGCATTTGAATATTCTGTTTCATTGATTTATGTATCTCTTATATATGATGGCTTCTTCCTCAATTTCTGTAGTAGTCACAATCCTTCCACATCTCCCAATAACATATTTAAATGTAGATCATAAGCATGTAATCTGCCTAGAAGCTCCTGGTAATCTCTCATTTATCCATAAATTCATTTATCCAGGCCGAGCCTGATAAGATCAAGGGGCTCCTCTATGGTGTTGGTAGTTTGTTGCTGGTCTGTGTTGTCCACCATGTTTCAAATCCTTTGCCCTTTCCTCATCGGGCCCTTTCTATCTTTATAAAGTGTGTCATTTGTTCATCATGGTCCAAACTGGCTCCAGTTCCAGCCAGCAGGAAGGAGGAGAGGGGCAACACAGAGAGCATCACCCTCCCTCTACCTGCTTAAGGACACTTGTGTGTGGCCCTTAAAAGTTGACACATTACTTATACATTCCACTAGCCAGAACTGAAATCACGTGGTCAAATCTAGTTGCCATGGAGGTAGGGAGGCAGGGAGTTGTTCTGGGCAGCCATGAACCTGGTATTGGGGGCTAGCTAGCAGTCTCAGCCACACCAGTAATATTGCACACAGCTAAATAGGTATTGGCAGTCACCTTATGAACCTAGAATATCCCACTGGAAAGAAAGCAAATGAGTACAGTAAGAGAAGACTGCTTAATTCCAGGTGTTGGGTAATTCGTGGCGATTAGAGGAAAGTGTTTTCCACTAATGAAGAGTGAGAATTTGTTCAAAGTAGTTATCTGTGGTCCAAGAATCATAACAGAGGCCTCAAATAAATGAAGTGTCGGTTTATCTTTTGAAAGGTTATGTTTCCTCTTGGAATTATGTGATTCAAAAGTCCACCTCTTGCCTAATGAAGGACTGGGATGCAGGCCTTCTTGTCCAAGTTCCTGAAGTTAACTTCTGTAACACTTTCAGGAGCAGAACAACATATAAGACCACTGGAGTGTGCGCTAGCTGTTAGTGCTCACAATAAGTAGGAGAAATGTTAGTACTAATTTCACATCCAAATTTGCTTAGATGTGCTTAAAAAGATTCTGATCAATGAAAAGGTATACTTTCCCCTGACTCTAGGGCTCCAAGTGCATGAATGTTACAGATACTGCTGTTCTAGATGCATGTGGTATAAAATACAAATAATCTGTTTGAGTCTATGGCTATATTTGGATAGCTTCACTGACTAGGATGATTTTAAAAGTAAAGCACTGTATCTTTTCCAATCTGATCTGCCTAAATCATGCAGTAGACTTATTTCCTTTCTTTGTGTTTCTCATTTGTCCAGCTGATTGAATTGTATGGCTATTTAGTTCGGTTAGATCGAGGAACATGGTGCTAAGGAGGTGAAGGTGACCTGGTGCTAAGGAGATGAGGTTTTATCCCTAAGTGGGTTGACTGGTGTGTAGAATTCAATTCTGTTCCATGTCTAGTTGACTGCTTCTCTACCCTTGGTTAGCTATCCTGAGGGGATGCATGCTTCTCAAAAAGGGCGCTGAACAGGAAAGAGTGGGTGCCTCAACAGAATTAAGCTGTACTGTTGGCTGGGCGCAGTGGCTCAAGCCTGCAATCCCAGCACTTTGGGAGGCTGAGGCGGGTGGATCACCTGAGGTTGGGAGTTTGGGACCAGCCTGACAAACATGGAGAAACCCCATCTCTACTAATAATACAAAAATTAGCCGGGTGTGGTGGCGGGTGCCTATAATCTCAGCTATTCAGGAGGCTGAGGTAGGAGAATCGCTTGAACCCGGGAGGCGGAGGTTGCGGTGAGCTGAGATCACGCCATTGCACTCCAGCCTGGGCAACAAGAGCAAAACTCCATCTCAAAACAACAACAACAACAACAACAACAACAACAACAGGCTGTACTGTTGTAAATGCCCTGCAAAGGCCCTTATACAGAGTTGATGGGCCAGAAGTACCTCTATACAAAGATGAACACAAGAAATTTGGATATGAAATGGTCTCTCCAACGATAAGCCATTCCACTACGACCTATCAGCTTGGAGATTGAACTGTGGCATCAGGAATGGAAAAGAAAGCTGGTGTGGCAAAAACAACTGTCATATTCACAGGATAAAGTTTAGGGCTCTCCACCTTCTGCTTCTTGCTTGATCTGGGTCACCACATTCTGCCTCCTATTTCCAACCCACCTCAGTGTTTCCCACCCCCAGGTGAGTTATCACTATGTGTTGAGGAAAATCATCTCCGTAACAGGAATGATATTTGCCACTGCTTTTACTTATTCTGGATAGAAACGTTATTTCTCACCACAGAGGAAGACTTTTTTCCCTCTTATCGAAATCTGTCAGTCTATCCACACAACCTGGAGAACAAATGTGTTTTTTATCCCTCTGTGAACAAACACAGCTCAGCACCTGCACAGCACTCAAGGGTGGCCAGACCTCATCCTGACTCTGAGCCGGCTGCTGCTCTTGGAGAGAGAAAGTAAAAATGATTGATTCTACATCTTAATTAAGATAAACAAACAAAGAGGGACATCAAATAATGGCCCTGACAGTTTGAAACAAACTGAAAGTACAGCTTAGCATTTCATAAAATAAAAAGCGTTTGATGTGAGGATGGCAGTTTAATAATTTGTAAATATCACTGGCTTAGTATTATAGCTAATCCAAATATTTTCATTTCTCATCATAAGTTACCCTCTGTTGATGGCTTGTCCTCTTCAACTTACAGCTTTCACCCTCGAGCCTTCAGCAGAGGCAGAGAGGAGAGGAACAGAAAGGATCACAGGTTCTCTGTGGAATGTGAATTACAGCATCAACTTCCTTTATACTTTCTGATTCTGAATATTCACTACAAAATACCACTGACCAGCCCAAAGGATGTATTGCCTTTTTCTTCATCTCCTCTAAAACATATCAAACTTTAATTACAGCTTTCTATTAGCTTCTGATTGTTTCTTCTTCTTTAATTTTTTGTAGAGATGGGATTTTGCCATGTTGCCCAGACTGGTCTCAAACTCTTGGGCTCAAGTGATCTACCCACCTTGGCCTCCCAAAGTGCTGGAATTACAGGCATAGGCCATTGTGCTGGGCCTGATTGTTCCTTACTTAAGAGAAGCTGAGCTTTCTCCAGTTCCTTTTTTTTTTTTTTTTTCCTTTTTCTAAAATTAGAGGCTGGGTGCAGTGGCTCACGCCTGTAATCCCAGCATTTTGGGAGGCTGAGGCGGGCAGATCACTGGAGGTCATGAGTTTGAGACCAGCCTGGCCAACATGGTTGTAAAATTTTGTAAAAATACAAAAATTAGCCAGCATAGTGATGCGTGCCTGTAGTCCCAGCTACTTGGGAGGCTGAGGCAGGAGAATTGCTTAAACCTGGGAGGCGGAGCTTGCAGTGAGCTGAGATTGCGCCACTGTACTCTAGCCTAGGTGACAGAGTGAGACTCTGTCTCAAAATAAAGTAAAATAAAATAAAATAAAATAAAATAAAATAAAGAGATGGGGTTCCACCATGTTGCCCAGGCTGGTCTCGAACTCCTGGGCTTAAGCAATCCTCCTGCTTCAGCCTCTCCTAGTGCTGGGATTACACGTGTGTTACTGCACCTGGCCTCTGGTTCTTAAATTGTAGAGAAATAAGAAATTGAACCACCATACCAACTGTAATGCTCCTACAGTACTGTTTTTATATCATAATGAAATAGTTAGCTATAGATCTATATCTAAAATGTGTTTTATTGCCCTAATGCCCTCTGAAGAAGGGTAGCTGAAGGGTAGGGGTATTCTTGTTTTTTTTTTTTTTTTTTTTGAGACGGAGTCTGGCTCTGTCGCCCAGGCTGGAGTGCAGTGGCGCGATCTCGGCTCACTGCAAGCTCCGCCTCCCGGGTTCACGCCATTCTCCTGCCTCAGCCTCCCGAGTAGCTGGGACTACAGGCGCCCACAACCGCGCCCGGCTAAGGGTATTCTTGTTAATGTCTATGTCTACACTTCCTTGGGTGGGTATGGAGGAAGACAAGCAGAAAGCTGTGATGATAATGATAAAAAGATAAAAGTGGAAACCTCTATGTTGGCCATAGCCTTGTGATTTGGCTTTTGTGAAAAATATTCGGAGAAATAGTAGGCAATTTTAATGATTGATTTGGAATTCCCAAGGGTGCAAGCCATAACATATATCTGCAAAAGCTGAACTGAAGGAACACCATTGGGCAGACAGAGGCTTTGGGCTTTTTAAAAAGGTATGTAAAAAGGGAAGGGTGAGGATGCAGACCTGTCAGATCAGCCTGCTGTGAGATATGACTCTGGACTCAGGATAGGACCATTTTCTCATGGCCTCCCTATTCTTTTTGCTGAGGTTCTTAACATATATATATATATATACACACACACACACACACACACACATATATATATATATACACACACACACACATATATACACACACACACACACACACACACACACATCCTTTTTTTTTCTGCTCTTGGATGATACCAAGTCCAGGCTCGAGACCACACTAGATGGACATGATAGGCAGGGGCCCACAGAGGGAAGCTGCAGTTCAGAGAATTCTCCACAGGGAAGCAGTATGAGATCAGGGTTTAGATAGAGGCAGCCCCAGCATCACCAGCTCTCCCTGGTTCTGATTTGAGACAATTTTCCTCCTTTCCTTTCACTGTGTAAGAGAAGCACCAACAGGGCAAGCTCACCTTTCAGGAGAGCCCCTGAGCCTAATTGCAATCCTTTTACTCCCTTTACTCCCAGGCCTGTTCCTCCTCACTTAAACAGCTGGCTCTCGGCATATTGCTTTGTTTATTCCATCTCTGACCTATGCATTATCTGAAGGATGCCATAAGGGTTCAAGATGCCCACCTTTGTGAAATGACCTCATTCTGAGCTGCTGGGTTCACACCACTGGCATAGAGGGGAAACCTGCAGAGGGAAGCTTAGCAACACATCACACACATGTTGTTCTTGGCAGTATGAATTCTGGTGACTTTTGACATTTCTTAAAAAGGAGTCAGTTACATCTTCGGTACTCTGAGGAAAATGGTGCCAGCTACAACTTGATCTTGTTTGAGTTATAGGAAGCAATACAACTTTATAGACAAAACTCTGAATAGAGAGTTTACAACTGAGATTCTATCTTGAATCTATCTTGAATTCTATCTTGAACTCTATCTTGACAACATCCATTGATAAGAGTGTGTGATAACTGTAAAGCCACTATTTATCTTACTTGCTTATGAAATTGAAATAACATATTGCTGATAAGTCTTAAGAACTATGTATCCTATGTCCACTTTGCTCAAGCACCCAATACTATGAATATATATATATATATATATATATATATATATATATATATATATATATATATAGAGAGAGAGAGAGAGAGAGAGAGAGAGAGAGAGAGAGAGAGAGAGACAGGATCTCACTCTGTTGCCCAGGCTGGAGTACAGCGGTACAATCTCAGCTCACTGAAACCTCTGCCTCCTAGGATCAAGGGATCCTCTCACCTCAGCCTCCAGAGTAGCTGCGACTACAGGTGAGCGCCATCATGCCAGGCTAATTTTTGTATTTTTTTGTAGAGACAGGGTTTCGCTGTGTTATCTAGGCTCATCTTGAACTCCTGAGCTCAAGAGATTCACATACCTTGGCCTCCTAAAGTGCTGGGATTACAGGTGTGAGCTACTGAACCTGACCTGAATATTCATAAGAGATACAATTTTGGCCTTTCTTTCGTCAGATATTCTCTAGAATACATGTTCTTTCATGGACGGATTGGCAAATATTATAAGTATCAGATTTGAAACTGTCTAAGAAATTTAAATGTTGAAAATTCTTCTAATATAAGAAGCAAAAATTCCATTTTCAGCATTTCACGTGTTGAGAGTGAAAAGGGGGAATATAAGAAAGAACTGAAGTCTAGATTTCCTAAAATATATCTCAGGTAAGCCTCTCTCTTATCACATATTTTTTTTGTTACCTGAAATATTTCAGAACTTAAATGTTTTTGTCAAATTTGAAAAAGGTGTGTAGTATTGACTTCTTCATACTGATCTCATTTTTATTTTCTTTATAGTCTGTCCAAACCATTTTCAAGCCCCTTAAATCAGTTACCTTTCTTCTAGGGACAATCAATAGTAAGCAAGCAAAAAGAAAAGACAGTGAGACCTGCCCTCTCAGTGTTCTCCTGGGTAACTTTGCCTTCCAGATAGGATGATGCAAAGATGAACAGAACAGGGGTTTCTGAATAGATTTCTAGTAGGATTGCTGTCAATATGGGATCAGCTGTAATGGTGCCAGATAAAAATTGCAGGAGACCGAGATGAGTGGATTGCTTGAGCTCAGGAGTTTGAGACCAGCCCTGGGCAACATGGTGAAACCTCCACTTCTACAAAATACACACAGATTAGCCTGGCCTGATGGTGTACAGCTGTAGTGCACACTACCTCAGCTCAGGAGGCTGAGGTGAGAGGATAGCTTGAGCCAAGAGGTCGAGGCTGCAGTGAGCTGAGACTGTGCCACTGCACTCCAGCTTGGGTGACAGAGCAAGATATTGTCTCTGAATAAATAAGAAAAGGTTAGGTAAAGGTAAAAAACATATATGGAGCCCACTGCAACATCTCTTATCCAAGGCAAACTTGTTAAAAAAAGATTTTAACATCTCAAACTACCTTCAAGGCTAATAAAGGCACCAAAATGGATTATCAGACAATGATTTGAGGTTAGAAAAAGGATGCCAGTGCTGACTGACTGGTAAGCTATTGGACATAAATTAAAAGGCTACATTATGTGAAACAGAGGGTCACAGCATAGGAACATCTTGAAAAGCCATAGGTGCACCGATTACATTTATCAAGATGTTAGTGAAAGCTTTGTGTATGGCTTGTTTTTGCAGGTCATTTGTATGAGATACTGTTGGATAAACTGATTTCATAGAGGAGGAGGAAGGTACTAAGTATCACATTGTGTTAATGTGCCAGCTTGCCACCTTTGGGATCAAATTTGGTGCAGGGCACAAATGAAATGAGTTTGGTGGCCTCAAGCTAGGCTACCACTAATATTTATCCTTAAACAAAATCCCAAATCATTTGCTAACAGCTAGGATCAGAGATCTGGGGCTGAGACAGCAAGAATGTTGCAGGTCAGGAGGAAGACTGGCTGGCAGAGTTGGGTTAGGGAGCAGCCGTTTCCTCTAGGTCTCCAGCTTGACTTCAGCTTATGTTACCAGCCATCCCTTCTCATCCCTAAACACTGACATTCACACTGATTTTACAACCTCTCTTTGCCTGGCAAACCCAACATCAATATTCCCAACAGTATTTCATGAAACCTCTAGTTATCAAAGTCCTCATCACTTAGTCAATTCTAAGAATAATAATTTCATAAACACTATGGAAAAGGAGTCCTATTGTTAGACTGTAACTGTCCTTAGCAAAATAATGGAACTTGGTTGTTCTAGTGAATTCTAAATTTAAACACTGCTTGCTCTCTCTCCACTCAACGAAGAGCTTGTGTGCTACTCTGATGAAAATGCAGAGAATTAGAAAACAATGACTGTGTGAATGACATTTACAGAGATCTCATACTGGAAAGGGCACATTTTATTGTGACTCTGTGTCAAAAGTGTAGTTTCATCAGAGGACAGGAGGCAAAAGAAACAGGCAATCAATATTTGGGCCTCTAATATCTGAACTGAGAAAGAAAACCATTATCCTGTTACTTTTATTGTAGAGTGACGCTTGAAATATTGCACCTTGTTTCCATAATAATTCAATATTTTGGGGGTTTCAGATTGTTAAAAAAAACCCTCATGGGGTGGCCATGTGAAATCAGAACATAAAGTAGAAAGGAATAAACGCACACACATTTTACAGTGGGAATAAAGAGAAAGGCAGATTGAGAAAGAGAAAAAATATAACAACATAATTTCCTATTAGTATTTATCTAATAGTATATGTTTAATTTTGGAATCTCTAGAATTAACCTTAAAGCATTCTTTGCTTCCAATTTTTTGAACAAAACGCACAGATTTCCAATAGAGAAGAGTCCCCTCAATATTAATGAGGTTACTTGGGCAGAATTTTTATCTCTAGATTTATTGAAAATTGTATTCCATTGTTGAGAAACTAAAACCAAGGTGGGAATTATGTGGAATCTGACATTTGATTTTAAAAGTCAGTTGTACTATTCACCTCTCATTGGTGAAAAAACTGGTCACTGAACTTGAACTTCTTGCTGACAAAAGGAGAGGAATTATCATGCACAAACCTTTTTGAAACTCTTATATGTCCACTCTCAAATAAAGCACCAGTTCTGCCTATTTCTAATATGACTGTTTATTGGTTAGTATTTTCAAAACACTTCAAGGCAATTAAACCCCCCCCTCAAGATTTCAGCATCCAATTTAAAAGTCTCTCTGAATACGTATTATGGAGAATAGGGTCATGTCAGTTATATGTTAGTTGCAAAAACAAGTACAGTTGTCCTCAACCTGACTTTCATACTTTTGTGTGTTGGTACCATAACCCAGTTATTTAAATTCTGGGTTTTTTCCTCTTAGAATTATTATTGATGAGATTAGCATTATATAATCATAAAGTCATTACCTGCTTTTCTAGGTTGTCTGCTGCAGCCCCATGGAGAGCTAAGTGGGTCCTTAATGAACAAGAAAAGGTTATCTGGCTGCACACGGTGTCTCCCAGTCTGCTCTGGCTAGAATCTACAGCAGCCACAGATAACAGTTCAAAGTCATGCAAATGAGGGCTAGGCTACCACTTTGTTCCTCACAGAGTAGATGTTCCTGTGATTCACTGGCAAACATACAACGGCAGTAGGAAAAAAGGATATTTTCAGAGACCTAATCCCTCCAGGCAGCTGGTTTATTTCAATTGAAGAAACTACTATGGCCACCCACCAGAATTGCTAAAATTAAGAAAAACGGACAATACCAAGTATCAGTGAGAACGAGGAGCAACTGGAATTTTCACACATTGTTGGTGGGAGTACAAAATGGTACAAATCTGTTGGAAAAATGTTTGGTAGACTCTCCTAAAGCAGAATATGCACATACTCTCTAATTCAGCAAATCCTCTCCTCGATATATACCAAACAGAAATGCCAACATAATGGTGCTCCAAAAATCTGATATAAGATTGTTCACAGCAGAATTATTTACAATATTTCCAAAGCAGAAAAAGAACCCATATGTTTACCTTCCATAGAATGAAATAAAATGAATAAAGGAAAAACTATATAGTAATGAGAACAAAGGAACTATTGCTACTTGCAAAAATACGGACAATCCTCACAATTATAATGCTAAATGAAAGAGTCCAGACACACAAAAGTATATATAGTACGAATCTGTTCATATGAAGTTCAAGTATAGGAAAAATTAATCTGGTGATAGAAGTCAGAATAGTAGTTATTTTGGTGGAGATAACTGGGAAGGGGCATAAAGAGAAGTTTTGGGCCAGGTGCAGTGGCTAACGCCTGTAATCCCAGCACTTTGGGAGGCTGAGGTGGAAGGATCACTTGAGGTCAGGAGTTTGAGACCAGCATGGCCAACATGGTGAAACCCCGTTTCTACTGAAAATACAAAAGCCGGGCATGGTTGCACATGCCAGTAATCCCAGCTACTCGGGAGGCTGAGGCATGAGAATCTCTTGAACCCAGGAAGTGGAGGTTGCAGTGAGCCCAGATTGTGCCACTGCACCGCAGCCTGGGTGAAAGAACGAGACTCCATCTCAAAAAAAAAAAAAAAAAAAAAATAATAATAATAACAATAAAAAAGAAAGAGAGAGAGAAGCTTTAGAGATACTGGTAATGTTCTATATCTTGATGTGGGTAGGGCTTACATGAGTGTGTTCACTCTGTCGAAAAAAAAAAAAATCACTGGGCTGGACACGGTGGCTCACGCCTGTAATCCCAGTACTTTCAGAGGCCAAGGCAGGTGGATAACGAGGTCAGGAGTTCCAGACTAGCCTGACCAATATGATGAAACCCCTGTCTCTACTAAAAATCTAAAAATATAAAAATTAGCTGGGCGTGGTGGCGCGCACCTGTAATCCCAGCTACTCAGGAGGCTGAGGCAGGAGAAGCGCTTGAACCCGGGAGGTGGAGGTTGCAGTGAGCCAAGATTGCGCCACTGCACTCTAGCCTGGCTGACGGAGTGAGACTCCGTCTCAAAAAAAAAAAAAAAAAAAAATCATTGAGTTCTACATTTATGATTTGTGCATTTTCTGTATATATGATGTATTGCAATAAAAAAGTTGACAAAAAACTACCAATGTAGTTTGTTACTAATTAATTCCTTTGTCAACTTCTCAAACACTAGGAAACAAAGGAAGAATGACTACAACAGTTTCTCCTTGAGTAAAGTTTGCTACAGAATTACTTTTTAAAAATCCTAGATAAATTACATAGGCAAGGCTAAAAGAATTTGTATTTCCTGGCCTGGAGCTCATAAGGCTAAATGGTGTTTTGGTTTAAACCTTCGAGTACTGCATTGTGCATTATATCAAATGTTTCATAAGGAGGGTACTAACCAGCTAATTCTGTTCATGCAGCAAGAGAAACTGGCTTAAATTAAAACAGGAGCAATTTCAAGAAGTTAAATAATTGTGGGATCAGAATTGCTGAGTATCTTTAAGAAATCCACAAGATTGCCTGCAGTCTCTTTCAGTTCTGTTCTCCAGTTCAACAGTGGGATGGTGGTGTGGTTTAAAAACCTGTCCTTCACAGAGAGCACTGCATATTTTAGGACTCTTGCCCTAAACTCACTTATCAATACTGAAACATCCCTAACTAAATTTCTCTGTCTAGACGTCTCTGTTGCCTACTCTCCTGATGATAAAGGAGGGAGAAAGCCCAATTGGTTAACCTCTATAATTTGTAGTCATTCTGTGATGAAATATGGTATGTAAACATAAAGAATTATTATTATAGTAAACCCAGTCAACCACAACCATGGTGGTTGGTGGTGCCAGAAATGTCTAAGGGGTAACTTGGAACTCTTACCACTCTCTCAGAAATTAAGTTGCTACAGTTAGCTACAGAGAAGTAGAGGGAACCACAAAGAGCCTAAGCATAGGGAGCTGAGGTAAAAGGAGCTTGGTCTAGAGGAAACCCTAGGCAAATACGATGAAAAGGGTTCCTCAATCTAATACAAACCAATAATAGTTTTAGCTATCATCTAGGATTTTCTAGAAGTTACTTTCCATTAATTACTCTTCCTTCATACTCCTACACTCTTTCTGCCTCTAAGAAAAACCGTGTTCAAGAGATATTAATGAACTGCCTTGGGTTTTTTGTTTTGTTTTGCTTTGCTTTTGTAGCTGAAAAATGTACATAGCTAAAATAGGAGATGCATATAGAAGAATATATATATATATTTTTTTTTTTTCCGAGACAGAGTCTTGTTCTGTCACCCAGGCTGGATTGCAGTGGCGCAATCTCGGCTCACTGTGACCTCCACCTCCCGGGTTCAAGCAATTCTCCTGCCTCAGCCTCCTGAGTAGCTGGGATTACAGGCCCCTGCCACCAAACCTGACTAATTTTTGTATTATCAGTAGAGATGGAGTTTCACCATGTTGGCCAGGCTGGTCTTGAACTCCTGACCTCATGATACGCCTGCCTCGGCCTCCCAAAGTGCTGTAGAAGAATATTTTTAAAGCTTCCTAAAATGTCCTCTTCGGGCCGGGCGCGGTGACTCACACCTGTAATCCTAGCACTTTGGGAGGCTGAGGCGGGTGGATCATGAGGTCAGGTGTTCGAGACCAGCCTGGCTAAGATGGTGAAACCCCGTCTCTACTAAAAATACAAAAATTAGCTGGGCATGGAGGCAAGTGCCTGTAATCCCAGCTACTTGGGAGGCTGAGGCAGGAGAATCACTTGAACCTGGGAGGCAGAGGTTGCAGCGAGCAGAGATCACGCCATTGCACTCTAGCCTGGGCAACAGGGTGAGACTCCGTCTCAAAAAAAAAAAAAAAAAAAAAAAAAAAAAAAAAAAGAAAGTCCTCTTAAAAGGTGCATGGTTTGAAGTTAAGCTCTTCAGTGTTAAAACGCTACCAGATTTTAAGCTGAATTCCTGTGTGGTTTTGGAGATGCTGGCATTCTAAAAACTGCTGATTCTCGCTTGGTAAATGGAAATTGAGTTATAGCAACGTAAGATAAAAATTATTATGTGGAAATTTAGGGCCCTTACAATTTCAGGTTTCTAACTTCTCTGGAGTGGTTTTCCGGCACAACTAAGACACTGGTGCTCAATTATGAGCAACACAGCAGTTCTCTGAATTATGTGTCCGCTGCCTTATATTTTGGACACTTTCCTAGTTGCCCCTAAATTTCCACATTACTATCATTATATGCTGTGCAGTGTATGAAAAAGCCCTTTTGGCATCATCTATGAACTGCTGAAAACTGAAGTGTGGGCAAATGTCGCATGTGGATATGTATCTATGTAAACCAGGCCACAGAAGTGGTAAATCAGTCTAAGCAGAGAAATGCCTGCAAATTTCCATCAATCAAGTCTAGAAGAACTATCACATGTATTTGAAAATAAGCAATTGTTGAAAATAAGCCAATTTAACCAGTTTTTATGAGCTCATAGTGACCGATGGTTAACAGTTTGCTTGGGGTTATTCACTCAGAACTTTACTGGCATGTTCTATGACTACAAGTACAAAGTACCAAGGAAGAGCAGATGTGCATGGCACTGTATGTGAGAAGTATGAGAGGAAGAGCAGATGGCCTCTAGCTGAATACCTGAAATTGTTAACTAACAATAAAGAAAGTATATGATTAGGTACCAAAATAAAAACCTACAGCACAGAGAAGGCAGTGTGTATAGACTGTGGAGAAGAGTACCTTGAGCTGAACTCTGAGAGATGGAAGACAGAGAGAGAGAGAGAGAGAGAGAGAGAGAGAGAGAGGAGGAACTTTCCAGAAAGGAAACAGCACAAGCAAGAGCTTGAAAGTCTACACTGAGTATAATGTGTTCTTAGCCAACAGTAACTTGACTGATGCCTGGAGCTTTTGTTGGATATGTAGGTGAGGGGGTATTCTAGGAAATAAGCTAAACATTTATCCTATGAGTATAGGACAAACTCTGAAAGATTAAAAGTCAGGCTAACAAGTTCTAATAATCTAGTTTTCCCTAGTTTCCCTCATTCCAATTTCTCATTATGAATGCTGAAATGAGCAGGTCCTTTAAATTGGAGAGACTAGGAGGTCTCCTCAGCTTTGCAGAGTTATTGAAAGTTTTCAGTCAGGAAATGACATAATAAAGCCAGTGTTTTCTAGTGATGAAGATGATTTAAATATAGTTGCTCTATAACTATTCTTCTATTGACTGAGCTCTTCCATTTTTCAAATAGAATAATAATCTTAACAAAATAAACTGGTTTTTGCCTTAGATTCTTTCTGGAACAATGTGGTATCATATCTATGCTTAGTTAATGGATAGGAAATGTCATCAAATTTAAATTTTCTCTTACACTTGTGTTATTTTACCACTTTAGGTGGCCAAAAAAGAACAAATGGTAAATAAATATATTAATGGAAAATGTTGGAGATCACTGATCATGCTTATTTCAAAAAGCCATACTTAGTGGCCTTTTGGGGGAGGGGATATGGGTGTGCTTCTGGCTGAGAGTTTATATTGTATACATATAATGTGGTCATATTTTATGTCAGTAGAGTTGTTTGTATGATGGAATTAAACATATATTGAATGAAGTTTTGCCAAGTGTACCAGAACACATTCGAGAACTACTGCTTTTACATAGCCATATTGAATCTATTAAATTTCAACAGATTTGGAAAGGACTACAAATAACTATAGGGTGCAGAAATTTAAATTTTAATAGGGAAGGGCAGTCTACTATGGCCTCTGGTTCATTCATGGTAAAGTGAAATAGAATTTGTATTTCTAGTATGTACATGCAAATTCTTTAAAGTAAAATAGTATATTTCAATATGCTCCTCCCTCACTAAAACTGATTTAGAGATAAATGGGATTGAATAAGTTAATGGCAGTCCCATAGAGGCTCCCTGTATTCCCAGCTCTTGGCACACACAGTAGGTGCTTACTCAACACTTTAAAAATCAATGAATTAAAGGACTGAATATAACAGGGAGTCAGAGATTTTAGATCTTGTTATTGATTTTGCCACACATTTATTTATCAAGTAGATTTGGGTATATAGGCTTTCTGTGCTCATTTTTTCCCTCTCTGAAATCAAGATGATAAAACTTCTTTTACAGAAATATGGTGATGCTTGAAATACTGTGTGTGAAATGATTTGCACTCTTTGGAAGAAAAGGGTCTTATAAATAGAAAGCATTGTTCAGGTTACCAACAGCATTCAAATTTAATTTGTACCACATGGATTATGTGGAGGGCCCATGAGCTCAGTAATGAAAGTTGCTGAGCCCTAGATGCCCATGGAAAAAAGCTTTTTCTCCTTGTTTTTCTAGCTACAAGAATGACTGCTGTTTCCTCCGCCTGTCTGTCCTAACTATGATGCACTTATTTTCCTCAGCCTCATCTCAATTCCTTATTATGAATACTGAAACCAGCAGGTCCCTTAAATTGGGGAAGGTAGGAGATGCATACATCTGAAAGTGCAGTAATAAGGGCCCTGGACTTAAGAATGAAGAGTTGAGAGAGATGAGTAAAGAACACTGACTAGGACGTGCGAGAAAAGACAGATCAATCCCAACGATTCATCATGCCAGGAGCTGTCCAAATAATCAAAGGTATCAGCCAGGGTGATGTATAGCTGATGTCACTTGGTGAGACCCTTAACAAGGCGGTTAGTACAACAGCTGCTGCTGGTCAGTGAGTAGCACAGCACATGCCAGGCCAGGGCACAGGAACATAGACCATCCATCACTGACCCAACCTAATGGCTAGGCTTATTAGTAAACATTCTCTGTGGCTGACAGCCTGTAATGGTACAGGATGTTCCCCTACTGTCCCCCAAATAAACTGACCCACCTGACAGATGTGTGAAATCTGTGTTCTCTCTTCAGATTGTTTGAGTAAGTATAATTTATTCTATTTTATTGAGACAGGCAAGAATGGATCTTTAGAAAGAATAAGAGAAGGGAGTTATGTATAAAGCCTCCATTTAGCAGAAGTATTTGTAATCCACTTCCCCCAAGATAGGTTTTTTTCCCTTCTTAATCATAAATCAGAAAAGTGACAGTATATGTTGACATGCATGCATTTTTCTATAGGCACTATTGTAGATAAGTTTCATTTATATCTCTCTTTATTATGGATCAGAAATTCCCAAAGTGGAAATAAAATCCACTCACTGTACTAAAGATATCTAAGTCTACTTTAACTACATTATGTTCTTGGAGGGGATATCTTAATGGATTAAGTATGAGGTTTGAAATATCTAGACTTCCTGGAACCACAGGTTCAATTCCCAGCTGAATCGGCTCAGTCCTCCAGTCTTCACTGGCAGATAAAGTAAGATACTAAGAAGCTTACTGTGCATAGATCTATCAGATGAGTTGCAGTAACTCATAATCTTGCCTATTTTTTTTTTGAAGTGGACATTTAACTTGATTTTGGGGGTTTTGACCTTCTTGAAAAATTCCGTACAGTCTGCATGGTAAACTTGATGCTTATCATTCAAAAGGGATGTGCTATTTAGGGTGAGTTCCCTCCCTCCACCAAGTTTGAGACATTCTTAAACATCTGTGGGGTTTGAAACAGGTAGGTTGTTGAGATTCCTATTACCTCTTCCTAACTCCATACCTTCAGTTTGCCTCAACTTGAGCTTCCTGTCTTGCCTCACCCTTCAATGCATCTTTCTCTTGGCTTGACCTTAGCTTGACTCTCTAGTTCTGGTTATTGATCTTGCTTTGAATTCTGGCACAGGTGAATTCTTCAAGCCCTATTTAACTTGAATTCTGGACTTTTCCCTACTCTGACTTCCAGGATTGGCATGATATCTCAAGTTTTATTTCAGTTTCTGTGAATGGAGAGGGAACATGGTATAAAAAAAGAGCTCTGGGACTTGGGAGAAATTAAGAGTTTCCAGTAAGACTGTTTCCTAAACTGCCCCTGTTTATTCTTGTTCTGTGCACTAGTCCTAGCACTGACACAAAGTAGTTCTGCAATGATGAGCAACTCATTTGATTTGTCTGCATTTTGGTCTGTAGAATGGGTAGGCTAGACTACATGAGCACATGGCTCCTTCTCTGTCCTAAGACTCTTGGATCTGTCTTGGTTTCTATCTGGGGACCCCATCACTCAGGCTCCAGCTCAATACAGAAAGGGACTGAAAAATGTTTTAAAACCTAAATTTTGTGCATCATCATGGTCACTAATTAATGCCAATTGAGCATTAACACCTTGTGTTAAGAATTTTAGAATTCTTCACCTCTAGTGGAAAATAAAAGAATTTTAGAATTTTATAGAATGCAGAGAGTATTGGCATTTTGGAACTTTTTATCAAGGGGAGATTCCATAACACAGTCTCAAAGAGAAGCTCATTTTTATTTTTGTTGTGGGGTCTGAAAGAAATGAAGTTGATTGGCCAGTAGAGAGTAGTGGTGAAGAACATGGACTCTGGAGCCAGACAGCCTGCTCTGAATCCAGGTTCCAACCCTTACCAGCTGTGAGACTTGAGCAAATTGATCAGTTTCTCTGTGTTTCGGTTTTATCATCTGTAAGATGGGGGTAATGATAACATCTACCTTATACGGTTGTTACGAGGATAAAATGAATTACTGCTAAATAGTGCTTAGAACTGTGTCTGGAACACAATATGCACTACGTAAATGTTGGTTAAATGAATAAAAATATTGGAGCTACAAAGTCCCTCATTCATTTCAAAGTGTGTTTCTATGTATATCCTGATCATTAATAAGTAGCAGAGATATTATGACACATATTTAATATCTACAATTAAGTTGCAGGCTTATGCATAGGGAAACACTGTTGTTATTCAGTATTGTTAAGATTGCAGGAAACATCATTATATAAGGTGTGGGGGTGGGGTGGGGTGTGTGTGTGTGACAGGGTGATAGAGAAAGACAGAGAGACAGAGATACATATATAGAGAGAGATTGAATGAGCATGAGAAATCTTTCTAATCCACCAAGAAAAAGTCTGTCTCTAAAATACTTAATTTTTCACACCGTGTATTTGTCTCACTAAAAAACACAATATAGAACATTTGAGTTGTTAATAAACCTCCCATAGAGAGCACTGACACTTGAATAGCCTGAAATGTTTTCTGACATCTGGCCAGAGCTAATCATAGATGCTTCTATAGGTTGGTTTCTGCTTTTGCAGCATCAAATATTGCTGCAGTATTGTGTTAAATTCTCAAATCATACCCAATAGATAGCAAAGGTAGGCCTTGAATAATTTAAGCCTTGTATTAGGTTTTGTGTTAGAACTGAGGAAATAGCCTGGTGAGGATTTATTAGACTCCACTTATGTATCAGTTGCTGTTCTAAGTGCTTTACATGTATCAACTCATTCAGGTCTCAAAACAACCTTATGAGGTAGGCGCTCTCCCATTTTATGAATAAAGAAACTGAGGGATACAGAGTTTAAGTAATTTGCTCAAACTATATAGCTAGTGAGTGCCAGAGCTCAGTTAAGCCTTTTGGTTTAGTGCCTGGGGTTTTGGGCCAGGTCCCAGGCATTTTGGAAAACTGAAGAGAGAACTAGGCACCACAGAGCTGGGCTAAAGGAGCAGACGCTATGGTGGGATTCCCAATAGACCCCTGTGGTTTGCTGGCACAGGGCCCTCTACAGGCAGGTGGCGTAAGAGCTGGGGCAGATAAGAAGAGACATCACAGTTTAACATCTGATGCTCCGCTCAGAGAGGAGACCTCTGTGCCTCTTCTCAGCACTGCCTTCAGGTATGGAGTGAGTCTCTGCGCTCTTGGTCGTGCATCCCTGAGGGTGAGGTCTGGATCCTACTCTCTTTACACCCAACACTTAGCACTGTGTCTGACACATTGTAGGCACCCAAAAGACCTGCAGTGAAGTATGAAACTCTTTTTTCAACTTAGGGTTCTGAAGCTTTAATATGAAAATTTTATTTATTTTTGTTTTTGTTACATAGACTTGGAAATAAAGCAAGAGAATGATGATCATCAACTACCTAGAAGCACCACTTAAGTTAGCAGTACTAAACCATTTTTTGTCATCATAAAACATTTGCGGGCCTGGCGTGGTGGCTCACGCCTGTAATCCCAGCATTTTGGGAGGATGAGGTGGGTGGATCGCCTGAGGTCAGGAGTTTGTGACCAGCCTGGCCAAGATGGTTAAACTCCATCTCTGCTAAAAATATAAAAATTAGCTGGGCGTTGTGGTGGGTGACTGTCATCTCAGCTACTCGGGAGGCTGAGGCAGGAGAATCGCTTAAACCCGGGAGGCAGAGGTTGCAGTGAGCTGAGATCACGCCACTGCACTACAGCCTGGGTGACAGAGCAATACACTGTCTCAAAAATAAATAAATAAATAAAATATAAATAAAATATTTGCAGTTTTTTTTTTTTTTTTTTTTTTTTTTTTTTTTTTTTTAAACTCACAGGTTCAACTTATAACTTTTTTCCCCTTAATCTTGAGTTTATATATTTTGGCTGGTGCTAAACACCAATGTCACCATCTCCAAATATAACAGCAAGAAAACGTTTTAACCTAAACAGTGTTCTTCAGATTAATGAAATCTAACAGCAACTCTTTCACCTCTGGGCTATTCCAAACCAAGTGGTAATGACCAAAGACCATTTCTCATCTTGTGCTTGGATAGGAAACTCTGAGAAATGAGTCTTGGGTTTTGTCCAGTTTTTAGTGGAAAGTGCACACATCACAAAACTTAGTTTCAAAATTCGCCTCCATGCTTACAGTCTCTGTTAGAAGGGCAGAGCATCCAGGCTTAGACCTTGAACTGAAAAATCCTTCTCACTTTTCAATAATGCCCCTTTGGGTTGGAATGCAGGTCAGGCATACTTGTCCAGTCATGGCCATTACTGGGCTGTCTGCTCTAGGGCTAAAAAAAGATGTTGATTTCCTGGAATATCTGCCCTGCAATTTTTACAGGAACAAGGTTCATTAAATTAAAAATAATAAACCAGGCAATGTTCTTGTGCAACCTGTTTCTTAGAACTTGCTGTTCACATGAGAACCTTCCAGGATGTCTTTTCTTGTCCATACTAGGTTAGAGCATCAACAAAGCTTTGTTTTGTGTTAAACTCAAAGGTGTCTTTCTGCGGATTCTTCCAGAACTGCTTGATGGGGGAGAGGGAAGATCATGCCTGGCAAAAAGTGATTTACATTAACATATACACAAACAAGATAATCACCTTGTTTTATGTGCCGGTTGCAGTGGCTCACACTTGTAATCCTACCACTTTGGGAGGCTGAGGTGGGCAGATCACTTGAGGCCAGGAGTGTGAGACCAGCCTGGGCAACATGGAAAAACCCTGTCTTTACAAAAAAATACAAAAAATTAGCCAGGTGTGGTTGGTGTGTGCCTATAGTCCCATCTACTTGAGAGGCTGAGGTGGAGGATCCCCTGAGCCTGGGGAGATAAAGGCTACAGTGAGCCATGACCATGCCACTGTACTCCAGCTTGGGTGACAGAGTGAAAAAAAAAAATTGTTTTATGAGTGAGTAAGCATATATAATTATAAGTAAGATCCTAAATCTTTATTAGACAGACATGTAATGAAATGGAATAGAATAGAAGTATAATGACATATTAACCTGATTTTTGCATAAAAGCACACTTGCATAAAAAAGATATTGTATAGTCCTTTATGATAATGAAGTGTCTTACATATATTATCTCATGTAATCTGCACAATTTAGGAGGTAGATGTGATATAGATGATAAAGAAAGAAGGCTGTGGGCATTTAATTCGGGGATAGGTTAAGGGATAGATGCAGGCAGTGTTTACATCTCTCTGTCCCAGTCTCTTTAAACCATAGTATTTTCAAGTTAGTGTACACAGTGGTTTACAAATCAGCTGCATTTGCATTACCTGGGCACCTTAAAGATACCTCTAGAGCCTTGCCCCTGTTTCGCCAGATATCAGAATGAATTTCTGGGTCAGGTTATTGGAAATTTACATTTTTAACAGACTCCCTTAAATTATTCTATTATGCTTCCATGTTTGAGAGGGATCTTCACATTAGTGTCTCTCAGACCAGTAATTATACCATTATTTCAAAAAACAACTAATAATGTAGTAGGGATTATTGCAATAGCTGTTGTAAAAGCATACATGCTTACACAGGCTGAAGAAAGAAGGCTGCTTTTGCAGAAAGCAAAAGCAAATTAACAACTGGCACAGTTTGAGGAAGGGTACTACACAAGTAGAAGGGTGCTACACACTTTATGTAGTTGAAAGGGTTTCAGAAAATGAGTTAATAAAAAAACAGCGTAAGAAAGCAAGGAATTTTATGCTGAGACCTTCTAACTGTCCTGAAATATTTGAAGGGTTGTCCCATAGAAATAGGGAGTAGTGAGAGTACTAGGACTCACAAGCTGAAGCTAATGACAGTGGGGGTTTAGTCCAGCATGAGAAAGACCCTTCAGACCTTAGAGAGCTTCCACCTCCCCAGCCTTTGGGAGTAATGGTGGTCATGAGGTAGGAAGCCTCACCTCACTGCAGGGTTAAGCAGGGACTAAATAACCTAGTGTTAATAGATTCTTACACTGATGGAGAAGTTGGTTTTATCTTCTATAGTTCCTATTTTCTCTATACTCTCCTATTCATTCTTCTCTAAATACCTATGTAAAAAAAAAAAAAAACAAAGGCATACGTTACTGATACATACTTTACAATCAGAGAAACTGAAGTCAAGAAGCTGAGGTGAGTTGCCAAAAGCGAGGCACTTGCTAGCAAAGCTAAGAACAGATCTCTCCTTCCTGGTATTCTTCCCTCTTAACCCCCTTTTCCTCACCCTACAAACCATACAGGTGCCTCTTAGGAAACACTTAAGCACTTAGCAATATAGCCTGAAAACTGCTATTGTAGTCCAGTCACCTTCGAACCTAAAAATGCAAGTTCCTGGGCATGCCTCAGATTAACTGAATCATAATCTGTGCAGATGGAACTCAGGAATCTGTACGCCAGGTTGGGCACCACCAATTTAGACTTCTTTCCATCTGGAATAAGGGACAGGAAATCTGATAGTCTCATGTTCTATATACTATTCTTTGTAACTGCTGATTGATTTCTATGAGTTCAAAGATATCACCAGGTGGGTACCTTTTTGTGTAAAGATTTCAATGCTCTTGCTTTACATTTACATGGGCACAAATATTTATATAATGATCACAAGTTCATTTACAGAAGTAACAGATGGCTGTAAAGATGATATGAATGTATTTGAGTCAATGGTAAGGGTTCCACCGTGTATTTTACACGCCTGGGTAAATGTCAGCCTTTACCCAAATTATGGCAGCATAAAGCATATGGATATGGGAACAGTATGGGGTTAGAAAAAATTCCCTGCCCTTCTCATAGGCTCTGAGTAAGTATCCCATTGGATTAACTGGAGTCCACTTGATTGCTACAGTTTCAATAGCTTGTTCAGACATCGATTGCTGTCATGTCACTAGGAGAAAAGGATTAATAATAGGGCGCTCAGGTTGGCTCAATACTGCTGATAGTGCCTGACAAAAGACCGTTAGTAGGACTCCCATGGGGACACTGCCTGCATAGGAAAGCTACAAGCAACATCATTCAGGATTTCGCAGAATAATGATTAACTACAGAACTTCAGCCTACAAAACCCAACCAACAGTCCTATTATTTCCAAATAAATTCACTGCTTGATCTTCCTTTTCTTAGGTTCATAGATTATCCAGAATCAGAATGTCTAGTGGATATTCATAACCATTATTGTGATCTTATATAAGTCACTGTGCCTGGATTGTTTTTGAGAGATGCATTTCTGCCGATCCTGATCATGGAAAACAGCAAGAGACTAGAGGAGCTTCGTTTGGCAAGTGTTTCCTGAGTAAATTTTACAAAAGAAATGCTCCATCTCCAATGGGAACTCTGTGGCAGTTGTGGCTAATGGGTACCACAATCTGGGGAGGTCACCAGTTCTGGATATCACATTTGAAAAAACTCCATTTCAGCTATGGAAAATTAAATGGGGCTATTTTGCAATGGGTTTCAATGTTCAGTTGAGATTAAGATGAAGGAGGGTATTAAAAGGAAATGTTGATGACTCTTTACATCAATAGAAAAGAGAAAGGATGGCAGTGCTAGAATGTGTGGTTTTGTTAAACTGTATTGTCCCTGTTTGGTGAAGGTTTGGTGATGGAACTAGAAAGAAGGGACAAATTCTGACTTCTAGTAAAAACAAGAATAGTCTGTAATTTAAACAGATCAAATATAATACTATAAAATTTTACTGTACTAATTGTATAAAATATGGGTAAAATAAGATTACTGGCCAGGCATGGTGGCTCACGCCTGTAATCCCAGCACTTTGGGAGGTTGAGGCAGGCAGATCCTGAGGTCAGGAGCTCGAGACCAGCCTGGCCAACATGATGAAACCCCATCTGTACTTAAAAAGTACAAAAAATTAGCCAAGCATAGTGGCTTGCACCTGTAATCCCAACTACTAGGGAGGCTGAGGCAGGAGAATTGCTTGAACCCAGGAGGCAGAGGTTGCAGTGGGCTAAGATTGTGCCATTGTACTCCAGCCTGGGTGACAGAGCAAGACTGTGCCTTGAGAGAGAGAAAAAAAAAGGTTACTTATAGTGGCAGAAATACAAGCCAACAGCTTCTCTCTCTGCCTCCCCCAAGCTTATATGACAAGAGTTCAAGTTGTTTGAGTGTTTGGTTTTTTTGGCAGTGAAAGGTTTAAGGGCATTTATCTCTATAACTAGCAATTTAATAAGTACATGACTTCTTACTCAAGTGCATTTAGATAATTTTCTAAGTTTTCATAACAGCTTTATTTATTTATGCTTTAATGCCTTGCCTCTTAAGAGCTCAAGATGCTGGTTATTTAACATTTTATATTCAGATATGAGGATTAAAAAAGGCACTGGGTGCCATGCTGCTGTCTCCAATGATAGCTCCACTAAAAATAACACAATTAACTTGATGTCAGCCCTCAGCTTGTTCTTATATATAGGTTTCTTAAAAATATCCAGACTACTTTAATTAAGAGTCACAGAATATTTTAATTATTCCTAAAAGACTGAGTATACTCCATTGACTACCATAAATACATGAGATAGAAAGCAGTTCTCTAGGAACTTATATATGCTAATGATTATGTCACATTAATGGGAATATGGGCAGTTGTTTAGGATGAAATTGGTACAGGGCTAGACATGGATACCTGCGAAGAAAACTGAGGCCATGTGTCATCTGGCATGAGGGAAATGGCATCTGAGCCCAAGATATCAGAAATGCAAAATTCTGAAATGCAAGGTAATACGTTGTTCAGTTCAGCTTAATTTTAATCAGATGCAATCCAACCCTGGAAACCTTTATTCAGCATCTGTTATATGTCAGGGAATGTTCTGAGAGCTGTGGGGGTACCAAAATAAATAAGAAATACATTCTATGTTCAAGGCACTTTTTTTTTTTCTGGTAGGAAAGACAGTCAAATAAATAACCACAGAACGTGGTGAGTAAAAAGCAAAATTACAAATGTATGCATTAATACAAAATAAATGAAGGAGATTTACAGTGGCATGATATGGCAGAACAAGGATCAGCTTTGAAATCATTCAGACCCTGGTTTAAATTCTGGATATTTCAATTGCTTATCATAAAGCTTTTAGCCTTGGTTTTATGCTTTGAGAATGGAGATATCAATGTATTTTAAAATGCTTTGTGAAGATTAAGCAGGGTAAGATTTGTAAAAGTATCGAACATAGTTCCTGGCATGAGAATCTTAACAGGAGCTCAAGAAATGTTAGGTTTTTCCTTGTGTGTATATATGAAGGCTTCACAGAGGAGACAAAGACTGAGCTGGGTTTTGAAGGATGAATAGGAGTTCTCTAAGACTAATGGAACAATATTTGGAAAAAGAGAGATGTGGAAAAGTGGGGAATATCTGGTATTGTTGATATATAAAAAGGGAATGAGCGGCAAAGGGAACTGAAGATAGGGAGGTGGCAGGGATCTACAAAGAAAGAGAGAAATGAACAAAAATGTGTATACTTAGGGAACACCAGGGAATGTGTGACCATGGAGCATTCAGCATCACTATGGTTGAAGGTCCATAAAGTAACAAATTGTCCTAACTTGCTAGACAACTATTAAGTTTGAACAGTCTCAAAAGTTAGCTTTCATTTTTTTTAGTGAGTTCATCAACGTTGCTCACAGACTCCATTTAGTAGAAAGCTGCATAACAAGATCAACTACAACAAAACTCTGAATGCAGATGCAGTCATTTCATCCTGTGCTAAGGTAACCGATAAGTGGACAATAGCAGAATATCCAAGATGCTGCTGGAAATTGTGTTAAAGTAGGACAAGCATGGTGAGAGAGGTTTAATGACATGAAATCTTTCAGCAGTAAAGCTGAGGATGGCAAAGAATGTTGGTGTTCACCTCCCAACTCCAACTCACAGTGCTGACAGCTTAGCAAGTGTATGATGCTATTCCACTCCCAGAATAACATCACCCAGAGGCAAGTCTTGCTTGTACTTGGACCAGCAATCATAGCTCTTTCTCCTGCTTTGCTCATCAGGAGCCTATAGTCAAAAATACCAGAGAATACTAGAAGATCTGTTTTTCCTACAGTAGTCTGGTATGTAGCTCAAGGGACCACACTTGCTTTTTTTTTTGAGAAATGATCCATTGATTTAAGAGGAAAGCCATCCCAGGCTTTTGGGTGGAGCTACAGACACAATTTGAAGGATAAAATTCATGAGGAACCATCGGAAAAGATGTTGGGCCTTTTAAAAATAGTTACACTGGGTGTGATGATTGTATCGTTTCAAAGTCAAAGGAGAAAAATACATTCATACATAGAGTTAACAAGGTTAAGCAAAGCTCTTTAAAGTTGAAAATGCTTTCTGATATTCCTTCACTTATTCAATAAACATACACTGAGCACCTTCAAAGTTTTAGGTACTGGAGAGACAAAGATGAGTAAGATAACTGCTGTGAAGGAACTCAGTCTAGAGGAGAAGGGGACAGAATGTAAACAACAACTATAATGTAAATTATCATTTGTATTAAGGTTTCTACCAGATTCTTTGGGGGCACAGAGAGGGTAATTATTTCCAAATCTTGAATATTACGTTACTATTATTGGAATATACATTATGTAGAGGTTTATATACCACAGTAGGTTCTCAATAAATATTCCTTATATTAATAAATGAAAAGTAATCAATCCCCAAATATAAATTTCTCTATCATATTAGGTTACTTAATCACTTAACAAGATTACATAAAGAAATTTAAAGTACCTGGTGTGAATCTGGCAATCTATAAAATGCTGTGAGACTATGGAAGACTGTTTGCCAATGGAGGAGGAGGAACGAATAGGATGTTAACTGAGACTGTGAAGTTTGAGCTAAATCTTGAAGGAAGAGAAGGAATTCACCAGACTTACAAGTAAGAAACAGGATTCCAGACAAAGAGAAAAGTATCTGCTAAGGTGTGTAAGAGTGTGTTTTACACTTGATAAGTCATTTAGTATATCTGTAGACACAGGATGATTGTAAGGAGAGTCACAGGAGATGAGGTCAGGAAGTCAAAATAGTAATATCTACTCTATTGTCAAGTAGTTACATTGCTTACTATGTGCCAGGCACTGGGCCAAGCAATTCTTACGCATTGTATCATGTAATATTCAAAACAACAGTAAGAGGTAGGTACTATCATTATCTCTATTTTACAAATAAGGGAACTTGAATTTGGTGAGGGTAAGTGACTCACTCATGATCATACAACTATTAGGTCATGAAGTTGGATTTGAAATCCAGTTCTTTCTGACTCCAGAAACCATCCACTTACTTGTTGTTAGTTCCACCTTACATATTACAAGCATATTTGTTGTGCCCTAATCATTTCAGGTTCCCAAATACAATAAGAGAATGTCATAAAGATTTTCAGGGCTATGGTAAAATAAGGACTACAAGGTGATTTTTTTCCATAAAGTTATATCATTATTCAATATAAGAGACTTTATTCCTAACTTGTGTTCCTCCTATTTTCTGACATCAAAATTTTTTTTTTGGTGTGTGAAATTATGTAGCTAGAAGGTGGCAGTGATCTTAAAAATGTTCTGGTCAAAACTGAAAATTGTTAATCCTATGATACTGTTCCAAACCTATAAATCACTGCTCTAGGCCATGAAGCTATGCTGCCTTACTAAAGATTGTGTAAGCCATACAACATTTAAATTTATGCTACAAGCAATGAGAGGTTAAGTATTTTTAGCAGTAAAATTACAAAATTTGCATTCTAGAGGGATTACTCTTTTATTAGCATTGAGGATGTATTGGAGGAGGATGAAAGATAGGGAGATTAACTGGAAGATGATCATGGCAATCCAACAAAGAGTTGATGAGAACTTTGAACTAAAGCAAGAGGAGAGAGAAGGAATGGTTTTAAGATATTTTGAAGTGGTAAAGTCGGTGGGTTTGGTGACCAATGAAATGCTAGTTGTGCAAGAGAAATAGAATCTAGGACTATTCCCAAGTTTCCAATCCAAAACACGTTGAAGGGTGGAATAATTCCTAAGATTTTGTATACATGAAGACTGGGCTGGTGAAGGAAAGATAGATTGATGAGTTTGGTTTTGAGACAGAGCCTCTCTCTGTTTTTTTTTTTGTTTGTTTGTTTGTTGGTTTTTTTCTTTTTTGAGACAGAGCCTTGCTCTGTTGCCCAGGCTGGAGTGCAGTGGCATGATCTTGGCTCACTGCAAACTCTGCGTCCCGAGTTCAAGCAATTATCCTACGTCAGTCTCCCGAGTAGCTGGGATTACAGGCGCATGCGACCACATCCGGCTGATTTTTGTATTTTTAGTAGAGACATGGTTTCACCATGTTGGCTGGGCTGGTCTCGAACTCCTAGCCTCAGGTGATCCACCTGTCTCAGCTTCCCAAAATGCTGGGATTACAGGCTTTAACTTCAAGGACAATCAGGTGAATATGATTTTAAAATATTGATTATATCTCACCAAGTTTCAGGGGACAAAAAGATTATCTTTCATATAGTCATGAAACTTGACATAAGTTTGTTTATTCATTTATTTTGGGCTTTTGTTTGAGACAGGGTCTCACTCTGTGGCCCAAACTGGAGTACAATGGTTGATCACGGCTCACTGTAGCCTCAACCTCCCAGGCGCAAGCAATCCTTTCACCTCAATCTCCTGAGTAGCTGGGACCACAGGTGCATGCCACCATGCCCAGCAGTCTCCCTATGTTGCCCAGGATGTTCTCGAACTCCTGGGCTCAAGTAATCCCCCCACCTCAGCCTCCCAAAGTATTGGGATTACAGTCATAAGCCACAGTGCCCAGCTGACATAGGTTTAAATAGTCAAGGCCTAAAAAATAGACTTTACATCATGAAGTAAAAAATTGCAATAAGTGTACAAAATTAATCTTAGGCATGGATATGGAGCTCCATCACATGACTACTATTGTATTGTGATCCTTGTCACACATTATTTTTAAGATGAATCAAAGAAACAGTGAACTGGCAAAATGTTTGGAAGGCTAGTAAGTTATTTTGGTCCTGTCAGAAAGACCAAAATAATGGTTATAAAGTACTTTTTGAGATCTTCAAATGAAAGATGCCCAGAAAAAGACATTATTAATGTTGACTATGAAGATGTAGAGACAGGTATCTTTAGTTATTTGAAAAAGCTTATAAATAAAAGACAATGACTTAGTGACTTGAAAACAGAAATATCTGGCCTTACTTCTGAATTTCTATATGAATCATAACAAATCAAATGCACCCTTTAAAAATATGAACACTTGGGGTGACTGCAGTTTCCTGAAGACAGAAATGAATTTAACACAATAACCATCTCTGGACAGTGAAATTCACATTCCCCACCGCCACCAGCCCAATTAAAGGGAAAGAATTTCGACTTGACAATCTACCCTTCAGTATCTCAGACCCAGGCTGAGGGCAGATCTGGTGACCTCCTCCTGAATAAAAAGGGGAAGGGGATTGGGCAGTAAATTCTGTCCTGGCGAACATCAGCCCGGCAGTAAATCGGAATCCTCTCTGTGCCCTCTTTATTATCACATTCACAGCATGAAGTTATGAGCTTCCTCACAGCTCCTGCTATAAAAATGTGATGGATGGTAGGGAAACCTCAGGGAGTTAATCTATTCTTCCATTAAATTTTACTTTAATTGGTCTGTGAGTCAATCAGAAACTCACTAGACAGTGAATTAAGAAAGAAAAGAATGAAATAGAAAAAGAGCTTTCTTTTGCAGTTACTATATTATAATGCAGAATTATTCTTCCATTGAAAGAAAAGGGAGACCATTGGTCCATACAAATAATCCCTGGCTCTGTAAAGAAAATGAGAGAAAAACACCATGAATCCTACTCACTGGTGACATTAACACATATGACATTTACACACACTCACACGTATCCCACCAAGGAAAAGCAGGCTTCTCAGACCCCCTCCACCCCCACCAACAGTAATTAGAATGAGAGAGAGAGAGAATGAACTTGAATCATGGCCTCTAAGAAAATTAATACAAAGAAAAATAAGTTGTTGAGAACCTCTATCATCAGTAACATAACTCTATAGGTACAAAAGAAGGTAGATGTTAAAGACCAAAGATGGATCAGCTGAAATGTTCATGGATTCAGCTAGTAAAATGTTTGTGCAGTATTTAAGGCCATAATGGGCTCTGATAAAGATTCTCAGAATCTAATAATGGCCTCTCTGGACTTCTTGTCTAATAAGTGGAATAAGGAGCGAGCCAGCTTGGAATTGAGCATTGCTAGAGATGAGAGAGAAGCAGGGCGGGGGGGGGAGCCAAAGCTGCAAGAAAAATAAACCAGAGTAAAGGAGAAGAAAAACAAGAGCAGCCAGAGCTTTCAGAAGTGCTCCTGAGCTGACAACTGAAGTTTATGCCTTGAAATATATGATAATAAGGTTTTATGGGAGTGAGCCCCAGGGACCCAAATGTCTATCTGTAAACAACGGACTTCAGGGAAAAGCCAAGGTTTGAATAATGTACTCAGTCTCCACTCATGATAAAAAAATAAAAAGAGCAAAAAAGCAGTGAAGACAGGAAATAACTCCTTTTATTCTAACTGTAGAACCCTGAGTTGCAGCAAATGCCCTCTGAGGGCAAAGACAATTGACAACCAGTGTAGAAATACAGTTGTCCCATGTTCAGACAAGGAATTTAAACCTCAGCAGCCTCAAAACCTGAGGTTGTATGAGAAGAACCTAGTAAAGTGCTGCCTGTCCACCCTTCACATATGGGCAATATATGTCCAGAAACCAAATGGTTTATTGTGCAGGGTTGTTCCAGTGGAATTACTGGAGGGACATCAGAATGACCTAATCCTTGAAACACGTGCTATTTATCCCAGTGCTGCAAAGAGTTAAACCTGAAAGTGCCGCCTGTTCCCACTGGTTCACAATTCAGGCCAGGTTACCTAGAAAGATATTACCAACTGAACTCCACACATAGTATGATGGCTTCCTTTGAAGACTTGGGTCAGGTAAATCTCAAAGGTAGCCTTAAGCAACTACTAAACAATGAAAGTCCCTAGTGTACTCTGAGACTAAATCAGGTTGCCTTTAAAATTCTTCATCTTCGAAGACAACAGCTTTATCCTCTTTTTATAAATGTGAGGCCATGAGATAGCAAAATGCTATTTCTACTGGCATTAGCCCTACCTTATATATTAAAAAGATATTTGTTGTGCCCTAATCATTCTGGGTCCAAGATCATAAGGGACCTTGTTTCTTGGTGGGAGGCTATAGTGTGAAAAGGTTACTTAGTCATCACTAGCCTCTAGCAATGCTGGAACACCACACATGGGGCTCCTCAAACAGGAAGTCAAAGCCAGTTCTGACCCCTGGATGAACTCTGCATTTTCGGGCAAGAGGCCTGATGAATCTCCAGGGACAGTGCTGCCCTGTGTCTCTGTGTCCATATGTATGTGTTTACTCCTCTGTGTGCATGTGTGGAGGTGGGTGGTACTGAAGGGAAGCAGGGTGTGAAGGTTCTGGATAATTATGAAAATTAGATCTTTTACAGCAGGCTTCAAGCTCAATTTGGGCTGACAGCTCATGAACAGATCATCTGAAGTCTTAATAGGCCAGTGCTGGTTCAATAGTTGTATGGTTAAATCATGCACATTTGTGCCTCAGCTGACACAGAAAGCAGACCCAGATGCCTCACATGGATCATGCAGATAAGTCTATATTTAACATTCTTCCTCTCTTGGGGAAGGCCTAACAAAGCAAAACAAAACAGATCTAAAACCATGCTTAAAACTTCCACCAGCGAAAGAAACATTCCAGCATTCTTTTCACTATAAAACCTCTAATAGTAGAAATGATACATGATTGATAAAGTGATTCTAAATATACTTAATTCTGATATCTTTTCAAGATATTTCTGAACCCAGCAGTAACAGATATAATCTTCCAAACTGTTTATATTCAAAATCAACTGGCTGGAAAAAATTGGGAGTTTTTTCCATTTTTAGTTACCTGTCCCAAAAGCATTTATTCTCCTACTTTCCATTCTTTGGTGGTAGTTTTGTACAATGATGTCAAGATATCAAGGCTCCTGACACATCCTGAATTCTGAAAGAATGTGTTTCCTGAATATTCCTGATAATGGGCTTAGTATCAAAGGGGTTAATGAGGTTAAGGCAGCATTTCCTGCTTGAAGGACAACTGAGTCCAACAACATTAGAAGCATTTTCTTATTATTTTTCTCTGTGTTTGCAGTAACTGCTTCTCCTGGAAGCTTTACCTGGGGGAAGGGATAAAGCAATATCACTAACCCGCTTGGCATCTGGCTTCCAGTAGGGAAAGAGGCTCATCCACCTCACCCCTCGGGCTTCTTTAACTGAATTAGCCGTATTAAGTGCTTTGGTAGCCCAGGGAATGAACATCGTCGATCAGTGTGCCTGGAAAGGCATGTTTTCAGGGTATAATTCTGCCAGAGGAGAAAGGACTCCCCAGCACATGGGCCTAAACTGCAGAGTAACAGAGCCCTAAATCTCCAGTTACAGATTTACAGCCTCCATTCTCCTTCTTTACTGCAAATACAATCCAGCAGTAATGGTCTAACACAGCAACACCATCACCAACTGGCTGATGGCTCGCATAAAAGCAATGTCAACCAAAAACTATGAGTTTATAAAAGGGAACAAACCCTCAACAGTGACAAGAACATGAAACCCATTAACAATTTAAACACTCTCCATTTTTTATTTCCCACCTTGAAGCTATTATTGCTGATAGAAAGCTCCTCAGTGGAGTTAACCACTGCAAGGAAGGGTTAGGAAGCTAGCTTAACTCCTAAGACAAGGGGTTATGTGGTTTGAACCATTTGATGGTGTGGTTTTAACCTTTGTTAATGGGAAGGCCATTTGACAACCTGTAGTGCAAAATAAGGTCTTAGAATACTGTAAGTGTGATAGGATCTTCCCTAGTAGGTCTATCAAATTATTCTCAGGAATCACACTGAATAAATATGGTTGGAATTGGATTGGCTAGTCTATTGAATATGCCAAGACTTGAGCCTGTACTGTAAAAGGAATGGTAGAATATTTTTTGGAGAAAGTTCTGTAAAAATCAAGGATCAACTCTTGGCATTATAACAATAAATGCTTATATGAAGTTTTATTTCTGTGATGGCTCTAACTCTTTGAAGGAACATTGCCACCACAATATTTCCATTTTGCAAATTGACTATACCTGGGCTGTGATGTAAAATGTAACTCGTCACACACTATTACCTTCCGGTCTTTAGGTAATCAGATACAAACATTATAACTAATTTGCTCAACTTAACTACAGGACTCTCCCATTTAAAACAAATATTACTGTGGAATTCTCTGGTGAAAAATACTTGAGCAAGCCATCTCCCTCCCTGCCCTTTCAAATTCCCTGACTTCCCCTAGTAAAAATAAAAATAGGACCTTAAGGAGACATAATAAACCCATCATTGGGTGTTTTACCCCCAAAACAAAAATTCTTCCCTTTGTTCTATAAATCAGACAAACCCAATGGCAACAAGAAAGTTGTTCTCTTTGTGGTTTTGAGCTTTTTGCATATGTAATTTGGCAAACAGTTCATCTTTTGGAAATAGGATCTTAGCACTAAAAAGGAACAAAATTCTGTTTTCGCAAAGGGGAAAAAAAGGCCCTGTTGAAACGTGGTCACATATATCCATATGAATAGTGCCAAAGAACTTAAAGTCTCTGATTTACATATATTGTGCTGATTATTTGAGCATCAATGTAAAAAATTTAATCTGTACTAATGGGCCTGGGGGAAGCGCAAATAAAACCGAGGAATAAATACTTGTTTTGCAGTACAGTGAATGCTATTATATATATAAAACACAGGTTTCAGTGATGTATAAGCTATTGTATTCTAAAAATATTCCTACATTTTTGGCACTTTAAAAATGTATTACCTCACAAAGGACTATCAACCTATCTGCAGACTCTTAACCTGGGCTAGCATTAAGAAAGGAATCATTTCGTTCTGCTTTTGTTACAAGTACATAGATTTTGAACTGAGTAGATACTGCACCTGTTGGTTTTAAATGTCTCCTCCTCTAAGAAAAAGAAAGAAAAAAGTTTAGGAGAAGAAAAAGAAGAGATGTTAAATAAAAGACAAGAAACAAGGAACTAAGAGAATAAAATTATTTTCCCCACAGTGTGCAACGAAATCAAGCTACACTAATTCTACTTATAATAATGTTAGAAAATGGTTAGCCTTAATGCCTGATAATGACCACAGCTAATGTGGTTCTGCTTTCAGTGTGGATAATGTTTAAGGAAGTAGCAGAATGCATGGCAGCTTTCCTGGACTATACAGTCAACTCCAATGAAGCCTTTTCTCCAGCTTGAGTCATAACCATAAATACTGCTCCATCCCCACATTCCAGTAACAAAGTCCTTCCTTCCTCCTTTGCCCCTAAACAAAGGGGACAACAGTGTGTTTGGTGGGAACATCTTGAAATAAGATATCACTCCCCAAATGGAAGGAAGTCACAGGGGAGATTGACGCCATAAAGGCAGTCCTATCCTATTGAAACGCCAGCAGATGGGGTCATAAACATTTCCTTCTCCCCTTGCTAACAGCCACCAACTCAGCTTCATCTTTATCTTTATCTTTATCTTCCTGTCAGGTCATAAATACCTCTCACTCAAGCTTCACTCACAGCTGGGCTATGCCAAGCAAGTTTACTTCCTGTTAAAGGTTCCTTTCAGCAAACATTAAGAAGTAGTTGGGGGAAAGAAAACTGAAAATTCTGCTGATGATACACAGTTACAGTATTCCAAAGGAAGCTTGGAAACCTCAAAGAAGGGGTTTGGCCAGACTAAGAAATGACCAAACTGCCTAGCAAAAAGCATGGAGATCCACTTAAAAGAAGATGCGTTCACAGGGAAAATGGGTCAAATAATTAGTTAAAACTTATACTTACATCCAAACAAAATAAAAGAGCTGACTAGTGTCATGGGCTTTCATTCTTTCTTCTAGAACCTCCAAAATGATGGTGCTTGCCATTTGTTCCTGGGTCTAAAACCTGGACCATAATTGTAGATAATGAAAACAGAAGATTTCTAGGAGTAGTAATTCTATACAAAGTTATTGCTTAGGCCAGAGGTTGGAGAAAGAATACACCCCTTTACCTTCAGAATTTTGGCACATGAGGAAGGAGTAACCTGACTCTGTTTCCTTCCTGGGGAACAGTTTTACTCTTGGGAAAGCATCTGCCTGAGGTACTGCTGGCAGCTCCAAAACTATAGAATCTAAAATGGTGGGAACCTGGAAAATAGTAGGTATCTTCCTCCTTGACTTAGCTGAGCAACTGCCCCTCTTGAATTTCTGGGATATAAGATTACAACCAAAAATGATTGTAGCCTTTCGAAAACACAACCCACAATCTGATTTTTTTTTTTTTTTTTTTTGTAAAAGCATCATTTTAATGAACACATTCTGCATTCTGACAAAATAGTTAAGTCTTTTAAAATGACGATAGTGACAGGCTGCTGTTGATTACAAGAAGTAGACTTTTGCTCCAACAGGGATTGGGTAAAAGTGCCTTTATTATGCTTTAGAATGACTGATCCATACTGGCTTATTTAACTCAATCTTTTAATTTTTACATGTGCTGTTAGATAACATGTGACTTTAAAGAGAGAAAAATTAAGACAGCACTTACCATAATAAGTTTTCTATGGTAGTTATGACAAACAGGTTTGAATCCCAGCTCTGACACTTTACTAGCTGTGTGACTTTGGGAAAGTTGCTTAACCTCTCTGTTCTTCAATTTCCTCATCTATAAAATGTACAATAATAGGCCGGGTGTGGTGGCTCACACCTGTAACCCCAACATTTTGGGAGGCCAAGGTGGGTGGATCACTGGAGGTCAGGAGTTCGAGACCAGCCTGGCCAACAGGGTGAAACCCTGTCTCCACTAAAAATATAAAAATTAGCCAGCATAGTGGTGCATGCCTGTAATCCCAGCTTCTCAAGAGGCTGGGGTAGGAGAATCGCTTGAACCCAGGAGGCAGAGGTTGCAGGGACCCAAGATTGTGCCACTGCACTCTAGTCTGGGTGACAGAGCTAGACCCCGTCTCAAAACAACAACAACAATAACAACAACAAAAAACAACAAACAAATGAACAAAAATGTACAATAATAGTGCCTTTCTCATTGGGTTGCTATAAATTAAAATACATAAATCACAACGGAACCTGGCACATTGTAGGGGCTCTGTACATTTTAACACACATGTAAAATGGAAGACTTAGGTAATTTCATTATCTGTACTGTATCTAAAGCAAAGGATATTGGTTATATTCTTAAAAATCTTTAATTAAGCTGAATATTAGACTTCATACTGGCATTCAAAGGTTTCCACAAATTAGGCTGGTTTACCTTTACTGTCTTCTCTCATCATCCTCCTACAATTAAGTAACCCTTGTTAGAATGGACTATTTGGTGTTTCCTGAACACATTCTACATTTCCCCACACCTACACCTTTGTGGATATAGTCCCATTGCTCTGGAGTTCACCATTTTCACTTCTATCTTCCCCTATCTCTACCTGTTAAAATCATAGCATAGCAGAGGTTCTCTCATTCAAACCATAAAGCTTTATTTTATTTTTATAGTCATCCTTCAAAGCCTGATTCAAATACGGTTCTTCATGGCATTCTAGAGCTGGAAGAGCTTTAGAGACTAAATGATCTAATTTCTCCTTTTACTAAGGCATGCAGAGATTAAGTGATTCGCCCAAAGACACTAAGCTATAGCTTGGACCACATTTCAGGTCTCCTAACAGTGCAGAGATCTCTGAGAGTTAATCACCCAATCCTCCTGGTCTTTTTCATCACTCTAATCTAAACTGACTGGTCTCCTTAGAGTTGCTATGTACTACAGTACTTATCACATGGCCTCTTGAATTACAGTTATTTGGGTGCATAACTTATCTCCCATGTCATCTCTCATGTGCCTTTGACACCTCTGTCTATCCCTGGAATGCTTAGAATAGTCTTAACCAGAAGGTATTTAGTAAATATTTGTTGAATTAATGTATGAATGAGTATTAGAAAGAAGGAAAGTAAACAACCTTTCCCATCCCGCTAACTCATACCTCTCACAGTCTCAAAAGTTCTCTCTAATCCAACTATCTGAATTGAACCATCAATTCCAGTGCACAATAAATACCTCCGCATCTGCAGAAAAGTGTCACTATACATAATACATATACACAAATTCACTTACTTTACAAAAGTCTCTGTGAACTCACTGTGTGCATTTCACTTCAAAGTATGCACACAATTTACCAAAGAAGTAGGAGACCAAACCCTGCCTTCCTATTAGTCACATTCTATTGGGAATAATTGTATACAGCACAACTAGACATCTATTGACTGAGCACCATGAAAGCATGGACATGATAATGAAGGCAAATAGCTAGAAAAAGTGATTCAGGGAGGCTAAATAAGTAGTAGTTACAGAGGAAGCTGCCGATACTATGTAGCGTATCTTATGCTGTCTCTTTTTGGGGCTCCAATTTGCCAGCTAAGCCCAGTACAATTTGTTTCCTTCTATCCAATATCTCTGATTTCTTTTCCTCTATCATTCATTTTCTTTACTCAATGATTTAAAAGTAACTGTCTTTTCCTACCTCACAAAGGTTTTGGTTGCTGACCAAAGTTTGACTAAATATCATTTCATGTATACTTTTCCAGTTGGAGATAGTAAGTAACAATACATACACTATTGTTAATTTTTCAAAGTGTTTATATATATATTTTTTCATCCTTTTTCCCCCAACAAACTCAGCAGGGAGGTGTCAAGTGCAAACCGCATACTATTGATGCATACTAGATGCATAACAGCTACACTTTAATTTTGCAATACTGTTCTACTTCTTTCCTGGAATCTCTCTTCATGAATTTCCTGAAAAGAGGAAAGCAGAAGAAAGGCATATCTCTATTACAATGACCTGCTTATTTTTTTTTTAATCACACTAATCACAATCTGTAATTATTTTATTTATTGGTTTAATTCTTTACTGTCAGTTTCCCCAGTAGAATGTAAAACTCCTTAAATTTACTCTCCTTGATTGTAAGGCTCATCTACCTTATTCTTTCACTGTAGGCACTCAACAAGAAATTTCTGAATTGATGAACGAATGATCAACAACACTATTTCTATTAAGGCAAATAGGTGATGATAAAAGAGGCCAATGAACAGACCTCATAGTGTAGAACTGATTAGCTATATTTTTACCCTTTTATTCTTCCAAGGATGGCCTGCACAGGCACAGGTAGTCTTCTTAGTTTTTACTTTTGCCAATTCTTCACCAAATAATTATTATTTTCTTTGTATAGGGTACTGTATGAAAAACTATAGGGGAGGCTCGGCGCAGGTGGCTCATGCTTGTAATCCTAGCACTTTGGGAAGCCGAACTCCTGTGATCAGGAGTTTGAGACCAGTCTGGCCAACATGATGAAACTCCATTTCTACTAAAAATACAAAAAATAGCTGGGTGTGGTGGCACGTGCCTGTAATCCCAGCTACTCGTGAGGCTGAGGCAGGAGAATCGCTTGAACCCAGGAGGTGGAGGTTGCAGTGAGCAGAGACTGCGCCACTGCACTCCAGCCTGGAAGACAGGGCAAGACTCTGTCTCAAAAAAGAAAACAGAAACAAACAAAGAAACAAACAGTAGGGGATAAGAAATTTAAGACATAATCCTTGCCCCCAAGGAGCCTATGTGATTATGGCAATACCACAGTAACATAAGACAGCAAATGACAAATGCAAAAAAAAAGTTATGCAGTCAACATGTGTTATCAATCAACAAAGGGAGAAACTGCCTTAGATTAGTATGATCAGGGAGGGCTGCCTGGGAGTGGTGGTAGTATTTGAGTTGAAGATAAGTTTAATTTCTGTCAATGAACAGGGTTTAATAGAGGGCCTTTAAACAAAATCATGTTACGCCTTAACATACCCCAAGTTTAGATAAGAACATTTAATCAAACAATATAAACACTTTGAGATCCTCTAATAGACAATAGCTTGTCAATGCAAAATAGTTCTATTAGACTATTCGGGTGGCCTCCAAAGCAAGTTTTTAATGGCTTTATGTATGTTTAATCACACTCAGTTGGTCTAGCTTACTCTGCTTTAGTCCCATTAGAATTTAAAAGGTCAAGTTTCAAAAACCTAAAAAAGTGATTTAGAATAGAAATACCAGCTTAACCTTAACCACAGCTAAACTAACATTATAATAGTATTGAAAATAGTACCTTATGGCCGGGAGCAGTGGCTCATGCCTGTAATCCCAGCACTTTGGGAGGCCGAGGTGGGCGGATCACGAGGTCAGGACATCCAGACCATCCTGGCCAGCATGGTGAAACCCCATCTCTACTAAAAAAAATACAAAAAATTAGCCAGGCGTGGTGGCGAGCGCCTGTAGTCCCAGCTACTCGGGAGGCTGAGGCAGGAGAATGGCATGAATCCAGGAGGCGGAGCTTGCAGTGGGCTGAGATCGCGCCACTGTACTCCAGCCTGGGTGACAGAGCGAGACTCTGTCTCAAAAAATAAAATAAAACAAAATAAAATAAAATAAAATAAAATAGTACCTTATAGAAAATATGTGGACAAAAGAAGAATATTAAAACTTTACGATTCTTGGCTGGGCACAGTGCCTCACACCTGTAATCTCAGCACTTTGGGAGGCTGTGGCGGGCAGATGGCTTGAGCCTAGGAGTTTGAGACCAGCCTGGGCAACATGACGAAACCCTGTCTGTACCAAAAATACAAAAAATTAGCTGGGCGTGGTGGCATGTGACTGTAGTCCCAGCTACTCAGGAGGCTGCAGCTGCGATAGGAGAATCATCTGAACCCTGGAAGTCGAGGCTGCTATGAACCATGATCATGCCACTGCACTCCAGGCTAAGCAACAGAGCAAGACCTTGTCTTAAAAAAAAGAAGAAGAACCCAAAAGTGCCCCCCAAGACCACTTTACAATTCTTTCCTAAGGTTATATTTTAAAAATAGAATTTTAGTAAAATTTAAAATCACAATTTGAATTTTACTAAAAATTATGACTCACTGATAACTTTTAATGCATATTGCCTATCTGGGAGGGCACAGAGGCCTTATAAGTGAGTGAGAAAGGTGTAGACCTAACAGCACAAATAGGGAGCGATCTCTTGAAAATGACAGATCTGTTACAGCTCAGAAGGATAAGAGAGGAGTTTAGGAGCGTTTGCTAAAGCTTGCTGGTTGGAACTGTTGCTTTCTGCCTGAAGCATCCTATCCAGTCTCTTACCCTCACTCATGCTGCCATTAAAATATCTCCTGCCTTTTCTCGCATACGCATTGCTCAATTTCTTTCCCTAATATTTACATCTCGTTTCATTTACTGCAATTTCATAATGTTTTATATTAAAATGATTCCAAACTGTTATAATCTATGAGATCTATGTTATAATCTGTGAGATTATAACAGTTTGCAGTCATTTTAATATAAAACATTATGAAATTGCAGTAAATGAAAAAAATATATATATTTTTGCTGCCATAGACAGGATTTTTTTTTTTTTTTTGAGATGGAGTTTTGTTCTGTCGCCCAGGCTGGAGTGCAGTGGCACTATCTCAGTTCACTGCAACCTCCGCCTCCTGGGTTCAAGCAATTCTCCTGTCTCAGCCTCCCCGAATAGCTGGGATTTCAGGCGTGTGCCACCGTGCCCAGCTAATTTTTGTATTTTTAGTAGAGATGGGGTTTCACCACATTGGCTAGGCTGGTCTCAAACTCCTGACCTGGTGATCTGCCTGTCTGGGCCTCCCAAAGTGCTGGGATTACAGGCATCAGCCACCACGCCTGGCCCATAGATAGTTTTTTTAAGCTGCCTCTTTCATCAATCGAAAGGTCAGAAATTAGTCTAAATATGTGATCTTCTCCTTTTTCTAAAAAAACAGTGTTTTGGCATTATTTAAAGTAATAATTCTTTATTTTTATAATAATCTCTGTTATATAACTCCATTTCTCAGGAATTATAGCTCCATTTCTGGTATTTCCACACCTGCAGATATATAGAGGATTAAAAAGTGGATTAAGAAATGTCACCATAAAGCAAGCAAAGTCCTGAGGGAGACAGTCAGGGAGACAAGTAACTTAGTAAAAATGGAAGGTGCCAAATGATAATAAAACCAAAATGGGAAATCATGAAAATAAAATAACTATGCATTAAAAATATATTTGGACCAGCTCCTCTGAGCTCGTGTTTTGTAATATTAACTATTTAAACCTGCTTAAAATGAGAGCTTTGAGTTCTCAAAATCCTTTAATTCGGTTAAACATCCGCTACCCTGAAAGGACTCCACAGCATCCCATAAAACATTATTTATCTGTGTGCGTTAACTGCACGATACTGTAATTTCCAGAATAAATGCTGGGTGTAAATTGTTGTTTATGTTGGATCCTGACTGTCTTTACGAGAAACAAAGTGAAAACGGAATCTTCAGAGCTTTATTTCTTCCGTTAAAGTCTATTCTGCAGCAGGAAACATGCCTAGTGGAGTTTCTTAATGAACACTTATAAAGACTGTTGGTTAAAACCAAGTATATAGAATCACCTCCAAATGTACACCCTGTTTTATTCTACATTCTTTTCATTTAAATCAAGTTAAATTAAAGTGAAAGTAGCACCATTCACATTGTTATAGTTAAGGGTCTATCAGCATTTTTACGCAGAACCTTGTTGTCACACGTTTATAACTTGAAAGGGACAAGAAAATATTTTTTAAAAAGAACTTTAATACAGAGAAACTTGGCCTGGAAATGAATTGCTGTATTCATTTATCTTTAATGACTTTTTAAGGTCCATCTTGGGGCAAAAGATATAGATATCCTAGTGATTTAAAACATTTGGTTGGGATTTTCTTTGTTTTCCACCATAATAACTTTCAAAGGCATTTCAGCTACAAAATTGATTAAAACATGAAATTCTCTATGTGGGTGAATTTTCTAAAGGACATTAAAGATTAGAAATTTCATGTATCACCTCCTGACCTGCTGCCACACACTCAAAATACACAACAAAAATAATTACCTTTTCTTACAAATGAAAAATCAGGCATGGAGAAGTTACAAAAGTTTCAAAGTCAAATACGCATAGAACTATGTAAAATTTCAAAATTATCTTTTAAATTCTTTCTCTGGACACTTGGTAATTATTTCTTCCCAAACACCATTACTAAATTCTAAACAAGAATAGGTAGTCTTTCGATGCACGTATTAAGTATTCATTTAACACTTATTCTGGAAAAAAATAACTGCACAGATTTTAAAGCTAAGAATTTACTGTGCCTGTGCAGCAGCTGCTCTCACCTGATAAAATTGTGATGATTCTTTCTGAGCGATTATGACTTATCAGGTCAGTGACCAACAAACTATAAAATAGATTCTAACAGCCCCCAAAGGGTTGGTATAGACTCTTGAGTAAATAATATATGTAAGCGAGAATGGGGGGTGGGTGGAGAGAAAGAGAGAGAGAGAAAGAGAGAAACACAAGGAGAGAGAGAGAAAAAAATAGAGAAGGGCACACATATGAGTGTTATAGGACAGGAAGACAGAGTCCTTGATTTTAATCCCAGTTTTCTCACTCAGTAGCACTTCTTGAGACCAAAAGTCAGATAAAGAGATAGTACTGTTTTTAGAAAGAGAGAGGTCCCATAGCAGCTCTATAGAATTTTCTGGTATATGTTATTTTGCACTGGATTTCATGTAAGCCATGAACTTGTTACTTTGCCTATACTTTACACACATATCTGAGAAGGCAACCAGTGACTTCTGGGAAAATCTACCAATCCTTAAAATGAATTCTAGAGAAGGAATATGAGATAGTACATTCCATTTTAGTGTCTTGTTCTACTTAGGACCTTAATAAATATAATTGCTATTCACATAAGTTTACGTTGGATTTAAAGGGATTCAAGGAAACCTTAATAAAGGAATTCAGACAGTGTGATAAAAATGGCCAAAGCTGTAAGCCAGTGTGTGTGTGTGTGTGTGTGCACATGTGTGTACAGATCCAGCTGCTTACAACCACAACCAATATGAGGGAGGAACTTTGATCTATATACTGTACTTAAGTCAAGTTTTCCTAATTGCATCAGCTTCCCTGGAGGTTTCTGCTGCTTTATTGCTGGAGTAGATGCTATAGAACTTCTCTTGGGTTTAATGGAGTAGTAAGAGTTGTATTTGCTTTTCAGATTTTGAAAACTGGATACAAATGGTTGTCTAGGTTTTAAGACTACAGATTGAGTGACATCATTCATCCCAGTAGGAACATGTCACTGTGGTCCTCTGGTCACTCTTCATTTAAAGAACTGCAACATGAAGTAAGCATGATAGGTTTCAGGTTGTGAGTCGTCCTAGCTCTTACTAAAGGGGGGCTCTCAATCTTTCTCTGGAGATTTGCAAGGTGGGAGTATAAAGAGAGGCTTAAGGCTGAGGCAAGGATGAAATGGTTTCTACAAGTCCCCTCTAAGAGTCCAGGGGGACACTTAGAAGTCTATCCCTTAAAACTTTGGATTCTTTTTTTCTGAGTCAGAACTTGGGTCTTCAAATTGTGGCAAAGCCTAGAATGAAGAAGCAAGGGGAAGGAGGGAGAAGGAAAGATAAATGTAAGAACAGAGATGGTTTTCCAGAGATGAGCATGGGATATTTGCCAAACAATCCACACTACTCTTGACTCAAGACAGTTCTAGCAGTTTTATGAGCAATGGCTTAATTTCTCTCTAAAATTACACAAGTGGCATTTCTTGGTGTGATTTTATAGAGATATTACGGTTGTTGTTTTTCCCAAGGGAATCCAAATTAGGTATGGGTTAGGATGGCTACAGGATACTTCTCTTAGGCATAGGTGCTGGACTCATCTCTCCCCACTGAACCTGAACCCTGATGTGTTCTGTAATGAGACCTCTTCTTCTATACGACTGTGGAAGAGACCAGAGCCAATGCCACCTCATACCTTCCTTATCTCTCTCTGAGAGATCAAGAGATGCTCTGGCTGCCACCAAGGGGAGGCAAAGGACCAGAGTTCAGATAAACTTTTGATAAAGTGCCATAGCAAACCCCTCATCAGAAGGCAGGAAAGGTCACAAAGTAAAAAAATAATAATAAGAAGAAAATATAACTGCTTTCTTATGAGGAAAATATTATGAGTTCTTCCCCTTTTTCAGCTTTTATGGAAGGAGATTCTGCCAGTTCCTTCAGAAAAAAATAAGAAAAAGTAGTTTTAAAATGAGATTATGCACCTTCAGGGTGCCATTAGGAAGTTTTACTGTACTGAGATGACATGAAAGCTCTGGAATTAATATCCCTGAGATGCTTCAAACCTGCAATAGCAATTATTGTACTACGTGTCCCTGGATAAATAATAGGGCCATTCAACTAATTAGCTTCAATGATTTCAGCTCCCTGTAAATTCTCTCTCACTCGGCTATAAAAATAACACTAGGAAAACTTTTGGTAAGAGAAACTTCCTTCAAGAGATGTTTTCTTTTCCTTTTTTCCCCCTTCAGTTCATAATGTGCAATGTGTAAAGTAACTTTCATTTCTAATCACAAAGCTAGAATGGAATATACGAAATTTGCACATTATTAATCGCCATTTACTGCTACTGAACATATTGATTTAAATCTCTAAATCTTGCCTTCCACATATGACATAAACATTTTGAGAAATTTAAACTAGTTTCTTGATACACAGTATAAGCAATCATGTCTGCATGGGCAATAAAGTATAAATCCCAAGTGCACATATACATAGAGGTATTGTTACAGAGAAATGAAAGAATTACTTGAGTCCACACTACAATATATTATAGCCATGTTATTTTAGAGAATTTTGACAACACATTAGCTTTTTAATGGTGTTCATGGAACATTAATTCATTCTGTCATATTTACTGAATGCCTACTAGATGCAAGATGTAAAGTTGCTTCTGTATGTTGTCTTGGAAGAAAAGTAGATCTATTTAACTTAAACATGGTATTATTCCTGCTTAAAGTGACAAGGATTCTCCTATACTTTTGTCACCTAGAAATACCATAAAATTCTGCAAATTCAAAGCAAAAAGGATGTAAACTTCAATAATACAAGCAAATACAATTCTAACATCATCAGCAATGGTCTGAAAATCTATGATATGATCCCAAGAGCACTTGAATGTTCTTATAGCTTGGGGTTTTGTTTTGTTTTTCTTTTTTCCTTTGTGTAAGCTGTTGAGATTTCTTCTTTCCCTTTCATGGAAACTTCTCTACACATTGAAATGAATCAGAAGCTCCTCCCCTGGATGGGCTAGTACTCCTCCTTCAAATGCTGAACGTCATCACAGGAGAGACAGAGGGACCTAGTGAGAGGCAGATGGTGATAAGCTCACCCTTGGTGAAGAAAGGAAGAGGAAAAGAGTCTGAAACCTCTTATTGGGCTTATCTTGTTTTTAATTAACAGAATATAATTAAAATTCAAGCCAGACAAAATGACTGGATCTTAAATCAGAATTATGTCTAAGAGTGGAGACTGCAGTCATCTGTTTGCACTCATTAGAGGTGACCTCCACTACTTTCTGGGTCTCCCATTTTGCACTGCTACTTATAGGCAAGTTCTTTTTTTATTTCTTAGCCACATAAAAAAGGATTTTTTTCGTTTCTGCACCAATACTAACTAAATATATATATCTGTGTATATACATACACACACACACACATATATATATAGTTGTACTGCACATTAGGATAAAGAATACAGTATAACAGGATACAATATAATAGATTTTTAAAAATCATGACCTTCCTCTGTAATTATTACATTCAAAATGATTCCCCTAAAATTGTTAATCATGTAGTCTGGCAGAGAAACTAACTTTCCAGTAAAAAATTTGAATGTTAAAGTTTTCCCTAACTTAAACAAAATGTGGCTAGAGATTATAGTTTTTGTTTTACAATCATCCCACAATATTCAAACCTTCTAGTCTCACCACCTCAAAATCTACACCTAAGAGCTACCTAGGAGGTTTGTAATATCAACCCCCATAATTTTTCCTTCCAAGAGATCTGCAGCCTCAGCTTATGAAAAATGCAGTCTGTTCACCCTAGGAGAATATAAGTCATAACGTTTGTTTTGGAAATCTATTTTACCCAATATTTCTCAATGAAATAAATTGTATAAATGAAATAAAACTGACACTGCAATATTTACTAAATCACTACCGTCTGCTCTCTGCTTAACACTCTGGCTATCATTGGTTTCTCCTTCTTGTTCAGTTTAGCAGCCAAAAGAGTAAAGGAAAAAGGTTTCTGCAAAGATGCATTTTTAAATCAATATAAACAAGGTTATAAAATAGCCACACTTAGCATGGTTTCCTCCTTCCTTGTCATCCCCATGCATTTGTCACTTTCTCACTGGCTTCTCTTTTTAATAATGTGCATTCTTCAGTTTACCAAAATGTATGTGTGTGTGAGGAGTTCACACATAGAACTAGGGCAAAAAGGTCCAGAGTGTAGTATAACAGAGAAAAATTCAAGTAAATCAATCCCATGTAAAATTTATTAATGGTCTGATATTACATACAGACTAAATGATGAAAAAAATTGTTAATTATAATTGACATTCTTATTTGAAAATAACTATTAATAAAAATGAAATATTTAAAGGTGAAAGTGGTTAGCCAAAAGATACTTTTTAATATCAAGTCTACAAATAAAAGGAAACAAAAATATTTTCAGGGCCCTGAGGAGCAAATGTTCCTTTTAGTCTGTGGCATCACAGAGTCACACTCTTGTATTGACAATGAAGGAGACTAGACTCCACTAGCCTCCTAGTCCTAGTTTTCAGGATAGCTGTAAGGCAGTGTACAAAGCTTCATGCAGAGAAATTCTCCTGTATTCTATGGAGAATTTGATTCATGAAGGATCAGGCTGATCTGCTTATCAGTGCTGAGAAAGTCTTGCAAAGGACATGGCCTATGAAAGGAGAGAAGGAAGGTAAAAATAGGACAGGAGGCTCTGAGGGATCCTTTGGCAATTGAAGGTAAGGAAGGAAGAAGCTAAGTTATAAATAAAAAATATTTCTAGAAATGGTATGTGGATGATGCATTATTAATGATTGTGAAATACATCTCAATATGGAGGGGAGAGTGACCACATCTTAAGATGGAATAGAGCCAATACCACAAGTCACTTGGTCCAAACACTGCTGATGCTCTTGTGATTTTAGAAGGATGCAAAATACCCCCGAAAGTCAAAGAGGTTTTAAGTGTTCATAAGTCTACTTGATTAAGCACAAGGATGATACTAAAGAACTAATACGCAATAAAGAGATGAAAAAACACACAATGTTATTTTGATAATCTCAAATGTTTAAGTCTCACAACTGTATGAGAGCCTAGCTTACTGTCATTTAAAAATATTTTTATTGTATTTTAAAACATTGATCTTAACTTTTAAAAACAAGTCTCATTACCTACTGAGTCTAGAAAGTACTGACTGTAGCTCGAGGTTATGAAACTGAAGGATTCCTGACTTACTGTTCTCCATTTTAACTGCTAGATGTACTTTCTGTTAACACATTCTGGGGCTAAAAAATATTTGCCTTTTTCATATTTACCTGGATTCCCAAATATGTTATCAAAACAGTAGTTAGCCACTTTACTACAAATACAAATCTTACATGTGGAGCTATGTATGAAGGTATTATAATTATAGCAGTAACGCAAATATGGTAAAGAGAACCAAGACAAGTGACAGATGGTCACAGACTTAAGACTTATAACTTGGCCGGGCGCGGTGGCTCAAGCCTGTAATCCCAGCACTTTGGGAGGCCGAGACGGGCGGATCACGAGGTCAGGAGATCGAGACCATCCTGGCTAACACGGTGAAACCCCATCTCTACTAAAAAATACAAAAAACTAGCCGGGCGAAGTGGCGGGCGCCTGTGGTTCCAGCTACTCGGGAGGCTGAGGCAGGAGAATGGCGTAAACCCGGGAGGCAGAGCTTGCAGTGAGCTGAGATCCGGCCACTGCACTCCAGCCTGGGCTACAGAGCCAGACTCAGTCTCAAAAAAAAAAAAAGACTTATAACTTAAAAATGCAGCTTCACTTTGAAGGATGTATTGTGGCACATCCATGGACATTCAGAAAATTTGTTGGAAACTTACAAAGAAGGAAGACGGTTAGTAGGTTAATGTACTCTTTTCTTTTTCTTTCTTTTTTTGTTATCTAGATGGGAGATTTAGTCCTGGTGCCTGAATTTGAGGGTCTCTCACACTGCTCATCTCAACAATCAATTTTTACTGCTGTAGAAGATAATAGTGGTAATAACACTATAGAAAAAACTACCATGACCTATAACTATAAGTTATTACAGTCTTTAAAAAAATAACTGTAGTGTATGGAGCTTCTTCATTTCCTGAAGTAGAAGAGAAGCTGATAGTTGGAGCCTCTGAAGCTGTTCATATATCTCCTGAATGCATGCAAGAGGTTGATTTGCTCACAAAGGAAGAGCAGCTTTGAGAATGGGCCACATGGATGAGAAAAGCAACCCAACATTTGAAATCTGCTGAGGACAGTCACCTTCTGGCTCACCTGTCTTCTTGTACTGAGTTCCAGCAAAAAGCTCACATCATGACACACTAGTGCTTTATCAACCTACAACAAAAAAAGTCAGAATTCTAGGCTAGTTAAAGTGATGCTCTTATGTAGCAAATTGTCAGTATTCCCAACAGGACAGTACTCTTATGGTGCTTTTGATACTGAAATTTCAAAGATCTCTGTTCACCTGAATGACAACCAAAAATTAAGTCTCCCACAAAGCTCAAAATGTTCTTCTATTGCATTTAACAGAGAAGATGCAAAATATAAAACTTTATTTCATCCTGGTGTGCAGATTTCCATATGCTTAACAAGAACTCACCTGGTTTCCATATTATGTGAAAAGATTGTCCTTATAAGACAAATTATATTCTAGTCACTTTCAAATGAAGTAGATTTACCAAGCACACAGTTTATCTCAGGATCTGGAAGCCTTCCTTAAAGCATGACTGTGCAACAAAAGAGTTTTAATGCCACTCCACTCTGTAATGCACTGCATACTAACAAGATTTATATACATTACTGGTGCTGTTAAGGAAACTTAAATGACTTGCAGTTTCTCTAGATGAGATTTTTAAAAATCTTAAAAAGGGTGTGTAGCATACAAATGAAATCAGATTACATTAGAAGTTGTTTAAAAGTACAAACATAATACTGCTTGTGTACCAGCTATGGAACACACAGCAAAGATTTGTTTCACTTCAGACAAGCATTCTATAGTCACTGAACATAAACAACCATAAAGTTGCAGCTGCTTTTAAAATGTCACTTAGGGACAAACTGTATAGACGGGAAATTAGATAGTGCTGAATGGTTCTGGAGAAGGATAAGGCCTGTACTCTGAACTCCTAGCTCTGCATTCATGAGAAAGAATAAAATATTTCTCATCATTCATCATGTTTTCATATGTAGGTACCTATACCTACAATGTGATCCAAATAATTTATTAGATTCAGAATGATTAATACTTTCCAAACTATACTTAAAATTGAGTCTAGTTATATTGTATGAAAACTGAGAAAAATGAGGTAGATGATGTTTGGGTAACAATTAAAATTTTAGGCAGATGCTTGAATGCCCATAATTTTTTAAAATCAGGGACTCTACAGTACATGCTGCAAAAATGACTCAAGCTAGGATTTCCAGTTAAATATGCTAAGATAGGGCAATATACTTTTAGTAGGCTGAATAAAACATAGAATAACCTATATTTTAAAAGTACATAACGATGTCAAGTCTTTAAGCTTTCAAGCAGAGGATTTGCAATAAAATAAAATCATTAGGCAAAGAGTGGTCACTGTTGTGATGAGAAGAAAAAAAACTCAAAATTCTCATATCTATTATTATATTAGAATAGTTCACTTTCTTCTCTACATAATAACATTGCTTATTAAAGAGCCATTTATGCATACCTTATTATTATTTATGAAGTTACAAATACACACAGTGTCTGATAACTCATCTCTCTGTATTAAATAGGAACATACATTGTTTTATAAAATGTCTGCCTTTTACATAATGTGCTAGGTAACAGCTTTCCATAGCATAATCATGAATGCATTATATAATGTGCTTTATAAGAAGTTATTAAGGATTATGACTATAGCAATGTAATTCTAATATAAATATGAATAAAGCATTTAGAAATGATATTTTCACTTAGACTGTTACCTATATAATTTGCAGCAATACAATTATCATAGGAGAAGATATATCACATTTACAGAAAAAGCTGTTTCTACGAATGTTAGTAAAAATTCTATAACGTAGGTGTTTTTCTAGCAATTTCATAAAACCCATGCCTTTATAAACATGAGAAGAATCCACAATGCCACCTACAGTATTCTTGACAGTAATCTTGCCTTGGCAGGAAAAAAGATTAGCTTTATTTGCAAAGCCAGGTGCATGTAAATTTCCAAACTGCAAGTAGGTGGCAGTGGAGACATTTCTGGATGGCTCTTCTCAGTTGGAAATGTAAAAGGAGGAAGAAGCCTCCTTAAAAACAAGTTAGAAACATACTAAAATAAATAATTTCCTGAAATGTAACCTTCCAGATCACCATTAAGAGCTAATAAATTATTTGTCTTTAGGGACCAAAATCCCACCAATCTCTTAATGAAGACATCCATGGCACGAAAAGTGAGCAGCACAGATGACAAAATTAGAAAAAAATGAAAAGAGAGAAGGGTTGGACAATTGTTTCCCACAAATCTAAAAGAAGTAATTAGGAATTTGATGTGGACAAGAAACTCCGAGGCTAGCAGCATGAAATACATAAATTTAAAACTAGTAACTTAGCATTTTAAGAAGCCATTAAGAAATCTCCTGTTTGAATATGAATTTAAGAGTAAGGTAGATGAGTTCATTAGGATCTGGTCTTTAATGAAGAATATCAATTGAGTCCATCAAAAAATTGTGTACAAGAGGCTATTAAACAATGTAGACATATTTAAAGCATGCTCAACTCTAAACAAACACTAGAAACATTAGGATAAAACCACCTAAATTGTCTTTCAAGGTTAATGACTTGGCAGTTAGATTCATTCCATTCTCAAGTTTACCTGCAAAGATAAGCAGGGTCATTAAGTTGTATTATCAGTTCAATCTAATTGATTTGACTTGTGGACATCATATTAGAAACTGGAAAATGCCCAAGAATAAACACTGGAGGAGTGTGTGTATCAATATAGATGGGAAGAAACAGGTAAATGTATTGTAAGAGGGAAAAAAGGGAAGTTAGTGATGTTATTTATATCAGAATCACCATGTGAAAAGAAATGAAGGTAAACGTCCAGATCAAAGCTTTTTCACACCATGGCTATCTCGAATCAGCTTTTCTCCTTTCCTTAATTGGTTAACCACACACACACACAGTTTAACAACAAAGGCAACCAAGTAGTCAAGGGATGCAAGAAACCTGGTGAAAACAAATGCCACATTCTTAGTACTACTGTTCCCCTGCCTGGAACATTTTTCTATTCATCTTTTAAGATTCACCTCAAAAATCCAGATACTCTAAAATGCTGTTCAGAATCCCTGATGTGAAATTAATCACTCCCTCTCCTGCAGTATTTTTTTAAAACTTCTATTATAGCAATTATCACATTTTAGAATTAGAATTATTATAGCTGTGTTTGGGTCTGAATGACCCCCAAGTCTGCAAGTCCTAGGAGGGAAGGGGTCAGTCCTTGACAATTTTTGGAAAATTTCTGGTGCCATGCTCTCCAAGGAGAGGATGCCTCATGTGTGTTTATCTGAATTAGTTGAAAGGATGACTTAAAACCATCTCTCAAAATACGCCATGTTTCAATGTTGTGGACAGTAAAGAATCTATGCTTTGGTGAACAACAGAACAGTGACATGCCTGTGGCTCACTCTGAATAGAGCCTTATAAAGCCTTAAAAAGAAATGTGGTACCAACCTTTACCTTCTCCCTATATACCCAGTAATCCTTGGAAGCTACAGGGTTAGTTTGGTTGCTAGGAGTAACGCTTGAGAATTATTAGTGAACTGGCATCCTGGAAGCAGTAGGGGGCGTTTTACGCTGAGGATGCTATTGGAGGATGTGCTCACAGACTGTGTGATGGGCAGTCACCTAGTCATTGTCCTGGTGACCTTTTAAATGTAAGCAGCAGGAGGCATAAGTCAGGCCTGGTAGCAGTGATCAGAGTCATGGGGGAACAAACTGTAAAAATTCCAAAAGCAAGGGCCATACTGAACCCAGAATTCTCAAATTAAGGAAGAAATTTCTTAGGCTAATTAATAGAGTTTGTTACTTAGGTTTCCCTCATCAAAAGGGATATGGTGTCATTGTTTTCTACCCTTTCTGTTCCTTGCCCCTTTATGGCATTACAGGCTCCTTTTGTTTTATGGTAGGGGGAAAAAACCATACACACAATGAAAGAATATTGAAAGAGTACTGTAAAAGCTCCCCTGAGAGAGAAAAATCTCTGAAAGTCATTCTTCCTCTTGGAAAGGCGTTGGATCAATTTCATTCTTCTCCAGATAACACATAAAACTCAGCAGCAGGCTATATAAGTACAACAAAGTTTCAGTGAAGGTTTCTCTCTTGCTGCCAAGGGTCTGCAACTTCGAATTGCCTGAAATACTGGACATATTGAGATGTGAATGCTGCAAACATCTAAAAATATTAGTAGTGTGGCTGCCTACAAAGAAGATGGTGGGCCTACCTGAGGCTGCAGAGCCTCTTACATTGGAGGGTCGGAGAGAATCATCCACCTGCAGGAGGCCCCCAGTCACGAGGTTAGAAGACCATATTTAAGAATAAGGAATCACTGTCCAAGTTCTAACTCAAACCAGTACATTTTAAGAGTCTCACTAGACAGCAAAGAGATAATAAAAATGACTCACCAAAAGGCGTATATTAAAATTGAACTGGGATGCATTTTTAAGAAAGCCAGAAAACTCTAAGAGCATAGCTTCAGAATAAGAACAACACACGTTTTTTTGGGGGGGAAGTTTAATAAACTGCAGTTTTGGATTACCTTAATCCATATCCTTAATCCACAAAATTCTGTCATTCACTGCTTTGGACAATGTGACATTATATTTTATTGTAAAGTATTATAGTATATTTCTGTTTGATGAGTAAAAACTTGAACAATTAAAAGAAACAATGTGTATTGTAATCTCATTGCATGAAGATTTGATTTTCCTATTCTGTTGTACATTTTAAATTTCTTATCCTGTTAAAAAGCCCATAAAACAGATTTTGTGAACATACGTTTTAGGAGACTATGCCAAAGTAAGGAGTGGTAAATCCCTCAATCACAGACATAATCTTTAGAAGTCAACATTTAATTATTCAGCCTGTGGATTTTCCATGCTTTCCTGTACCTCCTCCTTGGTATTTCATTGCACACACACACACACACTTCTTTTAGAAAGCAGGCAAACAGAAGAAGCAGAAGAGATGAAATTCAGACTTGAAGATGTGGATATCTGTAACATTACTTTGAAATGTCAGCAATGAAAAAGAAGCTAAAAGATAATAAAAATTGTTATAATTTACGAATAGCTTTCATTTCAAAACAATATTTCTTATGCAATTTTTTTCAAAGTCTGTTTAAAAGTTTTTGCAAATTAGTTGTGGTTAGGATGTTTCAAACTAACACAGTAAATAGATTTTCACCTCAAAATTTTACCTACTTAAAAACATTTAAATTTTACTTAATACTGACTTTTAGGTTAATTCTTCAGTAAACAAAGTGAGAGCTTGTCATTAACTACCAGCAGGTGGTGGTATTCACAAATAGGGTACAAGAAATACTGAAAGGGCTATGAATATAACCAATATGTGGTTCAGATTTATGGATTATGGATTTTAAAACATTTTTAATGGAGTTGTCAGCACACTGAAACTACTTCCATTCCCATCTGTTCCATGTAAATGTGGAAACTTGGAAGTCACCTTAGAATATGTGCCTGTAGAAAGTTTTGCATTAAGAACATTGGGTCTCTTTATAAAAGCAGACAAATATTTTCTATTTTTAAATATTTAAATTTTCTGTATAACAATAAGCTTCAAACATGCACAAGTATCCAGACTCTTCCAATATTTTGGGGCCTCTAGGTTTAGAATCTGATCTATCTTCTATTCAGGGCAGACATGTATCAAGAGGGAGCACTGACTGTATACTTTAGCCAAGCTAACCTGAGCAAATGCTGAATGGTAGGCACTGTGCACACAGTTGCTAGGGAGAAAATATGTCCGTTCTTGTCTCCAAAAATAAAACTCCCAGGTTTCAGAGGATACAGAAGCAACAAGAGGCAGTGAACTCCAGTCATCGAGTCAACAGCTTCAGGGGCTTTAGGAACAGGCTGAAATTATTTGGTTTTGACCGCCAGATGACCTCTATTGCTGCCCAGTCTGATGGACAGTCGGACCATTAGTTCTTTTAACACACATTCTTTTCCTGAAACACAGACACCACTCTGCGTTTGCACAGAGCAAGAAAGGAGAGCAAACGAGAGTGTCTGAAAGGGAGAGACAGAGACGCACACTTTAGAAGAGAAACTTCTAAATCAGCCGCAACCCTTCTACTGGTCTAGGGCCTAGGGCTAGAGGAATTCAATCCAAGCAAAGAGACATCAGATCATTTTTTTAAAAATCTAACTTAAAAATCTGACTTTAGACTACAATTAGGCAAGATTGTATCTAATAAATGTCCAAAACAAAAACGTGGAAATGCTTAAAATTGATTTTTTTGGTATTTTCTAAAGCATTTGATATCTAGCTTAAAAATCAGCAACATTACTTAATATACACACATACATACACATACACACACACACAGATCAGAAATAAAGAGGTCTTACTATGTTCCACCTAATATTAGTCCAGGCTTACTGCAAAATTGTTTTCCACTGTATACTACCCAGTTCTTTGAAATCCATTTAATGAATTTAATTCCCAGGCCACATAATTGTGGTATATGAGATTCAATGTACATTTTATTTGTTTATTTGGTATGCATGTGTTTTGATGTGTGAATGAAAAGTAACTTTGGTCTTCTTATTCTTATAAAACAAATCAGAAGCTAAGCTTTGCTTTCAGACAACCTATTAATCCAAGGCAAAACTGAAAAGCACGAAGATTGTACTCCAAAGAGACCCATAAAGATACTGAACTTTGCCAGGAAAAGGGGAGGGAAAAGGGAGTAGAAAAGGAAGTTTAGGTAGAGGATAAAATTTTCTATAGATGATGAATCATTCTATCTTTAAATAAAGCAATATTTAAACTTACATTTAATCAAATCAACAACACACACACACACACACACACACACACACACACGCCCTCCATCTCCATTTTCTTGTGGCTGTGGCTGACAGAACTGTGCTTGTCCCCAGCCTCTTCTGATTTTCCTCTTGGGATAAGTGATGAGCAATGCGGCAGTCAACGAGGAAACATCTGTTTGACTTTCCGAAGCTGGCATGGGGAGCTGAAGTCTGAATCACAAATGCCACTTTCACAAACAGGTCTCCCACAGGAACCTTGCTAAAAACATGACTCTACTGGGGTGAGCCACAGCTCTGGTGAGTGATGGGGAAGGCTGCTCTCCTTTCCAGCTATTTGAAACAATACACACTTTTTATAGGATTTGTCTGTGGTGGGATTTAATGAATTCCAATCTGTTAACAGACACACCTGAATCCAGTTTTAATTTGGAAAGTTAGTTCATACTAAAGCTCCAAAGACTCTAAATCTGGGAATTTTTAATTAGTAAGAAAGCTACGGCTGGGCGCGGTGGCTCACTCCTGTAATCCCAGCACTTTGGGAGGCTGAGGGAGGCGGATCACGAGGTCAGGAGCTCAAGGCCAGCCTGGCCAACATGGTGAAACCCCGTTTCTACTAAAAATACAAAAAAATTAACCAGGCGTGGTGGCAGGTGCCTGTAATCCCAGCTACTTGGGAGGCTGAGGCAGGAGAATTGCTTGAACCTGGGAGGCGGAGGTTGCAGTGAGCCAAGACCGTGCCACTGCACTCCAGCCTGGGCCTGTCTCAAAAAAAAAAAAAAAAAAAAAAAAAGAAAGCAAGCAAGCTATGACACTGTGGTGTGTGGTTACTGTGTATTCAGAAGACACACAAAACCTCAAATTAGTTTTTAAGCATATTGACATGGTACTTAAAAATCAGCACATAGTTTTCACATTTTATTTTATTCTAGTATTGTCATCAACAACGTGAATAACTCAGAACACCACTCTGGCTAGAGGTGTGTCTAACACACCTGAACTGTAACCTTTCACTTTTTACCCCCATGAAACTAGGGAGAAAACATCTTTGGGAGCTGCATCTGCCCAAAGCCAAACTCCTGTGGTAGGTGGAACAGGGAGCTGGCCATGCTCCAAATGCCTCCCCTGTTAGAATCTTCACATCTGCATGTCTTTTTAGGTTGTTCAAGTTTTCAGTTAAACTCATTTTTTAAAACCTCTTTTCTTTAGTTTAGTGATTTTTCTCTTTATGAAAAATGACTACTTGCTGTTTGATTCCTCTCTTGGGATATTTACTCATTCTCTCCTGAACAGGGCTCTCATTTCCTTGTCAGCACTTGGTTTGGCTGACATCATTGTATGATTATTAACCTGTGAGTGAGCTGGAAATATTTTAGAGACAATCTAAACACACACCCACACCTACCCACACCCACGCATACACCAGCCTAGTCTATTCAACTGAAGTATTTGGCAAAAATAATAGATTTTATAAGCTATATCAAATAGGTCTTCATGTAAATTGTTAGGCTGCTGCAAACATCATGCTGCATATTTCTACTTCAAAGGCAGAGAGCATTTGTGTCAGAAAGGAGTTCCTTTATTATTTAAAGATAGTTTCCACCTATCAGAACAGATGGATAGTTGTTGCCTGTAAAATACGAATTATACTATACCTAGCAATAAATACACTATTGAAACTGTTAGTTCAAGAAATCAAGTCTGTGGCTGGAAAGCAACTTAATTTAGAAATTCTGTTTTCCTTTTCTTTTTCTCTTTCTTGAAGTTTAAAAATGATATTTCTATTTTACAATTACTAGAGAGAATTCTTGGGTGAATAAACTGGAAATGTCCAAATGTACACGAATTATCTTTCTTTCTGTGACTAGACTAACACTCAACACGAAATGCTTTCACTACTTCAAGGAAAGCCCTCATAGAACATAGCAGATGGCAGAATTAGCACATAGAATATCATTTTATCATGAAAAAAATGTGATGCCAAGCAAAGAATTATTTTCCTCAAATTTGTTTTCCACACCTTTCCCTATACTCAGGGCTCTGAATGTTCCTACAGCATTTAGGATCTTCTGATAAATTTCCAACTTCTGAATTATGAACACTAGTAATCCTTTTTTAGCTTTAAGTGAAATTAAGACACGAAGTAGATATATAAGTTATTAGGCCTTAGAGGAAAAACCCACAAAATTAGATACTTCTCAACATACATTATTTAAGTTAAACAATACCTCAATTTTACTTCATTCTCACAATCAAAAAATAATGTTGAACAAAAGGAACAGTAGTTGGAGAATTCTTCCAAAATCAATTTTAATTAAACACACACACACACACTTTAATGTTGAATATGCCTGTTTAATCAATGATTTTGGCTCTAAGGTGATACAATCAGCATTTATACTTCAAATTACCACTTGGTACTAATAGATGCTCTATACACAAGTCCTTAAGGTCAACACCCAAATTATTGCCCTACATTAATCATTAATAACTTAGAATATGATAATTTTCTAAACCCATATTTTTCTAAAGAGCAAAAACACTTGTTTAGTTTAATTTGCTACTATTAAAATGATTTGTGATTAATTTAATATCAATTAATTTAATACTAGATTGCTTACAAAATTATTTACTATATTTCTGTTCTTTTCACCATTTGCTCTTAAGTACTGAGCCATGGGAGATGTTTAGGAACTCCGTTAGGAAGGGTAATTACAGAACCAAAGGTGGGGAGGACCTGACAAAATAGGTATCAACAGATAAAGGGAGGGAAGGGAGAGATGGAAAGGCACACCATTTCTCATGTGATTATGCACAGGTTGTTTATAGGTACCTTTACATTATTACCTCATGTTTGTATTATTATGTCCATTTTACAGATGAGAAAAGCTAAAATCAGAGAACTTAAATGACTTCTCTGAGATCATACAGGTAGTTAATGTAACAATCCAGTGTAGGGTTTGGAATGCTTTACAAAATGAATCTCATCAAATCCTTGAAAGACAGACATTACTCTCTAGAGTTTCCAAAAAAAAAAAAAAAAAAAACCAAAAAAAAACTTGAAGAGGCCTCAATGCAATATAATAAGCCAATTATAAAAATGAGACGAAGATGCAAAGGATATCAGTCCTGGACAACCAAACAATCAGTAGCTAACCCTCCGAATACTGACCTGAAATAATAACATGACAAAAGACTACTTAAAACAAACACCCAAACCTGTATTACATTTTGTGCTTACTAGTCAAAAGTCCTAAATGACAGTTTTCTAAAACTTGAGTACAGACAATCCTGACTTACAAACCCCTGAGTTACCACCTATAATGTGTATTCATTGCTGTCACATCTGACACAGAGCCGCTGCAGAAAATACTTGGAAGACTGAAAAGGATGTGTTGGTATGAAGCGGAGAGATTCAAGTTAATTTTTTTTGTTTGTTTTTATTGTTTTTTTTTTTTGAGACAGAGTCTTACTCTGTTGCCCAGGCTGGAGTGCAGTGGCACGATCTCGGCTCACTGCAACCTCTGCCTCCCGGGTTAAAGTGATTCGCCTACCTCAGTCTCCAGAGTAGTTGGGATTACAGGCAGGCGCCACCATGCCCAGCTAATTTTTATATTTTTAGTAGAGAGGGGCTCTTACCATGTTGGCCAGGCTGGTCTTGAACTCCTGATCTCAAATGATCTAACCACCTTGGCCTCCCAAAGTGCTGGAATTACAGGTGTGAGCCACTGTGCCCGGCCTCAAGTGAATTTTTTTTTTTTTTTTGAGATGGAGTCTCGCCCTGGCTGGAGTGCAGTGGCGCGATCTCGGCTCACTGCAAGCTCCGCCTCCCGGGATCATGCCATTCTCCTGCCTCAGCCTCCTGAGTAGCTGGGACTACAGGCGCCCGCCACCGTGCCCGGCTAATTTTTTTGTATTTTTAGTAGAGACGGGGTTTCACCGTGTTAGCCAGGATGGTCTCGATCTCCTGACCTTGTGATCTGCCCGCCTCGGCCTCCCAAAGTGCTGGGATTACAGGCGTGAGCCACTGCGCCCGGCCTGGCCTCAAGTTAATTTTTAACCGTAAAGCTCTACAAACCAAAACCACAGTAAGATTTTTAAGGTACTTGATAAAACAATTCTGAAATTTACATGAAAAATAAAGGGGTGAAAATAGCATTTTGAAATTTTGAAAGAGAAAAGTCATGACTGACACTAACAACATTTAAAACATTCTAGAGCTACAGTAAGTCTTAGTACTGGTACAAAAATAGAATAGGATAAAGAGCTCATTTTAGATATAATATACTAATATATAATATATTAAAAATAATGCACCACAAGTAGAATAGGGTGATTGAATAAATGATTTTGAAGAGAATAGCAATCTGGGACAAGATTAATTTAGATTCTTGTCTCACACTAATCAAAATAAATTCCACCTGAATTAAAGGTAAATACACGGAAGTCAAATTATAGAAAAACCAGAAAAGAACTCTTCAACAAAACTCTAGAAAAGAAAGGACATTTTAAGTTAGAAGTGATAAAATAAATAAATAAATGTGCCATGTTAAGAAAACAGAACAAAAAATAACTTCTGTGTGTAACAAGTATCTGTCTACATCAGGGCTAGAGAATGTGGCATAAGTGGGAAGAGCTTCAGGAAGTTGACCCTGAGGGACATGTATTTCCAGGCAGAGTTAACCTGCTATGAGGTCATATTCTTGTCCAAAATTATGTAACCCACATTGTCCAAATTATTGTGCTTCATCATTATTCCACCTTAAATGCCATCATTTAGAGATTCATTCATATTTTGAGAATACAAATATGTTTTGAAGGATAATGGAGATAACAATCACTCACAAATTGTCACAAACTAATTAGCTTAGCTTCCTTCTACTTTCCTTCCTCAGCTGTGATAAGCTACATTAAGATAGAGAGAGCTTTTATCTGGTGGGGAGGGAAAGTAAGTGATTTGGGAGTTTAATAAAAAATTTATTTTTTATTATTAAAAAATGAGGCCAGATGTGCTGGCTCACATCTGTAATCCCAGCACTTTGGGAGGCTGAGGCGGGAGGATCACCTGAGGTTGGGAGTTCGTGACCAGCCCGACCAACATGGAGAAACCCCATCTCTACTAAAAATACAAGATTAGCCAGGACTGGTGGCCCATGCCTGTAATCCCAGCTACTCAGGAGGCTGAGGCAGGAGAATCGCTTGAACCGGGAGGTGGAGGTTGCAGTGAGCCGAGATCGCGCCACTGCACTCCAGCCTGGGCAACAAGAAAGAAACTCCGTCTCAAAAAAAAAAAAAGAAAGAAAACAACTTTATTGTATTTTCTGAGTCCTAAAATATGAAAAACATAGTAAAATTTGAAACAATATGGAAAACATAAGTAAATAAAAATCATCAAAAATATCTCAGTATTTGTGACTTTTCTTTCGGATAACTTTTTTGCATACATGCATGTGCTCACACATACACACCGAATTTTAGCAAAATCAAGTCAGTCTTTAAAAATTTTTAAATTAGTTTAATATTATTTATTTATTTTTGCGACAGAGTCTCACTCTGTCACCGAGGCTGGAGCGCAGGGGTACAATATCGGCTCACTGCAACCTCCACCTCCCGGGTTCAAGCGATTCTCTTGCCTCTCTCCTGAGTAGCTGGGATTACAGGCTCGTGCCACATGCCCAGCTAATTTTAGTAGAGATGGGGTTTCTCCATGTTGGCCAGGCTGGTCTTGAACTCCTGACCTCGTGATCTGCCGGCCTTAGCCTCCCAAAGTGTTGGGGTTACAGGTGTGAGCCACTGTGCCTGGACCTATTTTTTATTTTTGATCTTTTTAAGGCTAGTCAAGTGAACAAGTAAGTCTTTAATGCTGTTTTGTAGCACGTTTTTTCACCTTCTAAAAGGTCAAGGCTATTTTTTACCAAAAAAATAGATTGTTATCATTGTGTTTATAACGTACTGTTCATGATTCAGATACATTATAATTTATTTAACAAATCTCCCACTGATGGATACATAGGTTGTTTCCAAATTTTCACTATAATTTTTTTTTTTTTTTTTTTTTTTTTTTTTTTGAGACGGAGTCTCACTCTGTTGCCCAGGCTGGAGTGCAGTGGCCGGATCTCAGCTCACTGCAAGCTCCGCCTCCCGGGGTCATGCCATTCTCCTGCCTCAGCCTCCCGAGTAGCTGGGACTATAGGCGTCCGCCACATCGCCCGGCTAGTTTTTTGTATTTTTTTTTTTAGTAGAGACGGGGTTTCACCGTGTTAGCCAGGATGGTCTCGATCTCCTGACCTCGTGATCCACCCGTCTCGGCCTCCCAAAGTGCTGGGATTACAGGCTTGAGCCACCGCGCCCGGCCCACTATAATTATTAATGCTGGAATTCAATTTTTGTACAAATGAATTTGGAAATGCTTTTAAAGGTAGTCCAGGTTTAAGGGTGGGTGCATGAGCATGTGGTGAACCTGAGCAGAAGAGAGGTGTCAAAAGGAGATAGGAGAGCATCAAGGAAAATTTTACTTGTTTCTTTTTTAAACATTTCCTGTAGCTGGCTTTGCGCCTGGAAAATAGGAAGAAACTCCTATCACACACCTCTCTATTTTTAAGCTCCAGAAAAAAGGTTAGTGACCTATAATTAGCCACATCAGCAATTACATACACTTTTTTGGTCTGGTCTAAGAATCTAAACACTATATTTCTATGATAACCATATTATGACTACCAACAGTTTTTAAATTGGAAAATATATAAACTTAAAGTCAACAAAATAGCAATATTCATTCAATAAACCTGACAGTGATATTAATATTCGTGTTTCTTTGTTTCTTTTTTTTTTTTTTTTTGAGACAGGGTCTCACTCTGCTGCCTAGGCCAGAGTACTGTGGCACAATCACAGCTCACTGCAGCCTTGGCCTCCTGGACTCCAGCGTTCCTCACACCTCAGCCTCCTGAGTAGCTGGGACCACAGTGTGTGTCACCACACCTGACTAATTTTTTTAGTATCATTTGTAGAGACAAGGTCTGGCTTTTTTACCCAGGTTGATCTTGAACTACTGGCCTCAAGCAATCTCCCTGCCTCCCCTCCCAAAGTGCTGGGATTACAGGCATGAGCCACCGCACCTGGACTATTCTTGTTTCTTGATTTGTTTCTCTAGTTCAATGATTTTTAAGAGCTGGTGGGAACTGGATTAAAATAAATTTGGAACTTTTCAAACCAAGTATACTTTCTCTGATCTGATTTGACTTGGGTGAGGACACTTATATTCCGAAAAATCTCCTTAGGGGATTCTGATACATGCCTCCCATGTCACTTCTACTTCTTGTCTGAGAAGTGTTGCTTTTTATCTATTGTTACTTTATCAATTTATGTTTTGACTTCCTAAGAAAACTGACATCCCCCTTTTAAAGAAACATGGAAGGGTATACTTCTTCTGAATCTCAAAGTTAATTTTAATGCTTGAGCATCATAAATATATAACATTTTATTGGATAAATGAATGATAGATAACTATGTACTTTGGCTATTTAATTCATGTAGAAAATTTAAATATTATAAAAGCAGCAATGATTCTCAGATGTTTTCAAAATAAGTCCTTTTCCTTTTTTTTTTGAGATGGAGTCTCACTCAGTCACCTAGGCTAGAGTGCAGTGGTGAGATCTCAGCTCACTGCAATCTGTCTACTGGGTTCAAGCGATTCTTCAGCCTCAGTCTCCTGAGTAGCTGGAATTACAGTTGTGGCCACCATGCCTGGCTAATTTTTGTATTTTGAGTAGAGACGGGGTTTCACCATGTTGACCAGGCTGCTCTCGAACTCCTGACCTCAGGTGATCCATCTGCCTTGGCCTCCCAGGGTGCTGGGACTACAGGCGTGAGACACTGTGTTCCTCTTCCTTTTTAATTTGGGAACTAAGGCTTAGGAATTGTTGGGATTGTCATTATAAGTCTTCTTTTTCAGTCTGATTCTAGGGACAAGGAACTATCTAAGTAAAAAGGATCTTATTTTTAATTTTTTTTTATTTTTTATTTTTTGAGAAAGAGTCTCACTCTGTCATCTAGGCTGGAGTATAGCGGTACGATCTCGGCTCACTGCAACCTCAGCCCACTGGGCTCAAGTGATCCCCCTGCCTTAGCCTCCCAAGTAGCTGGGACCACAGATGTGTACCACAACTCCTGGCTAAGTTTTTGTATTTTTGGTAGAGATGGGGTTTCACCATGTTGCCCAGGCTGGTCTCGAACTCCTGAGCTCAAGCAATCCACCCACCTTGGCCTCCCAAAGTACTGGGATTATGGGTGTGAGCCACTGTGCCTGGCTGAAGAGGATCTTATTTTTATAAATTTCAATGTCAATGTCTTAACAGGAATTGACAAGTCATTGGGACTCTGGGAAAGACCTCTGCAGCACTAAAATATGTTCAAACATAGAAAGGCAACAAGGATAAAGTATAGCAGGTTTGATCATTAAAACTCTTAAAGAGCAGCTCAGAATTTGCGGGTCCCAACTGCACTCCTTCAGTCCAGCCAACCTACTGGGAATGGAGCTTCTTTATGTAAAGATCTTTATTTCTACCGGATTTAGAACCATTTCACTTTCCTGCCTAATCAGCATGAACTCCAGGATCGACCACCCTTGCTTCCCTTTCCCTTTGATATCTATTATACTCCTGCAATTCCCAACATCTTGCATCAATCTGCACATTTCCTTTTTGTGCTTCCTGGTCCATCAAGCATACCAGAAATAAACAGAATGCTTACGTAACTGACATATTTAATTTATTTATAATTTTCAACCTCCACTGGACTCTTAGTATTCTTCAGAAATCCTTTGCTTGATTCCATTTCTTGTTTCCCAAGGGCTACATACGCCAAACTTTTATCATTGTTTTTTTTTTTTTTCTTTCTTTCTTTTTCTTTTGAGATGGAGTCTTGTTCTGTCGCCCAGGCTGGAATGTAGTGGCATGATCCCAGCTTGATCTCCGCCTCCCGGGTTCAAGTGATTTTCCTGCCTCAGCCTCCCGAGTAGCTGGATTAGAGGCGCCTGCCACCGCGCCTGGCTAATTTTTGTATTTTTAGCAGAGGCGGGGTCTCACCATGTTGACCAGGATGTCTCAAACTCCCGACCTCAGGTGATCCGCCCGCCTCGGCCTCCCAAAGTGCTGGGATTACAGGGGTAAGCCACCGCACCCGGCTCTTTTATCACTCTTTAGCTTTAATTCCATCTCTCCTTTTGTATAGTCTCCATTAGTGATTTTCAATTTTAGTATGAATAATTGTCGCCTGCAGCTTGTTAATAATGCAGATTCGGGGCCCCTTGCACTAATACTCTAATCCACTAAGGGTAGGCTTGAGGAATCTCCAGGGTTAAGAACTCTGGTGATTTATAATTTATTTTAAAATTTTTACTTTTAGAGACGGGGTCGTGCTCTGTCACCCAGGCTGGAGTGCAGTGGTACAATCATAGCTTATTCAGTGCAGCCTCAAATTCCTATGCTCAAGGGATCCTCCTGCTTCAGCCTCCTGAGTAGGTAGGTCAATAGGTGTACACCACCACACCTGGCTAATTAAAAAAAAACTTTTAGGCTGAGGGAGGTGGCTCATGCTTGTAATCCCAGCACTTCGGGAGGCCGAGGTAAGCAGATCACTTGAGACCAGATCCAAGAGTTTGAGACCAGCCTGACCAACATGGAGAAACCCTGTCTCTACTAAAAATACAAAAAATTATCTGAGCATGGTGGCACGGGCCTGTAGTTCCAGCTACTCTGGAGGCTGAGGTAGGAGGATTGCTTGATCCCAGGAGGCAGAGGTTGCAATGAGCCGAGATTGCATCACTGCACTCCAGTCTGGGTGACAGAGACTCTGTCTCAAAAAAAATTTTTTTTTGGCTGGGCATGGTGGCTCATGCATGTAATCTCAGCACTTTGGGAGGCCGAGGCAGGTGAATCATGTGAGGTCAGGAGTTTGAGACCAGTCTGACCAACGTGGAGAAACCCCATCTCTACTAAAAACACAAAATTAGCCAGGCGTGGTGGCAGGTGCCTGTAATCCCAGCTACTCGGAAGGCTGAGGCAGGAGAATTGCTTGAACTCGGGAGATGGAGGTTGTGTTGAGCCGAGATCACACCATTGCACTCCAGCCTGGGCAACAAGAGAGAAACTCCTTCTTAAAAAAAAAAGAAAAAAAATTCTCTTTTAAAGAGACAGGGGTCTCACTATGTTGTCTAGCTGGTCTTGAACTTCTGGCCTCAAGTGATTTTCCTCCCTCAGCCTCTTGAGTAACTGGGATTATAGGTGTGAACCACAGTACCTGCCTCCAGTGATTTTAATATTCATCTTTTCTTCCCTCTTTCAGTACTGTTTCCAAAGAGGAAGAGGCTCTACTCCCTTCCAAGGCCAACCATTCAACCTTGCTACAACTGCCATCACCTCCTTCCTTCTCCTAGGTAATGCTCCATCATCTATCTTTCCTGCGTCGTATACTTTCATCCCTCCTCCTCCACCAACTCTTTTGCTAGAGAAAAGACTCAATTTTCTCTCAGCTTCAAATCCCTGTGGCTGTTTCATTCCCTTTCACTTTACCAGACTTCCAGTAAAGCAATGGGTACTGATGCTTCCACTTGTCACCTCCCATTACTTCCTCAACCATGGAGTTTTGGCTCTCACCTTTAAAGGTACTCTTAATTTGTCCATTCGAATGTACCCAGTGACCTGCTAATTGTCAATCCCAATGACCTCAGTCCTTATTCTCTCTGATCTCCCTGCAGTATTTGATATTGCTGATCCCTTTCTTGAAATTATTTCCTCCCTGGGTTCTCCTCCTACCTCTGATACCCATTTAGGGGATCTTTGCTAGCTCCTCTGTCTGCTTCATCATATGTTGACATCTCTCAGGATATTATCTCTGGCCCTCTGGTTTTCTTCCTCTATAGTCTCTCCCTGGAGGATCTGTTTCTTGACCTTAACTCTCAGCTTTAATACAAGGGATCTTAAATCTTTTTTCATCTCTGAAAAGCCTTTCATTTGAAGTTTTAAACTTGTAAGCTCCATGTTCCCAGTGTGTAACTTCTTGAACTTGAATGATGAGTTTGGTTTTGGACATTGTTGGGTCAGGGTTCTTAGCTACAAAGCAGAAACTGACTCAAGGTTGGAATCAAGGTAGCTCCTGAGGGCAAGGGACAGGAACCACAGCAAAAATCCCAACTATTGTTGCTGCTGCTGCTGCTGCTGCTGTGAATATCATCACCAGATGTCCTCATATCTTTGAATCACTTGATTAAGATTCAAAGTCTTCAAAGAGGAAGTACCAATTTGATCAAGCCTAAATCATGTGGTTGGACCCTAGTAATACCAGAGTTGGGTGAAGAAGGATTTGATAGTGGAAAGGGACCACTATATCTTATTAATACCACACATAATAGGAGATAACACGAAGGGGATGAGAGAGTTTATAGGAAGGGGGAGGGTCTTACTGCAATGGCAAGCAATGAAACATGCCCACCACAAAATACTAAGGTTGATCAGTCCCCAATGTCTTAAAAAATAAAGCCTAACTATCAACCGTAGGTGACAGGAGTGGATCAAGAGAGGAATAAATAATCATGATTCACAACTAACCATAATCTTACCCCCCCCAGCCACTCTCTCTAAATATTCTCCAATGTGCCAAGAATTTTTATACAACTTGCTTTTGTTTTCTGCTACTTTCTCTTTCTAGGGAATCCTTACTTTCTTTATTTGGTTAAATCTTACTTATCCTTCAAGATTTGGCTAAATGTCACCTCCTCTGCGAAGTCTTCCCTGATTCCCCTGGGCAAAATTAATCATTTATTTTGTTCTCCCTCCACTTAGCACTTTGCTGAAAACACTAATCTATCTTAATGATTATGGTTAATTGTACACATCTGTTTTCCACTGGATTATTAGTTCCTTGAAGGCAGGGACTGGGTCTTATTCATCTTTATATCTTCACAGTCTACGTCAGTAAGGAAGAATTAGGAAGCAGAAGGGGCGATGCTGCTATAATGATGAGGTTTCTTAACTTATGGTTTACATTTTTTCAGCTTAATTTCTTTTGTTCCATACATGGTACTTCCCTAATCATTTCAAATGAAGTAGTCTATAGAGTTCTAGGTCAACTTCACCCTGGGTCAGGTAACTTTTGTTATTTCTTATTCTTTAGGTGAAGGAAGCAGTGTGTAATGTTCCCTTTGCTCTTCACAACTGAGGTGTCATCAGTACTTTCAGAGGTCTTACAAGCAATTCAATTTTGCTTAATTGATAAATTTTTCTTTCAGAAGCACAGATTGAGCTAGTTGTATGTGTTTCTCTGTATCTTAGACACTGGACTTAAAATTAAGAACATTAAAATACTTTATGTAACAAGTGCATTGAGATCTTTATGTGACAGACTTTAGACACAGGAGATTACCTCCAACAATGGAAATAGTGTCTGTGATTTTGAATCAGTTTCCTTATGGTAAAAAATATTTCTATGAAATGTGTCTGCACAATAATATGGTCAATAAGCATCACAGGCCTAAAAGGAAATGTAAGTTTCTCTTTTAAGAATACTTCTTTTATATTACAGAAATGATCTCATTTACTTAATACATTTTTCAAAAATTAAGAGAATGTTTTCAATTTTCCAAAGGTTAGGAAAACAAAGTACAATCCGAAGACTATATTTGTAAAAGAAACTGTTATTAATAGTTAAATTTATCAAGTGGACATTCAGCAGCAGCTGAGTATTAAAGTTGCTTTCCTAGAAAACTAGATATTTCATACTTAATCTGTGCTTCGGCAAGCCACAAAACCTCAAACTAACAGACCCTCTGTCATTTGTGGATAGTCTAATTTATCTATACTGAGATTAAACATTTAAAAAGGTCTGATTACACTATGAATATATGGAGCATTCCTGATTAGAAAAAGGCTCAAATTCTGAAGATGTTAATTTATTTCTTGGTTGATTCTCACCATATTCTGTCATCAACAGCCTTTTCAATTCCCACTTTTTGAGACAGGTTTCAAGAAAATGGAAATTTGGGGTTACTAGATTAGCCACGTAAAACAAGTGAAAAAAATTTTTAACAAAGGTCATAGAAAAGCACTCAATGAAAATAAAAAGGCGTTTAATCAACTTCATTATTTATTTTAAAGACAGGGTCTTGCTCTGTTGCCCAGGCTTCCAAGTAGCTTAGGACTACAGTCTCATACCTCTATGTCCAGTTAATTTTTTATTTTTATTTTTGTTATTATGTTGCCTAGGCTGGTCTTGAATTCCTGGCCTCAAGTGATCCTCGCCTCACCTCGGCTCCCAACACACTGAGATTACAGGCTTGAGCATCACTGTGCCTGGCCTCAGCTTTATTTGTTCTAAAACAAATTATGAATAGTAATGGTTATTACATAAGTAATCTCTATGATGTGGGAAACCATTAAGCACCTTTTACACACTCTAAATAAGAATTATGCTTTGGGTTTTTATCATATTTCTAAAATATTTTCTAGCATGAAACATCTAACTTAAAATTACACACAAGCACATATTCCTATTTATCCTTCCAGACATAATATAGTCACTGTCATTACAAAGCCTTCTTTGTGCTAACACAAAGCTAATCATTCTCTCTTCTCTGCTCCCACGTTACATTTTACCATAATCATTTTCTTGTATTTCTATCCCCCAGTAGGCATTGAGCTCATTCTGGGCAGGGACCAGACCCTCTTCACGTATGAATTTTCAGTGCCTATGCTGTTCTTTTTTCTTTCTTTCTTTCTTTACCTACACTATTCTTGACACATAGTAGTAGATGACCAGTGTGTGTTAGTTGAATGAGTTAATAAATGAAAAAAATAAATTACATGTATATAATATAATACAATTCTAGCACAACACCTTGATTATAATAAAATACAATTCTAGTACAACAACAGTTCAATGAGAGTGGAGAAAAGGATGGAATCACGTGAAGTCTTCCAGATGTGTTAATTATGTTGAACCTAATGGGAAGGATAACAAAAGTCTTTGAAGAATGGCCAAGAGTGAATTTTGGGAAGTCCAGTTGAACGATTTATAGTCCAGATGAGAATCTGTAATGGCTTGGTGGAGATGGCAGAGATGGAGAGTAACAGATGTATCACAGGAACACTTAATTGATAGCAACACAGAATTGATAGCACCTGATAAGTAGCTGGATATCGGGCTGGGGTAAGAGAGATGGGAAGTCAAAGATGAGAGCACCATTTATCAAGAGAAAGAAGAAAAGGTACAGGTTTTAGCGGGGAGAAAACAAAGTTTCAGACTTACTGAGTCAGGTACTGGAAAGACATCCATGTGTTACTATGAGGAGGGAACTATTCCTATCCTCCCCTCTTACACATAGGGAAACCTGGGCTAAGGGAGCTTACATGACTTGCTAATTGCTTTCCAGACCTGCCTCCAAAGTCCATGTTGTTAACTCCTAGGCCATACAGCATATGATCCTTTGTTTAAGGAAAACACCAATATATAGCAAGCCGAGTTACACTCCTGACTTCTGAGTACTAAATGTGTCTCAACTGAAGCAACTATCCTGGAGGATGAGGCCACTTAATAGCTTTCAAAGCAAGGTGGTGGTATTCTTAAAGCCTCCTTCCCACACACTTCTCTGCCAAAATAGATGGCAGCCAAGCCAAAGAGCACTGGAGAAAGACATGGAGCAGAAAAAAAAAAAAAAAAGAAGAAGATCCTCAGGGTGCTGGTAGAAGTGCAAAGGTCTTGTTCAGGTGAAAGAAAATGTGTAATAAAATTCACCGGTTCAGCTGAACAGGTAATTACAGAGTTAATAAAACAAGGATTCCTGACACAATAGATTCTAACACTGCCATGGGTGTCATAGTCACTAAGTGACTTTTTAGTTTGCTGATCATTGATCCACTAGACACTAACAGCTCCAATCGGATCAATGCAGGATAACATATGAGGAGGACTTTGCATGTTAAAAATCTACTGGAAATTTTACATGAAATAATTCATTATCTGGGTAATGTGACCTGTGTCCAAATGATACATGTGGACCATTTGTCAGGTTTTTTTAATGGAAAAAAATGAATTTTTTTCTAAAAGCCTAATTATGTGATAAATTCCACTGCCGAGAAATTGAAGCCACTTGGGTGTCATGAATGTGTAAACATGTTAATTCGAGGGCTGTGATACCTAAAGAAGTATATTTCATTCCACTCTCTTAGCTTCCCTTTCCCCAACAGGGTCATCTCATCCATCTCCTCCATTCCTGTGGCCCACCAACACTCTGTTCTTGGGTCTTTCTCTCTTTGTAGCCTGGGTCAGCTTCCACTTTCCCTAAATCTTTCTTTCCTGTGCTCACAGTTCCTTCTAAGAGCTTGTCTCCTAAAGCCAGCATTTAACCCAAGGTCCCCTTTGCCATCTTCATCCCCTGGGGCCCTGTTGTCATACAATTTTATCAGAAGAGAGCAGACAGATAAGAAAATATACATATTTCTCATGGAAAGAACTCATATATTTCTTGGTTCTAGAAAGACAAATGATCTAAAGCAATAACAATAAGCTTGTTCATGGAAACTAGACAAATCAAAAAGAGTTCTGGGAAATGTATTTTGTGTGTTTGGTTTTAAAAACTTTATTGAGATAAAATTTACATAAAATACAATTCTTGGCCAGGCGCTACAGCCCACTCCTGGAATCCCAGCATTTTGGGAGGCAGAGGCGGGCAGATTCACCTGAGGTCAGGAGTTGGAGACCAGCCTGGTCCAACATGGTGAACCACTGTCTCTACTAAAAATACAAAAGTCAGCTAGGTGTGGTGGTGGGCGCCTGTAATCCCAGCTACTTGGGAGGCTGAGGCAGGAGAATCACTTTAACCTGGGAGGCAGAGGTTGCAGTGAGCTGAGATCACGCCACTGCACTCCAGCCTGGGTGACAGAGTGAGACTCTGTCTCAAAAACAAACAAACAACAACAAAAAACCACACACAAAAAACACAATTCTTTTTAAATGTACAGTTTAATGAATTTTGACAAATATATACATATATAGAGTAGTTGTATAATCACTACCAAATCAAGACATAGAATATTTACATCACTCTGAAAAGCTCCTTTTTGCTCCTTTGTAGTCAATCTACTCTTTCTATCACTGGCCCTGCCAGTCATTGATCTATTTTTCTATCCATAGCTTTGACTTTTTAGGGATGTCAAATACATGAAATCATATAGTATCTAATATTTTATATCTGACTTCCTTTAATTAGCATAAAACCTTTAAGATTCATCCATATAGTTGTGTGTATCAGTAGTTTATCCCTTTTTATTGCTGAATAAAATCATGCTTTGTTTATCTACTCACCAGTTGGTGGATACTTGGGTTGTTTTCAGTTTCAGTGAATAAAGCTGTTGTAAACACTCAAGGCAGAATCTGTACTCAGACTTAGGCAGTCTAAACCCAGAGCTCAAGTTTTTTTACTTTTTTATTTTTATTTACTTTTATTTTTTGAGACGGAGTCTTGTTCTGTCGCCAGGCTGGAGTGCAGTGGCGCGATCTCGGCTCACTGTAATCTCCGCCTCCCAGGTTCAAGAGATTCCCCTGCCTCAGCCTCCCAAGTAGCTGGGATTACAGGCGCCTGCCACCATGCCCGGCTACTTTTTGTATTTTAGTAGAGATGGGTTTTCACCATGTTGGCAAGGATGGTCTCGATCTCCTGACCCCATGATCCGCCCACCTCGGCCTCCCAAAGTGCTGGGATTACAGGCGTGAGCCACTGTGCCTGGCCCAGAGCTTAAGTTTTAAAGCACTTCAGTCTACTGGTGTCCAGTAAGAAACCATGAAGCTCCTTGTCATTGTCATGGCACTCCCTGATGGGGTTCTTCTCACTGCTCCTGGTGCCCATGATGCTCTCCAAGTAGAGACTGCCTGATTGCACATCAAACGCCGCTCATTTAGGCTGGTAGGCAGAGGCAGCGTGCTTTCAAATTGTGCTTTAAAGAAAAACCTTCACATTTGCAAACAAATTAAGGGAATTTACTTGTAAGGAAAATCTAATTTAGGTATCTTTAAAAGGAGAGCTTAGAAAATAAGAAATTAATACTGTGGCCACTATCTAGTGATCCATAGCTTAAGTTTTAACATGGCACTGAAAACTTCTCTTACCTATAAGTATTGATCTAGTACAACTTATTATCTTTGGAAAAGTATAAGTTTATTATAAAATCAATGAGAAAATATATGCCACTAGACATGACCTCATACTTATATTGTTTAGAAAAATAATAAAACAAAAACAGAAAATAAATATTAATATTTACTAGTTTATGGACAGGCAAGGCAACTTGTAAAAACTTCTAGTTTATCTAATGCATATATTTTAGTACTGCAGCAATAAGGAAAACCTGAAGAACAACAGCTAAGTATAACTACAGTTAAAAAAATCACATAAGCATTTACTTGATTCTTGATGCACCAATAATAACAATGGCAAAGAAAACAGAAATCCCAAAATAATGTAAGTTTGTCTCAGCTAACAATATTGTTTGGAAAATTCTTATGTTCACCCAAAGTTGAACTGCACTTAATACTTCCTTTTATGCCTTTCTGTTTCATTTTATTAGATTAAGAAATTATAAAAATTTTAAACATGTGCAAGTGTATAGAAAATAATGTAATGAACCTCCTGTACCTATCATCGGGCTTCAATGATTATCAACTCATGGCAATTCTGTTTCCTCTATTTTCCTCCATTCATTCCTCACCTCTACCCAAACTAATGCCTTCTTTTTTTAACTTTTTACTTTAAAATAATTTTAAGTTTTCAGAAAAGTTGCAAAAATAGTACAAAGTTCTCATCTATCCTTCAACCTGTTCCCTCAAAGCTAACATATTACATAACCACAGTATAACTATCAAAACTAAGAAACTGCTTTTGGCTGGGCAAGGTAACTCATGCCTGTATTCTCAGTACTTTGGGAGGCCAAGGCAGGAGGACTGCTTGAGCCCAAGAGTTCAAGACCAGCCTGGGCAATATAGTGGGATCTCAGCTCTACAAAAAAGTAAAAAGTCAGCCAGGCATTGTGGTGTACACCTGTAGTCTCAGCTACTTAGTAGGCTGAGGTGGGATGATTGCTTGAGCCAAGGTTGCCTCACTGCACTGCTGCCTGAGTGACAGAGCAAAATCTGGTCTAAAAAAGAAAAGAAAAGAAAAAAAGAAACTGCCCTTTTTTTTGGTAAGGAAAACTGCACATTTTTGTGCTCCTCTGATAAATGCAAACCCACCCATTTGAGGGAACAATAACTACAAAATGCCATCCACTCTTAGCAATTATGTAATTCCATGTAATTATTTTCTCAGTTTGGCTAAAAAAAGCAAGTACTTTAAGATCTCTAAAATAGTCATAAACTAGTGCATTTTCTAGTTAAGAAGATGTTTGGGAGAGTCAAGCTCCTATTTCAGAGACAGAATATAATTTAATACTTACTTGAATACAGAAACCCCAATGAAGTTGTGGTTTAGACGTGTTGGGCATTTCTAAAATATAGGTAATATCAAGTGACTCCTGCTCTGAGTCAAGACAAACAAGCTTCCCCCTGCCACCCAGCATAACTGATGAAAGAATGCAGAGAAAAGTGATTAGAGTAGATTATGATAGAGAACTAGAGAAAGTTTCCTAAGGGAAGACATGTTTAAAGTTATATAGAAAATTTAGATGTAATAAGAAAAATAAAATAATAATAAAATTTAGATGTATATATCATTAAGGCAGCATAGCATAGTGCTTAAAGCCAGGATAAACTCTGGAATCAGATTGCATGGGTTCAAATCACAGTTCAACTTCCTCTTGGTCTGTGACCTGGGGCAAGTTATTTAACCCTTTCAGACTCTGACTCTAGGTGCTTATAATAACCTCTGCCATCTATGGATGCATCAGCCTTGATCCAATCAACCGTACAGCAGAAATCGTATGTCTACTGACTTGGCTTACTGGCTATATTTCACTCTAACTATAATCTAGCGGCAGGCAGGGGGCAGGATCTCACTAACTCTTGAAGATCTTAGTGGTGGTGGATAGATTCCTCTTCAGAAGTGAGCGACAGCTGGATACAAGCTGCTGCTCCATTCTGTTTCCCTCTGGGTGGGAAATAACTTAGGAATAAGGAGGACAATGTGCTCTTAGTCTGCCTAACTGGCCCTTCCGTCTGGGCATCTTGTACCTAGCTAGTTCCCCAGGGCAGAAGTGGAACTCTAGCCAGCCTCCTTTTCTGAGATCAGACTGTACTTCCCTCCCTGATTAATGTCCCAGACTCTCACCTGTCATTCTTTGAACACCGTGATTACTCAGTTTATTTCAATGCCATTCTCTGTCTACTCCTCTTAGAATGCCTGGGATGTAACTTTGAAATTGTTTGCCCAGCCTAAACTCAGCTCACAGGTAAAGGAGCTGCTCCCTCCCTTTCATATTGCTAAGATTTCCTTTACCTTTCCACCTGCTTCCCCCTCCTTCTTGCTAAATCCCACACAGTCCCTTCTCCTATTAAGAGCTGCCAACTTGTTGACTGGCCCATTCAACTCCATTTATGGCAAACATTCATAGTTGTTCTGATTTTAATGGGGTTATCCTTTATAATAATGTTTTTAAAAAGTAGGTCATGAATAGAACCAATAAAGATAAATAATTTGTGGAGGCCAATTTCTTTTAAGACATTCTATATCAAATAGAAACTGTATGGTGTGTTTGAAACATTGAAACTGACCACTCATGAGTAGTTATTAGAACATGGAGGAAAGACTGTTTGCCATTTTAGCACAGGTAATTTACAAAATGTCATTCTTTTCAGTGTACTCAGCGGCACATGGGCCTATGTTGGGTTCTGCCGATTTCAAAGGTGATGGATGATCTATGAAGGAGACTTGGATATGAGTACGCAGGTGACTTCTATGTTCAGATATCTGTCATCATGTTCAAAAACAGCTTCCAAAAAGCACAACTGGCACGTTGTGGGAAAAAATACACTTATATTCAATATATCCCTTTTTTATAAGTAATATCTATACATCTTTGACAATTTTGCTCTCACCTTAACTAGAGAACAAATCTATGTCGACTAGCATATATTTTAGCAGTTGTAGAAGGATGGAAATCTTAAAGGAAACTAGACTTTAGCCAAGTCTGGGAGGACCTGCCTTTCAGGGGCTGCCAAAGAATTGGCGGAGACATACATGGTAAGACTGAAAGTATTTGGATTTTGTTCACAGTTCAACACAATTCTCCCACAGTAGTCATTAAACTCTGATCAGGTTACCAGATTGGTAGTTTTCAGCACACTGAAATTCTTAGTTGCTGAGATTTATGAAAGTTGTATTGAAAGACTTCGAGTTGTGGATTTGCCTACAAAGCAATTATTAATATATGGAGATTTCTCTTATAGTAGGCCTGAGTCCTCTTCTGACACACAGAGAGGGCCATGTTTTATGCTTTTGGTGCATTTACTCTCTAAGCTCTCCAAATCCTCACAGCCATCTCTAAATGTCCTTTTGTGGTATTTGCTTTATGGCCAAGATGTTATTATGGATGAGGAAAGAGGCATTTAGCAACACATTTGAATAAGGGAGTAAGATGGGAGTGGTGATTCTAGAAAAGGAGCAGAAAGCTTACTTACACCCCTCTCCTTTATATGATATCAACTCTTCTTTCTGGTCATACTGAGTCTAGAGAGAAAAAAGGATCCCTGGCCGTGCCCTGTGGCTCATGCCTGTAATTCCAGCACTTTGGGAGGCTGAGGCGGGTGGATCACGAGGTCAGGAGTTGAAGACCAGCCTGACCAACATGGTAAAAACCCGTCTCTACTAAAAATGCAAAAATTAGCTGGGCATGGTAGCGTGCGCCTGTAATCCCAACTACTCAGGAGGCTGAGGCAGGAAAATCGCTTGAGCCTGAGAGGCGGAGGTTGCAGTGAGCTGAGATCATGCCACTGCACTCCAGCCTGGGTGACAGAGCAAGACTCCATCTCAAAAAAAAAAAAAAAAAAAAAAAAGGGAGACCCCTATGTCAATATTTCCTATGAACCTTTTTGATCCTCTGACCCTAAACAAATGCTGCATTTTTATCATTTATCTTTTTCCCCACCAGAAATCATAACAGCCATTATGTGCAATTCTGTGGTGAGAAAAAGAGACAGGAATTCTGAATATTGCTCCTTAATCTGTTCCTTGTTTTCTCAGACATTTACTTTTGGAGTCAGATGTATATGAACAGTCCTGATTTGCCACAGCCAAGCAGTATGGCTTTAGGAAAGTTACTTAACCTCTCTGATTCTCAAGTGTCCACATCTGTGAAATGGGAATGGTAATATCTAGTTTACAGAATTACTGTGAGAGTTAAAATGAGATAATATATGGAAAACAGCCAGTACAGTGCCTAGCACATGAAGGGCTCTCAATAAATGATTGCAACAGTAATTTCTGATAGCAGTGACTCAGCTTGGGGAAAAGTCTTAAACAGGTTGGGGAGGCTACCTCAAATGCTTGGTGAAAGGAGAAAACATATAAACAAACAAGAAGACAAACGAGGTGTTATTCATTTTACCTTACAGAGAAGATCTGCTGTATAAGACTAAATTTTAGGTGTTTCTGAATATGGAATTATTGTTAGACCATAGCAGGAAGGCTGTTTCAATCATATAGTGATGCATATCAGAAATGTGAAGCCTGGAATATATACTACGATTTATTTTTATAACCTTCAATGAGAGGTATTGTGCATGCATAAATTATATATTTTCACTTTTGTAATTATACCTAAACCACATACTCCCAGAATATTTCATTATGTAATTCTTCAAACTTAACTTCAAGTTTCCTTTATAAAGCAATGTTCTATAAAAATAATTTATGTAAAAGAAATCATTACTAATCACGTTTACTGTATAAGGAAAAAATGCCCCCCTAAATATTCATATTTATATTGCCACATTAGCTACTCTGAAATTGTTATTGGGCAAAACTAATCTATTCAAGGCAGGTAAAATATTTATAAACATGATTCAAAGTACCTACATTCAGAAACTTCATAAAATCTTTTGAAATAATTTTCCTCTAAAAATTCAGAAATATATTAATAGCCATTGAATTGTTGTGCACATTATGGGTCATTTGTCTCCAATTCTGGTTCAGAATGGAGATTATGCAAACAATTTTTAGCCCCAAATTCTCCCCATGTCCTGCTAAATTTCTGCAAGAAATTTCTTTGTAATATTGCCATTGCAATCGCTATATGTAACACTTCAAATAGTATATGTAGGATCTCTTAAGTATTTGAACTAGAAAAGCAAAAATAAAGTTTACGAATTCAGCCAGAGGCAAACAACCAACTAGGAATTACTGAGTGGATATAAGTTATTTAAGCATTCAACAGGCAAATTAACATCTACAACATCCCATAACAAACACACACACTTGACTTCTTCCTCAAGAGCAAGAGTTGTTTTGGCTTTGAAATCAGCTTAATAGTTGCTTCCCCACTTTCTTATAACTTCTCTTCATATTGCTCATCTTAATCATCTAGATAATTTTCGCTGGGAGCGGTGGCTCACACCTGTAATCCCAGCACTTTGGGAGGCCGAGGAGGGTGGATAACGAGGTTAGGAGTTCGAGACCAGCCTGGCCAACATGGTGAAACCCTGTCTCTACTAATAATACAAAAATTGGCTGGGCTTGGTGGTGCACACCTGTAATCCCAGCTACTCGGGAGGCTGGGGCAGGAGAATTGCTTGAACCTGGGAGGTGGAGGTTGCAGTGAGCCAAGATCGTGTCATTGCACTCCAACTCTGGGTGACAGAGCAAGACTCCGTCTCAAAAATAAATAAATAAATAAATAAAATAAAAATCATCTAGATAATTTGAATTTCTTCATCAAAGTTATCTGGCAAATTGTGCCAGTGCCACAACTAGAACACAGGAGTGACTCTTACCACCTGGTTCCACATTTTCATTACCTATAGTCAGCAACATTTCTCAAACCTACAAAATTCACAATAATAACAGAAAATGAAAAATATATCTAATAAGCAACCTAGGCTTTAAGAGAATGGCAGGGCAATTACATTTTTTTTTTAGTAGAACCACAGGTAAGACTATTATATATTGTTCCAAGATTTTAACTAAAAGAGTATACACAAAATATTAAACTCGAAGGTGTGAAAGGAAGTGATATATGATTCCTAATAACATGGAATAATGGTATAATTCAAAGCAGAGACATAGTTCCTACTAGCCGCAGAAATTTTTGGTAAGAAAGAAAAAAAAGGAGGCAGTTTCTGAAAAACAAAAATGCCAATATAAAGCACACTTTTATAAAAACTTCTCAGTACTATTTTTTATGTGCTTTCTGACTATTAAGTACTAAAACAGGGTTAAATTGATTAGTTTGCTTGTTATTATTTATCAGTTAGTTAAATGCTGCTCAGACTCTAGGGTTCATTAGCTTATTAGTCAAATACCAGTCAGCTGTACATAAGGTCTCATGTATCAGCTTGCTTATCAACACATATATACAAACTCAAGTGGAAAAGAAAGCCTATTTAAAACGTGTATTTAGAATTGTTCACAATAAATATTTGACACAGTTAACCAAAATGTTTTAGCACACTCTTACTTCTTACATAGCATCATAATAAAAACATGCAACAGAATTCAAAGCAGATGGAACTCAAAGCTAAGTCATAAACTTGTGTTTTTTAAAAAAGAGAAAAATTGGTAAAAACATGGACTGACTCAAGAGGAACTTGGTATATCTTTAATTTCCCACGAATTGAGTAACAGTGATATTTAATTTGACAAATATTGAATTCTTGAATAGACTATTTGATAGTCTGTCTGATTTCTATTAATTCGTGGGAGAGTTTAAGACAAGTGGTAACATTTAATGAATGTGTGTTCTAATTATCTCTCAGTGATCTGTCTGACATACAGTGAGTTATGAAAGTCATCAATAATTTCCCCTTATTTTTAAATAGCAATAATTCTCTCTCTCTAAAAAGTTATATCTTAAGGGTTTTTTAAGCTATAATTCATAAAAAACAATGAAGCACTGGCTAAGAATCTATCAAAATAGTGGCTGACTACCAGATTGAAAATAAATGTACGCTGGGACAGTGGCTCACACCTGTAATCCTAGCACTTTGGTAGGCCAGGGCAGGTGGATCATCTGGGGTCAGGAGCTCAAGACCATCCTGGCCAACATGGTGAAACCCCGTCTCTACTAAAAATACAAAAATTAGCCGGGTGTGGTGGCATGCACCTGTAGTGCCAGCTACTCGGGAGGCTGAGGCAGAAGGCTCACTTGAACTGGGGAGGTGGAGGTTGCAGTGAGCCGAGATCACGCCACTGCACTCCAGCCTGGGTGACAGAATGAGACCGTCTCAAAAAAAAAAAAGCAAAACAAAGAAAAGAAATTTAAACATTTTAGTACTGGAGGCAGACTGCTAGGAATCTTAGCCAACTTGTTATCATAACTGTGTCTTCCTAAAGGCAAGCAAGAGAAATGCTGGGAAATAGCACAAAACGATGATTTTGAGAAAATACAAGAATGATATATACATATAAAATAAAAGTATATAAACTTGTGCAGTGTATAGCAAAATAGCTACTTGTAATATAACATGAATACTGTGGCTTCAGGCAATTGAACAGAGAAGTGAAGCTGAACGCTGCTATGCCAACCAAATGGCAAATGTGATACCTGATAATGTAAAACAGAGGCATCCCCAGGGCACCATGTAAAATTATTATAAAGCGGTGAAATAACAATATAAAGTTAATTTTATTAAAATTAACAATACTTCCCATCAGCACGAGGCAATCTATATTCAAAATTAAAACAGTAGGAATGTTTATCTATTCAAGCATTCTGATAGGCTAAATATTGTTGACTGCTAAAAGAAATAAAGTTTTCAAGCCTCTTTTTCCTACACATTCATAAATACTCATGCTTATGAGTAATATCATATTCAAAGGCCTGAAATTAAAAACATGTTTCCTTATGAAATTTGGTATATCTGGCATGTCATTAAAAAAATTCCTGCCTACTTTTTAAAAACAATTTGATGTCTTGGAAATAAAAGAAGGGATAAACTGATCAAATTTTGCACTGTACTGTTTAAGTACAATAAATAGAAATAGGTAAAATTAGTAATTTCACGGCATTATTTGAATATTAATGTTTGCTGATTTCTACTACTTTCTGATACTTACAAAACTTGCCAGCTGTGAGACATTGTGTTAAGCAGAAATATAAATTTTTAGGCTCTGTTAGCTTTCAAAAAATAGTATTGAGAGTTTTTTCTTGATTACAAAAAGAATGCAAGTTCATTACAGAAAAAAATGAAAATACAGAAAAGTACAAGGAAAAAAGAAATATTAGCCCTATTATGTTGTAACCTGTAGTCATTACTAACACTTTAGGACGCATCCTTTCGGTATTTTTAATCTATGCACCAATAAGTATATATAATATAAAGAATTAATATTTAATCAAAAGTAAACCTGAATGAAGACTATGTCATATTACAAAAGGAATTTTATTTTTTCATCTAAACTAAAGGAGTATGTCAGAACATATACCATGTTTCACCTAAAGAGTGGCTGCAGTTACATAATAAACTACATCTGCTGAAGAACTAAACATAAGTTTAAAATCCAGGAGTTAAGCAGTCAATAGTACCCTGGAGTGGGTGGTGGAAATATTCTCAGAATTAGTATGAATTTTATTATTAGGGGACCGATGGATTTAATTTACAATATCTCAAAATTTTGAGGCACATTCTCTATTTTAGATACTTGAAAAATCTGTTTCATATGTTTGGATATCAAAATCCACTAAATCTACTATGATAACACTTCCTCTATGAGGCCAGTTTCATGTCCTTGATGATTAGAAACTAGAAATCACGGGTTATAAGGTAGAGAAAGTGGCAATTCAAGAATTATTTGTAACTAAAGATGGTATGTTTTTAAATGCTATTATCAGAGGAAAGAAACCAAACCATTAAAAAAGTATGTAACATTATTAAATTTAATTCAAGCCAAGATAACCTAAGCTTGCACTGAACACTCATTCCAACTATTTAACCCTAGCCACTGAGCTGAGGCTATAACAGCAGGTGGGTTATCAGACAATGCACTAGAATTTCACAAGATCGATTAAGTCAGAAGACAAACAGGAACTTCCCCAGCCTCTTTTATTCTTCCCAGATAATCTGTGTTATGTTCTTGAGGAAGGAAAGGCAAATCTTAAGCTTTACACTGTACTTTAGCACACTCTGTCTCTCTTCCCTATTTTATTTCTCACCTAGTTTACATTATATCATGCCATTTCATTTATTGCCCCGCTGAGGAATGTAAACTATATGAGGGCAGGGTTTTTCACTGACATATCTCCAGTGCCTAGAACAGTGCCTGCAGGGCACATAGTAGGTACCCAATAAATATCTGTTGAATAAATGAATGAGATTTCTTTAACTGGATAATTAGGGTTAGCAGAAGCCAATTTTAAATATTCAAAGAAAAGAAAAACATTTTACAAAAAATTAAGACACTTCTGGCCTGGTGTGGTGACTCACACCTGTAATCTCAAAACTTTGGGAGGCAAAGGCAGGAGGATCGCTTGAGGCCAGGAGTTTGAGACCAGCCTGGACAACATGGTGAGACTGTTTCAAAAGACAAAAAAATTAGCTGGGTGTGGTGGCATGCACCTGTAGTCCCAGCTACTCAGGAGGCTGAGGCAGGAGGGGTTTGAGGCTGCAATGAGTTATGATGGCACCATTGCACTCCAGCCTGGGTGACAGAGTAGACCCTGTCTTAAACAAAAACAAAAACAAAATCATAAACTTTTGCTCAGAACTTGCATTTCTCTAACTTTGCAAGCACAAATTTTTATACCTGTTGACCACCTTCATGGAGTTACTTTGAAAATAGTAATTACTAAAGCCCACTTCACTGAAAATTTGAGTTAATTTTTTAAATTTTCTGAATTTTGGGGTCACTGGTGCTGGAAAAAAAATTACTCTCTCTGTTCTCTTTCTTGTAAAAAATTCAGTGCTAACCCACACAAATCCAGGCAGCTGCCTCATCTATTCTGCTTCATCTATTCTCCGGCTGAGGACATTCTATATTCTTATATCCCTATTGAACAATAGCACCATCCTGAAAAATTTGCGTACTGGCAATCAAATCATTCTGCAAACAGTAATGCAGATTCCAATGATAAGATGAGTGAGCAGGATGCAAGAACATCTTAAAGATCACCTGCTGCACTTGTGTTTGAGGTGCTCAATGGCTGTTTACACCAAGTGCCATCTGGCTCTATAGATATAATAACAATTATTCCATCGAGGTGTGTAGCTCCCTAAATCATATTAATATACAATGATTCCACTAGTCTTATAGGAGTTGATGTCTTTGTGTGCTCTCATTTAACCTGGGTAATGCGCTAAAACAAGTCTGCCTCATCATTAAGAATTGATTTTTTATTTATGTGAATGTCACTGGCAATCCCATGATATCCCTTTGTAATTCAGTCGAACAGGGCTGCATACTAGCGTTAATCTATTTTTATGGCATATCTTTAAAAATTTGCAACATCTTGCTACATTTGGATATTTATATAGAGATTTGTGTTCCCGTAGAAAGCTGTTGTTAGCTTTGGAGATCCATTTCATACAGCAATAGGGCAAGTATCTAATATACTTCATTAGCTATCTTATATCAGATAAGGGTTTATTTCTTTAAATTATTTAACCTTGGTATAACCTACTAAAATCATATAAATTACAAATACACTAATGAAAATCATTAGTTAGCCTATTCAAAAAAAAAAAAAAAAAAAAAAAGGAAAGCAAAGAAAAAAGAAAACCTCCAACAGTGATAAAACTAAAACATTTTAAAATCAGCCCTCTGGAAGCATTTTATGAAAATAACTTGATGAATTTGCCATGATTGCTAATTTCTTAACGTTGTCATTGGTCAGTCATTTAGCCACTGATGTTAACAACTATTCTGATATGCTAACATTTGTAAAACAAACAAACAAACAAAAACCAAAAAACACATCACTTTTTCTCTGGCTAATTCAAAATCTGATTTTAAAAGTCATAGTTAAAATTATTTATAAACATGCCTTAATGACTTTTGCTAATTTAAAATGAGATAAACACAATAAGCAACAATAAAAACAAAAAATACATATTTTAAGATACCAGGAAAAAACACTACATCACAAAATTATACTTTAAATCTAGTCTTCTCAAGAGTATTTACAGGATCATTAAATAATTACCTTATGGGGAAGTTCTGTCAGAACACCTCTCTTATTTAGATGAGTATTATAGACTTTGAACCTGTTTTTAAAGCAATAGCAAGCTTCTTCAGAAAGTCACTGAATTTTGGGTGTGGGGAGATATGGTATGTTATACTGCAGGTCTTGACCATTTTATGCTGCTGCTTTAAACGCAGAATTACTCTTATGCTGTTGAATTTATCATACACAATTACTGATACTGCAACTCATAAGGAAGTTAAGCAAAGTTTCAGGACATGCAAATAAATGAGGTAACACTTCTTCAAATCTAAAGGATTTTTAAGGGGAGTGTCACTGCAAACTATAAACTACTGTAAGATTCTTGGTCTACAACAATCTCTTGTGGATTATTTAGACAATTTTTAAAAAAGCACACTGGGGCAAGTTTATTTTTCTAACTTGAAAATACATGTCCTAAAACTTAATTAAAGGCTCAAACTTAAGAAAGACACATTCATAAAAATCTACATTTGCGTTAGATTGTGAAATCAATGTAGTTTTCAATATAATACATTAATATCTGTAATCCTTAAACTGTAATTTTTACTAATATGTTTTCCAAGAGCTGCGTAAATTAACTTCTTTATGTATTGTGTATGTTATAAATAACTAGAAGGAATTACGTGCTTTTATATTCAATAAATAAATACATTTAAAGCTCAGATACTTTCACTAAAATAGATCCACAAAGAAGCTTGGAATGTTTTTCTGTGGTCTTCAGAACTATGTGTGGTGAGCAATTATCAGGAATAATACATGTGTCGGTTTTTGAATTCAGTAAGCCTTCTAAACATTATTTGAAAACTACTCCACGGAGATGATAAAAGGTGTATTAATCACCTAAATGCCTACAAATTGAGATTTAAGGTCAGAGATATTCCCTTAGTTTACTTAAGATATTCCTTGGATATCCCTTAGATATTTCCCTAGTTGTCCCACACGGGCTTGCTTGGTCACACATCATATCCTGGTACATACGAGATCCTGAGTTAGTATTGGGGAATTGGTGTACAAGGCTTACAAGTCAGCTTTTAAAACATAATAATGATAGCATCTATGATACTAGTCTAGTGATTCTATGGTTTTCTTTTTGTTAAAATAATCCGTTACTTTAGAAATAAGCTAAGTAAAGAGGGAACATGGAGTCAGACTGAAATCTACTTCAGGGCTCACCTCTGTGGGATGAACAGTGAATGCTCTGACAATGACATTCACAACAGCATTGCTGCTGGGTATTGCTATAATTTGCTCTCTATGATTGTTCCTTTAAACAAAAAGCTCTGCGCTCAGCATGCAAAGAAGTTAGAAGTGCGGGAAGGAGGGGGAACCACACATGTAAGAGGAGAAAGAGGAAAAAACTGCAGATCAATCATTTATAATTAACAAAAATCCGATTGGTGCTTTAAATAGAGATCAATGTGTTCCAGGCTGCCTGGATTGTGGGGATGTATTCACCTTCTGGTAACTCTCCAAGCAAGCTGTCACACCTACAGAATCACCATTTGTTTTCTTAACAAAGCTTCAGGGGGCGCCAGGCTCTCATTGAAATTTCATTAATCTAATGGAGTAAAGTCCTATAGAAAAAAATCAAATTCTCGTTGGACGAGATGCTACCTGGGAAAGATAACCTCTGTTTGAACTCTCAGACTCGGATCTCTCTGCTATTAGTCTGAGGAAACAGACAGCAACAACGCTGATTACAGCCACCGGCCTCAACAATTTTTTTTTCTAACTAGCAATTTCGAGTGCAAGTGCCATAGTGTCAGCTAAAGAAACACAACTGCGGGTTTTCTGCAGAGCAAAATGGCTCTGAAATGTCACTGAATAGCTCACAAAGGACGCCAATCTACGACAACAGAGGCATAAGCATATAGGAGAAAGGGCCCACACATCCTCCTTTCAAAGGTATGTTGTTTACATGCATGTAATTTGTGAAACCCACAGCTATTCAATTCAGGGTTTTCACAGAAGTCTAAACCAAAATCTGTGTAGAAAGCAATATCGAGATTCTTCCAAAAGTCACAGAATTTTGGGTGTGGGGAGATTATGACATGTAATACACAAAAGTAGATGCCCTACATAGTACGTGACCTACACAGTATAGTCTTCAAGTTCCCAAGGCATCATTTATGGCTGTTATGTGTGATGATACTTCAGCATCACCTCCATGTGATTTGACTCACAAGTTTTCAAAAGTGGCCTAAATCTGTACATGTCAATATATAGTAGCAACGGTTACTTTGAGAGGAAAATATGGAATGTTGATTCCTTAAAATTCTTTCCAGGAATGTCCCCATGGCTCATCTGACGCATGGCAAGGGTATATGATGGTACATGTATGTGACAAAAAGAGCCACCATGACAAAGACTGCATCTACACCAAAGTAAAATAGCTTTCGGTACTGCTTATTTTTTCCCAATTTAAATGTCTATTTGTAAAAATTTAGACTAACAGACCAGTAGTTTTAGGCACAAAAGTCTAAAAGAGAGAATGAAACAACCTGTAGAAAGTCCTCTGCTAGTCTCCTATATGATCACTATGTTTTGCACAAAGCAACTGGGCAAAGGAAGTTGACTTCAATCAGGCAAGATCACAGTCAAGTTCAGCACTGTTTTCTGATTCCATAGACGTCTAAATCTGGAAGTGACAGTGCAAACTTTATTTGTGTTAAGGAAGAAGACTTACAGCACTTTAAACTAAAAAGAGAAACTAGCAATTTGAACATAAACTACTACTTGTATTTCCTTTCTTTTTTAAACAAGGATCTAAAAATTGTAGCACATGATAAGGAGAAAAAAGTCATACTTTGCAAAAAGAAAAGAAAGGTGATGACATCCTAGGCAAGCAATTCAAAGGATTCAAAAAATTCTGAGTCCATCTTTAAAGATACTTTTTTTCTTTTACAATAAGCTTGCCATTTTTCACCTAGGTCACATAAAGCTTGCCGCAGATCAGGAAATGTCTTCAGTTTCCAAAGCCTCTCACAGGAGTGAGTCACTTCCTGTTTTTTTTTTTTTTTTCCATTTCTCTGTTTATGGGTAAACATTGCTCTATTTGGATATATTCAATATTTTTGTGTCTGGTCTAAATTTATCCATAAGGATCTAGCTTCTTTTCATACATAATTCCTTTAATTTCCTGTCTGAGATCCACCTGTAGAATTATACTTCCTGGTCTCCATCTACATCCTGTTTAAAGATACCACTGAGAGTAATATAAAAATTTTTTAAAATTCTAAGCATTAGGAAAATGAGTAAATAACACATTTGTGTGTCTATGTGTATATACTATTTATGTAAACATGTAATATATGCAAAACATATTATATATACATATGATATATGCAAATCTGTACATAGAAAAACTTAGTTTACTCAAGATCACTAAAATTGATCCTGGGAATAAAACAATATACCTTTTCTAGGCATTTATCCCTACTATAGAGACAGAGAAAGAAAGATTGTGAGAGGGAGACACACACATTCAGATGAGCCTTCAGGGAATTGTATGAACTTTTGAACCAGAGACGGAGAGCCAGAGCCCAGCCTGTTCCCACTTTAATAAACATTTTTTTCTTCAATTAATTAAGGTTTGGAAAGAAAAAAAAACCACAGAAGAGAAGTAATTTAGCATGCAACGCATACTTTACAGATGGATCCTACCTTCGGATGCTTATTAAATCTATGCATGATTGCGCTGGAGAAAATTAATTGCATTGTTTCTCACTATTGGAAAAGAGGTTGCGAATAGCTCAAAAATAAAAAGGAAAATGAAGCAAGGTGGTTGTTGTTGTTTACGAAACAGCTATAGTATAAAAGAAATACTTTCAAAGTCCTATTACAAGTAATACCCATGACTGGCATAAGAGCACAGATTTCTTTAAAATTGTTTTGATATTTCAAAATACCATATATGTTGCTAGAATACATATATCTACTTTAAGTTTACAAATATTCTGGTCTAACTAAAATTTCCTACTCAGTAGCATTTGAACTATTCAATTAAGTGATGAGTTTTTGTTCAAATCCTGCTGTGAGGAAAGATTTACGTGAGCAGCTGGGAGTAGACACTGGCACACATTCACTGCATCATGGTTGGCTGGTATTCTCTCCATTCCAGTCTTGGGAAAAAGTGATAACTTCCTCATTTTTTTTCAGAGAAAAATAGAAAATATTATTATAAAGTATTCAGAATTCAGGTAATCATTTGCATTTTATAATCTTTAATTAGAAAGAAAAAAAAGCACAACAGCTTCAGAAACTGAAGCCATTTTTCCTTTTCTGAAGGCCTGCTGGTGGAAGTTCAACTGAAACCTCTCTTAGACTGTCCTGAAAATGACCTTTATCAAACTTGAAAGGAGCACTCTCTAAGGAGTTAGACATTAATTTTCCTAACTCACATATTTCTAGATTAAAAAAAAAATCCTTGTGTTACTTCCTTATGGATACTCCTGTTGGTAGGCCTTACCCTGTTGTTGACTGACTAAAAACATTTCACTTAAGAACTTCTAAACTTACTTGATTCCATGACCTAAATAGATGGTGGTTTTATTTTACTCTTTTGCCTATTCTAAGTCTATTAATCAGTCTCTCTAATCCCTGGTTAACATGTATAATTATTTTAAACTATTTATCATGACACAAATTTTGCTAAAATTAACAAACTAAGTACATATAAATAAATGAATCAGTCCTATGTACAAGAGGTTTTGTAGATATGGGTAAATATATACATTTACTAACATGGAGATTTATTTATATAGTGCCTTTCACCAGCAGATCTTGAAGAACAATATAAATGACCTTATAACCTTATAAATAGTTACAGATATAATCATCCTTAGTTAGGAATGGGGGCAAAACAAGATCAAATGGTGAGATAGGTAGTACAAAACTTCTAAAACAAGTGTTCAGTTTTATTCCCTTGCTTTACCTTTTAAATCAGACCTACCTCCCTTTTAGGGTATTAACCAATTAAAAGTAGAGTCTCATCAATGATTAAAAATATATGTGGTTCAGTCTAGGCACTACTCAAAAGATAAAAAGCCATGCTGCCATGAGAAACCAAGCCAATGCCTTGTGCTGCTAGAGTTTTTGTAAATGTGACATAAAAACGTGTGGTTCTTATTTTATTGGTTATTAAAAACAACAAACGGGCCTATAAGGGATTGGACCTATATAACTTTACCATTACGAAGGACCACTGAAGGTATAAAAACAGGGCTAGTTTCAGAAATTTTGGCAGTCTCAGTCTTACTTAAGCCAAACCACTCTGATAGGTATGAAATGCCTAAATAATACAAGTGGAAAAAGGTCCAAGAAGGGAGATTTCTTAGTTGAAGGCACCTGAACCTATTTCCTGTTTTCAGAAAGATCTCTTCTGTTTGCTGCACTCTAACCTTGAGCAGCCACTCCCACAGGGCTGACTGCAGCCTATACCTGCACATTTGACCTGCCTCTTGATTTCAGACTCTTTCCAGATGTTCCATCGTTTACCTTTTAACAGCTTCCCTTGCAGTTGACACCATCTTCCCCACCTTAAATATTTATTGGAAATGACAGTTCTGTATGTCATCCTTAGCTATTGGTCATCTAAAGTTTCCGGACTTCTATAAAGAAACTGTCACATTAGAGTATTTTATTATTTTTCTGCATAAGTCAGAGTGAGCATCAACAAACAACTAGTTAGAAGCTGCGGGCAAAGCAGTTTTGGCAGCATGGATAACTCAGGCTCTCCTTGGACTGATTCTGATTAACTATGTGGAAGGGGTTACCCTGGATTCCTAATTCTAGAAAAGTAGATGATTGAATTCACTTTCAGGAATCCAAGAGTTTAGAATAAGTTTCAGATTTTGAGATACTGACTATAAAATAAGAATAGTTAAAAGACAAAAATTAAAAACTCATAACTGTTTTAGACTTTATTTTATATTTCTTACGCATCTTACACTGAGAAGTACGCTATTCCCTTGGAGCAAAAAGCTCCCTGATGACTACGTAATTCGCTTCAAAACACTATATTTTGATTTAGCAAATCCCTGTATTCATATATTTCATGAGATCCTGTTTTCATGAAAGAGTTAAACTCCTTCTATAAGGTAAAGAGCTTAATCACTATGGGATGAGATATTTTTTCTATTTTCCAATGCAATTACTCTTTGTCTTAAATCTAATTGAATTCACTTTCCACGTTAGTGGGGGAAGGGAAGTGGGTAGGAGGGATGCAGCATATGTTAGAAGACAAATAGTGTAAACTGTAGACCTTTCAATACAGTGGATTTTTATAAAGATAAAAAATTGTGATCTGATAAAAAGGTTTAATATTCAGTGGTATGGCAGGCGTGGGGGAGATTTTGGCCATCAGAAACTGGATTTTGTGTATGGAGAACATCAGGGACATTGCATAAGGAACATTCATATTTATAATTTATAAAGCACCTTGGGATTCTCTAGAAGAAAAGCACCATATAAATATGAGCATTTTCATTTCATGTGGGTGATCACAGATTGTTGGCATTTCAGCACAAACCATATTTCAGTAGTGAAAGGGATATAAACTCTTATGTAGATTTGGTTTTGCTGCCATTTTCTCTTCCCTGAGTTGTAACATACACAATGGAGCATGCCCTTATTGGCTGATTCCTTTCCCTTTTCTAAAGTTCCTGTCTATTTCATTTGTCTTTGTGGTGTCAGTGTACTGTCTAGCATTTGGCTTTATACTCATAAGCTAGACTACTGAAGGAAGTAAACATTTATCTTGGATCTATCTGGTATAGTGTTTTCCATCCTTCAGTATTTCTGATGTATAAGGGAGGAAAACCTCCAGATATCACTGAAGGGGGAAGAGGGGGAGACTATCACTCTGTGGCACATTAAGACATAGTATAGAACAGGAGACTGCTATTATCTGAAGGTTCTTTGAAAGTTCTTTAGGATATGACGAATATGTATGTGTGTGTGTGTGTGTGTGTGTGTGTGTGTGACTTGAAAGTCTGGACCATACAATCACATTTTAGGGGATCAATTTGACAAACATTTATTGAATGTCTAATATGTGCTGACAGCCCACAATCCTTTGGAGAAGCCAGTGTATATAATACAATGCAGGTAAATGGTGGTAGGTAACAGCTGTGATAACTGATCAAGTAAAATGCAAGACAGGAAGGGGTTGAGTCCAATTTGGCGCAACTAGGAAGCCACCTAGAGAAGAGGGAGTTTGAGCATGGCCTTGAAGGATGAGTGGGTGGATGGGAGGATGGGAAAGGCACTCCAGGTGGAAGGCACAGGGCTGGGTTTGGGGAATGATGATGAATAATCCTGTGAGTCTAGGGTTTATGGCATGAGTTTAACATGTAGGAGGTAAGACGAAAGGTAGACTCAGTATTTCAGGTCATGGTTTCAAATCCTCTTCAAAATAAGCGTAGGTCATGAAGCTGCAGTGTTATGAGAAAACAGTTTTTAACTATGAGTGTTCCTAGCCTATTATTTCCCCTGTGTGCTCAAGAGTTTCTGGCTTCACTAATTCAGGTCCTTCCCAGGCTCACCATCATCCAGGGAGGGCTTTGCCATTTTCAGACAAGTGTTTTGGCCTTGTGATGCAGTATGGAGAGAATGTGAAGAATAAGATACTTAGGTAGACGGTAGAAGACAGGGAGCAAAGAATCAGTCTCCACCCCATATCTTCAAGGATTAAGAGAGACAAGGCAGAATGGCATGGGACTGTGAGAGAGTTCTGGGACAGGAGAGTGAGAGGCTCCAGGGAGTTGTGGGGATTTTTAAAAAGGAGGAGAAAGTTGCCTTGTAAAATGGGCTTCAGGTATTTTTGAGGACAGAAATTCCTACTTTTATTGTGTTTCTGTGAATGTGATACTTCTTCAGGACTGGGTCCTGGTGTCAAAGGGACAGACAACTCAGTATGAGATTGTATGTGATTTTCCATGGTCTGGAGGCTATATTATATTTATTAACCACATATTACACCAAGAGAGTGATGAGGGGTGAGCCTAAAAATGAAATGGATCAGAATCTTTTAGCGTTTTGCTCCTCCATGAATTCTCCATTTAGTGATTAATGTTTGTTGAATAGATTGAGATGGTTTTCACTGTATATGTTAATTACTGCTTAACAATAATGTGTCTTCTCTTAATCCTATCACATCTCTTTAATGGCTGCCTTAAACTTCCACTCTCCAGTCTCCCTAAGTCCTAGGCCAGTCCCTACTCCATGACTTTTTACTCTTAGTAAATGGCTTTGACTTCTCCTCCCTTCAAGTAAAAATATCTCCGTATCTTCATCTCTTCTATACTTTAACTCGTTTCTCTAAGGAACGAGTGCCCTGCCTGTTAGCCAGGACTGATTCTTATACAGTATTGACTGACCCATTTCTACCTTTCCAAGACCTGATTCTATCCATCATCTTCTCTTTTAGACTGGTTCTTTCTGATATGCTGGAAAATCAGCTCAGATCTCCCCTCTCCTAAAACTAAAACAAAATAACCAAAAAAGGTCCTCTCTCCTCCTACCATTTATCCCTTTCCTTCTTTTCACCAAACAACTTTTTTTAGGTAACATATACCCACCACCTCTAGTTTCTGAGTACTCACTCTAAGATCCCTAATAATTAGGCTTCTGTTTTTTAGTAGACTACTGAAACTGCTCCTTGGAAGATGAGCAAAGATCTTCTTGTTTTGTTTCCTCTCTATTCCCACCATCCCTTCCCATCAGCCCAATAGCCACTAAATTATAAATTCGCAGGGAGATTCCCAATTAGTCATCTTTATATTCCTTCAGCACCTAGCATTATGCATTGCACATGGTAGAGACTCCGTGAGTGTCTGAATTGAATCTAGATTTCTTTCTTTCTTTTTTTTTTTTTTTGAGATGGAGTCTTGCTCTGTCACCTAGGCTGGAGTGCAGTGGTGCGATCTCAGCTCACTGCAACCTCCGTCTCCTGGGTTCAAGCAATTCTTCTACCTCAGCCTCCCAAGTAGCTGGGATTACAGGCACCCACCACCACACCCAGCTAAGTTTTACATTTTTAGAAGAGACGGGGGTTTCACCACATTGGTCAGGCTGGTCTCCAACTCCTGACCTCAGGTGATCTGCCCATGTCAGCCTCCCAAAGTGCTGGAATTACAGGTGTTAGCCACCGCGCCCAGCCTGAATCTACATTTCTTAGACCTTCCTTATGGTCCCCTGGCTCCTGATTTTCTTCCACCATGTTAGGAACCTTGCAGTAGTCTCAAAGCTACTGGCATCAGGGGACATAGCTTTCTCTAATGAGTTTACAGAATTAGGAAACATCTCATCCTCGGTTGTACACAACAAAATTTAAAAAATATTATCATTTATCAAAAAGTATAATGAAGACTATGTTATTTTGATTTTCTGTTAAGATTATAGGAAATCAACAATAAATAATCCAACACAAAATAGCGTATCATAATGATCAATGGTAGCGATCAACAACTTAAAAATGAATTCAAAACATACTAATTACCCAAACTTATTGAGTCTCCCATTGACCCAAGCATAAACCACTTTTTGTATTATTTGCTAGCCTATATTTCTTGAGCATTTTCCCAGAAAGTGCTTCAGGTGACTGATATGATATATACTAAACTATATCCAGGAATTGAACCAATCACTACTATAATAATATATTGATAGGACATCTTTAATAAATATGTTTTTTTTTTCTGCAGAGGGTAGAAGATCACATATTCTTACTTCAAATCCAAACACTTAAAGACAATCAATGAGATGTAGGGACTTTTGTACTACTATGTTACCCTTGGGTGTCTTATATTGCTATGGAATTTCACTAACAGGAAGGGAAGGTTCCTTCTCCCCTCCATTTCATGGAAAACCTTTAAGAGTGGTGAGGAGCAGCTGAAGTGCCACTCAACTTCTTTCACATGTGTATATGCTGAAGTTACTCTTTCAATTCTCTACCCTACCTTGCTGTCCACCTTATTGCAAGCAAAGTGAAATGACCAAGGAAGTCAATACTGGTATATTATAGTTATTTATTTGTAGCATTCCTTTAGAATGGGCCTAAACACCAAAAATACAAAGAATCCATGAGTTTCTGTGGTGCATTCTAATGCTCAATTAAAATCCACCCTCTTTGTCACTGTTCGGTTCAACAGTTTAGGTCAACAAACACTCTGGGAGCACTTACCTGGTGACAAGCATTGTGCTAGGGCTGCAAAAAGCCAGAGTCCAGCGAGGGATACAGATTATTGGTAAAAACAGAATTTCCATATAAGACTGGTAGTGATTTGAAGAAGTCAAATCACAGGGAGTAATAATTTTAAAATAGTGAGCTGTGTTTTGGGTAATTATATATTTTAAACTTTATCTTAAAATATAGAATTGCTCAAATTTAGAAGTTAAAATTTAAGTTTTTAAAGATCACTGAAATGCTACAAAAATAATACATAAATAAGTACAAAGTGAAAAAACAAGACAAAAACATATTGATTAGCTTAGTCACTGAACAGATTGTTCTCAAAATAAAGGTCTTTAAAGGCAGCAAACTTGGCCAAAGAAATATTAGAGTCTTACTTCACAAGCAACTTTAAATGTGCTTTCTGGTTACGCTAAGACGTTACCAGGTGATGAGCATTCCAAGGCCACTGTCCTGTGATACTGTAGTAGGGAAGGGGGTCTCCTGGTCACAGTATGGTTTTCTCTTTTGAAGGCTCTCTATCCCTAGATATTCTTGTTCAAATCACTTCTCATCTCAACCACTTCAAATAAACTGTGAATAGTCTTTTACCTTAATGCCTATGTAATTCATCAAATATTACTCAGTAGTCTTGGAAGCATAAATAGATGAGCATTTTACTCTTAAAAAGCAGTTTATTCACCTGGTCTCACTACAGCTCTGTGACCAAAGTTGTTGAGTAAGTATGCTAAGACCATATTGAACACACATAAAGGAGGTGGACTTTAAAGGGACTGCTTTCCTTCATGCTCCTCAATTTTTGTGGCTATAGAACCATCTTATGTCAGAAAACTATATATGTACAAAATATTAGTTTTCTGACAGAATATCTGTAGAATACACAGGCTTGGGGAAAAGCCTTAAAAAATTTGACTCCGATGGGCATTTCCAAGATGAAATATGGTCCTCTGAATTTATCATACCTAGGCACATAGAAGGTTGCTAAATAATAAGGGAATATTTTCTTGCTATCTATGAAATAAATTGTCAATGTTTGGGAAACCCTAAGGCACACAGTTCACTAGACTATTCAGGAGTGTGAATGCTAAGGTTATAACTGGGGATTATATACAGAAACATCATAATATGCATGAGATCACCTCAATAGACACTAAGGAAACAGAAGTAAACTTGGGAATGGTTGTGAGTTTTAAAGCTAAAAGAAAAAATGAAGCGTCTTAAATTCACAATCAGCTATATTACTTGATTTTAAAAGAAGAGATGATTTGCTACATCTAATGTAATACCAAAGTATTATACAACTAAAGTAACTATAAATTAAGCATATGGACCCCTGTAAAAACACTTATTTTATGTAATAATGATACTTATAGACATTTTTGTATATGCATTTTTGGGAAATCCAACTTTTAAATACAGATAAGGAAAGGAAGTCTCTAACCTGTCTAATTCCTGGTTCTATCATACAAGAGGATAAACACATTTTGGAGTAGATTCCTTTGAAAGTTACAATAATAGCTGGAAGAACAGAAAGCAATGTAGATAAGCAAAGAATAAAAGTGTGGGAGAATGATGGGAAATTCTTATCTTCAGCTGCAGGAGGTGATGTAGAAGTTATAGAAGTTACTGTAGAATTGTGTAGAAGACAGAGGCAAGCTCATCTCCACTTCTAGAAATTAGAGCTAATGAGCTTCTGCTGCATCATGAGAGACTCAGACTAAACATGAGGAACACAAGCTGATAGGAACAGCCATTAACATAAAGTGGCTTTTTAAAAGATATAATGAAACATCTTTCTCAAAATATCAACTAAACAGAAGTAATTCTTCATCTTTCTGAGACATTTTAGATGTAGTCTTTGTTTTCCAAAGACAATTTATGGGAAGTCTTATTTTCCAAGACAGGTTTCAATTCTTTAGTTACATAGTATTGAATTCAAAGTGGTAACCCTACCATTGGAGCTAGGAAGTCATTGAATTAAAAAATTTATTTAACAAAAACAGTTCCCTTTACTCCGCATTCTCACCAATATCTGTTATCTTTTGTCTTTTTAATAAAATCCATTCTGACTGGGAAATTTTTGTTTCTTTAATAGTAGTAATGAACTAGAGACCATCAGGTTCAACTCCTTATTCTGTATATTGAGAGGCAATATAGTATAGTGCAGGGGTTGTCAAACTATGACTTGGGCAAAATCTGACCCACACCATTTTTTGTAGGTCTTAGAAGCTTAAAATGGTTTTTATATTTCTAAATGGTTAGAGAAAAATAATATTTTGTACATGTGAAAATTATATGGAATTCAAGTTTCAGTGTCAAGTTTTTGTTGTTATTATTGTTATTTATTTATTTTTAAAGAGACAGGTCTCACTTTATTGACCAGGCTGCTGGAATGCAGTGGTACAGTCATGGCTCAATGCAGCCTCAATCCCCTGTACTCAAGTGATCCTCCCACCTTGGCCTCCCAAAGTGCTGGAATGACAGGTGTGAGCCACTGCACCTGGCCTATAATAATGGAACACAGCCACAATCATCCATCTACATATTGTCTAAGGCCACTTGCACACTATGATATATTTGCACATTTGCTGCTCTTGAGACTGTATGGATCACAAAGTCTAAAATACTTACTATCTGGCCTTTTATAGAAAATGTTTACTGACCTCTGGTATAGTGGCTGAAGGACATAAAGTCTAAAGCTAGATTAGCTGGATGTGATCCCGGAAAAGATGGGAGTGCCTCAGTTTCCTGTCCCTGAGTTCCCAGTTCTGTAAACTGGGAACAATAATCTGATAGGGTTGTTGTGAGAATTAAATTAAAGTGTTTAGAACACTAGTGCCTGCTATAAAGTAAGGATTCAGTATATGTGAGATATTTTTATTATTACAAATGAGGAACCTCTGGCCCACAGAGATAAAGTAACTTCACAAGTTCATAGAATTTGCTAAGGGCAGACTGGGAGAATTTCCTGATTCTTGCTTACATTATATTGCCTTTTTTATTTTCAATATGGCCTGACCAAAAAAAATATTCTTGTGGTGTTTTTGTTGCTGTTTTTAAACTATCTTATGGGCACTCTAAATGAAAACTTTAGTTTCATCAGACTCTTCTCCTATCAATCCTGTTACCTGTAGTTGCCCAAAGACAAGTTGTGGAACATTTGAGATTTTCAGGTTTATACATAAAGCTTCTAGAAGTTAAAATTTTCTTCATTCTTTCTAAAAAAGGATAATAGAGGCCTCTATAGCTCAAACCTGACAAATGTGTTAAAAATTTTTGTTGTTGCGAAACTTTCAGAAACAAATAACTGAAGTATGTATAGAGACCCCAGGATCTGAAAAGATGGCAGATTAGTCCATAAGCATTCAAAGATATTTGTTATTCCCAGTGTAACATATCCCATTTTCTCTGGTTATTTTTTTTTCTTTATTAACTCTTCTACATTACCAACACAACCCCAGATTTTGCTTATTCTATGAAACCTCCCACACCTAGAATGTCTACTTAGTCATCCTGGACAACCACCTTTTTCAAGGCTTTGTTCATAAGAGGTCTTACTTCATTAAATCCACTCCCAGTTGGTCACTCCATTACGCCACATTTCCTTGTCAGTTGGTACACAATTTTAAAAAATTATGCATTTGTCACTGCTGTCTAATTGTTCTCTAGTTTTTCTCTTTCTGAGTAATATAACCTATCTTGCAACAAAACTATAATTCCTTATAAGCAGGTATACACCTTTTAAAAAAAAATCACCCATAATACTTGTTAGAAGTTATTTACCATAGTAAGTATTCAACAAATGCTTCTTACATTAATAAATGAAGAACCACAAATACATCCTATGAACAGAATTTCAATTTAAGAATGAATCAATAACACCTTTAGACTACCATCAAGATTGTGAAAGTGATAATTTTTGTTACATGAACTTAAAGATCATCTAAATTAAACCAAAAGTATAAAAGTACCTTAATTAAAATGGAGACTACAACCTATAATAGAGAAATCAACTCTAGATCACTAATGCTTATTACTCCTTTCAGATACATCATTCCATGACACTGGAAAACATTAGATCTGAAGTGGATTTTGTAGGTAGTGGTAAAACCTTATGTAGGTATTTTTTTAATCCACCCACAAAGGATTATGTTGAATTCCCAGACAAGCATAATTTTCATCTGCATGTCTAACACACCTATAGCAACATTACTTAATATATGAGTATGTGAAGTATATTTTATTATAGTAGTAGACAAGCAAACTGAATGTGTCCCAGGAAGGGGTCTTTTCCATTAACTTTCATAAAGGCTTTCATTTCAAAGTTTCATTAACATCTGACAAGCAAGCTGAAAAAGCTTTGCTTAGAGCTTAGGTTAGGGGCAAAATGCATTTTGGCAAAACTATTCCAAGATTACACTGACTGACTGTGCGAGAATATACTAATTTGTTTTGTTTTGTTTTGTTTTGTTTGGAGTGTGGAGAAAAGAGAGAGAAAGGGAGAGAAGAGTCATGGACCCTACTTTATGGTTGCCATGGATGCAAGGTCAGCCTTCCATACTTGGATCTACCAGCAGAGTTCAGACAGGTCAACGTGTGACCGGCTCAGGCCCTGGGGTTAAAAGTTCAAGCAGCGATGGAAAAACCAATATGTCCACGCAGAGTATGCTGTACAATTTATTTCAATTTACATCAAGCCATGCATATAAAATTTAGATAAATTCCATTCAGATCTGATGTTGCCTGACACACAATGTATGCAAACAGATGTCTGTGGGGCTTTTTCTGTGCTTTAGAAAACAACATTAAATTTAAAAATATGTCTCTGGGATTTCTTTATTGAATTACAAAATGAACATAATTTTAACTTAAATGTTTTCATTCTTTCTTCCTTTTTTTGTGTGTGGGGGTCTTAATAATTTCTCAGTTCTCAATCTACTCTATGTCATATTAAAGAGGATAATGTATATTTACAACTACAGCTTCAGTGTTATTGTAGTTATAGATTCTATTTATATCCCTTACCACTTCCCACAAATATTTAGTGATTGATATTTCTGATTTATCTCTGGTTTCCAGCCTCATCTCCATTCCTTTCTCCTTTGAACATAGCAAGTCCTGGAGACTGCTGGGTCGTCTTCCAGCCACAAGGTGGCTCCCCCAACCCCTTCTCTCAAGCCAATGGATGTACCCCTTTGCTGAGTTCTCTAGGCGGACTAGAATTCAGAGCTAATTATGATCTATAAATGCCATAATTTTCATTGTGAAGTAAATGGCTCACAACCCAGACCCTAGTACACTAAGATACAATGCGAAATTGGTCTTTAAAAATAGGAGAAAGAAAAAGACCTTTGTATTTGCCTAATTTCTCTTCACCCATCCTTCCAAAAGTATAACTGAGCTAACCTTAGAGCAAAATAAGAAAAATAATAAAAGGCTCCAGAGTAACCTAATTTTGTTGCCAACGAACACAATCATAGACTAGACAAGGTCAAATTTTAAGAAAAGTATACAACTTATTATCACTTAAACTAGACTTACTTTTGGATTTGATATTTTACTGACGAGAGAGTTTTGATGAGAAGACTGCAAAACTTTCTTAGAAGTCCTACATCATGCCATCAGTGAAGAACAGTGATCTCCAATACTGCAAGGCTTTAAAAGGACTGGAAATACTACATATTTCCTTTTTGTTGCTTAGCAAACACGTTGCATGTTTCATAAATGTGATTTTTATAGAAGACATCATGATTTTCTACAGCTGAAATAGGCATAGAGAGACAAATCATTCATCCAATTACATGGAAGGTCTTTCTAAAAGTCTGAGTCCTAATTTCTCACAGTTTCCATATTCTGTTCTGGGGAGAAGCTATCTAACCTTTGGGCAAGTTTCATTTTCCTTATCTGTAAAATGGAGATAAAAATAGGAACTATGCCTCATGGGATTTTTGCTAGGATTAAATGAGCTAATGTATGTAAAGCACCTACAAGAGTCTTTGGTACATAATAAAAGCCATATAAGTGTTTGCTATTATTATTATTGTTGTTGTTTATTTGAGCTCAGTTCCTCCTTGTTGACAAGTACTTCGTGAAACAATCACTTGAGAAAAATAAACTTTCATAGATTTCATAAAGACATTAAAAGTATCATTTTTTTCAATACCTGAGAGCTCTGATTGGGATAACTGGTGGTGTATGGGCTTTTTCTTCCTCAAGAACTTTAAAAAATAAGCATTTTCATCCCAATTCATGGTATTACTTTCAATATGACACTAAAAGAAACTGCTGATTTCCAAATCTCAAGAGGATTTTAGATAACACTTTTAAAAAATGCATCATTTTATTAAAGCAAAAAACAACCATAAGTAGTGGTTCTAATAATTTGGTTATGATATTCATATTGTAAATATTTTCATGTTACTTTTTCACTATATTTTTAAAAAGTCTTCAGGAGTTTACTCATGCCAGAATATAACTTTGTTAAGCTTCTTGTTAAACTTAGAACATATGAGTCCCCTGCTTCTAACATACATAAATGTTTTGAATTCCCCGGTAAGCACGGCCTTGACAATTCTCAAGTAAATTTTCTAACGATATAAATAATATCCTTAACTTAAGATGGCCTATAATAATTCAACCATGAGCAAAGGCTTATGTAGACACAAAATCCTGCATTCACATAAAACCTTGTTTGTATAAAGGGTCTCTATGCATAGATATAAATATATACATATGTGTTGGTATGTATATATAAATATATGTCCACATATATAGTCTCTTGAAACCTCCCATCTATTTGGAAATACATTTTCAGAGACCAAGAAAGATAATCAAATCCATTTTCAATAGCCAAGGAGAAGAGTATGACATTTTTAAATACCTGCTATATTGTTATGCAACTCTTTATTCTTTATTATGTCTGTCAGCTACTGTTAGGTGCCTAGTAGACAAATGTTAGTCCTAGTCCTGACCATTTATTTCTATTTGGAATAATTTCAAGCCTAACTCTCTAGAACTGCTTGAAAATGCTGTCTTGTTATGTTGGCCTCGCACCTTTAATGAGGTCTGGAATAGGGGAGGTGGAAAGGAATCTTTGAGCAGAGACAATTTGGCACCTTTTTTGAGGGAAGCCTGTCTTGGTTTTGCCTGCACTTGCACAAATACTACTTTGAAAGACCCTCTTTCCATTCTGAACAATATGTATGTGTTACTAAAAGCAATATCTTTTATCAGAAGCAGTTTCTGCTGCACGCACCAACTTTCACTATATTCTTAGCAACTCTTTCTTTTATGTCAGTTCCAGACATCAGTTAACAGAACCCCTTAATGAACAGATGTACTGAAGAAATGCATCAATTCGTTATTTGTTACAGTTTGGGGTGTCTGTCCTAAGGGTTTTCTAGCCAAAGGCTTATATGTTTCCCAAGAGAAATTTACTTTCATGAGAGAAGAAAATTGAGGCAAATCACTGCTGTTGGACCCTGAAGTCAGAGACACTGGTTTGTTGCCCTTCTGTACATGTGAAGAAAAACTCCCCAGTTACAGAAACAATTGTGGTTCCAATTCATCTCTCATTCTTTCCCAATGTGAAAAATTACAAATGAAACGAAATTTTTCTCTGTCAATAGAATGTGTATGATTCCAGCTGTTCATATTTTCCCTCTAATGAAGGGCTGCCCATTTAATTGTAAGATTTATTAGAGACTGTACATTGCTATGTACATGCAAAACAGTTAATCGACATCTAAAATGCTGGTTGTTTATTCTGACATTAATGATCATACTTCTTAATTTGAAACAAAAAGCTTTTGGGGAAAATGTATTTTGTTTCCTCCAAATCAGAAAATAATAATTTCAATGTGAGAAATAAAAGGGCTAGAGAAAAAATATTGATTTATGTATGTAAGGCAGGGGAACAATTAAAGATGCTTAAAAAAAAAAAGTCCATAATCCCCTATTCTGCTGGAAACAAGAGAATTGATTGCCAGCTTTGTTTGATTTCACAGAGATCTCATACGAGGCTGGGTTCATAAACAGGTGAAATGATGGAGTTTATTGCAACGCACATCAACACTGAAACTAAATAACTGTGTTGCCATCTCAGTCCCGCTGAAAGACGGATGGTAAACTTGACCTGCCGCTGGTACTATCCGATTGCCATTTTTTATTCCCCCTTCGCCACCCCCCCAGGCTGAGCCACGTTGAGTAAATGCATGTGCACGGTCAGGTCAGACCCTGGGATCGGGTGAAACTCCGTTCACATTTGCATACAGGCGGAGTCTCACAATGAAAGCCCATCTGTTCCCGTCTCGGAGTACAAATCGAGTGTCACCCAACTCACTGCAAACGACAGCAGCATGGCCATTAGATGGAGGAACACTCAGCTCAGGTTACGGATATGGAACTGCTGATTTGGGTTTAAATACCTGATAACTGAAGACTTTTCATTATATGTGAACAAAGAATGAACTTTGAACTGCTCAGGAGATACCCTCTCCCCACATTGGGCATCCCTAGTTTTATCCGTTACCAATAAGTAACTGCTATATTTTCCACTGACTCTATTTTTTTGTATAAAAATTAGCCAGGCTGAATGTCACAATGCCCTAAATAATTGCTTTTTTGGAGGGGAGGAGGGAAGGGTAAGGGTAAGAGGTGGAGCAGCAAGGGATGTTGTAAATAGAAAATGAACTCTGAACTCTATATGCCCCCAAAGGTCATTAATATCATGGCAGTGCTATTCCTTGAACTTCTAAATTTTACCAGGGTAGAAATTTTAGTTGCTAGAGTTTAACCAAAGTGTGAACTGCCCCTGCCCTTTAATTCCTCCCTCCCAAACCTATTCAGTTAAGCGAGGCACCTGCCTCCTAGGATCTTCACTCACGAGCCTTGTTATTCCGAAATAGTTTATCAATCATGATCTGTGTCAGAGATTACTTTTCTGTTAAAATTTGGCAAGTACTTTAGAGTTTACAGACAGAAATCACATACATTCTGACACAAAAAGACACAGCTGTTTAAGAAGAAACCCCAGGATAATAAGCCTATCCAAGCACCAGCCATGATAAATACAAGGAAAATCATGAACAAAAATATGGGTAGACTTTCATCAAATGCTTTCTTGTCCTATTTTATGGCAAGAGTCTATTTCTACAAAAATCTTTCTAAGGAAGACACAAGCATCTGGGGGTTGGCTACCTGTGCTTATATTTGAAATACTTCTGTATTCTGTTACATGAATCACATTTAACATTAAAATACGATTTTAGGCATTAGCCCAGTTTGGGCTCCAGTGCATATGTGGTTACATGTCCAAACACACAAACTGTACTGTAGAGAAAACAGATTGCCAGTTTTCCTTTTACCAGTTATGCTTCCTGTTTTCCAGTCAGTAATAGTGTCACTATATGAAGTGCAAAGGTAATATCTGATTGGGTGAAAAAAAATTTTAATATCTGCAAGAATTTTCTTGATTTGTTTTAAGTAGTTAAGTAATTTGTTTTCTTGCAGATACTTCTCTTAAGATGCTTACTAGGATAATCTTATAGAAAAGAATGTATTAGGATGACATAGAATCCAGAATGTTTAAAGGCCACTGGGCCTTAAAGGCTGTGTCTCCTCAGCAAGGGTTTCTATAACACTATGTGAAACTATGTTCTTATTGTTTGTCCTTTAAAAATAATACCAGGGTAAAGAAAAGATTTGAGGGCTATTTCTTTTTTCATCCCATGCAAGAGCTTACGGTCAACCTTAATGGAAGTTCTACATGCATTAAAAGAGAGAATAGACCCTTTGTTTCAGAAGAATGACCAAGACAAGGGTGAATTTTTGTTCCACTTTGTCAAGTTTAAGGGGAAACTGAATTCAGGAAAAGAGAGTGAGAGAGAGAGAGACCCCCAAACAACTTTCTTAGCTGTCTCTTCATGGCCTCCAATCTTAAACTTATAACGTTTTATTGTTATTCTGTAAACAAGTCAGGAATTTGCATTAGGAGATACTTGGCCATATGATATCTTGGAGGTGAGCTGTTTATTTGCATTCCATGCAGCTGGGTATCTTCTGTGTGATCAGCAATAAAGCAGAAGAAACCAACAAGCCAGGAATATAATACTGGAGGTTTTCTTTCTGTCTACATCAGGAGAAAATGCTCCATTAAGGAGGTATAACTACTTTAATTCTATATTCTTAAAGGGATATGGATAAGAAAAATTCTTCTTGTTCCAAAGTGATAAAATAACTTGTTTATAGAAATATGGGTTGCTTGGTTTCTTGTTATGCACTATTGGTGGCAGGGGGTGGGGGGAGCGGTTGGTGTGAACAGGAACCGAACCTTGAACTTAATTTCCCCTTTGAACTCATGACCTTTGACAAGATTCCCCATGCGTTCCCCTTCAGACAAATTTCATCACAAGTACAGTCCCTTCCACTTGAGTTAAAGATATATAATCATTGATTTGACCTAATTACCTGATACATCCCTTTCTTTGCAAGGTGAAGGCTAAATGTGTGAACAGAAGCTGACCCGTGAAGTTCTGATATCCAATTTTTATTCTAATTATCATAGAACACTTTCAGTCTTACTCTATTTTTCTCAAGTTTTCTTTTGGTCCCTTCCCTGAACCCACTATTCCTTCAAATTCAACAATGCCCCCTAGGTTTCAAGCTGCTTGGCAACAGACCTTCAAATGCATTATGCACTACATGTTCAAAGTGTCATTTTTAAACAAAAAAACTAAAGACCAACTCTGCATTAGAAAGTCGTCACTAATCCCTGTCTTTCATGAAAAAGTCTTCTGAGGAGATAAAAGAGTGGAAACTAGAAAGTTCCCACAAGGTTCTGAAATTATCTGACTTCTTAGCATCAATCTATTATGATTCAGACTCTCTTCTAATAATTTACAAACTTCAGGTTGTAAAGCAGACACAGGCAATATCAATAGAGTTAGTATAATCAATTTAAACTATAGGGTCTGTATTTTTTAAAGGGACTATGTGTGTGATGGTGGGGAGGTGGGGGATGTCTGCTAGGTTTAGTACAACAAATCCCAAGCAAAGACTTTAGTAAGAAAGTTTAAATAATGGGATACATTTTTAAAAATAAAATATGTGATTTAAAAGCAAAACTAAGGTTGATGTAAACTATATGAGTTGACTTTAAAAAATGAATTTGAGTATTCATCTCTAACTCAAGTAAATTTTTAAAAGGAATAAACTGAAATCACACAGAGTTTTCATTATCTTGTCTTAGACTGTTGAAAAAGAAAGATGAATTGCAAAAAGTTAAACAGCAAAGAGTAAACAAAGAAGAAATTGTTCTCACTTCTTTATGTCATAGTTTACATACAGGGGCATCATGTTCTCTCAAAAACAAAATGACAGTCGATTTTCTTCTATATCATTTTTGTATCATATCACTACTGCCTCCAAACATTAACAGGCTATACAGGTAGAAGGGACAAAAGAGTTGGAAAGAAAACACCTATAAAGTCAAATAACCTGTTTATTTTGGTGGAGCTTCTTGTGTCCTCACTTACAAAAATTCAACAGCATTGAAAGAAAAAAGTAATCCTTCATCTGACCATCACAGTGGACTGGCATCCTGAATTTTATTATCAGCAATTAATTTTAACTATAGTTTGAAACCAAAGGCCTCAGCAAACAGGTGGCTAAACTCTTTAAGTAGGAAATTATCACAGTGTACACTGAGGGAAATCTCTAAAAGATTAACATTTTATGGCGTCAATTGTAACTAGGGTTGGACAGATATAACAAAATAGGCTGGAAGGTTCCCACAATGTTGGGCCATTAGGTAGTTTCTAAAAGGCAGGTAAAATCTGCTATGTTCCTTCACTTAGAAAAGTACAAAAATTATATATACAAAAAAAGCCCTCCAAGGAATACTTGAAAAATGCCTGATCTCAACTCCCACTTCTACCCAAGAGACTGAGGTGTAACCACGAAAGTACAGAGGAATGTCAGTTTCTTTGATGAAAGCAACACATAGCCAGATGGCTGGGATCCATGTTAAAAATCACATCATGGACTATAAAAACATTGCTTCTAATTCCTGTTTGGCTCTCATAAGGACCTTTGTCAATATATATTAATATTGACATCCCAGGCAACATTCCAGAAAACAGAGAGAAATAGGATGCCTATTCTGTGAGAGAAATACTAGATTTGGCATTATTGTTCTAAGCCTCAATATAGTTTAATGACAAATGGATGCATAGCAAAATATAACTAAAACAAACTGCCCTCACTTGCAAGTCAGAATTCCAGGTTTAAGAAGTAAATAAAAAATTTGTACTCATATAATAATTTTAGAATTGACAAAAACAGGGATAGAAATGCTGGAATATTCAGAAAAAAGGATAAATGTTATGTCCCTGGGGTTAAGCATGCTCTAAAATGATCCTCTACAGTCAAGATTCTTAATGTGGTATCTGTGAACACTCTGAAATTATATGCAAATGTGCATGTGTGCTTCCCTGTGCATGCTCATTTTTATGGCAATGAAGAACCACTGCTATGTAGTGATAAGAAAAAGAATAAAAGCATAAAAAATAATTATGACAATTTCCAAAGAAAAGATGCCGGAAGCCAATGAACAGCCAGCATCATCTCTGTAGAATCACCACTGTAGAACAGTGGTTTTTAAACTTTTTAAAACTGATTTCCCCAACTGTAAATTTTTATTAGACACAACTATCCATTTACTGTGTATATTTACAGATCTTATATATGATACTAATAATTCATTAATATTACAAAAGCTTAATTTCTTTCTCATATTCAGGTTGAGCATCCCTAATAGAAAAGTCCAAGATTCAAAATGCTCCAAAACCTGAAACTTTTTGAGCACTGATATGGTGCCACAAGTGGAAACTTCTACACATAAGTACTTAACACAAACTTTGTTTTATGTACAAATTATTTAAAATCTTGTATAAAGTTACCTTCAAACTATGCATATAAAGCATATATGAAACATAAGTGGATTTCATGTTTAGACTTGGATCCCATCCCCAAGATATTTCTTTAGGTATATGCAAATATTCCAAAATCTGAAATCTAAAACCCATCTGGTCCCAAGCATTTGGGATAAGGGATACTCAACCTGTATATACATATATGCTAGTATTTTCTTCCCATCTCCTGTGGATCATCCAGTATACCTCACCCTAGTCTCTCCCCTCTTCCACTCCTATCTTAAGTCAATTCTATAAAGAATAGAGAATTCTTTTAGAAATGTAAGTTAAATCATGCCAGTCTCTTGCTTAAAACTCACTAGTGGCTTCCCATATATACAAAATAAAATCCAAATATCTTACTATGGCTTAAAAGGCCTTCAGTGACTTAGTCCTTTCTGTCTCTTCAACCTCATTTCCTAACACTCTATCTCACTCTAGCCATACAGGTGTGGCTCTAGCCACATAGGTTTCTTGATTATTCCCTGAACACTCCAAGATGGGTTCTACCTCAAAGCCTTTGCATCCGCTATTCCCTGTGCCTGGAATGCTCCTCCCTTAGATCAACCCACAGTTTGATCTCTCACTTCATTCAGATCTCTGCTCAGAGGCCTCCTCTGATCACCCTGTTCTCAAAGACATCTACCGTCACCCTTTTTAGTCATTCTCTCTCTGCCTTTCTGTCTTTTTTGTTGTGTTTAGTTTCAGACCATTTACCATGGCTTGATATTATATAACATATTGGCCACAGTAAAATATGAGCTCTATGGGGCTAAGGGTTTTGTCAGCTTCATCTCTGTGTCCCCAGTACTAGTCTAAAGTTGTGCACATAGTAGGTTCTCAATGGTAAATGAATGGAAGAAGAATAGTCAAAGCAATTGGCAGACATTCCATCTAATGTTCATCTGCATATGAACCTCAAAAGAATATTCACATGACAGAGGCTACCACACTAATATGAGCTATTGATCAGACAGCTAAAAATCAGCTTCCTCTTTCCCCAACTTGCATAACACTGAAACCACATCTTCCTTATGGTATTTATCACTGTTTCTTTTATACCATTCTTATTTCACACAGATCTTATCCCCCAGTAGCCTTTGTGGAAAAAAGTCCCAATCTGATCCTTCATCTTCTCCCTTATCACATCCAACATATGGCAGGTATCCAGCCCTTGGATTGTAGGCAGGGCTGACAGTCACATCCTGGCCATGACAATCTGAGGCCCAGCTGCTCATGCAGAAGCGAAAGGTGCCAGCCTCTCCAAACCATAGTGAATGATGATCCCTGACTCTATGCTCAGAAGGATGTTCATGGGCATTCATCTGTTGACAAGGCTGAATGAAGAGAAGGGACTCCCACTGGAAATAAACCTATGAAAAATCACCAATCCCTTGTATGATAATTGAGGAAAAAAATTATCTTAGTGTTGATATAAAAATGATGAACACGGGAAGCGCGTGCGGCCGCCATGGCGCGGAATGTGGGTACCCCCGTACCAGTTGGGTGGCCCACAACTTCGGGTGTTCCGAACCAACTTCTTCATTCAGCTGGTGCGGCCCGGTGTGGCCTAACCCGAGGACACCGTGCAGTTCCGGATCCCCATGAAAATGACAAGGGTAGACCTCAGGAATTACCTCGAGAGCATCTATAACATGCCCGTGGCTGCCGTGCGGACACGGGTGCAGTATGGCTCTAACAAGAGAAGAGATCACAGAAACGTGAGGATCAAGAAGCCGGACTACAAGGTCGCCTACGTGCAGCTGGCCCACGGACAGACCTTCACGTTCCCAGATCTGTTTCCCGAGAAAGACCAGAGCCCCGAAGGCAGCACTGCCGACGGACTCCACGACATGCTCGCGGAGGAGAGGCAGCAGAGGCAGAGCAGTGACCCTTGGCGGGGCGGCGTCCCCAACTGGTTCGGGCTGTGATGGGGCGGCCATCAGGGATGCGCCCCAGGTAGGCACTGTGGCAGAGCAGCCCTGACACCTAAATAAAAGTCCTGCTGCAGGAGAAAGAGAAAAAAAACAAAAAAAGATGAACACAAAATAAAGACTAAACTTAAATGATGATCAGGTGGACCTTCATTTCTTTTTTAGGGGTCAATTCCAAACAGAAGTAGAACTATCACAAACATGGCATTAAACATTTTAAAAATTGAATTAAATTAAGAAATCAAGTTATACAATAGGAACAATTTTAAAGATGAAGAAATGAAAGTGCTTAAAGGTTTGGACCAGCAAAGCATATTCTACACTTAGACCAGTAAGCTGGTCATATAAAATGTTCATAAAGATTTCCTTTTGAAATAAATATACTTGGATATGAATAATTTTCATGTGCCAGAAGTTAAATAAAGCTTGAAAATAAATGATAATAGGCAAGTTGCTTAACATTTCTACATCTTAGTATCTTTATCTGTAAACAAAAGGAACTGAAGTAACTTCAGGTCACTTCGAGGTCTGAAATAATTCAAATAAGAATCTAGTTGAGTTTTTCAGGATGCATATGTGTTTCATGCTTATTAATGGCTGAAACTAGAACAAATATTAAACTCTCATGAGACATTAAGTTAGAAGGCATCATATAAGTCAGCAAAAACAGAGAAGCAATAAAAGGGTAGAGGTAGAAACTAAAGTACTTCAAGAATAAAATAAAATGGAGTTAAATTAAGAAAAAAATGCAATCAACAGGTCTGAAAGAAAAATAATGCAAAATAGAAGTATCAATAAAATGAAAAGATTTAGAAAGCATAATACTGTAAAATGATTTAATGGCACCGGAAAAGTGCAAATCAACTTTCATTATGACACATGAACAATACCAATGATTTTTTGATTTCATGTAAAGCGTCATAATTCATAAGCCCGTAGGAAGGCATTCATATTTCTATATTCTTCTGAAGGAATTGCCATATTGAAACAGAACACTGGTCCATCCCTTTTGCCATGCTGCCCTGACAGCAAACAAATGTTTCAGAGAAGCGCTCTACTCTCACCAGTCCAAATTCAATAATACACCTAATGGTGCAATACTATATCAAGAACATCATTTCTTTTTGACCTCAGATGGCAATTATCTTATACCCAAAGCAGGAGGCTGGCTCACTTTGATTTCATGCTGGGTGGCCCACTTAAGAGGTTTCACTTATAATTACATCAAGACTGATATTTTCATTCACTTGGCTTTTCTGACACACTAAGCTACTTACACAATTTGCTGTCATCACCGTCACAATTAGGCTTTCATGGGTGTGGAATAATGTACGTATAATACAAATGGTTGTATTTGCATTCGTAACTGTCCTTTTAAAAATCTTTGCTTTCCTGGCTGGGCGTGGTGGTTCACATCTGTAATTCCAGCACTTTGGGAGGCCACGGCAGGAGGATCACTTGAGGCCAGGAGTTCAAGACCAGCCTGGGCAACATAGTGAGACTCCATCTCCACAAAAAAAATTTAAAAATTAGCCAGGCATGGCATGTGCCTATAGTCCCAGCTAGTCTGGAGGCTGAGGTGGGAGGATTGCTTGGAGCATGGGAGGTTGAGGCTGCAGTGAGTCATGATTGCCCCACTGTCCAGCCTGGGCAAAACAGAGCAAGACCTTCCTTCGGGGAAAAAAAAATTGCTTTCTTAAAAATTAAGGTTTCTATTATTAGCTTCAATTTATTCAAAGTCTCGAGAATTCCCAACTTAATGTAAATAACCATCTTGAAGTGGAAATAAAAAGGAGAAATGAACTTTTAAAGAAGTACACATAGCAGTAAGAATAACTTTTGAATACATGAGGCTTTGGGCTTTATGTAGATAGTTCTCTGAGAGAGTGAACTAAACAGAAGAAATAGACTGGAATGGCAAAAGGAATTGATCAGGAGTGTGAAACTGGAGCTGGATCTCAGTTGTTTCTAGTCCTCTACAGATTCAAAGGTACATTGCAGAAGCACTTTAGCCATAAATCCCAAGGTCTCCTCATCTCCAAAGGAATCCTTTTTGGGGAAATCTTCGCCTGCCACACCCTTTCTATAGTCCTGGAGCAGACAATTTAATTAGAGCCTCTAGTATGACATTTAAATTAATGTAAAAGAATAGGGATTGGGACCAGCCTGGGCAACATAGAGAGACCCTGTCTCTAGTTTTAAAAAGAAAGAATTGGAGAAGCCTTTTTTCAACTGGGAAAATAATGACAAACTTGGAGATGCCAATTATTTTCTCCATCAGAGTATTCTGGACATAAGAAACAGCAGTAGATCATAGTAGTCAATGATGTTGCTCCATAGCTTGACTGGACAAGTAATTTTAAAATTCCAAGGTGGGTGGATCACTGGAGCCCAGGAGTTTGAGACCAGTCTGGGCAACATGGTGAAACCCCACTTCTTCAAAAAACACAAAAATTAGCTGGGTATAGTGGGATGAGCCTGTAGTCCCTGCTACTTAGGAGGCTGAGATAGGAGGATCACCTGAGCCTGGGAGGTTGAGGCTGCAGTGAGCAGTGATCACACCACTGCATTCCAGCCTGGGTGACAGAGTGAGATCATGTCTCAAAAAACAAACAAACAAACAAATAAATAAATGAATAAAATTCTGAATATTGTTTTTGCAGTGACTCCTCTTTTTTAATAAACATTTTGAAGGCTTGATCAGAAAGCTTATGACCAAGTATCTAAAATATCCCTTATATGATAACCATTATGGTAACCCTCTATTAAATGGACAAATAATCTCATAGTCTTTTAGTAATCCAAAGGTTAAAAAAAAAAAACCCTGAAAACAAAATTACCAGGATATTTCATGAGGCAAGAGATCCAAAGGCATACAAGATAACCCAGGAATAAAAATGAAGCCAAAAGGAAAAAAGGATGAATTTCCTATTGATGATATCTGTTATTACCAAGAAACAGTCTCTCATGAACCACAAACAACAGAGTAACAATTCAAGAATATGTCATCAGGAAAAACTCAGCCTTAAGTATTAATTAAATGATCTTACTGGTTCTCTGTAAACCTTAAAAAGCCCCTAAGTCTATTCTGGGAGGTATAATAAATCAGTAATATTATCTTAAGATTAAACTGATATTTCTAGACAAGGATATCTTTTGAAAGTAAATTTTTTCTTTACTCTCCCAGAAATAAGTTGCTATAAAAACCTAGAACATAGTAGACTCACAGTGCCCGGCACACTTATAAATGTTAAATAAAAGTAAATTATTTGGCCTGAACTTTATAACTCCTAAAAATACTAATGGTTACTGCAGTATAAAAAAGAAAGTAAGTTTCTCTTAAAAATCTTACTAAGGCAAAGAAAACACAATCAGAGGGAAAAAATCATACAAGTTTTTATCAAAAGAGAAAGGATTTCTTGGCTGGGTGTGGTGGCTCATGCCTGTAATTCCACTGCTTTGGGAGGCTGAGGCAGAAGGATTGCTTGAGCCTAGGAGTTTGAGACCAGCCTGGGCAGCACAGTGAGATCCCATCTCTACCTCCACCCATTTTTTTTTTTTTTAAAAAGAAAAAGCATTTCTTACTATCAGTAATAGTGGTAATTAAAAGAACAATAATGAATAAAATTCCTAGATACTTCAAAACTGTCATTCAACTGTTATGCTGGGCAAGGAGCAGCAGAAGACAGTGATTATTGAACACATTATATGTCAAATGCTTTCTGTTTCTGGTGGAAATCTATGCTTCCAGGGCTAGGCCAGCCAAGCCAATGACAGGCATCCAGATAATGAGCACCTTAGTATGTGAGGTCCCAGAATTTCTCCAACAATTTTTAGAGGATGTGATACTAATCAGTAACATGGCTAGCAGTCTCTAACAGAATGGAGAGAAACAAGCAACACTTAGCTAACCAAGAATTCCACTGGAGTATAGAAGGAACTACCCATTTGTATATGTTTTCTAATTACCCAAAAGCAAAGAATGACCCCTCAAGAAATCATTTGGGCCAATTCCCTACCTCTCTAGATATAAATATGTAACTTGTTCAAGATAGAGAGATAGTCAGCCACTCTATTTTAAAAGATTTTCAGGAACAATATTCCACAATGATCTTTTATATCCAGCTCATCCTTCTGTTTCATTATTATTATTATTTTGAGACAGAGTTCACTCTGTCACCCAAGCTGGAGTGCAGTGGCTTGATCTCGGCGCACTGCAAGCTCTGCCTCCCAGGTTCACGCCACCCTCCTGCCTCAGCCTCCCGAGTAGCTGGGACTACAGGCGCACGCCCCACACCCGGCTAATTTTTTGTATTTTTAGTAGAGACAGGGTTTCACCGTGTTAGCCAGGATGGTCTCAATCTCCTGACCTTGTGATCCGCCCGCCTCGGCCTCCCAAAGTGCTGGGATTACAGGCGTGAGCCACCAAGCCCGGCCTGTTTCATTATTTTTAAAGGTAAAATGCTCTCTCCAGTCCCTCTCTCTCCATGGAAAGGTCCACTGACATTGAAAGGTCCTCAACACTGCTCACCAATACCATGGCAAGCATCTCCTAATCTTCTCTCTAATAACCCTTTCCTCCCAAAATATAAACCTGACTAAGTCAATCTGTGATTTTTAAAAAAACTTCACAGCTGCCTATCACCTTCAAAATAAAAGTTGAACATAATCTTCAGAATCCATACCCAAATTATTTTTCCAGTTTTATCTTCTCCTGTTCCTACCCGTGCAGCCTATGCTCTAGCCACAGCCTACTACTGAACTCTACCCTTTGAATGTCTCCTTTCATATCTTTGCTCATTTTTCATTATCTGCCTGGCATTATCTTTCCTTATTTTTACCTGCTGACTGTACTTCAAAGCCTACTACCTTCTTAAAGTTTTTGTAGAATTTCCCATTCAAGATGGATCTTAAATTACTTTGTTCTCTTACTACATTATAAAATTAGCATACCTTCATTACTTATGCACGTAAATCTATTTATAAGCCACCAGACGGCAGGGATAGTCTTGCTCTCCTCTTTGTTTCTTAGCATAGAGCTTGCACAGGAAGAGACCGGAATGTTTGCTAAATTGTATTATGCATATTTATGTATGCATATATATATTTAGACCCATTTCGTTTGATATGTGGTTTATTTGGGGGTGGGGAAAATTACTAGAATCTGCAATAAAGGGAAGTTCATTGACAGTTACACTCAAGGTATAACAGAAAGAGTGGACTGGATATTTATGCTCTTCTAGCTTTGCTACTTATTGATTGTTGCCATGGGTAAGACACAATATCTCTGAGCAAGTGGCTGCTGTACCTATAGGCAGCAAGTCTATATTCCAGGCAGGAAGAAGGTGACAGAACAAAAGCAAAGGTGAAGACAGGAGGGGCAAAGGGCTTTCTCAACTTTCTTATTTTGGAGAGACAGTTCTTCTGGTGACTTCACTTTACACCTTGATGTCAGAACTGTGTCTCATGTCCTTATATTAGAAAAACCTGCCCTTCGTACTTTTCAGCTGGGCACATAGCCCCTGTGAAATAAGAGTTCTATAAGTAAGAAATAAGGTAGAATGGCTGGGCGTGATGGCTCACGCCTGTAATCCCAGCATGCTAGGAGGCGGAGGCGGGCAGATCATCTGCGGTCAGGAGTTCGAGACCAGCCTGGCCAACATGGCGAAACCCTGTCTCTACTAAAAACACAAAAATTAGCCAGGCGTGGTGGCATGCACCTGTAATCCCAGCTACTTGGGAGGCTGAGGCAGGAGAATTGCTTGAACCCAGGAGACGGAGGTTGCAGTGAGCCAAGATCACACCAAAGCACTCCAGTCTGGGCAACAGAGTGAGACTCTGTCTCAAAAACAAAAACAAAAAAGAGAAAGAAATAAGGTAGAATGAACGCTGGTAGACAATTAGCAGAGCATGTTACATCTTGGAAGAGGGAAATAGTTAAATAGCTAAGTTTTCAGACAACAGTAAAAAAAAAAAAAAAAAAAAAAAAAAAAGCAAGAGAAAAAGAAGCCAAGTTAATGTGGACAAATTGCAGTAAAACCTCAGAAGACTGTATCAATCACTGGACAGAGAAATGGCAGATGAGTTCCAGCATAGCTAATGTATTTTTAATACTGGGAAAATATACAAGAAATTTTATTCAGAGTCCAAATTATATTTAGTGGATTATGGAAACTCAACAATTAAAACCAAGTAAGTTTCTCACTTAGATCATTAGAAAGTGATCCTTGAAAATGTTGGTTAAATGGGCTGCTCGGGGTAAACAGGGCACAAAATCCAAGGCATTATGATAGAAAGCATTGTGACCTTTAGCTTTAAATTTAGTTGTTTTCAAATTTATTTAACAACTATTTACTAGTAATAGTATGCATTATACTAAGAATCAATGCATTTGTTGAGCATTTCTATGTGAAAAGTACCACGCAGATCCTAGAGGCTGGAAGAGTGAGAACACAAAAGTTGAATCAGACATTACCGTTACCTTCAAAAAAGATCATAACAAAGAGGGAGATACATAGGAAGGCCTGGACAAAAAAAGAGGGACAAGAGGAACGATGCTGAGTGGGGTCAGGTTCCTAATAGGCCACAGTGTTGAGACTGGCTACTGTTCCTAGCACTGCTCCAGGGACAGATCGGGGAGTCTTCCCAGGTCTGGTTGGCATATTGTAAGGGACACTCCGACCTTTACAAACACATGCTGCTGTTTTGCTCTTTGCTCCTGACACATACTTACGTTATTGTGGACTCTCAGGTATTCTGAGCTGTTAACACTCAACACTTATTTAATGTCACAACTTCTAGCACGCTCATTTGAAAAAACAAAAACAACCAATGACCTTTCATTTTAAAAAGTAACATGTTCAAACAGCAAACTTAGGAAATATAGAAAAACACAAAGGGGAAAAAAAGCAACCCATAATCTTATAACACAGAAAAACTCACTGGTAACATTTTGGTATATGTCCTTTCCACACGTTTTGTATCCTGCCTTTTCCCTTTAATACATCATGAACATTTTCCTATGACAATAATGACCCCTCTACTGACAACATGATTTTTAATGGCTGCACTGCATTCCATCATATGGATGTACTATAATTTATTAAACCAATCCCATGTAATTAGACATTTAGCTTGTTTCTAATTACTTGATGTTCTAAGAGCCATATTATTTCCAAGATTTCTGAAGAGTAACTTTTATTGCTTATTTTTAATTATAAAAATTATACATGTTTTGGTGAAGAGAATTACAGTATTTTTTCTTTGCACACATATACACACATTTCAAAAAGTGGGAGCTCACTGTATGTACTGTCTTATAACCTTATTTTTTCACTTAACAAACTACTAACATCTTTCCATAATCATTACATAAATATTATTCTACAAACACCACTTTTAGTGGTTGCATATATTCCATTGTATGGTAGTAGCTCAGGTATTTCTGTTTCCAATTTTTGTAAATGTCTATAATGAACGTTATTAAAGTTATTGTGTATACTTATTTTCTTGAATTACATTCCTAAAAGTTGAACTGGTAAGTCCAAAGGGCATTTACATTTAAGGTTTTTGTTACATTTTTCCCAATTTCTACTATACCAAACTATATATCCACCTGCAGCATGTGGTCTCTTCCTGTACTTTTACCCAACAGTATTTTCACTTATTGCCACCCAACCATGGTCAGCCTGATACATTTCTACTGGTCTTTTAAGACATAATTAAATATCATTTCTTCAGAGAGGCTTTCCCTGGTCTCCAGTTTTCTTTCCAAGTGTAGTTACTGCTTCTTCCACTATGCTCTCATATCACCATTTATATTCCTCACTTTTGGTGCTTACTACTCAGTAGTCAAATTGCTGTTCGAATATTGTCTTTCCACCTAGACTGTGTGCCTCTTTTTGGAGGTAACGGTCATGTTTTATTCACTGCTGTAGTCCCAGTGCCTGGCTATGTCTGACACACAACAGGCACAATAAATGTTGGGTGAAGGTGCAGATTAGTGTCAAAACTCCCTGTTTTCCTAAAGAAAATGCTCCAAGCTGGTTTATGGATTTTAATTCTTTTTTAAAAATTTAGATTTTCATGATTTATTTAATAAAGTATCTAATGTCAGACAGTTAGTTTATACTTATTTTCTTTTGGATTTCAATTCTAGATATAATGTGCTGTACAGGAATCTGTAGGTGTTAAATAAAAATAGGAAGTGTCCGGGATTACCAAAGTACAATCTAGAGAGAAATATTCATTAGTAGAGTAATCTTTACGGAAGGGAAAACCATATATGTCTTTCCAGACTTTGACCTTTTTCTATTTCAGAATCCATAACAAATACCAGACGTGTACAAGCAAAAGAGTCTTCGTACTATAAGTAGCTTTCATTTTAAGGGGAAAACTGTTCATTAATTCACACAAACACACTTTCTATTGTCAAAAATGTACACACACATCATCATCATCTTTGTGTGCAAACAACATAAATCTACAAGTTATAACCAAGTAGAGTATAGGAAAACTTAAAAATGGTTATATTAATGTTATAACATTTTGTAATCCTTCCAGGGGTGTAAAGCATAAATAATTTGACCTTTATTATAAACAACCTGGTAATTAACATCCTTGTACATACATCCTGCTCTTTGCCAAAACTGTCTCCATAAAGGGGGGAAATGCATTTGTTTGTTTTAGTATGGGCCAGACTAATTAAAATTCCTGTGAAAATCTTCCTGCCTCATATTATTCTTAAAATCATAAGTTCATTTGTTTCAAAGCTACAGAAATAGAGCTGATAAAAACAAAAGAAACTATAGAGCTTGTGGGAAGCTCTATAGGTCAAATGGCTCAGGGTCCTCAATCTTCTGGTGCTTCAGAATTGATTGGAAATAACATATACAAGGTTGTCTCTCATTGGAACATTTTTTTCTGCAAACTCAGCATCCCCGTAAATGAAGAAGTGATTTTGTTTTGAATGGCTTATCTAGATCAAATTCGAACACTTGGACATTATAGCTTATCTTGTAAGTACATTCCTTTTATGTTTGAAAACTGTTTTAAATGTTTGTTTTTATTCCTAGGTTGATTGTGGATCAGAATTCAGAGCAGGACATTAATATATATCTAATAATCCCCCCACTGGTTTTTCTAGATTATTCCCCATTCTGATGACCACAGAACTTTAAACTTGAGTATTATTAAGATTTACAGAATACTAGGAATTTATTATAAAGCTCTCCAATCCAAAATGCTTTTTTTCTAAAGAACCATTTTAAGTGTCAACCACAAGGTATGTGATAAGAAATTTCTTTCTTTCTTTTTTTTTTTTTTTTGAGATGGAGTCTCGCTATGTCCCCCAGACTGAAGTGCAGTGACATGACCTTGGCTCGCTGCAACCTCTGCCTCCTGGTTCAAGTGATTCTCATGCCGCAATCTCCCAAGTAGCTGGGACCACAGGCATGCGCCACCACGCCTGGCTAATTTTTGTGTTTTTAGTAGAGACGGGGTTTCGCCATGTTGGCCAGGCTGGTCTTGAACTCCTGATATCAGGTGATCTGTCTGCCTCAGCCTCCCAAAGTGTTGGGATCACAGGCGTGAGCCACCGTGCCCAGCATAATAAGAAAATTAAATAGGCAAAAGGTTTATGGTCATTCAGAAGAGACACTAGGGTCAACACACTAAATAGCAATGACTGCTATTTATTTTTTAAAATTTTATATTTTCCAAAGTGATCACTGAATATTAAGCTAATGGAACATTCTTTCTGTCAATTTCACTATAGAAAGGTATAAAGTTTGAGACTAAGTGATAGAGCAGAAAATAAATCACGGTTTTCAGTGCATCTGCACCTTAATTTAGTTTCCAATACATCTGCACCTTAGTTTCTCTTTTCTTTTTAAAAAATTCTTGCCCACGTAAGACATTTTATTATGTTTTAAAAATCTCTTTTAATCTACATGTTGCCCTTCATCCCTTTCTTTTCCTTATAAGTTATCCATTTAAGTACCTGGAATATTTGACTCTGGAGTTTCCCACCGTCTGCATTTTGCTAATTGCCTATTAGCAAGGCAATTCAGCATGTTCTTCTAAGGTCTCACTCTTAACACCTAGACTGGAGCACAGTGGTGCAATCTTGCCTCACTGCAGCCTCAACCTCCTGGGCTCAAGCCATCCTCCCTCAGTCTCCTAAGTAGCTGGGACTACAGGTGCATGCCACCACACCTGGCTAATTTTTTTTTCTTCATTTTTTTTAGAGATGGGGTTTCGACCTGTTGCCCAGGCTGGTCTCAAACTCCTGTGCTCAAGTGATCTGCCTGCCTTGGCCTCCCAAAGTGCTGGGATTACAGGGATGAACCACTGTGCCCCGCCATGCCTCTGTTTCTTAATCAGAAAAATGGATACTCATGCATGAAAGTATTACAGCTCACTGTGATGCCCATAATTATCACCACAGAGAGAGTTGAATACTGAGAAACAACAATGGCAAGAGTGAGATCAGAGAACCCATACTCTGCAACTGTCTGTCTTTCATCTGGGTTCCAGCTCTGCTACATGTGAGATGTATGATCCCAGATGAATCTCATGCTCAGTTTCCTCACCTATCAAACAAGGATACGACTCACCTCACGAGAGTGCTGTGAGGGTTAAATGTGGTGATGCATTTGAACAAGGTTTTTAAAGTGCAAAGAGCTATAAAGTGTACAAATTCGTGACAGCATTACTTATAATCAGGGGCTTAAATATCTTTATAATGAAAAAATATTTTAATGTGTTGGAAAATCTATCTCTTGAGAAAGGTTAGATATGACACTGACTTGAAACAAAAGGGTCTGTATGACTTAATGAATAATTGTGAAGGAATAAATGATACCCCTGTACCTAGGAAACTTACAGCCCTATGACCCAGGAGCTCTGTGAGTTCTATAGGATGATAGCAGTGGGTTTCTGTCCTACACAAACATCTCAGTACCATTTAAACAACTTACTCCAAAGCCACCAATCAAAATGTCAAGTAATGATTTACAGTGGGTGAATACTGAAAAAAAAAAAAAAGTGCTGATTTTTATTTACCTTTCAATCTGTGCAAATCCATTAACTATGGATGCTAATGCTCTTCTTCAAAGCACTTTGCTAGGTCACTTCCTTTCTTCCACTCCACATCCTGTTTTCTCTGGGCTTCTCACATAAATTTATTTGAGGGCTCTCCTGCCTATTCACCTACCTTGCACCTCTGACCTTCTCCTCAGCCAGCCTATATCTGAGCCTTCCTTTTTACTCTCCCTTGCCCACCAAACTTCCATTCCATCTGTTTTTAAAGAAATTTCTTAAATACTATTTTCAGGTACTCTTGACTAGTTAAGAAGTCATTTTTCTAGAGCTGTGGTCTTCAATTTGGTAGCCACTTGCTACATATGGCTATTTAAGGGTATATTTAAATTAACTAAAAAATTAAATTTTAAATAGTTTCTTAGTCTTCCAGCCACATTTCAAGTGCTCAGTAGTTATAAATGTTAGTGGCTGCTCCACTAGAAAATGCAAATATTATATATTATAGACCATTTGCATCACTACAGAAAGTTCTGTCGGACAGTGCTAGAGCCCATTTTTCTCTATAATAGTGGAAGACAGTGTGGTGTAGTAGGAAAGGTATGAATTTTGAAATTAGACGCCCTTTGTCTTTTCAATACTGGACTTAAAAGATAACTACAAGAAATTATACAAGTGCCTAGCACAATGCCTGCCAGAGTAGGTGCTCGATTCATGGTAGCCATTATTAATGTGCTACTGCTTTTTAAAGTAACTCTGGAGTCTCTGTTTTCCTTTTAGCAGGGCACACAAAAATCTGGAGGAGTAACAATCAACGTGACTGGGCATGGTGGCTCATGCCTGTAATCCCAGAACTTTGGGAGGCCAAGACGGAGGGATCACTTGAGGTCAGGAGTTCAAGACCAGCCTGGCCAATATGGTGAAACCCCGTCTCTACTAAAAAAATACAAAAATCAGCCAGGCGTGGTGGCAGGCACCTGTAATCTCAGCTACTTGGGAGGCTGAGGCAGGAGAGTCACTTGAACCTGGGAGGCGGAGGTTGCAGTAAGCTGAGATCAGGCCATTGCACTCCAGCCTGGGGGACAAGAGTGAGACTTTATCTAAAAAAAGCCAAAAAAACAAACAAACAAAAATCAACGTTACTACCTTTTCTGTGAGGCATACTAGAAATAATATGGGTTTTGGAACTATGGAGACTTGATCAAATCCTGTCTCTGCCCCCTTATTAGTGGAGAAACTCGGGCAGATTAATTTTTCTGATGCTTGAATTTCTTCATCTGTGATAAGGAAATAATAATACCCACAATGCACAGTAGTAATGATGATTAGAGGTAATGTGTGTAAAATACTATGTCTGGCACATGGTAGGCATTCAATAAATTTATTATAGAAAGCAGGTACTATTAATTCACCTTATAGAGTGCCATGTATTCAGCATAGTTATGTGCTAAGTAAGTGATTGTTGTTGTTGGTAATGAAGGCCAGGCTAATAGATCTTTTGCAGGATGGTGGTATTTATGCTTTTGTTTAAACACTTCTCCCTACACAGGGCTTTCTCTCGTACTCCTAGGATGCAGGTAAACTTAAGTTTTTCTCTATGGTATTATCAATTCCAGTTAATTATTTTTTTAGTTTTAAAAATTTTATATGAGAAGGAAAAAAATGAGTATTCACAATTAATCGGAAAGCCTTTAATTTACCATTATTTGGTAGTTTTTACTATTATGAAGACAGTTATGGAGCGGTATGTGGATTGGAACTGCAGATTGGCATAAAGGACTGCCACTATCACTGTCACCAACAAAGGTTGCGGCTTAAAATTTTGCCTGGACAGCAAGTCTAACATTTCTGCCATCAGAGCATAATCCAAAAGTCACAACTCAACAAAGAAAAACAAAAACCAAACAAACCACCGGAGGTTAAACGTATGCATGAGACATTGGAAGGCTGTGGGAAGGAGAAGGGAAGCATTCTGCAACCCGCCCTCTTCATTCATGCTGCCAGAAGGGCAAATAAGAATTGTGTCCCTCTTGCTTCTGGCAGTTGGCACACCCTAAGTGACAGCACATTTCAAGAAGCTGTTCTATTTGCTTGAGTTGTCTCGTTCTTTCAACTGCTGTGGTGTTGTGGGTCCTGCTAAAATATCTTTGGGGGAGTGGGTGAAGAGTGGTGAATCACAAATTTAGTAGCCAGTTATTCCCCAGGGGGGAAAAAAACAACAAAGAGTGACCAAGTAACCAAGTAAAGAGAACTATGAGTTCAATAACCAGGATTATCCCATGGCAAGGATTCTGTTATCGTTGGGCATGATTCCTTTATCTCTCAGAGACAATCAACCTTCAGCCAGAGGAGTGTAACCTTAAAACCTCATAACTCAATTTAACATAGTGTTAAAGTTTGGGGGGATATTTATCAGTGCTGAGGCTGATACAATCAGTCTGAGGGACCCTCGAACAAAGAGCAGTGGGTGAAGAACATGTCACCTCCGTGCACATTCGTTTCCTTGATGAACAAGGGGCTATTAGCTGCAGAGAAAGCATTATCTAGGTGAAGAATGATGCCGATTGTTTTAGCTACTTCTCTTGAAATTGTGGAATAGAACACAGAATCTTAGTGAGTTAAGGAGCAGTTTTTGTTAATATGATGTGGATTTTTTTTAAGTTTAATTTGGCAAAATATAGACACATATTCTTCGATAGTAACCAGGAACTAATTTGAAACATCTCTTTTAACCTCTGCTCTTACTTCATTAAATCAAAAAATTTAAAGATAATCACATAGGCTGGGCGTGGTGGCTCACGCCTGTAATCCCAGCACTTTGGAAGGCCAAGGCAGGCGGATCACCTCAGGTGGGGAGTTGGAGACCAGCCTGACCAATATGGACATATCCCGTCTCTACTAAAAATACAAAATTAGCCGGGCGTGGTGGCGCATGCCTGTAATCTCAGCTACTAGAAAGGCTGAGGCAGGAGAATCACTTGAACCCGGGAGGCGGAGGTTGCAGTGAGCCAAGATCGCGCCATTGGCTCCATTCAGCCTGGCAACAAGAGCGAAACTCCGTCTCAAGAAAAAAAAAAAAAAAAAGATAATCATATAAGGCTTTAAAAAAAATCTAGTTTTCATGCAAAATACTAGCTTTCATGCAAAATTTAAGAAGAAAGGCCATATATGGCTTTTTTTAGTAATAAGCTAGTTAATAAAGCATCTAAGGAGGGATGAAATATATTCATTGAACATGTGGCTTTTTAAAGAGCTATGCATCATCTACAAAATTTAATTCTCAATAAATTATAAATTTTAATTGTGAATTTTTATACAAAATATTATTTCTAAACATATCTTGCCAATAAAATTTTGCCACTCTCTTCACATTATGTTGTAAATTAATCATTGTCCTTACTGATTCTAAGTAGAAATGTAACTTGTAATGCCTTTTTAAAAACTACCTTATGATTTTAGTTTGTTTTTTAAAAGTACTTTTAAAAAATAATTACATTCTTATTTTAAAATACATTTTCTTTAATTTTACCTTTCAGCATAGTTTATTATATTATTACAGCTTTAAATAACTGATAACATTTATACAAGAATAATCTTATTAACTGCTCTGTATGCAGGTTTTCAGATTTAAAATATAAAATTGTATTATTTTTGTTGAATAGGCTTACTTTTATAATTTCTTTTTACATGCTCTCTGGATAGGCTGGACGATGAACTGATAATTTAAGTTAACATCTTGGAAATCCAGGAACTTTCATATAACAAACTTATTAAAATATATTTCAGAAACTAAACTTTAGACGATAACATGAAATATCTGCTTTTATCATTTAAAAAATGACCAGCATATTTCATTTTAAAAGGATAGTAAAAGTTTCTTAATCAAAAACTTCTCAGGGATTTTTAACCACAAGGATTTACTGCAAACCTGCTGCATCTGCCAGGCCAGTAAAACTGCCAGCCTACCTCAGTCAATATCTCATATCAAGATGCCACGTTTTAAAAATCTTCCTGATGGGATAAATATTGTAGAATATATTCTTTACTAACTCTGCAGATACAGCTTTCATGGAGACATTTATGAGACATGAAAGAATTGAGGGAAAAATAAAACCTACACTGCTTTTTAGGGTTTTAAAAAAATTCTTTATTGGAATTTCAATAATTCATTTAGCAGAGTGTGCAAAAAATTTCATAGAAATCTTTTCTTAATTTTACACTTTTGCCGTATATTGAAAATCATACCCAGCATGGTCTTATATTACTTGGACTGAAAAATATAATATGTTAGAACTATTAAGTAAATCAGACAGAACTCAATTTTTGCCTATTCTAGATAGGAAAAGTAAACTTAAAGTTGCAAAACTTTTTACCTAGGTGGTGGCTTCTGCATTGCTAGACCAGGACCTCTGCAATGTTCTGTATAGTGATTCATACTGTAACAGCCATAATTTCAATATACAGTATCTCACCCTGTAACAATCATAAGCAAACTATGAAATGTGTCACAATTACTTACTCAACTGGCAGAATTTACCAAATCACCACTTGTACAATTTCAGCTATTTCCCTTAACTAACTTCTTAAAAACAGAAAGAAACAACAAAATGTAATAATGTAAGAAATAATGTAAGCATGTAAGAAGCAACAAAAATGCTGACAGAAGGCCAGCATTAGATAAAAATGTAAACACTCTGAAAGCTTATGATTTATGTGCCTTCACAAGTTAGTCCTCATTTATTTTTGCCAGATCTAGTTAGTGGAGTAGCCTAGCCTCCTAACTGCACTGGAATTGATATGAACTTTTCCACCATTTGTCCTAAATTTCTTTGCATCTGATAGGCAAAGTCATTATTCTTTCATATACCTTTTTATCTGAATAGACAAAGCTGAGACATCTTATATTGCTGAAAAATGTTTTTCTGCTGGCAAGACAAGCTATATGTATTGCCTCTTAACACTGAATGAAATATATCTAACCAAATTAATATATTTAGAGTTAGGGAATTACATTACAATTTAAAATTGTAATGTATCCATGGAACAAATATGAAAGCAGTAAAAAGTTTTCCCTGTTTAGCTCCTTCTAATGTATCTCACCCCAAACAAATAGGGAATTTAATGAATCCAAATTAGGGGGAAAACATTTAAAATACTAATACTATCAAATTTAAGTAAATTTGCTATTTTTGAGAAAGCAAACGTGCAAAAGATTCCACATGAAGAGCTCCTTGAATTGTCCTGATGTTTCCTAGGAAAATTAAGAAAGATATTTGCTTTACAGATGAAAGCATTTGCACACAGAGAGCAAGAAAGCAAAGAAGGTAGAAGGAAACTGCCTTACTTTCAGTTTCAATTATATGATAAAGAAAATAATCATATTTAAAATAAGATACTCAACAGGTACTCAGATGCAGTTTCCTAGGAAATCGCCTTCTATCCCACACTTTGACAACTATTCTGATACCCCAAGAGACCCTGACACCCTCTTATGGTTACACAGGTTAAACTTCTGCAAATAATTTCTATATTATGCTGTTATCAACTTTAATATTCAAAAAGCTAGTCATTGTAATTTCCCTAATAGTGCTAAACGGAAGAGTACAAAATATTAAGCTAATTAATAAAATCTGTTTTAAAAATATTCTAGAATGAACATTTTCCAAAGCCAAGTAAAGACAGATCCCTTCAGAGAGCTTTGTGAAAATATATCAATAACTTAAAAACAATAAAGAATGTATTTCCAAAAACAATCACAACTTTTTGGTGACCAAAGCAATTGAAATGTACATAGTAGTAAATAGCACAGGTATAACTAAAGGCCATCTTCTGCTTCTCTACTCAGATAAGAATGTTCCAGAGTTTTTATAAAAATCCACAATTTTATCTGTCTCATGAAAGCATGGCCTTTACATTAAAAAAAATCAGGCCCAGCAGGTATCTAAGAAATCTGACACAGATCAAGAGATCAAGGTAAGATTGCCTAACTTGATTGCAGTTAAATCTAAAAAATGTTATATCAAATTATTATTTTTAAAAAATGCATACAAATTAGATCATTCCTATGTAGATCCATAAATGTTTTGCTATTAAGAGGTTTGATCTGTAGGTTGGTTAAATTTTTTCTTCAGGTGCTCATAGGAATGTCAATACTAAAAATTAATATTAATAAATAGCTAAGATTAAAATCATATTCACATATCTTAAGGGAGAAGCACATAGTTTAATAAAAGTAAATTGATTTCCTTATTTTTAAAAAATAATTATAATCTCTTAAAGTAGGGGAGAAAGAAGAAAAATTAGTCAAAATTACGAGCTTCCTAATTGATATTTGATTATTGCATATTCTCACTTATTTCACCTGCGACCAACTCGTTTTCATTTTGTTGTGGTATGTCTATATCATTCTTCTCTTACAATTCCTCAATGAGTATAATATTCAGTACTCCCTTTTGGGGAAAAAAGGACAATATTTAATATTAAAAAGCATGGTCTCAAATTTATTCCTAGAGTTCCCAGAATAACTAAATAGGACCCCATATTTTCATCAGAATGTGATTTGAGCATAAAACAGTCTACCTTAACCATTACTCAAGTTTCTGAATAGCCTAAAACAAAACAAAACAAACTTAGGGATAGTGTCTAATTTTAATCACTTTCTGCATTGCCATCTAAGACATATTAATAGCAACTTTTCATTGGTTCTTGTCTAGAGATCAACTATTTCAAGGCAGAAGGGTTACTTTTAGTAGTCTTCTAGAAAACAAACATAATTTTTTGCTACCTGTAAAAATTTATTCCATAGGCAATTCACATGAAGACATTTGCACACCAGTTCAGTGTCTTCTTCAGCTATTTGCCACTTACTTAGAACTTCAATATCTGAAATGTGTCTACCATAGAAGGAATGCTACAATAATAAGCTGTAAAATTAATATGTTGTAGGAGACACGGGAGATCTGATTAAATACGTTAGAAATGCTAACCACATCCATTTGTAATTGGCAAAGGAAAAAAATACCTGTAAATTTGGTTTAAAATTCATATTTAACCCACTTCCTTTATCTGTTTAGGAATACAAACCCTCAAGATTATAGTTTTATTTATCCTCCCTTTAACTTGTGTAATAATAAGAATATATGAAATGATTGTAAGAAAGTAATATTTTTGAGGTTTTAAGGAATTAATAAAAGAACATGAATTTCTCATATCTGAGTATGTGTGTGTGTAAGCACACATACATATAACAGTTTTAATTTTTGAATTCGCTACGTAAGCTCACATGTTGAGAACTTACATATCTTAGCTTTCCTCTTCACTAAAGCAAAACAAAACAAAAATCCAGAAAAGCCCAAAAGTAGTATTTCCTTTTACCACGAGAGGGAGCTAGAGAATTCTGATCTCTTCCAAGGTCTATAAAACCCTCTTAACTGCTACTTTATAGACATTCAATTACAACAGGCCATAATACATTAAAGCATTAAAATACACATATATTCCAACATATGCCAAAGCAAGCACTACACTGGTGTGCTCTCCAGATGATCACCAATACCAACATCAAATAAACACTTAGGCATCTTCTAGTGGTTTATATGAGATTTTACTCTTGAGCACTCCCCTCCCCATAGGGCAGCTCTCTTCGTTAGGTGATCCCCTTGGAATGGGAAATATCAAGCAGTGTGATAAAATATCTAAGCACTGGAAGTATGACAGGGGCAGAGTGAGGTAAGGATTAAGAGAACTGAAATTTATGTAGTTTGGAAAAGTGAAGACTCTGGGGATAAATGTTCAGTCTTTAATACTTTCTAAAGGTAACAATATAAATGAATTAGGGGAATTATTCAGTCTCAGAAGATGGTATAGAAAAGAGCAATGGCCTGAAACTAAGAAAGGAAAAGTTTAGGTTAGACATGAAGAATAAATTAGGAATAATAGTTGGGCGGGAAAGATGTCCAGCAAAGGGAGGACCCAAAGCATAATAACTCTATTTGATAATTAATTAAATGAGATATTAGTAAGAATGATGTGAATTCATTAGAAGGGCTAGATTAGATAACTCAAAGTAATTTTTTTCCCTAAGCTCCGACAATCTCTAGGTTCAACTATATTCTTGGGCATTCACAAATGTCTTTCACTGATGATAATGATCACTTGTAGAGAGAAGAGCTAGTAATTCTAGTTAACCCTATGTTTTGTTGATTAAAATAAAATCTGGGGTATTATAATGAGACAATATAATAAAATTAACCAAGACAACAATGTCTATCTTTCAGAGTATTCTGTGAAAATATACTATACCATATAAGCTATATTTTAACAAAATGGGGCAGCAAATTGGAAAAGGCTTCTATAAGTGAAAACTTCCCATAAAGGAACAATTCCCCTCTAAATCCCAATCTTTTACAAGCCAGAGAATCTATTCCGTATAATCTTTCTTTCCTGCTAGACCAGTGTACCCGGACTTAAGCTACTTAGGGCCCAACATAAAAAAGGCTGTCACTCAAAGTTAGAAAGACAGCCTAGAGCAGAAGTATAATATAGTTTGTGAATTCAGCAATCTTTCCCTAGTACGCCATAATATTCCGGATTAAGACGTGGTTCAGCGTTGCATTAAACAGTGTTATTAACATTTCTTTTTTACTTGAAAAGTCAGACTTCTATGTTAGACCAAAAGAAATTACGACTAGTAGAAAAACAAAAACGATCAAAGCAGGAAGAGTTGAATATATATATTACGTATAAACACAAACATACTTGGCCCAAAAGAGTTATTTTATGCTTAAATGAAATTCTTTCTGATTAAAGTGAATATGAGATTTTGAGGTAAAAATGGTCAGTGACTTTGGAGCTTGAGGAAGGATAGTCTGGTGGTTAAAATTATACCTCAGAATTCAGACCTCTAGAACTTTAGCGCTGATTGTCTTAGGAAAGATAGCCAAACTTGGGGTCATTCAATGTTCATCTATAAAGCAGATGCTACATTTATTATAATGCAGTACAGATTCTAAGAACAAGGTAATAAAATATGTTGTATAAGATTTTCTCATCAACAGCATCCAAAGATATATAATCCCTCCCCACCTCTGACTGATTCATATATCAATCAGATAGATATATAAAAGATCTTTGATAATCATATACTAGAACTTTCACATTGCCATTAAATTTGTTGACTAGTTTAGAATTTGGAGAGAAACAAAAGAATATTCAAGGCATAATGAAAAAGCTTACTCTCTTCTGTCAAGTCATTCATTTAAAAATCAACTATTTGCACTTAAAAATGGTCACTGTTATTTTGCCATTTACTGAGTAGAAACTCAATAAATGTTTGACCTTTCAAAGAATGGACTTTTGCTCATACTCTGCTCTGGAAAAGATTTCTAAAAACACTTTGGCAAAAACCTAGGTCAAATATTATTTTAACTTTCTTCCAAACTACTGCAAGTCCAACCAATCAGGTTTTTCTGCAAACTCTGTCCCCAGTCATCAACACTGGATTATGTACCATATGCTTAGTTGTGAAGGTACCCGAATCGTCTCTCTTCAACTAGATTATTTGCTCACTAAGGAATCACATATTATTCCTTTTTTGTATACTCTACACAGCATCCAAACTCATGATTGAATAAGGACATTCAATATTGGTATTCAATAACTAACTCTTCATTAGTAGTATATTAAAATCTATAACATGGACAAAAAGGCCAAAAAAGATAATTAATTAGTTTTGTGTCAAATCAATTCAGGGGCTTAATGCATGTTATTCATAACTATAATTGTTGGCATTTATGGAGCCTTTTTGAAATTCTTTATAAACTATACCACTCCCAAATCATCCTAGGAAAATAATAAGAATGTATATAGGCAAGAGAGACACATGTGTCTGAAGAACTTGACTGAAACTTGCAAGAAATCACCTAGGAGCCAGGATCAGGCCTTCTACAAACCTCTGTGGAGGCAGCATTGAAAAGCATACTGAGATCATGCAGGTGAGGGAATGCATGCAGTGTAAGCCAGGAGAGGTCACTCTCAGAGAGGTGGTCTTGGGTATGATACTGGCTCTATCACTTGCTGGTTGTAGGATGGAGACACTTAGTATCTTCCTTCCTTCCTTTCTTCCTCCCTTCCTTCCTTCCTTCTTTCTTCATTTGGTTTCTCTCTCTCTCTCTCTCTCTCTCTCTCTCTCTCTCTCTCTCTCTCTCTCTCTCTTTCTTTCTTTTCAGATGGAGTTTCACTCTTGTCGCCCAGGCTGGAGTGCAGTGGTGCAATCTTGGCTCATTGCAACCTCTGCCTCCCAGGTTCAAGCAATTTTCCTGCCTCAGCCTCCCGAGTAGCTGGGATTACAGGCACCTGCCACCATGCCAAGCTAATTTTTTAATATTTTTAGTAGAGATGGAGTTTCATCATGTTGGCCAGGCTGGTCTCAAACTCCTGACCTCAAGTGATCCACTCACCTTGGCCTCTCAAAGTTCTGGGATTACAGGCGTGAGCCACCACACCTGACAACTTAGCATCTTTAAAATTTAGTTTTCTCTTTGTTAAAACAGAGACTAGATTAGGTGATTGCCAAGTCTCTTCCAGCTCTTAAATTCCATGATTTTACATAGAATTTAACCCAAATATATGGGTTAAATTCGCAAGCAGTTTGTTTTAGTGAAAGAAGCATTATGGAAGATATCCAGCTATCAACACATGTGAGAGCACTTTACTGGGTACTGGATGAAAAGTCAGAGTTTAAACACACAACAACAGCCCAACATGCTGGGCTGAAAATGAAAAACGGGTCATTCATAGACAGATAATTGTTATTGTTTTTTAATTCTTCACAAAAACATGTATAATCCTTGGTAACCATTTGTTTAAGTAATATAAATTACTGTCAACTTGGAAGCCCAGCTCGTCATCTTCATCTGTGATTTATACCAGACTATATAAACGACATGATGTCTTAGATCTAATAAGACATTTATCTTCATGAAGGAAGCCACTGTGATCCTGAGTGACAGTTTACTTACCCTTATCACAGTAAACTCAACACTGAGTCCTTAATTTCTCCCAATGATCTGAAATCTGATGGACTTACCTAAAGCCAACACAAACTTGTTCAGAAATCTGCCAGGTTCATGAAAGTGTGTGTTCTACTGTTGAATTCATTCTTTGGCTCCAAAAACACAAACATGGATATAAGTTTTTATGTTCTTCCACAGTATGTGCCTCTAAACACACATACATAACTTCCATTAGCTTTGACAGGAGCCATGTGCCTTTATTAAAGAAAAATATACCTTCTAGCTACCAACAAAGATCAAAGGAGTTGTCTGAAGAATAAAAAGAAAATGAGAAAAATGCTTGCTTGAAAATATATATGTATGCATATATGTTTATTTACAGACTTATTTATGGAAAGAGACTATATTGAGTCATTTTCATTATCTTCATATCACAGAATAAAAAGGAACTAAAAATTCCAAATATGTTTGCATAGCTTACATAGTTTTAAAAAAATACACATGAAGAAAGTTAACAAGCCTAACCCCATCAGTGAGAAGGAAGCAAATGGCTTGCTGTTTTTAAGCCATTAATTTTTTCAATCTACTAGGGTCCTATTGGTGCTAGAATACTATGTATTATTGGTGCTAGGGTACCCAGTGACTGAACCTACATAGGTTTCTAGCACTCCAAGTAAAGTAGCCCTAAATTACGCACATTTTACTCCAAAGTTGCCAGCAAGATTCCATCCAAGATTTATCCTGATCAATGAGGTCATTTACCTCTAATCCCTGCATCATTAATTCATATACCTCAGTAAACACTGTAAGAAGCTCAGGTTATTTACTCTGTGAAACAATATAATTTATACACTAAAATCAGGCCTTACCCCTGACTCACAACAATAGGGATCTCAAACTGGCTTACAAACATTTTTTATACTCACTGAGTATAAAGTCTATCAGTGGCCAGGCGCGGTGGCCCACACCTGTAATCCTTGCACTTTGTGAGGCCAAGGTGGGTGGATCACGAGGTCAGGAGTTCAAGACCAGCCTGACGAACATGGTGAAACCCTGTCTTTACTAAAAATACAAAAATTAGCTGGGCGTGTGGTGGGTGCCTGTAATCTCAGCTACTCAGGAGGCTGAGGCAAGAGAATCACTTGAATCTGGGAGATGGAGGTTGCAGTGGGCCGAGATCACACCACTGCACTCTAGCCTGGGTGACACAGTGAGACTCCATCTCAAAAAAAAAAAAAAAAAAAAAAAAAAGGCAAAAACTTAGCTGGGTGTGGTGGTGGGCACCTGTAGTCCCAGCTACTTAGGAGGCTGAGGCAGGAGAATCACTTGAACCCAGGAGGTGGAGATTGCAGTAAGCCAAGGTCATGCCACTGCACTCCAGCCTGGGCAACAGAGCTAGACTCCGTCTCAAATAAACAAATAAATAAATAAATAAATAAATAAATAAATAAATAAAATAAAGTCTATTGGGGATGCTCTCATAGGTTTAGAGGCGAAACTAAATAAGTGGAAGTTCTAGGAATAGGATTTCAGTTTATTAAGAGGGGGTCTTTTTAATCAATTAGAGCTCTTTATAAGTACCTAATAATATGACCCTGAAAACAAAACAAAACAAAACATGGAAAAAAATGAATACATCTACAATTGTAATTGGAGATTTTACACAGTCCTCTCAGGAGAGAAAAGAAAATCTAGGAATATAAAATACTTAAAGAGTATTATTTATAAAAATAAAAAGAATAAGAGTGTAATCAATAAATATTTCTAGAGCACACATAGCGCATAAGCAAAACCTGATCATTACAGCTACAAAGGAAGTCTCAACAAAGTCCAAAGAATCAAAATAATATACAATGTGCTCTTAGATTATAATGTAATAAAATCAGAAGTCACTAATAAAAGAGTAGGTTTTAAAATTCTTGAAACTACAACAAAACAAACTAAAATAAAAATAGAACAAAAACACAAAAAATGCTTCTAAATAACACATAAGTTAAAAAGGATATCATAAAGGAAATGATAAAACACTTAGAATAATTATGAATGAATTTTTGTGGGATACAGTAAAAGCATTTAGAGGATAATTTTTAGCTGTGAATACATTTATTTTAAAAATCAACATTATATTCAGTGAAAAAAGCAATAAGGAAAATGAGTTGGAAAGTTCATAAGAGTAGATGTCTACAGAGGACAAACATCCACCTCAGCAGAACTCTTCAAAAACAACGGCTTTGAAATCTGTTGGAACTCTAGTCCCTCACATGGGTTAGATGTGTCATCCTTGGTTAAGTCAATTAATTCCTCTAAGCCTGATTATTTTACCTGCAAAATGGGTAACAGTGTCTTCCTCTCTGAGCCGGATTGAGAATTAAATGAGATAACCCATGGAAAGCACTTAGTAAAGCATAGTAAACACTCAATAAATGGTTCCTATTACTAGATGACTTTATCATCCCTTCCAATTCCCAGATTTCATGATACTAACTTTGGCACCATGAAATTTAAGACAAACTTGAACTCCAGCTACAATAATATAATCAATAAATTAAACCTTCATTTTAATTTCAGAATACTAAAATAGTTTTGTTTAAAATACATTCATATCTAATGCTTTCTCCCCACTATTATAAAAATAAAACCCACAAATATCAATAAAAGCTAGTCTATTATTAGTCATAATCTTAAATCCAAAATTCACTTGTATTTTAGAACTAAAATGAAAACAGAGAAATGTCTTAAAAGTGCTAAAAATAGCACTGTAAAAAAATGGTTACTTTTATTTCCAGAATATTCTCTATATTTTTAAATGTACTTTTCAGAAATGGCATGGAGTTGAAAATAGCTACTATTGGTACTTTAACATGTTTGTAATTTCTTTTAAATCAACAAGTATATAATAAAATCAATCAACAACAGGCTCTTCAGTTATTCATTACTACTCTTTTCCAATGATAGTTACAGTCTTTCCTTTTCCACTTGTTTCTCATTTGGCTGAAGAATAAGAATCTTCTCTAACATTCAACATCCTGATGCACAAAGAAGCTCTAAAATATTCTCACCTCTATCCAGATTTAATTGTTCAATATCCATTCACCCCATTAATTAGAATGTAATCATATATAACAAATAATATATTATCATAGATTTTAGGTTTCTTCTAAAATAATTTTATTTTTTCTCTTTCTTCCAGAAGGAGTCACTATACCCTGCTTATAGAATGATCACTTTCCCCAATCCACTTTTTAAAATAATGTATGTACACAGGGATTCTTCATTATACTAACAAAGTAAGTTTATAAATACATTAAAATCCACTGTGTATTTTGGACACTGAAAACAATCAGATCTTGAGCTTTGTAGCTGCCTGGCTCTTGTACTAAGTACTGTGGTCAATGTTTCCTACTATATTTTTTTCCTTCCATATGGTAAAAACTATGCTTTTAGTTTAGAAATCTAAATGTTATTACTCGTTAGCAAGTTTTCGTTCCCGGTGGTGGGGCTGTGCTCTTGTGGGTGTCTCTCTCTGCCTTCAAATTATGAGCATTTACAAAGGAAAAGGAGAAAGAATTGTAATTAGGTGGCAACATGCTCTCATTTTTATGCATGAGTTAGCCTGTAACCTTGGTTTTCATTTTTTGCTGTGTACCTGGCCAGGTTTCTACATTCTTCTAGAACTCTTTGTAGTTTTCACAAAGTCATGACCTAAACACGATACGTACCATGGTTATTGCCCCTCATCACTAAAGTTATGGGTGGATGGGCCAGACTGTGTATTCTTTTATAATGGCAAGTCTAGGATACTATTCTAGCTGACAGTGGAAGATAAAATATCTGAAATATTTTTACATTTTCTAATGAAGATAAAATTCCAAAAGGCTAAAATAACTGTCATTACAAAGAATGTCAAAGAGGAATACCTGAGAGGCCAAGGAGGGTGGATCACAAGGTCAGGAAGTCGAGACCATCCTGGCTAACTTGGTGAAACCCTGTCTCTACTAAAAATGCAAAAAAATTAGCTGGGCGTGGTGGCGGACGCCTGTAGTCCCAGCTACTCAGGAGGCTGAGGCAGGAGAATGGTGTGAACCCGGGAGGTGGAGCTTGCAGTGAGCCGAAATCCTGCCACTGCACTCTAACCTGGGTGACAGAGCAAAACTCTGTCTCAAAAAATAATAATAAAAAATAAAACATAAAGATGAACATCTTTTCTTCATAAATAATTGACTTAGCTATCTATAAAGACACTAACTTTATATTTGTTTATTTGTCTACTTATTAATAGTTTTCCCAATGAGATAGTAAGCTCCATGAGGGCAGGGACTGTATCTGCTTTCTCACTGCATTTTTCACCTGCAGCTTAACACAGTGTCTTGGTGTTACCTAGGAATCTTTAAATAAATATTTGTTTTAAAAAATGAGTAAGTAGCATATCAAGTGTTACCATTCTCTATCATGGTAAAATCTAATTAAAGAGGATATAGACATTGCTCAAAATTTTGACACCTTTATAACTTTCTCTTTAATTTCACAGGAAATATATGTATCTTTAATTTTCAGGGGATGAAAATGAACATTTATTGTGTCTGTTGTTTATTAGGCACTCAGGCACTGTACTAGATTCAATGCTTTGCAGAAACTCATATTTAAACAGTATCATATCATCTTACAATCAAGTTTTTAACACATAAATAGGTCTATTCCTACCTCTACCATTGACTATGTCACTTTGGGAATTCTTTTAATTTCATGCACAGAACTAAAAACAAAAATTTAGTAAGTAAGAATTTAATATTACTAATATAATTAACTCCTCTCTTGTGAGGAACTGTTATGGAACAAAGTTTTCCACTTTGGAGTTTTCCAGATTTACCTCTTTCAACACAAATGTTTTTCCTAAATTTCAACTATTTTAATGAAAATATTTTTAAGCATAGTATTTGTAACTGTATGGTCTCAGCCAAAATGTTTGGAGTATGAATCTATTTTTTTGGATATCTCAGACAAGGATAGTGGTAAGGATAGCAGAGTGGTTAAGACCAGAGGTTTTAGAACCAGACTATGTAGGCGGAAATTCTGGCACTACTGCTTACTAGCTGTGTGATTTTAGATAAGTTAACTTCCTTGAGTCTGTTTCCTTGTCTGTAAAATAAGCATAATCCTAATATCTACATTTTAGGGCAGTCTTGAGGATCAAATGACGACATATGCAGAGTGCTTACCATACAGATGATGCGAGGCAAATAGTAAGTGCTCAATAAATGCTAGCTAAAAAAGTTTTAATTTATTAAGGTACTGAGCACTTGGGTGAGCATGCACTTTTTCTATATCATAGAAAATGACCCCAAACTATTAAAAAAATTATTCTTTTTTTTTTTTTTTTTGAGACGGAGTCTGGCTCTGTCGCCCGGGCTAGAGTGCAGTGGCCGGATCTCAGCTCACTGCAAGCTCCGCCCCCCGGGTTTACGCCATTCTCCTGCCTCAGCCTCCCGAGTAGCTAGGACTACAGGCGCCCGACGCCTCGCCCGGCTAGTTTTTTGTATTTTTTAGTAGAGACGGGGTTTCACCGTGTTCGCCAGGATGGTCTCGATCTCCTGACCTCGTGATCCGCCCGTCTTGGCCTCCCAAAGTGCTGGGATTACAGGCTTGAGCCACCGCGCCCGGCCAAAAAAATTATTCTTATATAAATTTTCTTTATAGATTTTGTTATCTATATAAAGTTTTGTTCTTCTGTTTCTTACCTTAATCTTATTTGTTAATTGATGCCTTTATAGTACCCCCTTCTTCTAATTTGAAGCTCTACTGTGGGCTGAGAAACCAAAACACTGTATTTGTTAGAAATGTGTAAGAAGATTCCTCAGCAAAGGGCCTCAGGGGTTCTTCGAAGAGCAAGGTACATAAGTCACATCTATTTCCACTTAGAGGCCTTTCTGGATTACTTATTGTGTTCTCAGTTGTGTTTGGGAAAGTTGGAAATACCAAATAAGTGACCTAAGGATTAATGAGGCACTATTGTTCTAATTCTGTCAAGCATTAGATTAATCAAAAACAAATGAAAGGTTGATTTCTTCCTGTTTTGCACTGTTAATTTTCTACAATTATTAATCAGCTACCAATGTAATTATTAAACTTTTAGTCCAAACAATGTTTTTAGTGTAATACCTGAATCAATACACAGATCCTATATTACAAACCCCATTTTAAAACTTGGGTATTACTAATTGTGCTATTATACAAAGCCCAAGCAAAATAAAATGTTTCTGTGTGATTCAACCCATAGTTCTTATGTGGAGGTTATCGAGTCAATGAAAGGGAAAAAACATGAATCGTCAAAAGGGCTAAATGAAATAACAATCAATGGATAAAGTAAAAAGAGAGTAAAACAGAAATTGTTAAGCTCATGAAATCGAAATAAAAAGAAATGGAAAGATTACAGACTAACAAAGAAAAGTAAGGAAAAATTTACCAACTTTATTCCCAATCCCTAAATGAATAAAGTGTTTCCAATTTAATGTTCAGTTTAGTAGCACCTCTACTTTTTTAACCCTACTGGGAAGGTATGAGAGAGACTCTGATAAGAAAACCATGTGCATCCGTGATGATGAAACCTTCTGCTCAGGTGGCCACATGCCAGAAGAGGCACAGTGGATCCCCACACTTAGGAAATCTAGGCCTGAGCCAGAAACTGGCAGCTGTCAGGACAAAACATTTATATTTTATGTCTTATCTTAAAAATTCATATATATTTTGCATTTCACTCTGTTACATACTATGGAATTTTGAATATAAAAATAATGTTTCTAACGACTGAATTATTTAACTCCTCTCATTCCCAAATATTCAAGTAAAATTGATGCTCCAGGAAGATTCGCACTGTGGTTCTTGTGGCTTTCCCTTCCACTTGAGCAATACCAATATAGTCAGGGGTATGTGAGAAGCACAGGTGAGATGGTATCTTATTATAATATGATGAGCTCAAGGGTCTCAAATGATCCACAGAAAACTAATAATCCAATAATCATTAAATAAAAGCTTCAATTCTCATGTAAATCAGTAAAGCTAAAAAATCCAAAAGAATGGTATAAACTAGGCCCTGAATCTTAAAATGCCCTCTTAGCTTTTGAGCTACAGTTTTTATAAAAAGATCAATAATGATGTCTTCCTGTTCCAATATGGAATTAGTGTCTCCCTAAATACATTAACTTCAGAAGTATTGAATTACCAAGGAGGATCAGCACCACAATGAAACAAATAGTTGTTCTTTGCAAACTAGTGATTACCAGTAAAGAAAACCCACCAAAGGCTGCTGGATACAAAATGACAAAAGGCAAAGATGTCAGGACAAAAGATAATAAAGTATGGTAGTCACCCAAAATCCAGAAGGATAACACTCACCCTCATCCTGATAATCTGACAAAAAGTGTGTGTCGGATGTGAGGGACAGGCCAAGAGTCCCACTGTGATTATCATCAGAGCTGTCCTGTCCAAAGTCTCCTCCTGAGGGACAAAAAAGAGAGAAAATAAGGTCAACCTTTGGACATCCTTATAAAAGGATACATCCTTGGTATGGTACTGGAAGAGATCTATGTATGATCATAAAAAAAAAGAGATTATCTTTTACTCGATGATGAACATGGCCACTATCCATTAACATATGGGAAACAGTTAAACAAGTTCAAGAACCAACTTACCTGGATGAAAAATTTTCCACTCAAGTAACTCTGTCACTAAAACTTAGGAACTGTTAGCTTAGAGTGGGAATACCTCTTGTCACCAGAAAGAAATTTATCTATCATACTTAAAATAAAAACATAGCTATATAAATTTATATTCAGCCAGGCATGGTGGGTCACACCTGTAATCCCAGCACTTTGGGAGGCCCAGGCAGGTGGATCACCTGAGGTCAGGAGTTCAAGATCAGCCTGGCCAATATGGTGAAACCCCATCTCCTTTTCTCAAAAATTAGCAGGGCGTGGTGGTGGGCGCCTATAATCCCAGCTACTCAGGAGGCTAGGGCAGGAGAATCGCTTGAACCCGGGAGGTGGAGGTTGCAGTGAGCTGAGATTGTACCATTGCACTCCAGCCTGGGTGACAAGAGCAAGACTCCATCTAAAAAAAGAAAAAAATTAAATTTATATTAATATATACTATGTCTCCCTGCATGACTCTATTTCAAGTGAAATAGGACTGACGCAAAGGTTTAACCTTCTATACATGATATAATATAGCAAGCTCAATAGTCTTTCTCTGAAAAGTAAGAGAGGTATAAAAATAGAGAGAACCTAGACTTTGCTGGACTGTATTCCTATTTGTTCTACAACACTAACAAAGTTTTTTCTTTGTAATTCTAGTTTACAGCCTAGGCAACTGACCTCTTAGGAATTCTAAAAGCCCTAAGAAGATAATATTTGTTCTGTAAAATGGCTTTGATAAAAGGTAATGTATATACAATACTGAATTATGCAATTAATGCTAATCTCTTTTGTGTGTTTTCAATATACATTGGATTGTATTCTGTAGAAATGGCCGATGTTATTTTGATACTTTAAAAGGTTCAGACAGAAGATGTTAGCTCATTCAGAAACCGGAAGAAAAGGCTCTGTATTGCAAATGACTTTGCTTAAAATCCCCCAAATAGAGGTACAGTCTGCTGATAAAAGGATACCGACAGCTGCTTATTTCATTTCACAAACATGAAAATAGGATTTTCAACTGAATTTAATATTATCTCAAATACTAATTTCCAAAGGAAATCACCAATGCTAATCTCAGTAAATACTGTAGAGTTTTGGCCTTGGATTTCAACTAGGGAGCTGTGAAACCAAACAACCTACATAGAATCTGTATTGCCTCACTTTAAAGGTTTATTTCCTACAATTAAACTAGAAAACTAGGGAGGTTATAAAATGATAAAAAGAGAATGGCTGTAGCCTTCTCTTTCCATAAATTAGATGATCATATCTAGACTCTTCTTCAAATGCTGTATGGTAGGTAGATGTCCATAACTGAGTTGAACACCTACAAATATAGGACTTTAGAAATAAACTATAAAGTTTATTATGGAAAAGATAAATAAAAATTGTAGAAAACTCACACAATAGTCATTGGCCAAAGCCAGAAGAGTTACTCTCCTTTATTAGTTTACTTATCAGGATACAAAGTTTATAGCTATGCTTACAGCATCACTGTGTAATTTCCATAATAACCAGAAAAATTCTCAAATACTGGACTGAGGATTAAAATGCTCAAATTTTACATCATTGGAAGTCCACTAAAATTATATTACCAACACAATCTAAATGGACTGCCTGGCTAGTAACCTGAAAGTGAGCTGCAAGGTTAAATGGAATTTTTATTTTAAGCCAAATAAAAATCCTTAAAAATAAAAAAAAGTACTGGAATTGCCAAGCAAAATTTAACTTTTGTAGTATATACTGAACATTATTTATAAACATTATTTGTAAACTAGTTTTCTGCTTAGTTCAAAAATGTGGCAAATCTACCATTAAAGAAAAAGAACCTAGCCAAGCCAGTAGCTCACGCCTGTAATCCCAGCACTTTGGGAGGCCAAGGCAGGTGGATGATTTGAGCCTAGGAGTTCGAGACCAGCCTGGACAACATGATGAAACTCTGTCTCTACAAAAAGTAGAAAAATTAGCCAGGCATGGTGGCTTGTGCCTGTGGTCCCAGCTACTTGAGAGGCTGAGATGGGGGGATTGTTTGAGCCAAGGAGGTAAAAGCTACAGTGAGCCATGACTATGCCACTGCACTCCAACCTAGACAACAGAGTGAGCCCTGTCTCTAAAAAAAAAAAAAAAAAAGAAAAGAAAAGAAAAAAGAAAAAAGTACATGCTCGCATTCTAAGCTTTTTTAAAAAACATGCATATCAGGAAGGGCTTTTTTTTTTTTTTAGTGAACTTTTTATTTTGGAATAATTTTAGATTTATGTAAGTGTTGCAAAGATAGTACAGAGTTCCTACACACCCTTCCCCCAGTTTCCCCCAATGTCAACTTCTTACATAATTGAGGTCTATCTGCCAAAACCAATAAATTAACATTGGTATATTGCTATTAACTAAACTACAGACTCTATTTGGATTTCACAAGTTTTCCATTAATGTCCTTTTTCTGTTTTAGGATCCAATCCAGGGTATCACATTGCCTTCACAGCCTCAGTTTTTAAAGTCTTACCCAAAACACCTGCCTGGGTTTGGCACTTGCTTTCCTAACTTCAGATGGAAAAGTCACTTCCACATGATTCCTATGGTTTCTGAGTATAGTCACCCAAGGTGTGCTTTCAACAGCCACCCCTGGTGTCAAACACGAGACAGTTCCTCTGTAAAGTACCCAACGACAACGATATACAACTCAATGCAGCAAAACAGAGCCTAGGTCAGTAGTACAAATGGTTGTGGTGCAGGAACATTTAGAAATAAGCTTTACACCCAAGTGCAATTAGTTCCTGATGATGGAGATGTTATTATAAGTGTTCTTAGTGTCATATCAAGTGACCCAGTTCCCTTGGGCACACACAGAAACAAGGCTATAGCACCATATAAATAGACACTCCCGTGTAATTGAAATGATTACAACTACTGAGGATGCATGGGTGAAAAGTTTTATAGAAGAACAGCAATTACTGTGGTCATTTTGGATTTGTTTAAGTTTAAGAACATCATTTTTCTTTAAAACATAACCGTACGTGTTCTCTGGATTTGTCTATAGCTCTGACAATTGCAGTTCCAAATGGCCACAACTGTAGTCCAGTGGGATCAGACATAAATGATCACAAACTATAGTGACAGACATTTCCACTCAGCAGCTCTACAATTAGGGCTTAGAACTCCATCTGCTTAGAGTGGCTTTCTCACAAGCAAGACCCTTTGCCACTGGAGACACACTTTCCCTCTGCAACTCCAGCAGAATCAATATATTTCTATACAGATATATATTTTAACACACCATATCTCCATTAATCACATCCATTACCTTCAATCCTTTCTCTTTGTATTTCTAAACAAGATCTGGTGGAACTATATCAAGGGTTCACCTGCTATTAGCAGGTAATTTGCTCCTATAGCCTAAGTGTCATAAGAATCGGGCATTAGATACACTCCTTGGCATATTCAATGGCAGGTCCTCCACCAAGTATGTGCTGAGGGGCCCATAAGCGGGATGATTTCTCTATTCTTTTTTTCCGAGAGTCAAACTCAATTTCATTCATGCTCTACAGAGTGATAAGTTGGGAATTTCTGAGGGTTGGAGCAGAAAGATAAAGCAGCTTTGTGTCAGGTGTAAGGTAATTATTTCCTAGGGTTTCTGTGCTATTTGTTTTTATTCCCTGTGTTTTCATTAACAGTTAATGAGCTTTCCCCCTTAATTCTGAAACAATAGGCTTGGCCACTAGAAGTTGGCTTTTTCTGCCACAGATTCAACCAGCTGTTGCTGCTCCATAAACTTTATGGAGAAGTGAATTAAACTGCTAAAACTTTCATTTACTAATTCAATTCCAAATAAAACAGGGAGAAAAATGAACCATGATGATGTTCCCCTTGTAACTATTTTAGTTCACAGCAAATCCGTTTAGTCCTGAAGTTGCAGGTACTATTTTGAGACAAAAACAGGCCATAATGACAATTTTACCAGATAAATGAGAAAGAAATGAAAAAAGACAGAAAATGGTTTAAGCATTAAAAAAAGTGAGAAAATAACAAATAACAGAGAAAACTTATAAGTTTGCTTATTCAATATGTAAAGGCTCGATTTTTTATGTTAGTCTACGTCATCATCTTTTATTTCTCTTCAAATTAATTGTGAGCTATATTATAAAAACTCTACTCATATTTGCAACCAACTGTTTATATGGCGCGGTTAAAAACTAGGGTTTGCAGCCGGGCGTCGTGGCTCATGCCTGTAATCCTAGCACTTTGGGAGGCCGAGGCAGGCAGATCACCTGAGTTCAGGGTTTGAGACCAGCCTGACCAACATGGAAAACCCTGTCTCTACTAAAAATACAAAAAATTAGCTGGGAGTGGTGGCACATGCCTGTAATCCCAGCTACTCGGGAGGCTGAGGCAGGAGAATCGCTTGAACCCGGGAGGCAGAGGTTGCGGTGAGCCGAAATTGTGCCATTGCACTCCAGCCTGGGCAACAAGAGCGAAACTCCATCTCAAAAAAAAGACAACAACAAAAAACACTAGGGTTTGCTATTACTTCACCAAGTATCTCTGGATTATATAAGGAAATTGAGATTAATTTAAAATTGAAAAATTTTAAATTATTGTTGTTGTTGGAAGGGAACACATGACTTCCTATTCTATTTAATATTTAAGATCCTGTAAGAAATACAGCTCCCTCTTTAAACTAATAAATTCTCACTAAAATGCTATAAATGAGGTTCCCTGATCCAAGTCCAGTTAGTTTTCATGCTTGATAGCATTAATACTGCCAGATTTTCATGGGCCAATTTAATAGTAATGCAGCTCCCGAAGCTGAACTATAGTAAGATTAGCAAAACTGCAGCTTATTGTTCCTTATTATAACCATTCAACTAAGTTATTGAATCTAATACCAACTAAATAAATATGTTGGGTACAGATGTGACCATACATGAAATGTTACTCACATGTAAATATATTATAGAGCACATTTGCTGCACCAAAACTAAAATTCTGTCAGCACTTCCATTATAAATTGCATACCATTTTGCACATATTCATGCATTAGAAAATGTACTACATTTTCCAGAGAACATCCTAGAGGCTTCACCAATTTCTAAATATCCATTTGGATCTGTGTGGTTAGTTCTTGTGATTAATCCATGTATAGTGAAGGTCTCAAATTCTTCTCTGTTCTATACAGTCAGACTTTCTGCCTATCTCTCTCTCTCTCTCTCTCTCTCTTTTTTTTCCCCTTACTACATCTATCTATAACTCAGTGTATAAATATTCCTTTTTCCCCCCAAGGCCCTGGCAGTGAGTGTAATGGTACTGAATGTCATTAAGTCTACAGAACAAATGACAGGTCAGGTAAAGAAAGTTTCCATTTATCATTCTTTTAAAAAGTTGCTCCAACTGGATCTTGAATGTACAAGAAGTAAATTGAGCCTAAGACTACAGGTTTTAGCTTAGGATACTGTTTGCTAATTATGTAATCATGCTAAGAATAACAGCCTTCTTAAGAACCTTTAGAGATAACATTTGAGGAGGGTGGCACAGTCTAAATAATCACAAATGGAGCCAAATTGATTAGACACTCTTAGTATAATCACTATAACAACACCTGTGAATCCAACAACTGAAAGGGCAGCATAGCTTAATGATATTCTCAGAATGAAGTACATCTGTCAGTGGTGGATTGGACAGGAAAATGTCAGTGGGAGCTAATTGAAAAGTTCTTTTTTTTTCTTTTTTCCCTCAAGAAAATGGTCCTTTGTAATGCAGTTTTTAATTTTGACCAGTAGGGTGAGCTGTAGTGTGTAGCATCATCCTAGTCAAAAAAAAAAAAAAAAAAAAAAAAAAAAGAAAAGAAAAGAAAAGAAAAAGAAACAAGAGAGAGAAAAAAGTAGCCACTGTGTGAACCTTTCTTCTCCTCTCCCACCCTCTAAGAAAATGTTGAGATTTTTAACCCTTCTTAGGTTTCACATAAAGGCATAACTCCTGGATGTTAACAAACTGGAGGGCTGGCAGCAACAAATATAAACCAGATAATTGTATATATGACAACCCACACTTTATAAAGCAAATTACAGCCTGTCAGCAATCATTCCAGCTTCACACTAACACATTTCATCTACCACTGGTATTGTTCAACTGGTACTAAAATGGAACCTGATGAGTGGGAATATTTTCAACAGTAATGAGATTTTGACATAATTCAAAATATATAAACTTGATATTTGGTAGTATATGGATAAATATATTGTTAAATGAATGCATTTATCATATGGTGACCAGGCAATCATAATCTGGAATTATTGGCTCATAGTTCTGTTTTGTTTGGTTTGTTTTCTGTATTCTCAGTCCTTAATTCTTATTACAAAGCTATCCAACTGAATTTTCAGTATCTTTTGACACATAGGAGAAAGTTAACTATAATAAAAATAATTATATAATAGCTAGCTAAATTCCTACTTGGTACAAGCTCTGGGTCAAGGCTCTTTTGGACTATCTCATTTAATCCTCAAAACAATCCTGAGATGTATTATTAACCCAAAGATGAAGATAAAGAAATTGAGACACAAAGATGAAATAACTTACCCAAAGTCATATAAGTGACTTATAAGTGGCAGGGCCAGGCTTTTAGCCCAACTTGTCTGATTACTAAGCTCTTGTTCTAATCCACTGAACTATGTAGCCTGAAAATCTGCATGTTTAATAAATCATGATCATTACTCAAAGGTAAAGCATACTGAATGACAGCCAGTGAGTTAACTTTATGGTATATGCTATCAATTAGTATTTTAACTTCAGTAAAGTAAATTTATAAATTATGATTATTAGTGATAATAGCAGTAGTCACATTAGGTATGGAGAGTAGAACTGACAGACAAAACCAAATGTGTTCAATGATTTGGTCAAGAAAGAAGTGGTCCAATTCATAGTTGAAATTTGTTATCAAGTAATGTAGTAATTCTTTCAAAATATCACTTTCTGGTATGAATTTCATGCTTGCAAAATTTAGAACAGCCACCTCAGGCTTAGTGAAATTAATACACTGAATTTTTTCCAGCACCTTCTGTTTGATTCTGTTGGATACTTAAATATAGCATTGACCTGGTTTGGTTAAAGAATGTGTTTCCTTTCTGGCACCAACATGCTTTAAGTCTCAGAGCAGAAAAATCCCCTGAAAAATATATAATGTCACATAAATGTAGCAATTTTATTACTATTGGTTCATCTTGCTCTCTTGTCCCACCTTTCCTTTCTCCCAAACAAGTTGTAGTAGACCTTAGCACTCGTTTACAATCCTGATGCATTTTAGGGTCTATTATGCCCCAACTGATAAGCCAACACTACTTGACTTCTTGAGAGAAACTATAAGGCTAGTTGGATTCTAACATCTTCCATTAAAGAAGAATGAGATGGCTGGGTGCGGTGACTCACACCTATAACTGCAGCACTTTGGGAGGCCAAGGCGGGTGGATCACCTGAGGTCAGGAGTTCAAGACTAGCCTGGCCAACATGGCAAAACCACATTTCTACTAAAAATACAAAAATTGGCTGGGCGTGGTGGCGGGTGCCTGTAATCCCAGCTACTCAGGAGGCTGAGGCAGAGAGAATTGCCTAAAACCCAGGAGGCTGAGATCGCACCACTCAGCCTGGGTGATACAACAAGACTCTGTTTCAAAAAAAAAAAAAAGAAGAAGAAGAATGAGACTACATGTTCTACAGGCTACAGGTAGATATAAGAAGTGTTTTTCAAAAGTCCAAGGAGTAAAAATAAAATAATACATAGTAAAGAATGGATTATGGGTAAGATTAGCAGGCCTAAACATATGAGCCAGCTTTTAACATACTGAAGAAAGGGTAAGTTTTCTTTGCGATAACATAAACCGTCAATATCACTAAAGCTGTACTGGCAAATGGTGACAAGATTCAACCTCCCCATGCCACATCCCATTCCAAACAGGGATTCTCGTTCACGTATTCGACAACATGTGTGTAACACCACTATCAACAGCCAAAACCTTTCACTGTCAAGAATTCAGTTCAATATTTGGTTCCTTGGAAAAAAAGTTTCACATGAAAAAGTATCTCTTTATTTTAAAAAATTACTTTTTAATTGAGGTATCACTAACACGAGTAAAGTGCGTAAATCTTAAGGGTAAGTGGTATCACTTTTTAAGTTTAGGAAAATACATTTTAGAGATTAATCATGATCAAGAACTTTTCCAGGATGGCAAATGTGTCTTAAATTCACATCAGCTGACAAGGATCGATAGGGTTCACAAGATTGGTTCTCCCACTATTTGCCTCACAAGAGTCAGCAGAAATTGCAATCTTTATTTTACATGTCATATAAATCCCCTTGCCTATAACTTAGCAGTTCCTTTCCTGTGCTAGTGATACTTAGCCATCTTCATAAACAAGTTTCTGAGAGAAGCATGTGTTGATGAGAAGCCAAATGAAAAATAAATGCTTTCTAATAGAATTGGGTCCACCTATTACATTATTTAGCCTCAAAATATCAAGCAAATTCATTGGGTTTCAAGTCTGAATGCTTAACCTACTTACTTACAAAAAAGTTTTAAGCAGAAAAACCAAAAAAGCTTGTATTCAAATGAACTACACTTTTCTCTCAATATTTTTGTGTTTAGAACATGAAAATTTGTTAGAGGCACAAGTCCTGATGAACACTAATTCTTATGTAAAAATTCTATGTTCAGAAACTATACTTCTCACCTGATTTTCTGTGTTGGTCCAGGAATAATACCTTCTAAGAGAAACCATTTATAAGTTGTTTTTTTCTTCAACCAGAGTCCCCTGGGCTAATCAAATAAACTTAAAGCAGTCATTAATTTTCAGTGACTTGATTTCCCCTGACATCTACGTGAAGACGAAAATCTGAAGTTCTGTGAACTTCTAAAAAAACTAAGATCGGGTAAGAAAAGGTATTCATTATCAGTCACCATGAGTATTATACAATACTAATTTAAAATTATTATTATTTTTGTTTTGTTTTTGTTTTGAGACAGGGTCTCACTCTGTCACTGAGGCCAGAGTGCAGTGGTGTAATTGTGGCTCCCTGCAGCCTTGACCTCTCAGGTTCAACTGATCCTCCCACCCCAACCTCCAAAGTAGCTGGGACCACAGGTGCACACCACCATGTTTGGCTAATTTTGGATCTGCTGTAAAGATGGGGTCTCTCTATATTGCCCAGGCTGGTCTGGAACTCCCAGGCTCAAGCAGTCAGCCTCCCTTGGCTTCCCAAAGTGCTGAGATTACAGATGTGACCCACCATGCCTGGCCATATAACTTATTTTTAAATTCACTTTTTCACTTGAGGCCAGGAATAAGAGAACAGCCTGGCCAACATGGCAAAACCCCATCTCTACTAAAAATACAAAAATTAGTAAGGCATGGTGGCACGTCCCTGTAATCTCAACTACTTGGGTGGTTGAGGCACAAGAATTGGTTGAACCCCGGAGATGGGGGTTGCAGTGAACTGAGATCGTGCCACTGCACTCCAGCCTGGGTGACAGAGTGAGACTCTGTCTAAAATAAATAGATAAAAATAAAAATAAAAAATAAAAAAAATTCAGTTTTAAATGATGAGTAAATTCAACACACCTATATATACCAACGTTCTCAAACATTAAACAACAGAGAATGCTGCTATTTGACCACCATCAGGGCCTTGCCCATTAATTAACATTTCAAAATAAATAGGCCAGAAGCAGTAGCTCATGCCTGTAATTCCAGCACTTTGGGAGACTGAGGCAGGCAAATCTCTTGAGCCCAAAAGTTTGATACCAGCCTGGTAACATGGTGAGACCCTGTCTGTACAAAAAAATACAAAAATTAGCTGGGCATGGTGGCTCATGCCTGTAGTCCCAGCTACTGGGGAGGCCAAAGTGAGAGGATCACTTGATCCCGGGAGATGGAAGCTGCAGTGAGTGAGTCGAGATCAAGCCACCGCACTCCAGCCTAGGTGACAGAGTGAGATTCTGTCTCAAAAACTAAAATAAATAAATAAACAAATAAAATAAATAGAAAAAACTTGAATGGATAAGAAACTGTTAATCATGATTCTACTGAAAAATAGATTACTACCATGCTGTTTCTTTGGTCTGTTTTGGAAAGCTTCTTTATTAAATAAAAAAAGTTAAGTATGCCCAGAGCAAAACCTTCAAATGTTACAAGAAGGCATATAATGAAAATTCATCTATCCTCTCTTCTCTTGATCCTTCTCTCCAGAGGCAACCATTGTGAGATTTCTTGGGTGTTCTATTAATTTTTGTACCTAATATAACAAGAGTCTCTGTGTGTGTGGCATATGTATTTTTTTTCCTCTTTTTAAACAAATGTAACATTTGTTCTGTTGTGTATCCGGCTTTTCTTCCTAACCATTTATCTTAGCAATTGCTCCATATCAGCAATATAGATTTATCTCATTTTTTACTTTAACCAATTTTTAACATTAAAAAATAATACATGCACATGGTGAAAATTCAAATAGTACCAAAGAAGATTCTCTCTTTCATTCGTACCAATATCCCCCCTCAAAAGCGGTTACCTCTGTTAATGGTTACCACTGTTAACAGATTCATATGTATCCTTCCAAAAATATTCTATATACAAATAAAAACACGTGTGGTTGTGCCACACACACACACATACACACAGAAACAAACTATACACACTGGTTTGCTCAAATTACCCTTTTCATCTAACAATACTCTTTGGAGAACCTTCCATATTACATATTACATACATATTACATATATATGTATCATTTTCTTTTAACTCTATATAGTATTCCATTACATGGATATACATTTATTTAACTAGTCCCCTATTCCTGGACATTTAGGCTGTCTGTAGTCTTTGCTATTCCAAACAATGCTATAATGAACATCCTTGTACACAATACATTGTGTAGGGAATACAGAAGGCAGCATTACCTGATTCCAGTGATTTCTTTTACCTGCATAAAATTTAGTTCTTTTTTTAATCTTAATATCATCTACTACAGAATAGGAAGGACTTTTGGAAAGGACATAAAAATCTTACAAAATGTTAACTTTAAAAAGGAAAAAAGTGAGTCTTTTTGTTATAAAAAATCTTTGACAGTCATTGCAAAACAACTACTGCATTAATTTTAAAATGCATTATTCTGCCCTTTTTAAAAATGCATTATTCCACTAAAGAACACCCTACCAGTAGATGTATAGGAAGTAAAATATTCGAAAAGCTATCAAAATTAGTAATTAACTTCAAAAACAGTTTGTGTGTGTATCCACTTTCTACAGATTAATTTGTATAAAACATAGCAAATAAGAAAAGGGCAGAAAATGCCCGAAGGAAGTCAAGCCACAAAAGCAGCTGTCAAGACTGCTGATGTTAGAAGGTTGGGCCAAAGCCAAAGGCAAGAGTATTCAGCCTGGGTTCATTTCCCCCCTATTAAATCCCCAAGAGACACGGAAAACATGCTGGAAGATTTCTTTTTTAAAAAAGTAGTATAGGTTGAGATAGTCTAGATTCAAAACCAATGCTTGTGTTTATAAAATATCAGCATTCCAGGAATAGTGGTGGAAAGATACTTAACAATAAATTATAAATATTGTAAATTTAGACTTTTTCTTACATTTGCAAACACGTCATAAATTTGGGCTGTGTTTCTTTGTATAAATCCTACTTATGACTGTGCTGAAACTTTTTGGCATGAATGCAAAGAGTATTTTCATAAATAAAACTTAGTAAAATCACTGTACACTCCATTAATTCAAAAACACTTCTCTTCAACTTCAAAGGAAATTTCCTTCCTCTTTTTTTTAAAGTGTAAAGATGGTGTTTCTTTGCTGCTTTAATGTTTTGCTTCTTGTAGTTGTCATAACTACATGCTCCAAGTATGTGACCACAAGGGACAAGAAGTTAAGCAACATTTGTGCTTCCATTCAACATGTCTCAAACACTATATAGCAAAAAGCTTGTAAATCTAGCCTCTGAAGTGGCTACCACCAATAAAAATGCTCTCTATAAATACAAACCTTACAAATCTATACATGGTAAGTTTCATGGCCCTACACCAGGGTTCAGCTATAATGAATGAATTAATTTTATGAAAAGATAAGTGAAATTTTTATTATCAAAGTTTCATACATGTATGTACTTGCCTCGCCCTACTTTGAGACATAATAATACTTGTTACCACTTACTTAGGTAGTAAGTGCCTACCATGTGGCAAGCACTCCTCATGAGTCATAATCTCATTAAAACTCATTACATCTCATAACAACTGTGAAGTAGATATTATTAGTGAGATTTTATACATAAGGAAACTGAAGCTTCAAGAAGTTATGTAATTTGCAGTAGCTAACAAAGTTTCTAAGCAGAGGAGCTGGGATTCTAATTCAGGTCTGATTTCAAAGCTTAGGCTCTTTTTATCATAAAACATTAACCTGAACAGCAATTTAAAAAATCAGTTCACTATTCTATGTACTTTATATCCAGATGCAGAAAGCAATGTATGCATTAATATACTAGGTCTCATGACAGAGATAAAAGAATAATGTTACATTTTTAATCAATCTCAACCTTTTTCTTTTACCTTTGCATTATGGAGAAGTTTACCCATGTATTGAAGTAGACAAAACAGTGTAACAAACTCCCATATATACATCATCCAACTTCAACAAGTGTCAATTTATGGTCGATCTTGTCTCATCTATACTTACCCTGTTTCTTTCTCCTCTCCCATATTATTTCTCAGACATTATATCTTTAAATATCATAGCACACCTCTCTCTAAAATCAAGAACTCTTTTTTAAAAAATTAACCTCTAAAATAAAGAACTCTTTTTAACCTCTAAAATAAAGAACTCTTTTAAAAAAAATTAACCGTAATACCACTGCCACACCTAAAAAAAATCAGTAGTTTCCTAATAATATAAAATAACCAGTCAGTGTTCATATTTCTAATTCTCTCATAGATGTCATTTTTAAAAATAGTTTGCTTGACTCAGAATGCACATAAAGTTTATACATTCGTTGGTAAACGTCTTAAATCCCTCAATTTACAGTTATGGCTTTATAATTTCCTTACTCACTTAGCACTATTTGTTTTTGCCAGGCTATATTTTTATTTGTTTATTTCTTTGTTTGTGTGTTTTGAGACAAGATCTCGCTCTGTCTCCTAGGCTGAAGTGCAGTGGCACGATCTCGGCTTACTGCAGTCTCAACCTGCCAGGCTCAAGTGATCCTCCCACCTCAGCCTCCCAAGCGGCTAGGACCACAGGCCTGTGCCACCACGCCCAGCTGATTTTGTTTTTTTGTAGATACAGGGTCTCACCATGTTGCCCAGATTGATCTCAAACTCCTGGGCTCAAGTGATATACCTGCCCTCAGCCTGCCAAAGTGCTGGGACTACAGGCATGAGCCACCGTACCTGGCCTGCCAGGCTATATTATTAGGCATTGATTTACTTTGACATTAATATAGGCTTGCCATTTCAAAATGAGATTTTTAAGCTTCACAAAGTAGAATTTTTTCGTATTGAAATATACTGAATAATTTTCTCAGAAACCCTTTATACCACTTACAGAGATACTCAAAGAATCTTTAAGTTGGCAAGAGATTCCACTGACCCATGTTTACCACTACTACAAATGTAATGTGAGTGATCACTGGACAGAAAAAGAGATATTATTATATATAATATTCCCATGGTCTTCCCTAGATTTTTATTTAAATATTATGTCATTTGTTTTAGATTCTGGGCCTATGGTGGGAAATTCAATCTAATACTCATGAAGTTTTTTTTGTAGCAATAAATTTTGAATTATAAACATTATACCTTATAATCAAATTTTTGATTAAAAATTGTCACTAACTCATTTTATAAAAGAGGAAACTGAAGCAAAATGAAGGAAATCAGTTTGCTCAATAACTTTAAGTAATAGTGTCATCAAATCTAAGGGCAAAATTAATATTGCCTTATCAATATCACCTTTTAGATGTAGATTACTGAAATTATAAAAATTCCATGGCAAAAACTCCACTGGCTTTTCTTCGTAACTTTAAGTAAAAAATTAAATAGAAATTTTTTTTGAGTAAGCAGGACATGAATTATCAAAGCAATATTATGTCTTATTGTCAAGTAAAAACAAAAAGCCTTTTTCATGTTCTCCAATTATGTTTAAGCTCATTAAAAGTGCCCTTCCATTTATATCCCCTCTACATTAAAGTAATATATTCTTTGGATCATGTTTTATTTTCCCTGTTTCCTTTTTAAAATAAATATCACTCAGGAAGTTGACAGTGGACCAATAAGAAAACCTAGGTGGAAATGTGAGAGAAAGAATTACCATTAATGTACCATTATGATAAATAGAAACTACTGGCTTTTTTTTTTTTTTTAACCATGTCCAGGTACTAAGCTAGATGCTTACACACATTACTACTAACCCTCAACAACCTTGCAATGAGACAGTGAAAAACAGTCACGAAGAGTATGGGCTCTCTACCTCTGGAGATAATGGGCTCTAGAATCCATACAGGGTTTCTTATTGGGGTGATGAAACGTTCTGAAATTAGATAGTGGTGATGGTTGCACAACTTGTACTGTACTATACTATACTATACTATACTATACTATATCTATACCACTAACTTGTACCCTTTAAAAGGGTAAATTTTATGGCATGTGAATTATATCTTGATAAGGTTGCTTTTTTTTTTTTTTTTTTTTTTTTTTTTTGAGACATGAGTTTCGCTCATGTTGCCAAGGCTTGAGTGCAATGGCACAGTCTCGGCTCACTGAAACCTCCACCTCCCAGGTTCAAGTAATTCTCCTGCCTTAGCCTTCCAAGTAGCTGGGACTACAGGCATGCACCACCACTCTCAGCTAATTTTTTGTATTTAGTACATGTTGGTCAGGCTGGTCTCGAACTCCTGATCTCAGGTGATCCACCTGCCTGCCTCAGCCTCCCAAAGTACTAGGATTACAAGCATAAGACACCTCACCCGGCCAAGGCTACTATTTTTAAAATATGTGCTACTAAAAGGATATACAAATAATGGATCTTTTATAATGAAAGACTATTTTCCTTCCAGGCATCAGACCTGGTTTAGTTCAAATATCTTGAAGAACTCAAGTGCGTATTTAGGCAAATGCAGAGTTAATAAAATTCATCCCATCATCTTCTTGTACAGAGGGTCCTGTCACAGACAAAAATGCTCAGAAAGTTTGGGGCCATCATTTCTGTTCTTTCTCACTCCCATCCCAACACCACCCAGTTTTCAAGGGCTTTAAAGATTCTTCTGCTAGTTGTTCTCTTTCTTACATATTTCTAATCTTTTCATAATCTTAAATTGTCCTGTTGTACCTTATCTAGACCAGTTACTGCTCCTACCCATCCCACCAGCTTCTGAAGCACGTAATCAGCAAAGGTCTGATCAAAAGGGCAAGGTAAAAGATACTTTTACCTCTCACTAATGCCCCCCATCCCTGAAAATATGTGAGAAGGCATGAGACTAGGGGCTAGGGCATGAGTTTTTCTATATCATCTTTCCTTACATTTACTTCCAAATGCACTAAGATTTTGCCACATACATTTAATTGCTGTCAAGAAGCAAATACAGTTTTCTGTTCTAAATAAATTTTCACTTGTCTCCTTGGCTGCTCTACCTCTGTCCTCTCTCCAAGAGAGAAAGGATGGGTAGAAGCTGCTTTATGTTGAAAGATGACTGCAATGCCACCATGTCAAGAATCTGGTAAGATGTTCCCTTTGTCTTTTTTAGTCCCATATAGTCTCTTGTGTTAAGCTCCAAAATTATTTTCTCTTCTCAACCTATTCCTATACCACATCTCTGACACTAATTCTTTATTTCTCCTTTAGGTAATTAATTCTACCCTCACAGTTTCATTCATTTCTGCCAGTTCACAATCATATTCTTCTCCCTGTGGATTTTGGTTAACATCTGTTAAACCCTGAACTATAGGGCCATCCCCTGAATAGTGCAATTCACATTTTGCAAAGCAAACCACTACACTATTACATAAAATTATCCACTGCTCAATCTATGTTTTCATCTATCAATGCTTTAGGACAGTGAGATACATAGTAACAGCACATCACATTATGTAAAATAGTGTAAGTGCTCCCACTTTAACTTACAAGAGTCAAGAAGCTTTGAAAATATATGATTTTTATTTCTTAAAGATGGCTTTAAAAGAAAGCTTTATAAAAACTTGAAATACACTAAAAGTATGAGCTAGAAAAATAAAAATTTTAATAAAACTATTATAACCACTCACAATTTTAATTTATTTAAGGTATTACTATTCACTGAGGTTGGATACAGTGACAACATTAAGAGAATAAAAAGTACAATTGGTTAAGAAAGTTATAGAGCAAAATAGTTCATAAAGCTATTTGTAAGTTTGATCTAAAACTCTGATTATCTGAGAAAATAAAGCCCCTCCATTTACAATAAATTAAGATAATATTCAGGTTGACATTTCCAACATTCTCAACCAAGGAAGGAAGGCAAATACTTTAAAAGATATCCCCTCAAACTGTTTGAATTCAGAAAAAAATATTTCAATTCTGAACCTTTTAAAAATGTGTTTTCATCCTGGCCTTTTTTTTTTTTTTTAATTTTGCACACAGCTGTCTGTAGTACTTTTTAGAATCATGCCAGATGCTGGGTTCATCAAGCAAAAGCAGGAAAACAATGGTTTGAAAGCAATTAGAAGCACTGAGGCTGCAGCGAGGCTCATATTAAAATGTGATAACACTGTTCTAGTGGGAATTTCAACACTGCTCCATTTCTGACATTTCTCTGCTGCCAGACAGGCAGGTTGTGTGGAAGGGCACTGTGATCGAGGAGGTAACATACTGGAATTTATTTCTGGAGCAAATGAAGGATTAGCTGAGTTGGAACCCTCCCAAGGTTTTTATTATGGACTCGGCTACTATTTTATTTGAATGCTACTGGATCCTGTTGGCACCTAACAAAGCTCAAGGAATCAAAGCATATTATAGCCTTGGTTTTATAAAATAATCTAGCAACAATCCACGCAGAAGGAAGAAGCATAGAGCCTTTTGTTGCTAAAAAGCAGGGCAGGGGGGCACAGCAGGGTGAAGGTTAATTAAACACTCCACTAACTTTTCTTGGAAATGGCTAATGCCACTCTGTGGAGAAGTCTGTAGAGAAGAGACAGAAATAAACAATCCCATTTACACATTTTTAGCATAAAACCATACGTGGTCAAAGAGGACTCACCTTGGGGCTGAAAATCCCAATAGTACCTGAAATACAAGGGGAAAAAATAAGGGAGTAAGTCAAACTTGTATTTCTCAATTTTGGTTGGCCTACCATAGTATAGCACCTGGTCCAGGAAGCTTGCTAAAGTCTATAACCAGCCAAAGTCACTACTAATTTTGAGGAAAACAAAAGGTTGTCCCTGACATTTGAAAGAGTCTTAATGGCTTAAAAGATGCATTTAATTCACTGAAATTCCTCAGATAATTTTGACTTTAGAGCTGGAAAGATCCTAAAAGGGAACCTAGCGGTGGCCTGGGGTTTCTCATCAAGAGCTCTACAGGCTTTCAGCAGGATGGTTCTTTGCTGTGACAATCTGGCCCGTGTATTACAGGACCATTACCATCACTGGTCCTAGGTAACAAATACCAGAGGCACTCCCAGTTGTTACAACAGTCAAACCCCACCACCAACACCAACACATCCTCAAATGCCTCGTAAGCCTAATTTTTTTTCTCTGTTACCCAGGCTGGAGTACAGTGACACAATCATAGCTCACTGCAGCCTCGAACTCCTGGACTTTGCCTTTTAAGCCTAAATTCTTAATTTTACAAGTGAAACATGGGCCGGGTGCAGTGGCTGATGCGGTGGCACTTTGGGAGGCCAAAGCAGGCGGATCACGAGGTCAGGAGTTCGAGACCAGCCTGACCAACATGGTGAAACTCTGTCTCTACTAAAAATACACAAATTAGCTGGGCGTGGTGGCAGGCGCCTGTAATCGCAGCTACTCAGGAGGCTGAGGCAGGAGAATCCCTTGAACCCAGGAGGCGGAGGTTGCAGCGAGCCAAGATCGCACCATTGCACTCCAGCCTAGGTGACAGAGCGAGACTCCGTCTCAAAAAACAAAATAAAACAAACAACAAGTGAAACATGAACAATTAACTTAAGGTTGTCTAACATTTTAGTGCAATTGACTTAAGGTTGTCTAACATTTTAGTGTCTGAGCCAAGAATGGGGCTCTTGTAGTTCATTGTACCATCCTATCTCCTCTATTATTTTAGGAAATAATTGGCAAAACTGACAACCCTTGAAGTCTTTTTTTTTTTTTTTTTTCCTGAGACTGGGTCTTGCTCTATCACCCAAGCTGGAATGCAATGGCATGAACATCACTCACTGCAGCCTTGACCTGCTGGGCTCAAGAGATCCTCCTGTCTCAGCCTCCCATGTAGCTGGGGCCACAGGCACGTGCCACCACATCTAGATGCTTACACACATTACTACTAGTTCTCAATGATGTTGCAATGAGAGAGTGAAAAGCAATTACTGTTTTTTGTCTTTTTTTTTTTTGGTAGCAATGGGGTCTCACTTTGTTGCCCAGGCTGGGGCTTAAGCAATCCTCCCACTTTGGCATCCCAAAGTGTTGGGATTACAGGAATGAGCCACTGCATCCAGTAACTCTTGAAGTCTTAAACTAACAAAATAGCAATGGTGGAAAGGATCATTTGTAAGTCTCTTATTTGGAAACTAAATTGCATTTCTTTCCCCACAAAAACAATGTTATATATGATGATTACCCAAGAAAGTCTACTGTATTTTGGATCCCATTTCCTCCTACCTTCACAGGAACTTTACGTTATTCTTTATCGATTTTTCTCTTGTCTGTATTCAACCACTTCCTCCAGTTTGGCCCTTTCCATCAGCATTTATGCTCATATAAAAATAAAGCAAATCCTCCCTCACCCCTTCACATCCCTCCACCTGCTGTCCTGTTTCCCTTCATGTCACAGTGACATTTTCAAAAGCACTGTCTACACTTGGCTCATTTTAGTCCCTCACTGCCCACTTACTCAACATCCTCCAGTCAGGCTGAGAGCCATTGCACATTAACTGTTGCTACAGACACAATAACCTTCATGCCACCAAATATAAGGGATGCTTTTCTATCCTCATTTTGATCTCTCAGGAGTGTATATGTGCGTCGGAGCTTTTTTTTTTTTTTTTTAACCTAGGGAGGGAGTCCACAGTTTTTTATAGAATTATTTTGCAGTGGTGCCCAAGAGAGAGAATACAGTCATGGTTTCTTAGTTTCTGTTTCTGATGGGTCAGTAAAGCCCCTTCCTCATCCCTCTTTTCCACTTATCACTAGAGGCAGAAACTAAAAATCATGGCTTCACCCTGCTAAAAGCCAAAAACAAAACAAAACAGAACAACAAAAAAATAAGGCAGGTTGGAATTTGCAGTTTAAAAGGTCCACAAACCACAAAAAAAGATGCAGAAAAGGAGATAGGTGATAATGGTGTGTCTTCTAGTACATACATTACTAAAATTAGGCTTGGCTTCTTCAGGGCAGAGTATCAGCCCAGTGAGTATATTGGTTATTTCTTTACTGTGTGATAAATTTTCAGAAAATGAAGACAGAAGAGGTCAGTGGAGAGTAAGTATGTTGTCATAATTCACAGTTGAATTTGGGGAACATTATCAGACATAAGAAAGTGGAGAAGAAACCTGACAATTTGTCCTTCCTTGTTCCTTTCCTTTTCCAGAACAGTTCTGCGCTGGCAATCAGGTGAAGAAAAATGTAAGATACTTAGGTTAGAGGGTGAGGAAATTCCAGGACAGCTTTGACATCTGCAGTAGCAAAGGGGAGAGGAAGGGGCAGAGGATGGGGCGGGAAGTGGAAAGCTTCAAAAGCTGGGAAGAAGGAGCATCCATATCAATGCAGGGGCATATGTAAGCTGAAACTGGATGAAACTTAAATACGTTGTGAATAATAGTATGATGGGTCAGTCTCCACCTAGCAGACAGTGCAGCTTTCCACCGTACCTGGCCACCATGAAGAGTTTTCCATAAAACTCCTTTCTGTAAAACATAGCTAATCAAGCAAATCATCAAATGGCTGAGCAATATTCTATCTGCTCTTGCTATTTTCCATCTTCTCTTGAGGCACTTCCCTAACCCCCAATTCCTATCATTACCCAACTTCTAATTTAATATAAATAGAAATTAGGGTTCGAGTATGTGCATACATATATGTGCACATGTGTATGTACACACACTCTCTCTCTCTTCTTTCCAAAATATTGATGATGGCAACAGCAGGAACTGTGCTAACCAATGTTGTTCTCATTTATTGGCCCAGAAAAAACCCTAGTCATACAGTGGCAGTTAAAAGGTGCTCTAGGTAAATTGTTAAATAGGCAAAGTATGTTATTGATGATCTCAGCCTCTTCTCTGCCTCCCTGTCCCATGATGCCCACTCCAACTAATACACATTTTCAGTCCTTTTCTCTACCTACTTTACAGTGCCCTGGCTTCCTGGTTTCTCTTGTTAGTCGAGAAGAAATATGATCTTATAAGTCATATATACTAAGAGTATTGCTTCTGCCAATAGTAGTTATATCTTAAGAACTCAACAGTATCAAATAAAGTAGTAGGTTCATCTAGTTGATGTTAAATAGCAGAACCTGCTTTATTCCTGGTAATACTGTAATTAAATATTTCTGTCAAACTTTCGATCATAAGATGAATAAGTTCTAAGGATCTAATGTACAGCATGGTGACTATAGTTAATAATACTGTGTTACATACTTGAAATTTGGTAAGAGAATAGATTTTAAGTATTTTCACCAAAAAAAAAGGTAACCATGTAAGCCATGTAAGGTGATGAATGTATTAATTAATATGACTAAGGTAATCATTTCACCGTGTGTGTGTGTGTGTGTGTGTGTGTGTGTGTATATATATATATAATCATACTGTGCATTTTAAATATATTCCACTGCATTTGTCAATTTAAAAAAATCTGAGGTTGGGTGTGGTGGCTCACACCTGTAATCCCAGCACTTTGGGAGGCCAAGACAGGAGGATTGCTCGAGCCCAGGAGTTCAAGATGAGCTTGGGAAACATGGAGAAATCCCATCTCTACAAAAGGTACAAAAATTAGCTGGGCGTGGTGGCACATGCTAGTCCTAGCTACTGGGGAGGCTGAGGTGGGAGGATCGCTTGAACCTGGGAGGTTGAGGTTGTAGTTGGCTGTGATCATGCCACTGGACTCCAGCTTGGGTAATAGAACGAGATCCTGTCACAAAAAAAAAAAAAAAAAAAAGAAAAAGAAAAAAAAAGAAAATTCTGACAATAAAAATTATATGTAGAACTTGATGTGGAACAGTATGAAGTGGAATGTTAGTTCCCTTCTTTTTCAGAAGGTATCTTGCTATCCTAACTTTTCTCCCTCTATTCTTTCTCTAAATATTATTTATGGATTAACCCTACAGGGAGTTTGTTTTTTTAAAAAGCCACACCTCTATTCCAAAGCTCACAAAGAACACTTCTAGAAGGAAATCCCAAAAGGTGAGCAATTGCATCCCTCACTGGAGGGCACCACAGATTAGTCTCTGCTGGACACCTTTAAGATCTTGGTCTTGTCTTGTTAAAGATATTCCATGGGTGGCCTTCTTCATGTTCTCTAGAAATATAATTCCACAATAGAGAATTCTATACTCTTCAGGAGGGATTTAGTAATATCCTGCCAACATCTTCCAATTCATACTGTTTTTCTGAAAACAATTCTCCTTTAGCCAGAGAATCCAACAAGTCTGAAATTAGAAATTTTAAACCAAAATACAAAGACCACAATAGAAATATACAGAAGAAAAAGTACATAAATGCACACATACAGAGTTGTGTTTATCCTAAAAGCCTCTGAGAATTTCATATCAGGCCTGTGCAGATAGATAACAAACACTTCTTTAATCTTCTCTTTGAAGCTTCGGCTTCAATAGGAAAGGGAAGCTATCACTCCTCTGCAATATCCATACTCAATGTCTTCAGGACCATGCAAATGACATCTGGAACTGAAAAATGATGAGTACAGAATGAGCAGAGAGAGAATGTTGCAACTATATTGATGATGATCATTTTCACATTCAGTAAAAATAAACCCATCTTCATTTGTGCCTCCAATAGTGAAAATGGAAGAATAAAATTTCACAATATTTTCTCTATGCTACAGAACAGAGTCTTAAAATTTTAGTATTACATTGTAGAGTATGCTATTTATGTTTTCAAATTAAAGATGTTTTGGCTGGGCACGGTGACTTGTGCCTGTAATCCCAGTACTTTGGGAGGTCAGAAGTTCCATATTAGCCTGACCAACATGGTGAAATCCTGTCTCTACTAAAAACACAAAAAAATTAGCTGGGCGTGGTGGCGCATGCCTGTAATCTCAACTAGTTAGGAGTCTGAGGCAGAAGGATCACTTGAACTCAGGAGGCAGAGGTTGCAGTGAACCGAGATTAAGCCATGCACTCCGGCCTTGGCAAGAGAGAGACTCTGTCTCAAAATAAATAAATAAACATAAATAAATAAAATAAGGATGTTTTAACTGAACTTTAGGTCAGATGCAGTGGCTCACACCTATAATCCAAGCACTCTGAGAGGTCAAGGTGGGTATATTGCTTGAGCCCAGGAGTTTGAGTCCAGCCTAGACAACATGGCAAAACCCTGTCTCTACAAAAAGTACAAAGATTAGCTGGGTGTGGTGGTGTGCACCTGTAGTCCCAGTTGCTGAGGAGGCTGAGATGGGAGGATTGCATGAGCCTGGGAGGTTGAGGCTACAGTGACCCATGATTGCACCACTGCACTCCAGCCTAGGCAACAGAGGGAGACCATGTCTCGGAAAAAAAAAAAAAAAAAAGTAAAAAAAAAAAAAATGAATTTTAGTTTGGGGAAAGGTACAAATAAATTGAACCCACAGTATTCAGGGAATCTTGATAAGCAGCAGTCACTGTAGTAGTAATAATAGTAGCGCTAATAACAATGCTAAGATTTATTGAACATTTTGTTGGATGTTGCTCTAAGCACTTTTCTTACATTAACCCATTTCCTCCACACTCTAACCCTATTATTATGCCCATTTTCTAAATGAGAAAACTGAGGCATCAAGGATTAAATAACTTACTCATCATTACACAGCTTTTAAGTGGAATGGACAAGTTTCTATCACCAACAACCAGTTTCAGAACAGGACCTCTAATAAGAAACTAAGGAGGAAAGTCTTGAAAACATAATCTAACAATTAAAACAATCATCAAAATTAACTGAGTCTTTCTCTAAACATATTTTACTATTCTAAAAGAATTCAGTGACTCAGCCAACCAATTCAATATTTATTGGATGTTTTCTATGACAAGCCCTTTGCCCAGGTACTATGGTTGAAATGATGACTATAATAGATATGGTTCATCTACAAATATATTTCAGTATCTTTCATGCTGCGAACACACAGTTCTAGGTTGCCACCCCAAATTCGCAGAGTCTATAAAGAACTTAATCGGACAAGCAAAAAACAACGCCATCAAAAAGTTTGCAAAAGACATGAACAGACACTTCTCAAGAGAAGACACACAAGTGGCCAACGAATATTTTTAAATGCTCAACATTACTAATCATCAGAGAAATGCAAATCAAAACCATCTCACACCAATCAGAATGGCTATCATTATTATTATATTTTTTTGAAACAGGGTCTCACCCTGTCGTCTATGCTGGAGTGCTGTGGTGTGATCATGGCTTACTGCAGCCTCAACCTCCTGGGCTCAGGCGATCCTCCCCACCTCAGCCTCCCAGTAGCTGGGAGCAGCACATGCCACCACACCTGGCTAATTATTGTATTTTTTGTAGAGACAAGGTTTCTCAATGTTGCCCAGGCTGGTCTCAAACTCCTGAGCTCAAGCTCGCCTCAGCCACCCAAAGTGCTGGGATTACAAGTGTGAGCCACCACACCTAGCCAGAATGGTTATTATTAAAAAGTCAAGAAACAACAGGTGCTGGTGAGGCTGTGGAGAAAAAAGGAACACTTATACACTGTTGGTGGGAATGTAAATTAGTTTTCCACTGCTGTGGAAAGCAGTTTGGAGATTTGTCAAAGAACTTAAAACAGAACTACCATTCAACCTAGCAATCCCATTACTGGGTATATATCCAAAAGAAAATAAATCCTTCTACCAAAAAGACATATGCACTTGTAGGTTCATCACAGCACTATTCACAATAGCAAAGACATGGAATCAATCTATGTGTCTATCAACAGTGGATTAGATTTTTTAAAATGTAGTATATATACACCATGGACTATGATGCAGCCATAATAAAGAATGAAATCATGTCCTTTTCAGCAACATGGATGCAGCTGGAGGCCACTATCCTAAGCAAATTAATGCAGAAACAGAAAACCAAATACTGCATGCTCTCACTTAAAAGTGGGAGCTAAACATTAGGTACTTATGAACATAAAGGTATAAGCAATAGACACTAGGGACTAAAAGAGGTGGGGAAACAGAAAGAGGGGTAGGAGTTGAAAAACTATTGGGTACTATGCTCACTATTTGAGTGATGGGATCATTTATATCCCAAGCTTCAGCATCACACTATATACCCTGAAACAAACCTGCACATGTACCCCAAGTCTAAAATAAAAGTTGAAATAGTAAAAAATAAACAAACAATTCACAGAAAACATTATCAGGTTTCTGCTGAAAATAGGGCTACTGAATCTAAATCAACAGATTGCAAGGGAGAGAATATCAGATTCTTGGCCATGGAGCTAACCAATGAACATGGTTACTGAGATCAAAGTACTCAGAGCTTTATCCTCCTCAGTCAGCTAATTAGATAGATCCTGATGAAACAGGTCAAGCAACTGTAGCTGTTCTCATATTATTAGAAATACTGGTCAGGTGAGGTGGCTCATGCCTGTAATCCCAGCACTCTGGGAGGCCAAGGCAGGTAGGTTGCTTGGACCCAGGATCTTGAGACCAGCCATGGGTAACATGGCAAAACCCTGTCTCTAAAAAAAAAAAAAAAAAGCCAGGCGTGGTGGGGCATGCCTGTAGTCCCAGCTACTTGGGAGGCTGAAATGGGAGAATCCCTTGAGCCCGTGAGGTTGAGGCAGCAGTGAGCCATGATTGCACCACCGCAACTCCAGCCTGGGTGAAACAGCAAGACCCTGTCTCAAAAAAAAAAAAAGAAAGGAAAACTAATTCTATTTCCCAACTATAATAAAATGATTAACATTTATTAGCATTTATATGTTAGGCATTGTGCTAGATATACACATATACATATACATATACATCGTATATACATTTTTGAGACAGAATCTCACTCTGTCACCCAGGCTGGAGTGCAGTGGCACAATCTCAGCTCACTGCAACCTCTGTCTCCTGGGTTCACGCGATTCTCGTGCCTCAGCCTCCTGAGTAGCTGGGATTACAAGCGTGCACCACCACACCCAGTTAATTTTTTTCTTTTTAGTAGAGATGGGGTTTTCCCATGTTGGCAAGCTTGGTCTTGAACACCTGGCCTCAAGTGATTTACCCACTTCAGCCTCCCCAAAGTGCTGGGATTACATGCTTGAGCCACCACATCCAGCCCTGTGCTAGGTATATGTTTTAAATGTATTATTTAATTTATTTATTTATTTTTGAGACAGAGTTTTGCTCTTGTTACCCAGGCTAGAGTGTAATGGTGCAGTCTTGGCTCACTGCAACCCCGCCTCCCAGGTTCAAGGGATTCTCCTGCCTCAGCCTCCTGAGTAGCTGGGATTATAGGCATGCGCCACCATGCCCAGCTAATTTTGTATTTTTAGTAGAGAGGGGTTTCTCTCTGTTGGTCAGGCTGGTCTCGAACTCCTGACCTCAGGTGATCTGCCCGCCTTGGCTTCCCAAAGTGCTAGGATTACAGACAGGGATGAGCCACCACGCCTGGCACATGTATTATTTTATTTAATATTCATAACAACCCTAGGAAGTCAGGACTTTTTTTTAATTTTTAAGACAAGGTTGCATTCTGTCATCCAGGCTGGAATGCAGTGCTGCAATCATAGCTTATTATAAACTTGAACTCCCGGGCTCAAGCAATCTTCCTGCCTCAGCCTCCCAAGTAGCTGGGACTATAGGTGTGCACCACCACACCTGGCTAATTTCTCTTATTTTTTATTTTAGTAGATACAAATTCTCACTATGTTGCCCAGGCTGGTCTCAAACTTCTGGCCTCAAGTGATCCTCCTGCTTTGACCTCCCAAAGCACTGGGATTACGGCATGAGCCACTATGCCCAGCCCAGGACTACTATTATTACCCCATGTTACAGATGAGGAAACTCAAACTCAGGAAGGTCAAACAACTTGGCCAAGATCACATAACTACTAAGCGGCAGAACCAAGATTTGTATCCAGGTTGTATTAGTCCATTTTCACACTGCTATAAAGATACTACCTGAGACCGGGTAATTTATAAATAAAAGAGGTTTAATTGACTCACAGTTCCACATGGCTGCGGAGGCTTCAGGAAACTTACAACCATGGTGGAAGGTGGCAGGGAAGCAAGCACCTTCTTCACAAGGTGGAAGGAGAGAGTGTGAGAGAATGCGGAAGCACTAGACACTTAATCAAACAACCAGAGCTTGTGAGAACTCACTCACTATTATGAGAGCAGCAAGGGGGAAATCTGCTCCCATGATCCAATCACCTCCCACCAGGTCCCTCCCTCGACATGTGGGGGTTATAATTCAAGATGAGATTTGGATGGGGACACAGAGCCAAACCATATCACAGGTCTACTTGGTTCCAGAGTCCAAGCTCTTAAATTCCATATTAACTGCTTTCCTATTGGCTATAAAATAAAAAATAAATCTAGTACTTAAGAGAAGATACAATTGCTTTGTTAGATAGCCTATAGGCGTGAATCAACTCTAATATGAGTATTAGGGAGTGGTTAGACAGAGGTCTTTAATCTGGAGTCCATAGTTTGGGCTTCAGGGGATTTCCTAAACTCCCTAAAATTGTGGGTGAAATGTAATACTGGTTTTCTTTTCTCTTGGAGAAGAGTCCATAGACTTCATTAGTGTCAATAACTCACCTCCGCCCCGCACCCACCAAAAATGATACGACCCACTGAATTAGATGAATAGAGTTGTAATGGCATTATAAAACTAGCTATCCAGAAAGGCCAACATCTGTGATGTTATAAATCTAGAACATCTAGATGAATTTTTTTTTTGCAACTGAAGTATTAAAAGTATTATTTTACCTGTGACTTATGGAAATTTAAAATACATTGTATACTCTCTGCCTTGGTAAACCCCTGCTGAACAAAATCAAATCTCTTCTTAATGACTTAAGGACATCCAAATTTGAACTTCTTCTTTTTTGCTGTTTTTGAGACAGGGTCTTGCTCTGCTGCCCACACTGGAGCATAGTAGCACAATCTCAGCTCACTGCAACCTCTGTCTCCCAGGGTCAAGCCGTTGTTCCACCTTGGCCTCTTGAGCATCTGGGACTACAGGCATGCTCCACCATGCCTGGCTAATTTTTGTATTTTTTGTAGAGACAGGGTTTCACGATGTTGTCCAGACTGGTCTTGAACTCCTGGACTCAAGCAATCTGCCTGCCTTTGCCTCCCAAAGTGCTGAGATTACAGGTGTGAGCCACTGCACTCAGCTTGAACTTCCTTTTTGTACTAAAATAGCAATGCCTTCTGAATGCATAGGCTGTCTGCAATACTCAGTGTCCAAAGACTTCTATCTCTCTCTTGAACATCTCTGTTCTCTGATAATGGCTGTCTCCAAACAGACTGCAAAGGCTAACACTGAAGAGTTATCCTGGCATTGAAAAGGGAATCTTAGGATTCAGATGGACACCTAGTTGAGCATGGATTCCATGCAAGTTGTTAAGGCTAGGAAAACCCCTTGCAACTGACCTTGAATAGTGAGCCACATGGTAGAAGTTTATTTATGCCCAAGGAAATGGCTTTACTAAGCAATGCTAAGAGTCTGTACACTAAATGTTTCCTATAATTTCTTTTCTCACTTGGAAAGATTCATATTGTTTTCAAATTATCTTCTAGAAGTGTCCCATCTACTACCTTGCAGAAGGTATGGACAAGTGGCAAAGAGTAACATGGCCAGTGACACCCCACAAGAGAAATGGGAAAAGACCACCATCTGGTGGAAGTCCCCAGTGGAGGCATCCAAGGCCTGGGACCCAGGGGTCCAGGTACCAGCCTTAGAAACAATTGGGCAGCAAAAAGAAGGTCCTTGGTAGGACAGCTGGTGATCCTTCCAGTCCCAGTTCCTTAATCTCACCAAAAGTACAAGACCTAATGCCTACCTACAAGGAGCTTATAATCTAGTCCAAAATATGAGCTCTTTGTATATAATGAGATGACAATCTAATATGGCAAATAAATACTATTGTAACAACACACAATAGGCATATAACTCAATTATGTAATAGAAGAACATACCGCAAGAAGGTCCTGGGTTCTTTTAGGGGATGTAATATTTCAGTGGTCTTGAGTCTATATGTACAAGCACATCTAGGTAGATAATACAATGTTTACCTACTTACTAAATACAATGGTCACAATCAAACTTTTATTAAATAAACAACATTATCTGAGATTGACAGTATAACTCATCACCTGCTCCCCCATCACAATTTTTAAAGTCCATTCCTGGACAGCAAAAAAGAAATTAAATTTTGAAAAGAAATTAAAGTACTATTTACCACTAGAGTCTCCTATAACACTTTTGCTACATGGAATCATTGCTATGGTCAATGAAACACCCACTCTGGATTCAAACATTAAGAAACCTAAGAACTCTTTTTGATCAGTGAGTGATTAGCTTCCTGATTGCAACACTGGAAACCCACATTCTAATATTCCTTCCCCTACTTTCTAGCGTGAGGACTGTTTTTTCACCAGCAAATCTCACTAGTATGTCTACATAATCCCCATACTTCCTGCATGTAATAGGCAATGAACTATAATTCGATGAACTAATAAAGGAGAAATGCCAGCCAAATACATTATGGCAAAATAAAAACACTAAATAACAGGTCAGAGTTAGAGGGGTTTTTTTTTCCTGTAAATAAAAAGGAGTCATTGAAAGGTTTGTTTGTTTGCTTGTCTTTAAGGATAAAGAATGATGTCCACATTGAATCCAGCAGAGATGTGTAGCATGGATGGGAGGGAGAAAAGTGGGGAGATAGATTAGGAAGCTACTTGAGAGCAAGAGAAGAGACAAGAGATTAGATAACAGACTTAGAGACTGGCTGGGAGCACAGAATCAAGAGGAAAGTCAGAGACGCCTTTTGGTTCCAAACTTGTGTCTTGGAGAAAGCAAGGTACTGGTTATGTACAAAGAACTCCAGCTGATTACTGTATTCTAAACTGTTGTCTTTTTGGCCCTTGCTCTGTCATTTTTGTCACTGTTGACGCTTAAAAGCCTAATTTTGTTTTATTTTTTTGCTTGCTTCAGGTTAACAGCTACTCTTCGACCACTGAGACACCATTATCTGATAGCTGATATGATATCTGAATAACTGATAGCTGAGTGACTGTGGTCCATATACTCACTGAATTTTATAGTTGGAAGGACACTTAAAATCATTTAATCTAGCCTTCACTTTACAGATGAGAACAATGAAGCATGGAGAGGTTATCTGATTGCACCATAGCAGTTTAAAAGTCCACACTGTGGGGCCACCACAGTTTATCTTGTACAGAATCAGGGTCAAGTTCTAAAATTTGATATTCATTTAAAAACGAGATGGTTTCTACAAAAACATTTAAAACCTCCTCGGAAAAACTCAGCTATCATGCCTTTGATATTTTCCTTTTTATGAACATGGACATATTATTCACCTGAAGGCAAATGTTATGTAAAAATTTTTTAAGCTGGATTAGTTATTAGAGTTCATCTAGGCTAGGTGGATATCTCAGCATTAACATGCCAACACAGTCTCTGTATCTCAAGTTATGAATACTGCATTTGTTCTCTCAATAGTAGAGATGAATAAATTTCCACTGTTTGCCAGACACTTTGTGAGGGTCTAAGAGCACAGAAAATCCAACTGTGGGCCAGTTTGGCTGAAATAATCAAATTGTGTAGAAGTAATATAATTGGCCCAGAACATGCAAATGGTAAAAACTGGGACCACAAGAACCCATGTCTGACTAATGCCAGAATGTGTCTTACTGCCTGCAGATTAAGAGTTGCTGAGGCCGGGCATGTTGGCTCATGCCTGTAATCCCAGCACTTTGGGAGGCTGAGGCGGGCAGATCACAAAGTCAGGAGGTCGAGACCATCCTGGCTAACACAGTGAAACCCCGTCTCTACTAAAAATACAAAAAAAATTAGCTGGGTGTGGTGGTGGCTGCCTGTAGTCCCAGCGACTCAGGAGGCTGAGGCAGGAGAATGGCGTGATCCCGAGAGGCAGAGCTTGCAGTGAGCCGAGATCGCACTACTGGACTCCAGCTGGGAGACAGAGCAAGACTCTGTCTCAAAAACAAACAAACAAACAAACAAACAAAAGTTGCTAAAGGAAGATTCGGGATCAGAGAGAAGCCTGGCAGGGGAGGGGAGGGTCACAGAGAGGCCAGGCCCAAGATGCAGAGGGAGGTCAGGCAGAGGGGCCAGGCCCAGAAGAAGAGAAAGTGGCAAAGGGCCAGCTCAGCACCCCAAAGCAGTTATGCTGAGTAAGGGACAGGGTAGGATACTGAGTAGGTTCCATCCTGAGAGCCTCTCTTGTCTCTTGTGAAGTACACTGTGATGTCATGGAAAGAGTGAGAAGCAATATGATGAGGTAAAGACTGACAAGGGTTGGGGGAAGAAAAAAAATCAAGGAGAAAGGTTGCTGATTTGGAGCATGTGAAATAACTACCAGTTATCACTAAGGATTCAGTTGAGGTTGAAGACTAAGCTTTACTGTAGTGCAGCCAGGATGGAGGCTCATGCCTATAATTCCAGCACTTTGGGAGGCCAAGGTGGGCAGATCACTTGATTCCAGGAATTTCAGACCAGTCTGGGCAACATGGTGAGACCCCATCTCTACAAAAAATAAAAAAAAATTAGCCATGTGTAGTGGCTTGCACCTGTGGTCCCCACTACCTGAGAGGCTGAGGTGGGAGGACTGCTTCAGTCCAGGAGATTGAGGCTGCAGTGAACCATGATTGTGCCACTACACTCCAGCAAGGGTGACAGAGCAAGACCTTGTCTCAAAAAAAAAAAAAAAAAAAAAAAAAAAAAATTAATTAATTAATTAATTAAAAGGTTTACTGTGGCGCAATCCAATTGTGCAATTTTTCTCCAGAACTGAATAGCTTTCCAGATATACAAGTAGAGAAGTTGGACAGTTGAACTGATGATCCGAGATTAGGATTTTTCTAGGCTTGTGAAATGAAAAGACAAGAGAGTCAGAGAATACTAGAGGACTAGAGGGATAGGTCATAGAGCTCAGGCTGACCAGAGAAGAAACCAATTGCCAAAGACTTCACTATAGCGCCTGCATATATTAAATACCTTAGTTCATTAAAACACTTAAAAGCAGGAGATATCATTACTCTTCTATTTTAGGAGTAGAACTGTCCTTTGTCCCACAGGTCCCAAACCTCTCCTACCCCTGTGTTCCCTATTTCAATGGATGATATTACTATCCACCCAGCTGAAACTTGGGAATCATCCCTTTACCTCTTTTTCTATTACTATATATATCCCATCAGTCACCAAGACCTGTAGATTCTACTCCCTTAATATCCTTTTAATCAATCTCCTCTCCATCTCTGCAGACACTGAATTCACGTGAGCTCTTAAAAGGCCTCACCCACATCCATGTAACCACATGGCAAACAGTCCACCTGCCCTCATCCTCCTCCCTCTGACCTACTCTCCTCAGTGCTGATGGAAAAGGGAATGGAATGAGCATGAAGAGCAAAGTCTTTGCAGACATGTCTGGGTTGAAGTCCCAGCTCCTCCATCTTCTAGCTGAGACTTTTTCTGCAGCCTCAGTTTCCTCACCTTTAAAACAGAAATAATAACCACATCTTCCTCGTTTGGTTCTTGGGAGGACTAACAGAGGTAATGCATGTAAAGAACCTGGTAAACCACCAATAAATGTTCAGCTGTTAGTCATTAGCATCTTCATTATCTTAATGACCTAAAAGGCAAGCCTAGTTCCATCATTCTCCTGCTTGAAATCCTTCCATGGCTCACCTCAGCTCTCAGGTCCTCCCCAGCTCCTGCTGACACTCCTGCCCACTTGTTGCTGCACCCTCTGCCAGCAAACCTTTTCTTTCATGCCTCCTTCTTCTCCTAGTGGACCCTCCATGATCCTTCAAGGCTCAGCTCAGTGTCCTATGTTAGGGTTCCCACAGCACATCTGTGCATGCCTCTCAGTAACACCTATAATACTGTATTAGCATCTTCTTGTCTCTCTGTCACTGAGCCCTCAAGGGGCAGTGGCATAGAGCTTGTGCTCAATAAATGTTTGCTAAATCAGTTAATGGAGGTAAGAAGCAGCAAGGGCTGTCTGAGTTCGGTATGAGACTCATTCAGTATAAGAGAGCATTTCAGGGAGGGGTAGGGACAAGCTTGGAGAGGCAGACAGAGGGCAAGGCACTTCCAGGCAATGCTATGAAGTATGGATTTTATTCCGAAAAGATGGGGCTGGGGTGCCTTCATTTTCCTCTAAATCACTCACACAAAGGCAAGAGGGGAAAAAAGAAAGAAAATAAAAGTAAGGGATGAAAGAGAAGAGAGACAAAAATAAGAAAGCTTTGTTAAATTGAAACCTTCATCCAAATGAATAATTTTTTCCCCCAAAGCCTGGCTTCAAAGACAAACCACAAAATGACCAGCAAAAATATACTTCAAAAGACACGACCGAATACACATTGTGGTGGCAAGAATCCAATATATAAATACAATCAATTTGTTTCCTCATTAGAAGCTTTCATGAGGAAAATGATTTAATACAAATGCTAAAGCTACCGACATAGATTAATTGAAAAATAACAACAGAATCCTAATGAAAGATATAACATTATTTCACTCATTCACACTACACCAAAATCTGAATCAATAAATAATAACAGAATTTTGAAAGCCAGCTTCTACTGGTAACCACTCTAAGAACTACAATGAATTACTGACATTTTTCATAAAATGCCTATCCTTATGTGTACACTTTTTTCTAGTTAAGAACTGAGATGTATACAGAAATCCAGAAATCATTTTAAAATTATTTCACACTTTTCCTAAATTTGTATCAACTTACTTAATCCACATTATTGCTTTTGCCCTCAAGTTGACTTTTTTCCCTAATTGTACAAGATTCTATACTAAAGTATCATTCTTTTTTTTTTTTTTTTTTTTTTTTTTGAGACAGAGTCTTACTCTGTTGCCCAGGCTGGAGTGCAGTGGCATAATCTCGGCTCACTGCAACCTCTGCCTACTGGGTTCAAGCAATTCTCCTGCCTTAGCCTCCTGAGTAGCTGGGATTACAGCTACTTGGATTACACCACCATACCCAGCTAATTCTTTTGTATTTTTAGTAGAGACAGAGTTTCACCATGTTGGCCAGGCTGGTCTCAAACACCTGACCTCATGATCTGCCCGCCTTGGCCTCCCAAAGTGCTGGGATTATAGGCATGAGCCACTGTGCCCGGCCTAAAGTATCATTCTTACCCATTTATTACTTTGTACAGTATGTACAGCAGTCATAATTAAACCCTTACATAAAGTACCCAATTATCCAAGTCATAAAAAAATGGAATGGACTTTGATCTAAAGGCTAATGACTATGTGACCAGCTCCTTTGGTATATCAATACAGGTCAGGGGTCCCCAGAGGTTTGATTACAATCAACCAGTCAATCCAAGGCTTTACCTGGCTCCTCTTGGGACCAGGGCTTTCAGTTCTGTCCCACTTTGAGAGATTCTCCAGCATCAGAAACATCTTGAGATGTTGCCAGTTCACAAGGAAGCACAGAGCAGCATATGAACATATCCCTATCTCCTCACTCCGGGAGCTAAATCAGGCTGAAACGTTGTCAGCTACTGACAGGTCTTAAGCCCTGCTGGTAAGATTTTCCCCTCATTGTTAAAATTCAGTCGAGAACCAAAATAGGCACCTACCTCACAAACAAAAAACAAAAAACAGGGTCTTCTGATAAAGATTTGTACACACTTTCCTGATCTTAAGAATCCCTTGGACCTCTTATTGAAGGACAAATTCTCAGGGTCCACCCCAGACCTAGTGAATTAGCATCTCCAGGGTAGGGGCCTAGAAGTCTATATATTTTAACAAAATCCCCAGGTAATCATATGATGGGGCAATTTTGGAAAATATGGTAAAGGAAACAGATATTTACCAGTGGTTGCCTGTTAAGGAAATTCTAGACAAGCAGCTCTCAATTCAAATATTGACTGTATTCTAAAAGTTCATTTCCAGTTGTTTGGACCTTGGAACACATTTTCCTAATGAAACAAAGTTGAAAGTTGTCTGGGCCAGCTTTGAAAATCTATTAAATCTTGTTAACAGATCTGAAAAATTGTGAATACAGTCTTTAATTTTCAGACCAATCATATTTCAAAAGTTGAAGCATATATCCATAGAATATATTTTCTCATTGACATAACATTCTGAAAAGTGGTTAGGGCACCAAATTATATGCATTCCTTATTTACAGTGCTTTGTATACAAATTACACCCAATGATACTGAAAAATAAATAAAGTATGGCAAGGAGATTTGTCTTCCTTCTCTGGGTACAGGGAACATAGGCAACCTTTGACATTCTTATCCTCTCTTTCTTTGCAACCATTTTCTGCCTTCCAGTGGCCTCAGACCTTGCGCCAAAGACCCAAATCCACTACTAAAGCATCCCTCCTCAGCTTACCTATCCCTGACTCATGTTTTACTCTTCCAAACTACCTATCTGTCCTCCTCAAACCCAGTCAAAATTCTTATTTCTGAGAGTTGGTTCCATTTTGTCTTTTCTGCCATACCTCCCATTATTACTCTCTTTTACCTAATCAACAAAATCACCCTTTGGTTCCCAAAAATGCCTAAACTTTATCACCTCTGTGTCTTAGCACATGGTAATTCTGCATGCAATGTGTCTTACCAAAAACCTATCCCATTCACCCCATGGCCAAGTCTTGATGCCAACTCATCCATGAAGGCTTCTCAAGCCCACCAGAGAAGGGACTTCCTTCTCTGGGCTTTTACAGTACCATGTATGTGCAGTGTTTTGTATGCCAATTATACCTCAATAAAACTGGAAAATAAAATAAAATATGGCCTCTTCTAAAGCCTTGCCACAATGTATCTTAAATTATAGTTATTTGTGCATTGTTTTTTATCTTTCCAGTGAGGTTATAAATTTCTTGGGAATATTTGTTGGCTATCCACTATGTGACATGTTTGTGTTAGGCACTTTTATGTACATAACAACAACCCTATAAGGTAAGTGTATTGTATAATGATTTGGTTTATTCTGCTCAAAAATAAGTTATAGAAGGACTGGGACCTATGTTGTGTTCACCACAAAAATGCTTTGCACATAGCATATGCTCAATAAACATTTGTAGAAACTATGAGTGAATGAATGAAGTGGCATTATTCACTTTTTATGACAAGGTTGAGCCTCAATAAGAGTGGGTTCAAATTCCAATTCTAGAACCTAATAGCTATGTAACCTTGAGCAAGTTGATTACCTTTCTGAGCCTCAGTTTTCTCATTTGCTATATAGGGATTATAACAGTATCAACCTCACACACCTGTTGTAAGGAAAGCCCTTGAAACTGAGTCTGGCACATGGTATGTGTGTGATGAATGCTAGCCGTAACTATTATTCTAAAAAAAAAAAAAAATCACATAGGAGGAGGGAGGGGATAGCATTAGGAGATATACCTAATGTAAATGACGAGTTAATGGCTGCAGCACACCAACATGGTACATGTATACATATGTAACAAACCTGCACATTGTGCACATGTACCCTAGAACTTAAAGTATAATAATAAAAAAAACCCACATAAATGGGAACCACTCAGACTGTGTCCTCTCCTCCTTACTCTCCCAGAGGAAGAGAAGAATGATTGTCAATGGCAAATGGCAGGTGCAGCAAAGCAGCACCAAGAGTCAGCTTCATGCTCTGGAGAGAACACTACATCTCCTCCTCATGGTTTCTGGTGCTCCACATGTCTAGGGAAACTTCTCTAGCAACAAACTATAGAAATGATCCCTGAAAGTACAGTCTTTATGACTGTTATGCTTAAGCTGCAGAGATAAGGAGTCTCTAAAGCCCTTATTCTTTCTGAGAAAACGCATCCTCTGTTATTTCTACAACCTTCAGTATTCCTAGCACAGTGCATTGCCCGTAATAGCGGTTCAAAAAACCACTTCACTGAATGTGCTCAGTGAAGCCATCTTAACCAAAAGTTGGAAGGAAACCATTGAACAGGTCTAGTGCACATGACTGAACAATCAAAAGTATTTTCACCCTCCAGGTGAATTTGTATTTTAAAACACGATGTTTAACCCAAACGAATCTCTAAGTGGTGAAACTGCAGGCATGTAACAAATTGAAAACAAACCTTCAGACCTTCTAGAGCAGATTATCTGGGGGTAGTGGGCTCCATGCTGGTCCACGGAGGAACTAAGATGAGTCTAGTCGCTCACTGGCCCAAGAACTGCTTGAAAAACAAGAATATGTCTTATCTGACACTATCTTGATCACCTGGCATCGTGCCTGACATAAACAAATAGCCAATACATATTTGTTAAGTAAATTATCTGCTTCCGGTCTATAATCCTCACCCTGCTTTTAGTTGATTCCATTTCTCTTTATTACCAACATAAAAATCAATCATGGTGACTGATGTTTTGAGAAGGAGGAAGTGAATGGTTTACTTAAGCACCCTCACTTTGGAAAAGTAGTCCGACAAATACAAATGTTTTACTAAATAGTCACACAGAGTGGAGATAATCCTCTTCTAATGAAGGATTCATCCTGTGTCAGTTCAGCGCAGCTCAAAGGGATAACATCTGAAAAATGGAAGTTGTTCCCAGTCAGTGATACCTCATCTAATGAAGGCCTTGAGAGTCAACTTCCTTAATTAAAAAAACAAATTTAGAAAAATAATCATAAAATAAAACTCAAAGTACTGCTGCATTTCACAAGGCTCAAAAATAATTTCATTTTCATGTGTATGTATTTAAACACAGAGTAAAACACTTTGGAAGACAGTTATTTATTTGCACAGAAGTGACCCAAGGCCAGGCTGCACAATTAAAGCCTAATTTCCTCTTCCCACATCTTTCCCTGTCGGTGCCAACTGTTTTCCCACCTGAAAATTGAATATCCTTCAACTCTTAAATCTCTGCCCTTTTTAAAAATATTTATTTATTTATTTTTGAGATGGAGTCTAGATCTGTTGCCCAGGCTGGAGTGCAGTGGAGCAATCTCAGCTCACTGCAACCTCTGCCTCCTGGGTTCAAATGATTCTTCTGCCTCAGTCTCCCAAATAGCTAGGATTATAGGCGCCCACCATCATGCCCAGTTAATTTTTTTGTATTTTTTTTAGTGGAGACAGGGTTTCACTATGTTGGCCAGGCTGGTCTCAAACTCCTGACCTCAAGTGCTCTACCTGCCTCAGCCTCTCAAAGTGCTGCGATTACAGGCGTGAACCACCACACCCAGACAACAAATTACCCTTTTTTAAAAGTTTGCTCTTTCAACATGGAATGGAGGAGCAGAATAAACTGGAACAGGGAGAGACTTGAGGCAGAGAACCAGAAAGGAGAATTCTGCAGTGCTTGAGTACAATTTTATGAAGACTAAAGTTTAGCTAGTGACAAAGGGAGGAGAAAGGGGAGGACATTTAGAATGAAGAATCAACAGGCCTTGTTGATGGTTTGGGGAGTGAAGGGGGACCAATCAGGAATGACTCCCAGGATTTTGCCTTGGGAGCCTTGGCCTAGAGAAAGCAGAGGTAGACTTCAGGGGTGAGAAGAATATAAGATAATGAGTTCAGTTCTGGACATTCAAGCAGTTAGGATTCTTCTGGCCACAAGTAACAGAAAACCTGACTGACAAGGTCCTAAGCAAGTGGAAGTTAATTTTTCCCACAAAACAAAAAGTCTGAAGACAGGAGATTCCAGAGTTGTGCAGGGCCCAAGAATGACATGAAGGAGCCAGGCTCTTCCCATATTTCTGCTCTAACACCTTAGAGCAGAGTAATGTCCTACTGCATTTCAGTGTATTACTATCTCCCAACTATAAGACTATCCTGTGAGAATCTATCAGAAGTCTTCTTACATTTATTTGGCCATAATGATATTTTATGTAAACTCTAGATCAAGCACTGGCAAAAGAGAATGGCTTATAGATCACGATTCTGTTGTCAAGGAAGAAGGGATGGTGGCTGCTGAGTAGGCATCCAGCAGGGTATGCCCAGCTTTGTGAAGTTTGAGGTATCTTTGAGACACCCAGAAGGAGGTATGCAATATGCTGTCTGGTGCCTTGGAGGGAGAACTGCAGCTGAGCTACAGAATTGGGAGTCTCCCATGCACCGGGGAAGCTGTGGAACTATGGACATGCATGTAACTGCCTCCTAAGGAGAATGTGGTGAGGAAAGAGAAAACCCTGAGGAACAAGAGCAAAGAGGGCAAGGTAGAAAAATGAGCTCAAGGGCCTAAAAAAGAGCATAAACACAAGGAAGAAGAAAACCAGGAGAATTCATGAGAATCAATGGAGAGTTTTTCACATTTATGAGAAAAAGGACGTGATCAACAGTGTCAAATGCTACAGAAAGACCAAATAAGACAACGACTTAACAGTACCACCTGGCTGTGGCAATTGGAGACATTGGTACATTGGAGAGAGTAGCTCAATAGGAGCAGAAGCCAGATTAAAGGGGACTGAAGAGTGACTGGGAAGTGACTAGAGACCAGGAAGCCAGAAATAGCTAGTCTAGGCTTCTATTTCAAGAAGTTTGGCTGCAAAAAAAAAAAAAAAAAGATGCAAAGACAGTAGCTAAAGAGGGAATCACTGTGTACGACACAACGTTTTTATTAATATTAGGAGAAATTTGAGCATATTTATATAATGATTGGAGAGACATACTGAAGAAGGAAAAGCTAAATTTAAGAAAGAGGAAGTCTCTATGTCAAGAATGGAGTGAAGATAACAACTATGAGCCAATGCTTCAGTCCTTAAATATTGTGTGGAAGTACTCTGAACTCAAAAGATGACAAAAGGACAGGGTACTGTAAAGCCACAAAGACAAACCTTAAAAGGGGAGAGGTCTGAAGCAAGATTGAATAGTGAAAGTCCAGAAGTAGCAGCAGGGAGCTTGAAGAATGCCAACAGCACTTTGGGAAAATGAGCAAACTCTATTTAAGAAGGCCGCAAGCAAACAGGTTCCTGTCGGAGAATCATCCTTTAGGATAGAGAAAAGAGGTGGAGGATATTATGGGGTTTGGTTATAACAGGACATAGATTCTAGGGAACACAGAGGAAAGAGTTAGAAAAGAGGTCTTCAAGAAAGAGGAGAAATGGTAGAGACAAGGAAGTACAAAGCTGAATAGGGATGCTGCTGACCAAAGGTAGAGGGCTGGCGATAGGTCTCAAAGACAGCTGGAATGCCTGGCATCCACGCTGTGTTAGAACTCCAATACATGGTCAGTAGCCCTGTAACCTTTTGTCACAGTTCCAGTTAGAACATTAGAGATATGTTATTAGAGGAGACACTTGAAGAGATGGATGCCTTGGCTCTGTATCTACTAACACTCAGTAAAAAGAAAGCATCCTTATTTCCAAGAAAGAATATGTAGGGTTGGCTACTAAATAGTAAGTTTCCTAATAAAGAGGGTCTCTTGCTGTTCTCAGGTCTAGTCTAGGACCTAAAAACACATTTATAACAGTTTTTCACCATTCATTTTACTCACATCATTGAACTCATGCAACATGCCAGCACCATGCTAGATCTTTTTTTTTTTTTTTTTTTTTTTTGTGACTGTAAGACCATTCATACCTTCAAGAAGCTTACGATCTCCAGAAATATGTATTCTAAGTTCTGAGAAACTGAATTTAAAATGAATCTGATGTGTGAAAACAGTGCTTCTCAAATGTTAATGTTCATACTGTACAAATAAACTTAGGGTAGTATGCAGATTATGATTAAGTAGGTCTCATTCAATGGAGCCTGAGAGTTTGCATTGCTCACAAGTTTCCAGGTGATGCTGTAGTTGCTGTTCCATGTTGATACTTAGAGTACCAAGGACCTAAAGACCAGCAAAAGCAATTTCATGTCTGATCTTTTCTTGTCTCCCCTATAAAGTCCTGATAATCTTTCCTCCTTTCCTTGCTAACCATCCTATCCAGTATCCATTTTTCTAATTAAAACAAGTTAGGGGGTGGAGGCAGAAGCAGAGAAGCTAGAAAACCTCATGAGGGGCTTTTTCTTCTAAGCAACTATTAGCTACATACACTGCTTTCATGAACATGCCAAACATCTATCTCATGTGATTAAATACTTCTGTGGAACCACTAATATTTCAAACAGGACACCTAAATATTCAATAGAAGAATAAGAGACTGAGAACAGCAATTAATTCTAGTTATGCCATATGGCAGCATAGAACACTGGCTGGAACCTGAAAACTCAATTTCACAAGAGTCTTACTTATTCTGAATTTTAATCATTTTAGGATCAGCAAACATATGCCTACCAACCTGCTCCATTTACACAAAATTCTGAAGCATAATCACACTGCACACTCAAAAATGATGGGTTTTTCCCAAATGGACTTAAAATTTCTCTCCTACAAGATTTGCAAGATACAGTAGCTGCTGACAGCTCCAGTTTCATCTCCCTGTTAAATATAATCTTCACACAATTCTTTTAAAGAATAGTATCACTTGCTTCCTCACCATTTTCATCATCAGCTCACAATACTGCACGAGTATAATTTTCTCTGGTCTTGAATTTCTCAGCTCTGTGTTGGTTCATGAACCCTCCTATCCCTGTGCACTCTCTTCCCTCCACCGTGCCTGTCACTGCTGAGACACCCATGCCACCATCTCTTCTCTCCATCTCACCTCTCCAGAATGGAAATATTATCGCTTTCAACACGTACTTCATCTCCAGTCCTCTTAGAACTAAGACACCTTCATGTCTCCTGTACATTTAATAATTTCAAGATAAGGACAGAAAAATCAGTTCTTGCTTTGTGAACTTTTGTCTCTGGTGCTTGAGAGACTATCCTAATATCCCCTGAACATGTTTTAGTGATAACATTTACTGCACTAGGGCCAAAATGATTTTCTGCCACTTTCAATTCTAGTTCAATAAAAGAATAAGAGCTTTGTTTCTAACCTCTGTCATTTTTAATATCATAAAATGATTTTTAAATTATAAAATTGAGTTCCATTTCCTACTGGACTACCAATCTCATATTAGCTTTCCTTTTATCAAATTTATGAAAAAAGTCAGAAATTACCTTTCCTTTTTTTAAAAAAAAATCAAAATTTCAGGATATCCCAGGTAGAATGTTTGAATTGAATTTTAGCTCTTAATAATTGCTGGTTTAGGAGTTTTAAAGACGTACAAAAGTTAGCTACTTCCTGTTACTTATGTCAGAAATAACAAACTGGAGGATTATCCCCTAGTTCAGTATTACCCAGAAATAATAAGACTATTCCTAGAAAATTATCCTTAAAAACCATATCCCATATGGAAGAAGCGTATGATTTTCTGAAGCCAGAGTGAATAAAATCCATGGTTTCTGAAATGCAAAGTCAAACCAGTCAAATATTTTTTATAACATTATATTATGGGGCCGGGCATGGTGGCTCACACCTGTAATCCCAGCACTCTGGGATGCCGAGGTGGGCAAATCATGAGGTCAGGAGTTTGAGACCAGCCTGGCCAACATGGTGAAACCCTGTCTCTACTAAAGATACAAAAAATAGCCGGGTGTGGTGGCACGCGCCTGTAATCCCAGCTACTCGGGAAGCTGAGGCAGGAGAATCGCTTGAACCCAGGAGGCGGAGGTTGCAGTGAGCCGAGATCATGCCACTGCACTCCAGCCTGGGTGACAGAGTGAGACCCCAACTCAGGAAACAAACAAACAAACACACCAAACAAACAACAATAAAAAACCATTATATTATGAAAATTTTCAACTCTGCACAAAAGTTGAAACAACATTCATGTACACCCACAATCTAGTGGATATATTCTGTGATTAACATTTTATTTGCTTTGTCATATATTCATCCATCCATATTATTTTTTATACATTCCAAAACAAACTGCTCAAATTAGTATACTCCATCCCCAAACAATTCAACATGCATATAATTAACTAGACTTCAATATTTGTTTACAGTTTTTTTAAATCAATAATCTTTGAAAGATGCCACTTCATTTTTTTTAATGGCTTGGCTAAATAAAATTCTAAATTCTAAATCCTAATATTTAAACAAATTCTATTACTTTGAGTAATTTCTCATATATCAGTTTTCTCATCAACAAAAGAACAAAGGCACTTGGTAAACATGATAGAAGGTCTAAATTACCAAACTGTATGGGCCTTGTGGTTATGGAAGAATCTACAAATGAGAGTCACTCACTAATATAACTTGGAGAAATAGCTAATTGGAGATTATGTGGGCATAAATGTTTCTGTAAATTATAATGAGAACCTCAACAAGGCTCACAAACTCAAGAGGCAGCTTTGAGTTTGAGCATTTAACTATAATATATCTTATATAAACCACACTGTGATAAAAACTACTAGAAGCTGGACAATTTAAGAATGGTTCACTACAAATGGCGATTTTGTAACAACAAAGCACCAGCATCAAATTGGAATTTTCTTGGCTTTGCCATGCTGTAGTACTACTGATTTGTAAACTCTCTATTAATTGTCTAAGTAAGAGCTGCCACAGGGATAGCACTTATTTTATGAGCTGTTTGTTCCCCTACACTAATTTTTTTTTCTTTCCTAAGATTGGCCCTGGAAGGGACACCCTTTGAAGCCCGAAGAATCAAAGCTACTGCAAAGCACTGCTGAGAGTTTTGAAAGAAATATGAAGAAACTACGTCACACCTGGGGCGATAGGCTGAGATCTTCCCAAACAGGTCAGCAGTTGGTCTCTAAAATATTCCTATTGCCAAGGAGGCAATGACATCTTGTGTAAATCAAAAACTAAAACCCTAAGGTATCTCATTTCCATTTTAAATGCTTGGGGGCTAAATATGGATGTCTAGCACTCAAGAAGTTCCTGTGGGATTGATTTTTTTCCCATCTTCTCTGAGCCCTTTGCTGAGTGTGATAAGCAGGACTGCATTTCATTATCAACCCTGCTAACACTGCACTTCAGGGAGACTAGATGAGGCTACACAGTAGGAGAGAAGATCCAGAATCCAAAGAAGAAATGATTCACATGGTGTGATTATAAAAACTCACTTTATGCTCAACTCATTTTCAACAGAATCATGAAATAAAATCCCAAGAAATGAAATTTCCTGCATCATATTCCAAATTTTTTAAAAAGTCATGGGGGTACCATAAAAGAAATCAAACAGAAGTTTTATAGTTTGGTTGGTAATGTGTGCATTTTTGTAGCATTTATTTAAAAAAATAATTCTAAACAACATTTTGGGTAAGCAACATAGAAATAAAACATAAGATTATCATTAGGGGAATCTTCAAGTGACTCAGTGTTATAGAAGTAACATCAGAACAGAGCTTGGCTCCTGACAGTTGGCCCAGTGCTCTTGGATTTCCCTCCCCTCTGTTCCAGTTTCCCTGTAACGCAGAAAGTGGATACTGCATGGGTCTATATCAGAAACAAGAGAAAACATGCAAATTAGAGAAAAACACCATCAATAAGGTCCCAAGCCACAGGTTCCTGGAATCCACAAACAGATAAATACAGAGAGGTATTTTTCATTGGCTTTCCTTAAACAGAGAAAATAGCATAGCTCTGGGACAAAAGGCTAGCTCCAGATCAAACGAGACTTAAAATCAAAGCCAAAGCAAACGGTGATAAAAATGAAGGCAGTAATTTCATACAGATGATCTTTTTACACAATGTATGAATTAAGTCCATCTACAGACAGTGAGGCTTCATGTATTAAAAAAAAATGACACAGGATTTTCTGAAACCAAGACAAATCCATATTGAGTAGCTAATAGGAATGTGCCCAGGTGATAACGATGGCTAAAATTCTATCAGGAGTAAAGCAAATTTCAGTGACCTAACTCTACAGTTAAAGAGTATGGCTCAGCTTATTATTCTATTGGGTTAGTCAGACTGGAAGGGTGCAAGTTCAGTTACTTGCCTGTGTTCTAGCTCACAATCCATAACTCCTTTTCACTCCTGATGGAACATGTTATTCTGTATGAAGAGCTCAGTACTGGGAAGAATTACACATGATCTACTTTTGCAAGTGATCTAAAAACTCTATTAAAAATACATTTTCCTAGGTGCTATGGCTCATGCCTGTAATCCCAGCACTTTGGGAGGACAAGGTGGGCAGATCGCTTGAGGCCAGGAGTTCAAGATCAGCCTGGCCAACATGGCAAAATCCCGTCTTTACTAAAAATACAAAAATTAGCCCAGTATGGTGGTGTGCACCTTTAGTCCCAGCTACTTGGGTGGCTGAGGCATAAGAATTGCTTGAACCTGTGGAGGTTGCAGTGAGCCAAGATCATGCCACTGCACTCCAGTCTGGGTGACAGAGTGAGACTCTGTCTCAAAAAAACAAAAAACAAACTAACAAAAAACAACAACAACAAAAACATTTTTCTGAACTCAATCTAAAATCTTAAAGATATATAATGAAAATATCTAAGGTATGGTTTATTCTGAACCACCAAGGCCTATGGTCATTATTACATTAAAAAAATGTTATTTAAGAAAATTTGTTCTACTTCCAGATAGCCTCACATACGAAAAAACAAACAAAATAATCATTATGATAAAATTATAAGGAGAGTTACACATTTCGAAGCTATTTTGAAAGGACAGAGACTTGCCATAAAAATCACATAAGACGATCTTTCTTTCCAGGTCTTAAAAGTTAAGCCAAGAGATCAATAGCAAGTAATATTCTATCATTCTCACCTGTAGGGCATTCCAGATTAAAAGAGCAATAAATATAACCTCTCATTCCTAGAGAAGTAGATTCAAAAAACTCTTTAACTCAATTGTGAAATCTCAACATTCATCCACTGAATAACAGAGAACCAAACAAAAATTTGTCTGATATAACTGATGAGTTGAGAAATAGTGTTGAAGTTGTTGTGGGGTTTTTTTTTTTTTTTTTTTCCTTCCTTTAAGGATGGGAGGGAGGGATAGGACTGAAAAAGGAAGCAATGAGTTATTAACTTTCCAGATGTGGTCAAATTATTGCTATGACTTTTGAGCCTTTTCAGAGCTATTTAAACTTAGACGGATCATGCAAGTACCTCCTACTTTTTTTTTTTTTTCTGCATTTGCACTGAAGCTCCAGTACAAGTAGCAAAATTAAAGAATAGAAAAAGATGTTATGAGCAAATCTTGAAACTTGTGAATAACATAGTACTAATAGCACATTATACATTAGTTCTTTTGATAAGTATACTTCATTTGAATGTGTTTTGTTTTAGGGGTTTTTAAGCTCAATAATTAACATTTAAGAAAAGTAAAACTCTCTATATAATCAATGGTGATTATATTTATAGTATACTACTTCAAAACTCTTGCTCCCAAGAGTTTTATCAGGCTAACTCCTTGTCTTTCTTGCTAGAATACAAAAATATCAGAATTATACATTCTTAAGCTAAATCTTGCTTTAAAGCTAAATCCATGTTAAGGTGAAAAGAAAACATGAAATTCCCAAAGAACGTCAGAATTATTTTTATGAGATTTTACTAGTATATCACGTTTCACACAGAGCTATAGGTTAGCCACCCACAATGAGACGTGTTCAAGATATTCTTTCAGCCTGTACTTTAAATGTCCTGAGTTTGGTGCCAGAACCCTGTCACACAAAAGGTATTTCTTTATTTCCTTCCATCTCAATATGATATAAATCTCCTGGTCTCTTTTTGGAACTCCTTTAGCATTACTAAGTTTCACAGAAGGAAACAATACTCCAAGTTTGCTTCCATTGACTCTGTCCTTCACTTCCAACAGGGAGCATAAATGACTAGTTATCCAAAAAGGGCCATCAAGAGAGAAATTAAGCCATATCTCAATAATAAAAATATTCTATTTTCGGCTGGGCATGTTGGCTCACTCCTGTAATCCCAGCACTTTGGGAGGCCACGGTGAGTGGATCACCTGAGGTCAGGAGAGACCAGCCTGGCCAACATGGTGAAACCCCGTCTCTACTAAAAATACAAAAAAAATTTAGCCAGGCGTGGCGGCTCATGCCTGTAATCCCAGCTACTCGGGAGGCTGAGGCATGAGAATCGTCTGAACCTGGGAGGCGGAGGTTGCAATGAGCCAAGATCACACCACTGCACTCTAGCCTGGGCAACAGAGACTTGGTCTCAAAAAAAAAAAAACAAAACAAAAATTATATTTTCTTTATCACTTCCCCCACTCTCAACGTATTCTTGCTGTCAGATGGCCTCCACTGAATCAAGCATTTAAAAAATGCTCTACTGTTTCTCCCAATGCATTAGAATGCCATCAAGTGTCTGAGCGTAGATCACGACTGCTTCATTCCAGGTGTCTCACATCTGGTGCTAATCCTGCAGTGACCACTGTAATAAAGCAGGAAGTGCCTTTGCCTGGCTTTTATCCTAGCCATTCTCCAAAGGGCTCAATGAAAACTTGGACTTGGAATGTGAAAGCTGTTTAGTTTTTAAGAACAGCAATGAAAATCACAGCTTAGGACATCAATACCACAACAGGGCTTCATTTCCTTGGAATCACAGAAATTGCTATCCGTTTTTATTTTGTGTTACATGGAAAATATTAGCTTTCATTGGTGACACTTTCAAGCAAAAAAAAACCAAAAGTATGTAAATATAGATAGGATTTTATTTTTTGTTTCTAAGTCTAAAAAAGATAGCTATTTTTTGTTTCTAAGTCTAAAAACAGAATAGCTAAAGTGATTTGTACTGAAAAACAGATGAGCACTTGGAGAATACTCATGATTCTTGACACAACTGTCTTTTCCTGTGGTCATTCACTCTAGACAACAGAAAATAGCAAAAAACACATTATAACAGCTGTGATGGAGTCAGATGCATCCATTTACAGCAAGTCCACAACCATGGCAAATACCAGTGAATTCCAAGCCAGCCATAAAAGTAAGAGCTAAGCCCCTAAAGTTTACCAAGAATCAAAGGCAGTGCTATTTTTATTTCTCTCCACCCTTTTGTTTCTAGAGCAATACATGTTGAGGAAAGAATTAAAGGAAGCAAGGAAACAAAGAGAGTGGGAAGTTGTAAAATACATATGTGTGTATATGTAAATATATAATTCACATTTATCTAGTAGTGGCTTTTCCAGATTATCTTGCTAGAGATTTATCTACCTTCCAAATAAGCCTTGAAGTGCTAAATTTATAGTTTTAGATAGGTTACCACCTCCCCAAATTTACCAAACTCCTAAAATATTATTGTTTTAATCTGACTAAAAATAGGCCAGGCACAGAGACTCAGGCCTGTAATCTCAGCATTTTGGGAGGTCAAGACAGGAGAACTGCTTAAGTCCAAGAGTTCCAGATCAGCCTGGGCAACAAAAAGTAAAAAATTAGCCAGGCATGGTGGTGTGCAGCTACTCAGGAGACTGAGGTCGGGGGATCGCTTGAGCCCAGGAGGTCGAGGCTGTAGCAAACTGTGATTGTGCCACTGCACTCCAGCCTTGGCCACAGAGTGAGACTCTGTCTCAAAAAAAAAAAAAAGGAAAAACAAACAAAAAAAGACTAAAAATAAAATCTTTTAAATGACCTTCATTAATTTTAATTATTTTTGTGTTACCATATGGTTCATGTATTTGCCATATGCTTAATTTTTACTTTTTTTTTTTTTTTTTTTTTTTTTTGAGACAAGGTCTCACTCAGTTGCCCAGGCTGAAGTGCAGTGGCATGATCATGGCCCACTGCAGCCTCAACCTGCTGGGCTCAAGTGATCCTCCTACCTCAGCCTCCCAAATGGCTGGGACCACAGGCATACACCACCACACCTGGCTAACTTTATTTTTTGTAGAGATAGAGTTTTGTTATATTGCCCAGGCTGGTCTCAAACTCCTGGCCTCAAGGGATCTTCTGGCTTCAGCCTCCCAAAGTACTGGGATTATAGGGGTAAGCCACTGCATTTAGCCTGCCATACACGTTTAACTCTTAAGTTTGATGACTTCTAAATTTCTTTTCATGCCAAGCTTTTTGGGGGACATATAACTGCCACACAACATAAGTAAATGTGGCAGCCATAAATGGCAGAATAGAGGTGATATGGCTGAAGAAGAGGATTCAGGAAAACAAGGGTTACATTAACAGAGTGATGATTGAATGGGTGGATGTAAGGCAATTTCAAACAGCTTGCCAAAGGAAAGCCTCATTTTTCCATTTTCTTGTACAGTATCTAATTTCTGGCTCCTCATTTCCTCAGTGATCTGAAAATTATGAAATTCTAAATAAAGTGTCATCTTTCTTGCAACAAGTCAATGAACAGAAAGCTCCCATCAACAATGCAGATATTTCCTAAAGCTCCTGCTCATTATTTCCTGAATGTCTACCCCACAAACCACACAGAAAGTTCTTTGAGAACAAGAATTTGAGAACAAGAAACTGACTCTACCCCATGACAAATTCAGCTTCTGTGTGTGTTCATGCATGTGTGTGCATGTGTGTATATATTTTAAAAGAGGATTAAGAAGTATAATAATATTCAGCTGACAGTAATGAGTTAACATAAATTGCCTTTTATTACCAAATTAAGATCGAAATTTAGTCCTTTCTCAATGCTGTGGTAAAAATACAGGAAAGAATTTCTCCTCGTTGTATATTTGTACCTACAGCTGCAGTAAAAGTGTTTTTGCATTCCTTATCAAAGATTTATACCAATAGAATCACCAGATACACCATTATATTTAGGTCATTCCTCTCCAAATTTAAAATAATTCCATCTTTATTCCACATGCCACCCTTAGAGTAATCATAAAACACAAAGGCAAACTTGTGAAATTAAAAAAATTCTATAATTTACTAAGTCTCCAGGTACATAACTAAGCCTAAACTTATCTATTAATAAAATAACATTATGGAGAACTTTGTTTTAAACACTCTTTCAACCTACCAAAAATTATAGATATTCCCACTTTTGCAAAAAACTCCCATCTTCTGCATTCTGTTTGTTTCAATTATTCAGGGCAACCCAGGCTGATAATTACACAGTCCCCAGTTGCTGAGTAAAAGTGATGCTTAATTAGCCAGCAGGAAAGATCGATTAAGATCCAGCAGGGCATCTCATGAGGTTCTCTCACATTCCTGAACGGAATAGATTCTGGCTGTGCCCTTCCGAAGGATAAAATTCTCTGTTTCTACGGAGTTTCAATGAGGTTTTTAGAGTAGATACTAAGAACGGTCAGCCACACAAATTAAATCTCAACCATAACCCTGCAGATGCTCTTCCTGTGCTAAGAATATTCAGTTTAAACATTCTGAATCACATTGCCACCAGGTTTGAAAAAGCTAAAGGAACACTCACTTATCCCTTGCTCTCATTCAGTTACCCATTTCAAGCAATAGGTGGTCAGAAAATATATTATAAAGGAAAATTTTTATTTTTTCCTCCCCCAAGCAAGTGTTTGCATCTGACAGATGCTCACATTCTAAAATGCACAAATCAGGTCAGGGCTTCTTATTTTTAAAAAATGAACATATTTTAACCCAGTCCAGGAATAAAACATCCCAATATGGTCAAATAATTGACTTGATAAGTTTCATTTAAGTTTTCTTTTTTTTTTTTTTTTTTTTGAGACGGAGTCTCACTCTGTCCCCCTTGCTGGAGTGCAGTGGCCGGATCTCAGCTCACTGCAAGCTCCACCTCCCGGGTTCAGGCCATTCTCCTGCCTCAGCCTCCCGAGTAGCTGGGACTACAGGCGCCCGCCACCTCGCCCGGCTAGTTTTTTTGTATTTTTTAGTAGAAACGGGGTTTCACTGTGTTAGCCAGGATGGTCTCGATCTCCTGACCTCGTGATCCACCCGTCTCGGCCTCCCAAAGTGCTGGGATTACAGGCTTGAGCCACCGCGCCCGGCCTCATTTAAGTTTTCTATGAGGGAAGGAGATGTGGAAGTAAAATCAGTACCAAAAATCATAATGAACATTATCTCATACTGCCTAACACTTTCTCATTAATAATTTGGACATGCATAAATGTTTATCTTTCACCATTTTTTAGTTAAATGCAAAAGTGGTCAATGAAGGCTAACATAAAAATCCAAAGCTAAAAGCAGAATAATTACCTCAAGATACACACATAATTATCAAAACATTTTTATTTTGGTAAACTACACTAACTATGCTTGCCTGCCTCCAATTCAATTCAGCAAATATTTATTAAGTTTCTGTCAAGTATAAAGAACTATGATAAGTATGATATGTATGTCTTACCTTGTGACTTTATTTTACTGATTATAAATTGTTTTAAAGCTTATGAAGAAGATTAATGGAACCAGTTTATACAAACCTGGCTTTGATTTGCTGAAAGCCCCGTAGAATATGGTCTCTGTGATCCCTTGCAACAGCGCTGAGGTTCTCATTCCGCAAACCTTCTGCCAGAAACTCTTCAGCATCTAAAAGAAAAGGAAAGTTGATAAAACAGAAAAAATGTACTATGGGATGTACTATGGGAGAAAGGAAAATCAGAAGGATTGAGAAATGGGTATTGTTTTCTTTTTAAAAACTTTACAGTTGTGGCACAATGTGAATGTGCTTAATGCCACAGAACTGTATACTTTATAATAGTTAAGATGGTAAAATTTATATTTTGTATATGTTACCAGAATAAATAACTAAAATTTTATATATACCTGTAGGTGACATGTTTTAATAATCCAAGACCTTGCTATGAATTTAGAAAACTATCACCTATATTAGCCATAAGAAATAACTATTTTCTAAATCATTTTAAGTAAACATTTACATATTAATTATCACTAATGGCAGAGGATGGACTGTAAATTTCTTTCTTTTTTTGTTTGGAGATGGAGTCTCACTCTGTTGCCCAGGTTGGAGTGCAGTGGCGTCATCTCGGCTCACTGCAACCTTCACCCGCCGAGTTCAAGCGATTCTCCTGCCTCAACCTCCTGAGTAGCTGGGACTACAGGCGCACGCTGCCACACCCAGCTAATTTTTGGTATTTTAGTAGAGATGGGTTTTCATCATGTTGTCCAGGCTGGTTTTGAACTCCCGAGCTCAGACAATCCGCCTGCCTCGGCCTCCCAAAGTGCCAGGATTACAGGGGTGAGCCACCGCACCCGGCCTGGACTGTCAATTTCATAAATATGTAAATATTATAAATAAGTCACAGAAGGTCACAGGCCAATAGAAGCTACAAAAAAATACCAATGAATAGAGCCAAAATAAAAAATAGAGCTGAACTGCAAAAATCAAAAACAAAAGGGCAGGCATTCAAAGAAACATTAATTAGCAGATGCATCATCAATGAAAATGACAATACAACCAAGTGAAGGAACCCACATGGGAAAGAAAAACGTCTTCAAGAGACGGGAACTGCAATTAATGTGAACATACATTATAAAATAGGGACATGATGGAAATTCATAATATGAAACAAATCATGATATGTTGAAGGAAGAAATTGGGGGGGGTCTACAAATTTTCAAAGACAAAATACACTGATAGTGATTACAACTGCCAGAAATACTAGCTACACATTTTATTCTGCACAAAAGGTTTGTCATCCCCCAAAAGCATATAAATAATATAGTTAAAATTTTCCACCTCCAAAAATTGTGCCTGTAATATGAAACTGTATCATATATATCAGGGGTCCCCAACCCCTAGGCCACATAGAGGAACCTTATTTCCTCAGTGATCTGATAATTATGAAATTCTAAATAAAGGGCCACATGGTAGGAGGTGAGCAGCAGGTAAGCAAGTGAAGCTTCAGCTGTATTTACAGCTGGTCCCCATCACTTCCATTACCACCTGAGCTCCATCTCCTGTCAGTTCAGTGGCAGCATTAGATCCTTATAGGAGCACAAACCCTATTGTGAACTGTGTATGTGAGGGATCTACGTTTTGTGCTCCTTATGAGAATCTAATGCCTGACGATCTGTCACTGATTCCTGTCACTCTCAGATGGGACCATCTAGTTGCAGAAAAACAAGCTCAAGGCTCCCACCGATTCTACATTAGGCTGAGTTGTATAATTTTTTCATTATATATTACAATGTAATAATAATAGAAATAAAGTGCACAATAAATCTAATGCTCTTTAATTATCCCCAAACCATCCCCCGACCCCTGGTCCATGGAAAAATTGTCTTCCACGAAACCAGTCCCTGGTGCCAAAAAGGTTGGGGACCCCGATATATACTATCAAAATATTGCTATGAATTTATATAGTTGGATAAATACACCTAAAACTTTGTTTTATATTCACATCATTTAACAACACTAGGCCAGGCGCGATGGCTCACGCCTGTAATCTCAGCACTTTGGGAGGCCAAGGCGGGCAGATCATGAGGTCAGGAGATTGAGACCATCCTGGCCAACATGGTGAAACCCCCCTCTCTCTAAAAATACAAAAATTAGCTGGGCATAGTGGCACACCCCTGTAGACCCAGATACTTGTGAGGCTGAGGCAGGAGAATCACTTGAACCAGGGAGTTGGAGGTTGCAGTGAGCTGAGACTGCACCACTACACTCTAGCCTGGCGACAGAGAAAGACTCCGTCTCAAAAAACAAAAACAAAAACAAACAAACAAAAAAACACCAAACAAAAAATCCTAAACAGCCATCTCTAGGACTTTTGACAAGATACAAAGCCCTGGAAATTGAATATTTTACAAAGGACCACCATCAGCATCCAAGTTCTGCATTGTATCTATTGCATATGTGATTTAATGGGTTCCACTAGGGTCCTTTGAATGCTAACGAAAGAGGAAATGGGAAGCTGAATTAAAAGGCAAAAATAAATGGCATCTAAGATTCAATTTATGTAATATATCATAACAATAAAATAAAGGAAAAAAACCACATGATCATCTCACTAGACACAGAAGAAGCATCAACAAAATTCAACAGCCCTTCGAGATAAAAATTCTCGACAAACTAGGAATAGAAGGAAGCTTCCTCAAACTAATAAATAAAAAGCATTAACACAAACCCACAGCTAACATTGTACTTAATGATTAAAGCCTGGCCAGGCATGGTGGCTCATGCCTGTAATCCCAACCTTCTGGGAGGCTGAGGCAAGAGGATCACCTAAGGGCAGGAGTTTTGAGACTAGCCTAGATGATATCGAGAGATCCCCTCTCTACAAAAAATAAATTTAAAAAAATTGGCTGGTGCATGCCTGTAGTCCTAGCTACTCAAGAGGCTCAAGTGGGAGGATCACTTGAGCCTGGAAGGTTGAGGCTGCAGTGAGCCATGACTGGGCCACTCCAGCCTGGGTGACAGAACAAGACTCTGTCTCAAAAAAAAAAAAATTGTAAAAGAAAATAAATGGTCGAAGACTGAATACTTTCTCTATGTTCCTTAGATCAGGAATGAGATAAGGATGTCTGTTCTCACCACTTATACTGAACATTGTACAGGTGATGCCAGCCAGGACAATTAAGCAAGAAAATGAAATAAAAAGCATTCAAACTGGAAAGGAAGAAATAAAACTATCTCTATTTGCAGATGACATCTTGTATATGGAACACCCTAAGGAATCTATTAATAAACTATTAAAAGTAATAACCGAGTTCAGCAAGTTTGCAGGATGTAAGATCAATGTACAAAAATTAACTATTTCTTTTTTCTTTTCTTTTCTTTTTTTTTTTTTTTGAGATGGAGTCTCACTCTGCCTCCCAGGCTGGAGTGCAGTGGCGCAATCTCCGCTCACTGCAACCTCTGGCTCCTGGGTTCAAGCTATTCTCCTGCCTCAGCCTTTGAGTAGCTGGGACTACAGGCACGCAACACCACACCTGGCTAATTTTTGTATTTTTAGTAGAGACAGGGTTTCTCCTCATTAGGTAGGTTGGTCTCAAACTCCTGACCTCAGGTGATCCACCTGCCTCAGCCTCCCAAAGTGCTGGGATTACAGGTGTGAGCCACCTCGCCCAGCCAATCAACTGTATTTCTATATAGTGGCAATGAGCAAACAAAAAGGACATTAATAAAATTCCATTTAAGCTAGCATGTAGGGCCGGGTGCGGTGGCTCAAGCCTGTAATCCCAGTACTTTGGGAGGCCAAGACGGGCGGATCACGAGGTCAGGAGATCAAGACCATCCTGGCTAACACGGTGAAACCCTGTCTCTACTAAAATATACAAAATAAAATAAAATAAAATAAAAAACTCGCCGGGCGAGGTGACGGGCGCCTGTAGTCCCAGCTAGTCGGGAGGCTGAGGCAGGAGAATGGCATAAACCCGGGAGGCGGAGCTTGCAGTGAGCTGAGATCGCGCCACTGCACTTCAGCCTGGGCGACAGAGCGAGACTTCCTCTCAAAAAAAAAAAAAAAGATAGCATGTAGGATGGGCATAGTGGTCCATGCTTGGGATTATTCCCAGCACTTTGGGAGGCCAAGGCGGGCAGATCATTTGAGCCCAGGAGTTGGTCAACATGATGAAACCCCCGCCTCTACAAAAAATACAAAAATTAGGCAGGCATGGTGGTGCTCATCTGTGGTCCCAGCTACTCAGGAAGCTAAGGTGGGAGGATCACTTGAGCCCAGGGAGGTTGAGGCTGCAGTGAGCTGAGATCACATCACTGTACTCCAGGCTGGGTGACAGAGCAAGACCTTATCTCAAAAATTAAAAAAAAAAAAATTAAAAAATTTAAAAAAGAAATAAAGCAGGTAAAAGAATTAAGAATTAAGTACAGGTAAAATAAATAGAACATACTCTATGTTCATGATCAGAAGACAATATCGTTAAAATGGCAATACTCCCCAAACTGATCTAAAGCTTTTATGTAACCCCTATCAAAATCCCAGCTGGCTTTTTTTGCAGAAATTGAAAAGCTAATCCTAAAATTAACTCGGAAATGTAAGGAATCCAGAATGGCTCAAACAATTTTGAAAAAGAAAGACAATGGCCGGGCATGGTGGCTCACACTTGTAATACCTGCACTTAGGAGGCTGAGGTGGGTGGATCACCTGAGGTCAGGAGTTCCAGACCAGCCTGGTCAACATGGAGAAACCTCATCTCTACTAAAAATACAAAAATTAGCTGAGTGTGGTGGCTGGTGCCTGTAATCCCAGCCGCTTGGGAGGCTGAGGCAGAATAATTGTTTGGACCTCCCGGGTTTACGCCATTCTCCTGCCTCAGCCTCCCGACTAACTGGGACTACAGGCGCCCGCCACCTTGCCCGGCTAGTTTTTTGTATTTTTTTTAGTAGAGATGGGGTTTCACCGCGTTAGCCAGGATGGTCTCGATCTCCTGACCTCGTGATCCGCCCATCTCGGCCTCCCAAAGTACTGGGATTACAGGCTTGAGCCACCGTGCCCAGCCTATTCTTTCTTTCTTTCTTTCTTTCTTTCTTTCTTTCTTTCTTTCTTTCTTTCTTTCTTTTTTTTTTATGAGACAGAGTCTCGCTCTATTGCCCAGGCTGGAGGGCAGTGGTTCGATCTCAGCTCACTGCAATTTCTGCCTCCTGGGTTCAAGTGATTCTCGTGCCTAAGCCCCCTAAGTAGCTGGGACTACAGGTGCATGCCACCATTCTGGATTAATTTTTGTATTTTTAGTAGAGATGGGGTTTCTTTTTTTTTTTAATTTATTATTATTATAATACTTTAAGTTCTAGGGTACATGTGCATAACGTGCAGGTTTGTTACATATGTATACTTGTGGCATGTTGGTGTGCTGCACCCATCAACTCGTCAGCACCCATCAACTCATCATTTACATCAGGTATAACTCCCAATGCAATCCCTCCCCACTCCCCTCTCCCCATGATAGGCCCCGGTGTGTGATGTTCCCCTTCCCGAGTCCAAGTGATCTCATTGTTCAGTTCCCACCTATAAGTGAGAACATGCGGTGTTTGGTTTTCTGTTCTTGTGATAGTTTGCTAAGAATGATGGTTTCCAGCTGCATCCATGTCCCTACAAAGGACACAAACTCATCCTTTTTTATGGCTGCATAGTATTCCATGGTGTATATGTGCCACATTTTCTTAATCCAGTCTGTCACTGATGGACATTTGGGTTGATTCCAAGTCTTTGCTATTGTGAATAGTGCTGCAATAAACATACATGTGCATGTGTCTTTATAGCAGCATGATTTATAATCCTTTGGGTATATCCCCAGTAATGGGATGGCTGGGTCATATGGTACATCTAGTTCTAGATCCTTGAGGAATCGCCATACTGTTTTCCATAATGGTTGAACTAGTTTACAATCCCACCAACAGTGTAAAAGTGTTCCTATTTCTCCACATCCTCTCCAGCACCTATTGTTTCCTGACTTCTTAAAGAGATGGGGTTTCATCACATCGCCCAGGCTGGTCTTGAACTCGTAGACTCAAGCAAGCTTCCCGCCTCAGCTTCCCAAATTGCTGGGATTACAGGCATGAGCCACCACGCCTGGCAAAGCAGCATTATTCTTAATAGCTAAAAAGTGGAAACAACCCAAATGTCCATTAATTGATGAATGGATAAATAAAATGTAGCATACAATGGAATATTATTCAGCAATAAAAGGACATGAAATGCTGATATGTGCTACAACATGGATGAATCTTTAAAATCATTATGCTAAGTGAAAGGAGCCAGTTACAAAGGACCACGTATCGTATGATTCCATTTACATGAAATATATAGAATAGGCAGATCTACAGAGACAGAAAGTAGATAAAGAAAGAAAGGGAGAGGGATCGGAGAGTGAAGGCTAAGAGGTTCAGGTTTTCTTTTGGTGTAATGAAAATGTTCTAAAATTTATTGTGGTGATAGTTACACAATTCTGCAAACATACTAGAAACCATTGAGTTGTGTGCTTTAAATGTGTGAGTTGTATAGTATGTGAATTACATCTCAATTAAGCTGTTTAAAAATATAAATAAATATCTGTAATCTCAGCATTTTGGGAAGCCAAGGTAGGAGAATTGCTTGCGCCCAGGAGTTCAAGACAAGCCTGGGCAAAAAGCAAGACCCTGTGTCTACAAAAAAAAAAAAAAAAGTATTAAATTAGCTGGACATGGTGGTGCATACCTGTAGCTACTCAGGAGGCTGAGACAGGAGAATGCATTGAGTCCAGGAGTTCGAGGTTGCAGAGAGCTATGATTAACCCACTGCACTCCAGATGGGCGACAGTGCAAGACTCTCTCTCAAAATACTATATTGAATATTTTTAAAACCTTTAATTCTACTTTTATTATATTTACACTTTGAAAATCGTCGTTAAAAAATATATGTGTGTATATATATATGTATCTGTGTGTGTGTGTGTGTATAAACGACAACACCTACACACATCCTTTTGAGCTTTCAAAATTTCAAGGAAAGTGAAAACATCTCTCAAGCACCCAGAGAGAAAAAATAAGACACCTACAGAATGACAGCAACAAGAACAACAAAATCAAAATGGCCTTGCTACAAAATGAGCATCAGAAGATGAGATGTGTACAAAGTTTTAAAGGAAAAATGGTGTGCTCTAAGAATTCTAAACATAGAATTCTAAATATGTTGGTTTGGCTATATAGAAGGAGAAAATCTTCTCAAGTATATATTCTGATCCACAAAGAGAAAGAGGTGGTGATAAATGTCAAACTGCAAAACAAGCCAGGCGCGGTGGGTAATGCCTGTAATCCCATCACTTTGGAAGGCTGAGGCGGGCAGACCACTTGAGGTCAGGAGTTTGAGATGAGCCTGGCCAACATGGCAAAAACCCATCTCTACTGAAAATATAAAAAAATTAGACGGGCATTATGACAGGCACCTGTAATCCTAGCTACTTGGGAGGCTGAGGCAGGAGAATCCCTTGAACCTGGGAGGCGGAGATTGCAGTGAGCTGAGATCACGCCAGTGCACTCCAGCCTGGGCAACAGAGTAAGACTCTTTGTCTCAGAAAAAAAAAAAAAACCAACCAACAAACAAAAAAATGCAATCACTGTGGTCTATATGGTTTAAACTTTATAAAAATATTAATATCAAAAATAATTATTGGCTGGGCACGGTGGCTCACACCTGTAATCCCAGCACTTTGGGTGGCCGAGGCAGGTGGGTCACCTGAGGTTGGGAGTTGGAGACCAGACTGACCAACATGGAGAAACCCCATCTCTACTAAAAATACAAAATTAGCCAGGCGTAGTGGCACATGCCTGTAATCCCAGCTACTCCAGAGGCTGAGGCAGGAGAATTGTTGGAACCCAGGAGGCAGAGGTTGCAGTGAGCTAAGATCATGCCATTGCACTCCAGCCTGGACAAGAAGAGTGAAACTCTATAAAAACAAAACCAAAACAAAATGTCTTATGGTGAGACAATGTAAAAAATGTAAAAATAGTCTAATTCCCAGTTAGAAAATGAATAGAGAGGAAAATATATACTAAATTATACATTTACATAGGGTCATTGGATACTACTTCATCCTTGACAGTGATAATTAAAGATAATGGGTTTAACTACGATTTTTCAAAGTGTAAATGTAATAAAAGTAGAATTAAAGGTTTTAAAAATATTCAATATAATAAAATATAGAAAAGAGAGAAGCAAAATAGCATAAAAGTGGAACTCATAAAATAAGATGACAATTGTGAAAAGTTAGACTTCCGTATTAAAAGCAAAAATTTTTGTACTGTATCAAAAAATTAAACAAGTTTAATTACTATTTAAAAGATACCCAAAACAAATGCAGCTGAAAATAAAAGAAGAGAGGTGTACAAAACATCCCAGGCAAAATGATTTTTTAAAAGCAAGAATGGCAATAATTCATATCAAAATAGAATTAAAGAAACTATTTTTAAAAGGCCAAAGATGGTAATTTCATTTGATGTAAAATATAATCCACAATATATATGACCTGTTATGTGCTAACTAGCACACTAAAATATATACAATGAAAACTGTGAGAGAGGCAGAAATTATTTTTTAAAAAAAACTATTTTAATGCTACTGCTAGTCTTGGACAGATGAAGTAGACAAAAATAAATAATGATTTGGAGTGCTGTCCAACAGAAACAGAATGGAAGAAACAGAATTTAAAACATTTCATTTTAAATTTTCTAGTAGCCTCATTTAGAAAGTACTAAAAAGAGGGATGAAATTAATTTTAATGGTATTTATTTTTTATTTAACCAAAAATACTATTTCAATATGTAACCAATATAAAAATTATTCCTGGGCTATTTTACCTTTTTGGCATTACATCTTCAAAACACAGTGTGCGTTTGCTTTTCTTTCTTTCTTTTTTTTTTTGAGACACAGTTTCACTCTTGTCACCCAGACTGGAGTGCAATGGCACTATCTCAGCTCACTGCAAACTCTGCCTCCTGGGTTCAAGTGATTCTCCAGTCAGCCTCCTGAGTAGCTGGGATTATAGGCACCTGCCACCATGCCTGGCTAATGTTTGTATTTTTAGTGGAGATGGGATTTCACCATGTTGACCAGGCTGGTCTCGAACTCCTAACCTCAGGTGATCCGCCTATCTTGGCTTCCCAAAATGCTGGGATTACAGGTGTGAGCCACCGTGCCTGGCCCCGAGTGTGCCTTTTACACTTATATCTCGGTTCAGACTAGTTACATTTCAAATCCTCAATGGCCACAGATAGAGAATGGCTACTACGATGATCAGTGCAGATATAAAGGATTCCAATAATATAATTAATAGGAAAGATGATAGAATTCCCTCTCTACATGGTGAAACTCCCTCTCTACTAAAACATGGTGGAACTACCTCTCTACTAAAAATACAAAAATTAGCTGGGCATGGTGGCACACGCCTGTAGTCCCAGGTACATGGGAGGCTGAGGCAGGAGAATCGCTTGAACCCGAGAGGCAGAGGTTGCAGTGAGGTGAGATCGTGCCACTGCACTCCAGCCTGGCAACAGAGTGAGACTCCATCTCAAAAAAACAAACAAACAAAAAAAGCAGAATACAAACTTTACAAACTACTATGGAAAATTTATAAATATTGATTAAACACTGAATTACAGGAAATATCAATAATTTCTTAACAATTATAAATTAGAAAGATTTTGTTTTCTTCTTTTTTTGAGACAGGGTCTTGCCTTGTCACCCAAGCAGGAGTGCAGTGGCACAATCACGGCTCACTGCAGACTCAACCTCCCGGGCTCAAGTGATTCACCCACCTCAGCCTCCCAAGTAGCCGGGACTACAGGCTCACGTCCCCCTTATTTATTTATTTATTTAGAGACAGAGTCTAACTTATGTCACCCAGGCTGGAGTGCAGTGGCGCGATCTCGGCTCACTGCAACCTCCACCTCCCAGGTTCAAGCGATTCTCTTGCCTCAGCCTCCCAAGTAGCTGGGATTAGAGGTGCCCGCCACAACGCCTGGCTAATTTTTGCATTTTTAGTAGAGATGAGGTTTTACCATGTTAGTCTGACTGGTCTCAAACTCCTGACCTCAAGTGATCCTCCCGCCTCTGCCTCCCAAAGTGCTGGGATTACAGGTGTGAGCACTGTGCCTGGCCAATTTTTAAAAATTTTTTGTAGAGATAGGGTTTCGCCATGTTGCCCAGGCTAGTCTCGAACTCCTGGGCTCAAGAGATCCTCCTGCCTCAGCTCCTAAAGTGCTGCAGGCATGAGCCACCGTGTTTGGCCTAGAAAGATCTTATTTTATTACCACAATGAAATAAAACCAGAACTTGATATCAAAAAGAGTAAACAAACCTCTCTACACTTAAACATTAAAAACACATACTCCTACATATATTATGAGTCAAAGAGAAACTAAAAAATTATAATTACCACTTAGGAGAAAACAGCCTATATAACATGTTATAAGATATGACCAGCATCATGGAGTGACAAATTCGTAGATTTAAATATTTTCAATGTTAAATAAGAAAGAACGAAAGTAAATGCAATAAACACCAAACTCGAGAAGTTAGAACAGAGCAATAAAACAAGTCTATGGGAAAAAGGAGGAAGGAAACAATAAAGATAAAAACAGAAATTAGTGTATCAGAACAATGGTTTCTAACAGTGCTCTCTAGATTCACAAGCCTCTGATAAGAAAGACAAAGTGGGAAATTCCCTTCTCCTCACTCCCCTTTGATGTAATCACAAGTGCTTGGCTTTTATATGCCAGGATTTCACATAAGGTTTTATTTTTTTAAGAGTTCCATTGTACAACTTAGTGGGTAAAAATCATAAGCCTTAAAAATGGGGGGAAAGGCCAGGTGCAGTGGCTCACGCCTATAATCCCAACACTTTGGGAGGTCCAGTCCGGTAAATTGCTTGAACCCAGGGATTCGAGACCAGCCTGGGCAACATGATGAAACTCCACAGAAAAATACAAAAATTAGCCAGGCATGGTGGCGCATGTCTGTAGTCCCAGCTACTTTGGAGGCTGAGGTAGGAGGATTGCTTGAGCCCAGGAGATGAAGGCTTCAGTGAGCTGAGATCCTGTCACTGCACTCCAGCATGGGCAATAGAGTGAGACTTTGTCTCAAAAAAAAAAAAAAAAAAAAAAAAAGGCAGGGGAGGAACATATAAATGTTACATAAGTGTAAGTGTAACAGCTGGAATTTTTCAGAGATGGGGGAAATCCAGTAAATGATAAACCAATGCAATCAAGAAAAAAGGAGAGAAAGCACAAATATACAAAAATTAGGCAGAATGAAAAGGAGCAAAAACAAATAAAATTTTTAGAAAGATCATGAAATACTTTACAAAAGTGGTAAGAGTTCAAGTTCTTTTACTTTTTTTCTTTGTACTTGTGATAACGAGAATCATTTTATCCCTTTAAAAAGCTATTGTGAAAAATAAAGTGCCATGTAAACAAAATAAAATACCAGGCAAATAAATTTGAAAATCTCAATGAAAAGTTGCTGAGAAAAATATAAATTTCTAAAACTAAATTGAGAAATGAAAAACCTGAATTCTGAATAAGCTAATAAGCAGGGGGAAAGAAAGTTGCCAAAATGTTTTTTATTTATTAATTTCAAGTTTAGATAGTTTTATACATGTCTTTCAAACCTTTGAGTAATAAATAATTCTCATTCTGTATAAAGTATCCCAGAGCATATAAAAAGAGGAAAAGTTCAAATATTTGGTAAAAGCTAGCATAATCCTAGTTCTAAAAGCACAGAAAGCAATCAGTTTAAGGTTAGTAGAGAGACAAAAATCCTATATAAAATACTAATAAGTCAAACTTACTAATACATTAAAATATTAATATAAAGCTTATACTGGGAATGTAAAGATGTTTCAATACTATTGATTCATTGTATATTTCTTTAATAGGTTAAAAAATCTAAAAAATTTCCTGATAAATGGGAAAAATGTCATCTAATGGTATTTATATCTACTAGTGACAAAACTGTAGTAAAACAGAAGTATTCCCCAATGCCAAAACTTTATGATTAAGATAAGGAAAGAAACTGTAGACCAATATATAATATATTTGCCCTTCAATTTAGAAGATGGTGCTACTCACAGTGAATGTGATCTGCAGGTGCCTGAGCAACTTCACTGCTGTACTTCACTCCTCACTACTGAACAGCAAAGAGACTTAACAAGTTCCCTCGATAAGTCACCTCTCTATTTAACCAAGCTCCCCATCAATCTGATGGGTTTTCCACTAAGCGATCAATCTTTTTAAAATAAAATCTTCCCTAACATATACATCAGATCATGTCACATCAGGATAGGCTGGGCTACCTATGAGGTAGATACTACTGTTCCATTTTCTGGGTAAAGAAACTTGCTCCCAGGTTACACACCTAGCAAGTGGTACAACCAAGATAGTCTTACCATAAGATCCAGCAGTCATGCTCTTAAGTGTTTATCCAATTAAGCTAAAAATTTATGTCCACACAAAAATCTGCAAGTGAATGTTTATAACACCTTTTTTCATAATTGCCAAAGAGTGGAAGCAACCAAAATGTCCCTCAATAGGTGAATAGATAAACAAACTGTGACATATCCATACACTGGAATATTATTAGCATTAAAAAGAAATGAACTCTCGGCTGGGTATGGTGGCTCACACCTGTAATTCCAGCACTTTGGGAGGCCAAGGTTGGCAAATCACTTGAGCCCAGGAGTTCGAGACCAGCCTGGGCAGCATGGTGAAACCCTGTCTCTACCAAAAATACAAAAAAGAATTATCTGGGCATGGTGGTGCGCACCTGTAGTCCCAGCTACTAGGGAGGCTGAGGTGGGAGAATCGCTTGAACAGGGAGGCGTAGGTTGCAGTGAGCCGAGATTGTGCCACTGCACTCTAGCCTGGGTTATAGAGCAAGATCCTGTCTCAAAAAAAAAAAAAAAAAAAAAAAAAAAGAAATGAACTCTCAAGCTAGAAAAAGATAGAGTTCAAGAGTGGGCGAGGGATAAACAGGTGAGGCACAGGGGATTTTTAGGGTGGTGAAATTATACTGTATGATACTATAATGGCAGATAAATGACATCATGCATTTGTTGAAACCTATAGAACTTTAAAACACAGAGTGAGCCTTAATGCCTGCAAATTTCAAGAAATCATTTAGGAGATTAGGAAATTTCAAGAAAGAATGTAAACTGTAACAACGTAATCTAACTGTATTATAAATCTAAGAAATAAATTCACTGAAGGGGAAGGGGAAAAGGTGCTGACCTAAGTAGCTTTGGAAATGAGCAGAGTTTGTAAGACTAAAGGCAAAAGGAACAGAACATAAATACTGAACTCTAGTCAATAAAGTTGTTTGCCATGGGTGTATGGGTTAACAATTCTTATACTGCTATACATGTTTACTGTAATTGAACAATTAAGTAAATGGATGGTGAATGGTGGGTGCCAGGTTTCTCACTGTTGGAGTGGAAAGGAGGGAAACAAGTCGAAAGAATAGCAAGGAGAAGAGTCTAGAATGATCCATGTGGTAATGAATTAGAATTGGAGACATCAGTAAGGGCCCATGTTTCACTTTACATAGATACAGTTGGTTATACAGAGAAACATATAACTCAGGTTATTATTAATATATACACATGTATTTCCTTGCTTTGTCAGCTAAGAGGACCTAAAAGAAATGACATCACAGTAACAAGGAGCATACCTAGCACAAACATCTTGATTTCTAGTACCAATCTTCAATAAAAGGAAGCTAGGCTCCTTAGAAAATGGCTGATTCTAGGACTGGGGCAGGAAATATATAAGATGAGCCTAAAGCATCTTGTAGTGTCAGAAAGTAAGGAAGTGCTGAAAACACACACACACACAAGCACACAGACACTGATGGGATGCATCAAAAGGGGCGCAGGAGGTTGAGTGTAGTGGCTCATGCCTGTAATCCCAGCACTTTGGGAGGCCAAGGTGGGCAGATCACCTGAGGTCAGGAGTTCAAAACCAGCCTGGCCTACATGGCGAAACCTGGTCTCTACTAAAAATACAAAAATTTAGTGGGGTGTGGTGGCAGGCACCTGTAATCCCAGCTACTTGGGAGGCTGATGCACAAGAATCGCATGAACCTGGGAGGTGGAGGTTGCAGTGAGCCAAGATCATGCCACTGCACTTCAGCCTGGGCGACAGAGCGACAGACCGAGACTCCGTTTCAAAAAAAAGAAAGAAAGGGGCACAGGAACCAACTGAAAGAGCTCCTAGTGGCCAAAACTGGATCAATTTCCACAACAAAATAAAATAATATTGGATTATAACCCAAAGTATAAAATAAGTATGCATGATTCCATACTTATATCAATAAATGGTTGAATAAATAAATAAGTGAGGCCAGGCATGGTGGCTTGCACCTGTAATCCCAGTACTTTGGGAAGCTGAGACAGGCAGATCACTTGAGGTCAGGAGTTCGAGACCAGTCTGGCCAACATGGCAAAACCCCATCTCCACTAAAAATACAAAAAATCACTGGGTGTGCTGGTGAATACCTGTAATCCCAGATACTCGAGAGGCTGAGGCAGGAGAATTGCCTGAACCCAGAGGCAGAGGTTGCAGTGAGTGGACATCACACCACTGCATACCAGCCTGGACGACAGAGCCAGACTCCATCTCAAATAAATAAATAAACAAATAAATAAATGGGAGACAAGAGATGAATCTCCCGTGCAGAAGAATTTCAAATAATTTATGTACTACTCCACTCTGAAGTTGGGGGAGCATAACTCCCACTCCTTAAGTGTGGGGTGCACATAGTAACTTTCTTCCGAAGAGTATGAAAAGGATGAATAAGAAATCACCTTACAATAGAGAAACCTGACAAACATCATATCGGCCAGGTGATCAAAGTCAACATTAACAGTCATAATCATGATGATAGCATGTACACTTGACATGATAGAACGAAAATGGCACTTTTCCTCTGTGATCTTCCTCCTCAAGACCCATAACCCCAGTCTAGTTATGAGAAAAAATACCAGACAAATTTTAATATAGGGACATTCTACAATATACCTCACCAGTACTCTTCGAAACTGTCAAGGTCATCAAAAACAAGAAAGGTCTGGGAAACTGTTACAGCAAGAGGAGCCCAAGGAGCCTAAATTAAATGAGGTATTCTGGATGGGATCCTGGAACAGAAAAAGAACATTAGGCAAAAGTTAAAGGAAACTGAATGAAATGTGGATTTTAGTTAAGAATTTATCTGAGGCCGGGCGCGGTGGCTCAAACCTGTAATCCCAGTACTTTGGGAGGCCGAGATGGGCGGATCACGAGGTCAGGAGATCGAGACCATCCTGGCTAACCCGGTGAAACACCGTCTCTACTAAAAAATACAAAAAACTAGCCGGGCGAGGTGGTAGGCACCTGTAGTCCCAGCTACTCCGGAGGCTGAGGCAGGAGAATGGCGTAAACCTGGGAGGTGGAGCTTGCAGTGAGCTGAGATCTGGCCACTGCACTCCAGCCTGGGTGACAGAGCAAGACTCCGTCTCAAAAAAAAAAAAAAAAAAGAATTTATCTGTACTGGTTCATTAAGTGTAACAGAAGTACAATACTAATGTGAAATGCTAACAATAAGAGAAACTGGAGGGGAGAGGAGGAATAGGGGAACTCTGTACTATCTGTTTAATTTTTCTATAAATCTGTAACTGTTCTAAAAATATAAAGCCTATTAATTTAAAAAGTGGCATATGGTATAATCTTAATGTTTTGCAAATAAAAAAAGATAGGGTTCAATTCATTCGTTAATGTGATCTTTACTGAGTCCTTCCTATGTGCCAGTCAGGCGCTGTGATAAATACCAGAATATTAACAACGGCCATCTCTGGGTAGTGAATTGCTGCCGTTTTCATCATCTTCTTTATATTCTCTATATTTCTAAATGTTCTAAATATATCTTTTTTGAAATCAGAAAAAATAAGTAAAATAAAAACCATTATGCAAGCAGGAAGTAATATTACTCACAAATTGGATAGACTTTAATTTTTGGTCCTCATCTTCATTTCACTCAGCAGTAGTGGGTTCAGCTCAAGTAGTTGTGAAAAAGGAAAGGAAGCCCCATGGTCAGAGAGCGAGTGGGGAATAAAGAAGATCCTATAGGAGGTGGAGTGTTAAAGTATATACTTTATTCCTGTAGATGATTAATACTATACATATATATAATTTTGAACATCAACTCTCCTTACTAAATTCACTTTCCTCCAGCTTTCTTGAGTAATAACTGACAAATATCCTTACTAAATTATAAGTAAAATAGCCTATGTAATTATAGTTGTGCATATTAAAATTGTTAAAAAATAATTAACATGATATAATTATCCCCCAGTGATGTCACTAAGGACAAGTTGTTTTTATTATGATTTTACTTTTCAAGTTTACTCCATATTAATTTTTTAAAACTTCCTTTCAAAACACTTTAGGAGGTCACATGTTAATTTAAGTACTTGTTTCTTCACCTGCACTACTCAGGAGAATAAAAGGTCACAAAGATAACTTCTTCCATCTGTCTCATCCAGTTTTTTTTTTAAAATCTGCTCTAAAAATACACCCACAACCTTACTAGATGAATAAGCATATAACCAAAACATCAAGAAGTTAAAAGCAAGGTCTGCATGAGAGATCATATCTCTAGTATTATATATGCTTTCCAATTCATTTTACGAAGCCAATATAACCCTGATACCAAAACTTGATGAAAACCTAGGAAAGGAAACTTCAGACCAGTATATAAAACATTTGCTCTTCAGGGCCGCGCGTGGTGGCTCACGCCTGTAATCCCAGCACTTTGGGAGGCTGAGGTGGATGGATCACCTGAGGCTGGGAGTTTGAGACCAGCCTGACCAACATGGAGAAACCCCATCTCTACTAAAAATACAAAATTAGCCGGGCATGGTGGTACATGCCTGTAATCCCATCTACTCAAAAGGCTAAGGCAGGAGAACTGCTTGAACCTGGGAGGTGGAGGTTGCAGTGAGCCAAGAGCGTGCCATTGCACTCCAGCCTAGGCAACAAGAGCAAAACTCTGTCTCAATAAATAAATTAATTAATTAAAAATATATATACACATATATAAACAAATATATATATGTGTGTATATATATATTTGCTCTTCAATGTAAAAGATGATGCCACTCACAGTGATTACAACCCATAACCCAGAGAGACCTGGGCAACCCTGCTCAGAACAGACTACTCACCACTGAACAGGGAAGAGATTTTAAAAGATCTCTCAATATATTACCTCCTTTATTTAACCAAGGTCACTATTCTATCTGGTGGGTTTTCTATGAAGTGATCAACCTTTCACAAACAAGAGCTCTTCTAATATAAACATCATGTGCAGTCACATCTAAATGCCTTGGGCTTCCTGTAAGTGTAACACCCAGTGTGAAAAGCACCACTAACTGCATAAGGATGTTCTCCAGATGCTTCTGACATCGCAGCATTCACTCTGTGTAGGACCTGATGCTACAGAGTCTTCCCACAGTTACCCTCAACTAGAGAGTGAACAATACCTCACGGTGTAAATGTCCTCAGACCAAAGAGAAAAGGCAAAATCAAAAACAACCACAAACAATGCCACATTGTCTAAATGCATTTATTCTTCAAGAAATACTTATTGAGTGCTTATCACAGGCTAAGCACAAAAAGTAAACAGAAAAGATCTAATCTCTACCTTAACTAAGAGTTTACAGTCTAGCAAAGAATATAGACTTAAATAGACAATTAGAATAAATTGTGACAACAAAGGAAGTGATGGGTATACAGGCCCATGGTAGAGGTACCTAGTCTAGAGGGGAAGGTAAATCACGGAAGGCCTCTCAGAGAACTCATCTTTCATTTGAAACTCATCTTTCACCCCCAAAATTAGCAGGCCGAGAATGTATATTGGGGGAAAGGTGGGAAGTTGGTGAGATGAGGAAAAGAACGGCCCAGGCATTGGAACATCATGTGCAGAGGTCCAGAGGTGAGAGATCACAGTTTAGGTGGAGAGACAAAAAATTTCAAATTGAAGGGCAGAACACAGAGGTCAGGTGGAGGGTGGTGAAAGATTAATATGGAGGGCAAGCTTGTAGCAATATACGGTATTTTGTACTAAAAGTAATATAAAATCATTTGAAGTCGCATATTTAAAAGGTAAACACAGCTCTGACAACAATCCATCTTTGTTATAATTCATAGCTGCCCTAAAACGAAAACTCTCTCAGCTTCTAGGTAGCTTGTAGATATCTATGCCAGCACATCAGGGCAGGGAAAGCAAACAGGAAAAGATGACTGAAGGACAAGGGAAGACAGTGTATTTGCAACACTAGATGCATGATATGATTATCACACCCCAGCAAAAAACCGCTGTAGAATTTGAAGGCCAGCTGAAAAGATTCCGACTTGGCAGGATGCACCCAAGAGCACTAGGTTTTGTAGACTGGTGAAAGTTTCTTACATTCTCCCAAATTCTCTGATCTTGTACATTCACAAAGCTGCTCTTTTGTTTATTTAGAGGAGAATGACATCTTATGGGTCATATTTTTCAAACTACTAAAAGATTAAGGTTGCCTCCTGTTTTCTAAGTAATGCTCCTAGTACACTAAAAGCAAAAAGTACTTGTCTGGGTTCCCTAACAATTGCAAGGGTTTTTGTTGATATATGTTTCTAAAACTCAAAAGTTCACTTCAATCAACCTTTTATTTGGAGGCAGGATGAATGGCCAAATGCTGTTGAAAACAACTCCACCAACCAAATACCAATCGAAGTGTTCCTAGAGGGGAAATCTTGTAAAAGTATTTGAACTACTAAAGCAGAACTCACATTTCCAAAAAGAAAAATGGCATAAATTTCCGCCTATTCTAGCATTACACTCAAGAAAATATTTGAGGTTTTTGTCTATGGGGAAAACGGTTAGCACCACCCTTTGGCAAAAAAAAAAAAAAAAAAAAAAGTCTCAAGTACTGGCAAATACTCTTCAAATGTGAATGCTTGTCCTCACTGGGCATAATCACAGAAATGTCCATTCTCTCCCTTTGTTGGTGATTTTATTCTCGTTTTACTTCATCAACCCCCTGCATACTTCTGCCATCATCCCTCATCCCATCCCCTAACCCTTCTCCTCTTTTCATAGCCCTCTAAGCCTGTTGGTTGGCAGTCACACTCTCAACAGAAAGATAGAGCTGGAGATGGGAGTGCAGGAGAGGGAAAGAAGAGAGAGACACAGAAGAAATTCTATTCTTCCTTCCCTTTGGGTCCTTCCACTGGTTCTCACCTCCTCCCTAGGTAGGGCCCCATTCCTGCCCTCATTCTGTTCCCTTAGATGGTCTCTTCCCTAATCCTCAGAACCCCAACCTGGCTCCCATCAGCTCCTCACTCCTGCCCAGCCCTGCTCATTGGAGTCATTCTCCAGTCACAATTACCACCATCAGAGATTGGAGTTAGTTGGAGAGGAGGGGGATGAAGAGTGCACTCCCCCAATTAACAAAGAGGAAGCAAGTAGAAGAGGGAGATATTCAGCAGAGAAGGAGTTTTCAGAAGCCCAAGTTGGAAGGTAGGCCCCCATCAAAATATTGTCTATACTCCTCTTCTCTAGGTATAATACTTGAAAAGCAGTTTTTAAAAAATAGGTTGGCCTGCAAATCAGCCTAAAAACATGGTCCTTTTTCCCACAAAAACATTGCTTCTATAAGAAAACATCTAAGTGAACATTGGAAAATAATCTATGTATTGACTTTTTAAAAATTCTAGGAGCAGGATGCTATTTCAGCCTCATCTTCTCTTACATTTTCAATGATACTTGTATTTTTTTCTAGTTATAAGGAAAATGTTTCCTTTATCTTGCAGATGCTTCACTCTGAATACTCTGAAACAGTTAAAACTTAAAAGACCGGACATCACCCTCTGGGATGGAGATGGGACCCTGGGTGGAAAAGGGTAGAGAGATAGAAAAGGTTTGTTGGGTTTGTGGAGGAAAAGAGGAAAGGAGAACAAGGGAAGGAGGGACTCCCAGGGGCCCATCCAGGGCTCTCCTTGTACTGGTGGTGGTGGGCAGGGAGTAAAAATCTGTTTGTGTCATCCCCAGGACTTCCATGAGTGAACTACTAACAGTAAGACAATCTTTCCAAAAATAATGGGCTATGCCTAACCACCTTGTCATGTCTAGCCAACCACGCCTGCCACCCCAAAACAATCTCCACCTTGGAAACAGTAGAAAACCATATTTTATTCTAGGGTATCTGAGTATTCTATACATTTAATTAAATGTCACAAGTATCTCTTTAAGTTACATATTGCTATTTTATGGAAGAAAGCAACCTAGTCGGTAATCCCACTTGGATAAAGTCTCATTGACAGCTGCTGATAGAAACAAAAATAATAATTCCCAATTCCTTGTCACAGGTACACTGAAGTTACCAGACCATTAGGATTTCTGCAGTCACTCTTAAATATATCACTAAAATCAAACCTCTAAGACTTCAGTGTTTAATTTTCCTGTCCTATTAACTGAAACCTTCATGGAAACCTTGCCTTGTCTATTTTCACATCAATTACATAAAAGTACCATAGTGGGGAAAAATGACTTTCAATTTGTCTAGAACATGTTTTAAACTTACCTAAAACTTTTGACCTGAAAAACGTCATCATTAAGGCTTATACTTTTTACCTTTTGCCAAGAAGGAAAACATGTTGGCAAGCTAAAACCACACCTAATACCTACCAGCTTTGTTTTGTTTGCAGGAAGTTGTTAGCATTACAATAGAAAAGTCGTCGGCATGTTCTGGTTGTGGCTAGGTTCGACCTGCTAACAGTGTTTGCCCCATGACCTAAGAAATGTGTAGTGTTTATATTTTTAATTTTCCTTCTACTTCCTGTGGAGGAAAAATGAAAATATCTATATACTCACAACACAGAGAAAACAAAAACCGGAAACTAAAACAATGAGAGTACTTTAGATCAAGTTTTAACTAGCAGCCAGCCTAGAAATCCAGGATTAACACTTTTGCAATCTTTATTTGAGAGTCTAAGAATATATTCTATAGAAACATCTTCATATGGCCGAGCGCAGTAGCTCACGCCTGTAATCCCAGCACTTTGGGAAGCCAAGGCAGGAGGATTACCTGAGGTCAGGAGTTCAAGACCAGCCTGGGCAACATGATGAAACCCTGTCTCTACTAAAAATACAAAAATTAGCCAGGAGTGGTGGTGCGCGCCTGTAATTCCAGCTACTCAGGAGGTCGAGGCATGAGAATCACTTGAACCCAGGAGGCGGAGGTTGCAGTAAGCCGAGATTGTGCCATTCCACTACAGCCTGGGTGACAAAGCGAGGCTTTGCCTCAAAAAAAAAAAAAAAGTCTGCATATGTACACTAAGATGCACAGATAAAGATGTTTTCTACAGCACTGTGGATATATAAAATATTTGGAAATAACCTTAAACATCCATCAATAGGACAATTGCTAAATAAACTGTTAAATACTGTGTAGCAGTTTAAATATATATACACATAGATAGATGGATAGATTGGTAAAAAAAAAAAAAAAAAAAAAAAAACCCAGGGTGGGTGCAGTGGCTCACACCTGTAATCCCAGCATTTTGGGAGAGAAAGGATTGCTTGAGCTCAGGAGTTTAAGACCAGCCTGGGCAACACAGCAAGACTCTCGTCTCTACTAAAAATAAAAATAATTGGCTGGGCATGGTGGCATATGCCTATTGTCCCAACTATTCATGAGGCTGAGGTGGGAGAATCACTTGAGCCTGGACGATTAAGGCTCCAGTGAGCCGTAATCGTGCCACTGTGCTCCAGCCTGGACAACAGAGTGAGACCTTGTCTCTAAAAAAAAACCAAAAAACAAACAACCACTCTGCCAAATATTCTATATACTTCTATGTTGTGCAAATATTCTACAAAAAAATATATATATCAGTTATTTTCATAATTTAAAATATACATGGACCATGACATCAACCAGAATGTCTAAAAATAAAAAGACTGCAATACCAAGTGTTGGTAAGGATATGGAGCAAGAGGAACTCCCATATACTGCTGGTGGGAATGGAAAATGGGTATAATCACCTGAGAAAAGTATTTGGAGTTTAACATACAACTACCCTATGACCTAGTAATTCCCACTCCTAGATATATTTATCCAAGATAAATGAGTGCTTATGTTCACAAGTTATACAAGAATGCTCATAGCAGCTGTATTCATGATAGTCAAACACTGAAAACAACTCATTGTCTATCAGCATAAGAATGGATAAACAAATTGTGGAATAGTCACACAATGGAATACTATTTAGCAAAAAGGAACAAACCAATACACACAATAACATGGATATATTTCAAAAATATTATGTGGACAACAGATACAAAAAAGTACATACTGATTGCATTATGATAGAAGTCAGAACAGTGATTAGCTCTGGGAGGGAATACTGACTGGAAAGGAAACTTTCTAGGGAGATGGAGGGTGGTGTGGGTGTATATTGATAAGGTATCTTCATCTGGGGAGTGGTCTCATAGGTGTATATATATATGTTTAAGTCAACCAGTTTTAACACTTAAGTTAAGTGGTATATAAGTCATACCTAAAGTACTAAGAAGAAAGGGAGAAAAATGGAAGGAAGGGAGGGAGGAAGAGAGGAAGAAAAGAAGAGAGAGGGAGGGAGAGAGGGAGAAAGAAACATTAGGTTGTTGCAAAAGTAATTGCAGATTTTGCAATTTAAAAAAATGGCAAAATCCTCAATTTTTGCACCAACCTAATAGATGGGTGAATGGATAAAAGGGCTCATACAAAAAGTTATGAGAAAGAAAAGAATTTGGGGGGCTTTTTTTTTTTTCCCAAAACAGTGTTTTGCTCTGCCACCCAGGCTGGAGTGCAGTGGTACTATCTTGGCTCAGTGCAACCTCCAGCTCCCGGGTTCAAGCAATTCTCATGCGTCAGCCTCCAGAGTAGCTGTGATTACAGGCATGCACCACCACACCCAGCTAATTTTTCTATTTTTAGTACAGATGAGGTTTCACCATGTTGGCCAGGCTGGTCTCGAACTCCTCACCTCGGGTGATCCACCCGGCTTAGCCTCCCAAAGTGCTGGGATTGCAGGAGTGAGCCACCATGCCTGGCCAGAAAAGTTATTTTTAAAGAAGTGTAATTTAAGAAGGTTTATTAAAATGCAGTGAATAGATGTTTTCTGTAGCTACCTATGCACTCCAGCATATTTCTCATACTAGATTTATAATATATAGTACCTTAATTAATTCTAGCTACTACAATATTGGTTAAACTAAGTACAAATATGTGCCATTGGATATATTTTAGTAAAGCTTCTCTTATTTGAATAAAAACTTTATTTTCCCATAACATACTCATATTAGAATGTCAACAATGTTAGGAGGAGACCGTAAATGAGAATTTAAATAATTCACAAATGATTTTATTACAGCCAAAAGCCTTGAGGAAGACTTGCTATCTGCATGGTAAGACCACTCTATTTCTGAGCTCAGACTGTCCTATCTTCCATGTAAATGCTGGATAGTAAAATTAAGCAGTAGAACTCAAAGACTCCAAACCTGAAAATCCATCTGGTATAATCACCTAACCTATAATGCAGCACTGACAATCTGGAAAAGCAAGCAATGAACTCAGAAACACAGGGGAAATAAATATGAATAAATGTAGCAGAAATTATAGGATTTCTGTAGGGTGTAATGGCTTATAACATGAAAAAATTAGATCTATGATAGTTATGTCAATATGTTAAGATTCTCAGATGGTGGTAAAACTTGATACCTTATTTTTCCTATATTTAAAATGATTAAAAACTGTTTAAGTATTATACTTATGAAATTAGGTAAAAATATTATCTTAATAACTGGTACTACAGTTCCTCCTAGGGAAAGAACTGTCATTGTTTGGGAAAATAACTTGTTTTGCTGTGTGTGGCTATTGGTGGGAACCTAAACAACTATACAGATAGTTAAACTGCCTTTTCATGTGGCAGGGAAAAAAATATATATATTTTTTACTTCAGATAGGATAAAGAAAGAAAGTGACAATGAGAAGGCATAAGGCTGGGAACTAAATCAAGTGAAAGAATAGAGGATATACCCTGATAACTGGGGTGGCAGAAGGGTATTTAGGAATAGGAATGCCTAACGCTCAAATCATTTACATGACTGCAATGTAAACCCCTCCTCCTGCTCCTGGCACCCCCTGATTCTCCAGTGATGTTTTCTATACTCATAGGGACTTCATGTGAATAGGCTTTTGTGGAAACTGAGAAGGAAAATACATCTAAGCCAGGGCTTCTCAACCTCAGCACTATTGACAATTTGGGCTAGATGATTCTTTATTGTGGAGGGACTGTCCTGTGTGTTGTAGGAAGTTTAGCAGCATCCTTAGCTCCTACCCACTAGATGCCAGGAGCACCCTCCCAAGCTGTGACAACCAAAATGTCTCCAAATGTTGCCAAAAGCCCCCAGGGTCAAAATCACCCCTCTTGGCAACCACTGGCTTGGGCCTACACAACCCAGGACAGACAGCATGCACAGCAGCAGGGGAGCCTGGAGGGAAAGCTGACCTTGACAATGCATGTTGTTTGAGAATCACCCTGATCCTGAGGGGAGCTGTGAACTTCCATGGGGAGCAGCTCTTACCTAGTTCAAAAGAGCTAGGCAGCCCATCTAACACTAGATGATAATCAGAATGAAGTTTGAATATCTCTACCACATTTTTAAAAATTTTAGCAAACAAAAGGGAGAAGGAGAATAGATCTTTTTTTAAAAAAACTGGGAATTAATGCAAGAATACTAGTTCTAGACACACAAAATAGAATTTTTTTTTTTTTTTTTTGAGACGAATTTTGCTCTGTTACCCAGGCTGGAGTGCAATGGCATGAGGCGGGAGGCTCACTGCAACCTCTGCCTCCCAGGTTCAAGTGATTCTCCTGCCTCAGCCTCCTGAGTAGCTGGGATTACAGGCGCCTGCCACCACACCTGGATAATTTTTCATATTTTTAGTAGAGATGGGGCTTCACTATGTTGGCCAGGCTGGTCTCGAACTCCTAACCTCAGGTGATCTACCCACCTTGGCCTCCCAAAGTGCTGGGATTACAGGTACAAGCCACCATGCCCAGCCACAAAACAGGGTGTTCTATAACAAGGTAAGGAACACATATCTTTCCCGATATGCTCAGTCATATACAAACAGACTAGGTAAAGCTTCAGGTGCCACCTCAGAGAATCCCTTTGTGACAAAATAAAATTTCAACTGAAACATCAGGGTAGAAAAATTATATGCCTGGGAATCTATAAGAATATAGAAAATTCAGAGAACAAAAGCAATGAAGCTAATTTTCTCTCTCCTTCCTCCATAAAGTTTCTCATCAAAATAATCACTAGACTCTGAAGGAAAGAAATGGAGATTTTGAAAGAATCCCTAAAAGCCGGGCTGGATGTGGTGGCTCACACCTGTAATCCCAGCACTTTGGGAGGCTGAGGCAGGCAGATCACGAGGTCAAGAGATCAAAACCATCCTGGCCAACAAGGTGAAACCCCGTGTCTACTGAAAATACAAAAATTAGCTGGGCTTGGTGGTGTGCACCTTTAGTCCAGCTACTCGGGAGGGTGAGGCAGGAGAATCGCTTGAACCCAGGAGGCAGAGGTTGCAGTAAGCCGAGATCGCACCACTGCACTCCAGCCTAGCAACAGAGTGAGACTCCATCTCAAAAAAAAAAAAGCCTCCTGTAATGGAGAAAAAGGATAAAAACAGGGATGGGCTACCAATATAAGCAAAAGACCATGCCTGGGAGTTTTCCTGTGGAAAGGCAGTTGCCAAAACAAACAAACAAAAGAGGTCAACTGGATAGCCCAAGTGAAAAAAAATTTAATTTTATTTATCAGACATTTATATGGTGTTTAGTACATACCAGATACTGTTCTAAATTCTTTTCAAATATTCATTCTTTTATTCTTCATATAAATTCTGTAAGATAGGTACCACTATTATCTCAATACTACAGATAGGTGCCATTATTATTTCAACGTTACAGATCAAGAAACTGAGACCCATGGTCTATTTAGTGAGTAAATGGTAGTTAGAAAGTGGAAGAGTTAGAATTTGAATCTAGGCAAATTGCACACAGAGAAAATATACAGGACCTATGAGAAAACATTAATGTTCCAAAAGAAAAGATCACCTGAAGAACTAAAGAAAATGCCTACTTCTGAAGCAGATTTATTATTAAAGAACAAAAATGTTTAGAAAATTTCTAATTCTCAGCAACATCCAAAAAGTCATTAAATGTACAAATCAGCACTTTATAGATGTAATGAAAATGAGACAATGAATAATGAGGAAAGAATACATGGCAACTTTTTAAAAAATAAATAAATGTTGAATTTAAAACCATAATGAAAGCAATGACAGATGAGACAGTAAAAAAGATGAAACAGAGAGAGCATATCAGGAATCCAATATATGTATGCTATAAAGCCAAGTATGACAGAATAAAACAGATGGAGCAGAAGCATAATAGAAGAAAACTTTCCCAACTCAAAGGGAGACCTGAGTCCACAGATCAAGAGGGTTCACTACATACCAGGCAAAATTATTAAAAGGCCTTCCTGGCATGCTACTGAACAACAACAAAAAAAGTATTAAAAAGTAAGACCTTGATACTAACTAGTGACATTTTTGAGAGCAAAGAAAAATATTCGCCGGGCGCGGTGGCTCAAGCCTGTAATCCCAGCACTTTGGGAGGCCGAGACGGGCAGATCACGAGGTCAGGAGATCGAGACCATCCTGGCGAACACCGTGAAACCCCGTCTCTACTAAAAAATACAAAAAAAAAAAAACTAGCCGGGCGAGGTGGCGGGTGCTTGTAGTCCCAGCTACTCGGGAGGCTGAGGCAGGAGAATGGCGTAAACCCGGGAGGCGGAGCTTGCAGTGAGCTGAGGTCCGGCCACTGCACTCCAGCCTGGGTGACAGAGCGAGACTCCGTCTCAAAAAAAAAAAAAAAAAAAAAAAAAAAAGAAAAATATTCTATACACCCCCAGCTGGGAGGAGTGGATTATAAATGAAATATACCAGGCTGGCATCAGACCTCTCCTTCACAAAACTGAAGGCCAAAAGATAATGGCACAACTTTTACAGGCTGAGTTGGGGGGAGGTTGAAGAAAGGGGAAAAGTATGACCCCAGAACTTCATGCCCACAGCTGAGTTTATATGAAATAAGGGAGACACATTCTCGGACATACAGAGGCTCAGCAAACCTATCATCAAAGTACCCTTCCTGAGAAATTCACTCAGCACTGTATTCTAGATCATCAACTACCAGGACTTTACACACTGTCCGCTACAGTAGCTGCTGTGACTACTAAGCAGCTGAAATGTCACTAGCACAACTGAGGAACTAACTTTTTGCGTTGTATTTAATTTTAGTTAATAATTTAAATTAAAATAGCCACATGTGGCTAGTGGCTTTTATGGTCAACAGCACAGTCTTAATATCTAAGAGATAAAATAGAGTTCGAGGATGAAAAATTCATGGTACCAAAAGTAAGAAATGAACAAGTTAAGCAGGGAAAACATTCTTGTTTGTTCTTTTTTTGAGATAGGATCTCACTACATTACCCAGGCTGGACTACAGTGGTGCAGTCTTATCTCACTGCAGCCTCAACCTTCTGGGCTCAAGTGATCCTTCCACCTCGGCCTCTCAAAGGGTTGGGATTATAGGCATGAGCCACCATGCCTGGCCCGATTTTTATTTTAAGATATTAGGGTAAAACTATTTGTGGAATAAAAATAGGATATATAACTTGAAGGAAAAAAAAAATCCACTTAATGATTGTCTTATTCCATTTGGGCTGCTATAACAAAATACTACAAACTAGGTAGCTTATAAACAACAGAAATTTATTTCTAACAGTGGGAAACTGGAAAGTCCAGATCACTGGCAGATTCAGTGTCTGCTGAGAGCCTGCTTTTTGGTTCATAGATAGCACCTTCTAACTGTGTCCTCACATAGTGGAAGGAGTAAGGCAGTTCTCTGGGACCTCTTTTATAAGGGCATTAATCACCTCCCAAAGGCTAATACCATCACATTTGTAGTTAGATTTCAACATAAAAATTTTGGCAAGTCACAAACATCCAGAGCACAGCAGTGATCTAAGAAAACCCTCAGGAAAGGCCAGGCACGGTGACTCATGCCTGTAATCCCAGCACTTTGGGAGGCCGAGGTGGGCAGATCACGAGGTCAAGAGATCAAGACCATCCTGGCCAACATAGTGAAACCCGTCTCTACTAAAAATATAAAAATTCGCCGGTCACGGTGGTGCGCACCTGTAGTTCCAGCTACTCAGGAGGCTGAGGCAGGAGAATCACTCGAACCCGGGAGTTGGAGGTTGTGGTGAACCGAGATTGCGCCACTGAACTCCAGCCTGAGCAACAGAGTGTGACTCCGTCTCAAAAAGTACAGAAAACCCTCAGGAGACAATAACAAGTGAAAAATTGTAAGTACAAAAAATCAGTATACAAACCTGTGCACAAATATGTCCCAACTTTTAAAGTATATCCATATAATAAACACTGAGAAAAATACATGGAAATTTAACAATTATCGATTCTGAGTAACTGTATCCTATTGCTGTTTTCTATATTTTCTATAATGAGCATTATTACTTCTGTAATCAGAAAATTTTAATATAAAAAAGGAATAGAACTATAGTCATATATCACTTTTCAGAATTCAACTGAGCCGTAGCCTCAGCTATCTGGAAGACAATCCAGTTTCAAAAATTAAGCAAAAAGATTCTGAGCGGCCAAAATACATCTTACAAATCCCACATTTAAAGGTGTGGGTACTTTGTTCATCAAGAAAGCCCTTTGTAACTTCTTTTACATATATCTCAATTCCAACTAACGTGGTTATCTAATGTTCCAGAAGCACTGGGAATGTAGACATACAGACAGGGGTGCAAAGTGATAGGCCTTGGCCTAACAGCAGGAAAAAAATAATGAAAAAAAATATATAAAGCAGACTCAGACACCTACAAAGCAGTTCAGGGGCAACTATGGCCAAACATCCTAAACAATACATTTCCATAAAGTATGATAATAGATATTCACTATAACAACTTTGAGTTAAAGAGTGCTCTAAAGAGGTTCATTTGAAGATAGCCGTAGACTGGTTGGCTAAAGAAGAAAAGTTCCTAATGCATTTGAGGAAAAACTTCATCACAAATGTTTATAATAAAAAGGTAAGAGTGCTTAAAGAGAATCTCCTCAGCTATCCAGAGCAACTCAAATCTGCGAGTTCCCCATAGTTGGAATTTTACTATACTGAAACAGATTTTATGGTTGGCTGCATTGACCAATACAGGTCTGGAGAACAATCTGGAAGGAAATGATTAATGACTGCTTCTTTACAAGGAAGTTTAAAAATAAATAACTATAGGCGTATCAGAATCAACATTAACGCAGCAATTGCTACTACATGCAGCCAGGTTGTTGATGTTATTTTGGCTTAAATTCACATTCTGGGCAGGATTTAGTGCCATATAGGCAGTTGGGACCTATCAGCTACCAGGGTAATATCAGTAGCCCCCATTCCATCACACAGGACAAACTACAAACCAAAGAAATGTCTATTCCACCTCCTTCATACTCATCTCTTTTGCTTCTGACTTCAAAAGCGGGGCTAGAAAGACCAGGAAGAAGAGACTGATTATGTTTATATCTGTGGAGCAAAGATTATGCAAACTGCCAGCACTTCATTGTTTTTGTTTTCAGCGTGGTTATCACAAAACAAAAACAAAAAGATAACTTCTACATCTGAAGCTCTATTATTTGAAAACAGACCTGAATATTTCCTCCTCTTTCAATAAAGCAGAAAGCACCCTTCATTTTACTTATCTATGAAGTACTTATTTGTTGATAGGGTACTAGTTACTATTTCTATATGAGAGCCTGACAGAGTCTATCTAAAGAAGCTATTTCCTGAGTTACTCTAGAAGCCTCACACTGTTTTTATATTTGCCAAAAATCCAAGATAACATTTTTTGTTTTTAATTTCTCCACCTTCCATACCCCTCAGAGCTAAAAAGAGAAAAACATTACCATAAGCATAGTTAATGGTCCGTTAGCACTTTGACCTCTCTGAGTTTCTATTTGTCTTTTGTTCCTTTTTCTTTTAAATATCCTTACTACTTATTTTTTCCTATTTACAAAAGTAATACACGGTCATTGTCACAATTCAAACAACCCAAAGATGTATGAAATAAAAATTAATAACCTCCCCTTGTCCAAACTCTCACTCTTCTCCCAAGAAAGCCAATGTTACCAGTCTGGTATATATTCTTTTTCACTTCTTCCTAGGCTTACACAAACATTTATAGCATATGTGGCTTTTCTGGTTTTGTCTTTCGGTTTTCAAGCAAAAATGGGATATTACATGTACTATCATGCATTTTGCCTTCTAGTCTTAAAAATATGCCATGGACACTTTCCAAGCCTATATATAGATCCACAGAATACCTTTTTAGGGGTTGTGATGTATTCCATAAGACAAATGTCCCATAATTCATTCAACCATCACCCTGAGTCTCCCAACTCATTAACATTTAGGATAGATCTTCATGCATATACTACTACATGTCCTTTAACTTCAGTCACAGATTTTTAGAAGTGAGGTTTCTAGGTCAAATGAAACATTTCCAAATGTTTCAAATTTTATATTTAAACAAAATTAATTTTAGGTCTTGAGAATTTCTGTTCTCTTCTTCATTATGTAAAATTTTGTTATCAACCATTCACAATGCTTTACATATTTTATTCTTAAAAGCACACACATTATGTCAAAAAATGCCCCTCTGTCATTTATGCTTGTGTAGTTATAAACAAATAAATGCTTAAGTTATAGCTGTGATGTCCAGTGTTAAATCACTGTGCCAATGCTTATGCCTTAGTTTATGAAAGTAGTAATTCATTATGGAAATTCCACCCCCACAGCCATGTGGCAGCACTAGAGTTGCAGCCCTCACATCCTGTGACTCCCTCCCACAGAGTGACTATATAGAGATCAGGACCTCCATTTTTTCTAATTGTCAACAGTTACCCTTAAAAAGTGTGTGGTGGGGGAGACAAATAGCAACAAACAACAAATTGATAGCCATTGTGGGCTTCTAATATCGACAGATTATTTGTAACACAATGAATAATGCTCCCGGTCTACACCAGGGACTATGTTCCATAAGAAATAAAACTTGTAACCAATATGTTGCTATTATTATTACAGGAACCTTTCAAAAACATATTCTTCAAACATTTTTCATTAGAATCACTGGATGAATCACACTACATTTTTTTCTCTACTTCAGTTCAAGTTCTAATTGCAAACTAAAAAAAAAAAAAAAGCCTTAAAGAAATACATTAACCAACGAAGCTCCTTATAATTTGGTTTCAGACTCCTCCATATATTTTAAAGACCTGAGCACCAACAGAGATTGTTAAGACACAGCAAGCTTGATACAGAAGTATGTGACATGCAATTAATCTCCATTCATACCCTGCTCTACTTGTCAGCAAACAAAGGTTCTGCTTTAGAAGGAGATCTGAAGACTTCAATTAAAAACAGTCAGCTAACAAGAAAATAATCTAAGCTAAAGGAAGGTGGCAGGTGCAGAAATGAGTTGTTTACCAAAGTGTCAGTTTTGAACAATAAAGAACTGCACATCAAAAATGCTGAAGGAATGGATTTCATTGCAAGCCTCTGAAAATAAAAAGGAATTTTCTACCAAGGCTAGACACAAAACTGAAGTATAGTTTAACAAGCTTATAAAATAGGTTTCCTCTCATCAAATGACAGATACCAATAAAAAGAACCACTTTATATCTTTCAATGCAAGGGCAGAGTTAAACTTTTCGCCACAGTTCCTTCTCTCCTAGAAACCAAAGACAATTACAGCCTTCCTTCACAAGCCTAATATTAAACCAACAACAGAGGGGAAGGCTGGATTGCTTCTTCTTAGACACTTAGATAATGCTCCTTTACCCTGCAAATAGTTTTCCACCCCCAAAATTTAGATTTATTCTGATCATAAGTAAAATGGATTTTGGAAACCTCACCTCAAAAGAAATATCTAGTTGACAGCTTTTACATAGAAGCAATCCAGAATGGAAACAGTGCTACCAACAGAGACCAAAAGGACTTGCCAAATATTTGATTAGGAGGCATTTATACCGAGATAACAAGGTAATGGAGATATAAAACCAATTAAATTGAGAGAAACTGAAAAAAAAAATACTGCTTGCCAAAAGTGTGACCTGCCCAAAGCAGGCCATCTGTTAAATATGTGTCAAATACGTCAACTTAGATGCCAAAAGGCTTAATTCTGAATAGTTTTCTCCTGGAACCCTTATGCAACTGCAGATTCCAGGCCTCTGTCCTCTCTGGAAGGTTAGTTACAGGAAAGCAAGTAAAAGTGACTTTCACCATGAAACCCAGCAGATGAAACTGCCCTTTAGCAACGTCTCTGAGACATCTCTCTGGAGTGTCGGCAGTGTGTGCTGAGTGTTGATGGGGATGGCCGGAACTCTTTAAACCATCGCTTAGACACTGTAGTCGGAAGGTGAACACACCACAATGGGGGCACTTCTAGAAAAGGAGGAAATCCCATACTGAGAATGAGCCTGCCTTGGGGTGGGTGAGACCCCCTAGACGTCCGCAGGGTGATAAAGGGAGGGCTGGGGTTTTCGCACTGACAAAAACTCACGTCAACCACCTGGCCTTGGCCCATGGGGATCCCATGAGCCCCTCGCAGCCCCCTGGAGAGCCTCGCGGACCTCTAAGCAGGAAGGTTTGGGGTCTTCTGTGACAGGTGAGGAAGTCGTGTCTGGGGAAGGAGGGGGACGGGAAACCCTACAGATGTAGAGCAGTTCTTCGGAGAAAGGGACAGGTCGAAGACCAGGCAAGGTGGCATGGGAGACCAAGAACCTGGCCTGAGGACTTTAGAAGCCGGGGAGGTGAAGTGGAGGCCTAGAGGTGCCTCAAGGAAAAGGAAGATGTGGGACTCCAGGGAGTGAAAGGGGCCCTGAGTTGAGAGGATGGAAAGATGGCTCTGGGCAGCTGAGGCCTCTAGAAGCCTTAAGGTTCTAGAAGGAGGTGAGTGAGGAAGCTGAAAAGAAAGCCTGGCCGTGGGAGGCCTGGAGTCGCCTTTCTGCCTTCGGCTCAGCACTTAAGGGGGCTTGCGCCAGGGCGTTACCTTCCAGGAGCCAACGGATCTCCTCAGGGAGGCCGGCGGCCTGCATTTGGCTGGGCGGGAGAGAGACCGGTGTGCGAGGCGGGAGGGGGCGCGGGCCCTGGTCGCGAGGCGGACCGGCTGGAAGGCGACCCGGCTGCGCCGCGAGGCACCTGTACCTCAGCCGCGGTCGCCGCCCGCCCAGCCCGGCCGCGGGGCGGGGCTGTGGGTCCCGGGGCGCTTCAGGAAGTGGCGCGGGCGACAGGCGGGGACCCGGGAAGGGGCGCGGGGTGTGGGCGCACGTGGCGCTCACGCCCGGGGCCCCGCGGTAGAAGGATTGGGGGTGCCAGAAGCACCGCACCATGCGAGGCCAAAGGTGCGCCCCTCCAGCACCCACCAAAACAGAAGACTTCAAAAGGCTCAAAGGACCCACGGCTTTGAAGACTCCATCCTAAGCACCGAACAGATGAACTCACAGTGGCAGATTTGAAAGACCGCGGGGTGCCTGAAGTAGGGTGCCGAGAGGCAGAATCCAATTCCCGTCAAGCATAGCACCTCTCAATTGCCTGTCCAGTTCACATCTCCATCTCCAGAAAAGAGGGCAAAACTTCGCTCTTAGGGAAGCCACAACGTTGAAAGGAAATGATTAATTCCCAATAAGCAATATAAGGACACCAACATTTGGGAGAATCGCGGCAGCGTGGCAGCAAGGGACACAGGAAACCGAACTGTGCTGTTCTCCCTCAGGCTGGAAAGGCCCTGAGGAAAGTAAGGGGTAACTCAGGGAGAAAGCTGAGGGAGAGGAGAACAGAGCCCTTTCCCTCCAAGAGCTGCGGAAGGGAGGAAAGTGAAGGACAAAATCACAGTCTCATTCAAGGGACACTTGGTGTCAGTCTCCTGGTTGTAACATGGTACTGTAATATTACCAGATGTTACCCTTGGGGGAAACTGGGTAAAGATAGACGGAGTTCCTCTATTATTATTTCATCTTATTATTATTATTTCTTAAACTCTCTGTGAATCTACAATTCTCTCAAAATGAAGAGGTTTTTTAAAGTACAATAGGTCCACTGCCATGAAAAAGGTATAAAGTGCTACGGTTGATAAAAGAAGGGAGTTGAATACAAGAAAAGGAGGGAAGAGGCCAGGCATTGTGGCTCACACCTGTAATCACAGCACTTTGGGAGGCTGAGGCAGGAGAATCACTTGAGCACAGGAGTCTGAGGTTACAGCCAACTATGATAACCCTAGTGTACTGCAGCCTGGGCAACAGAGCAAGACCCTGTCTCTTAAAAAAGAAAAAAAAAAAGGAAGTGCCAGTATGCTTGTGAGTGTTCAAAGGTGCATGTGGTGTTTGAGATGGGCTCTGAAAAACACACCAGACTTTGAAGGGGCAGGAGGACTTTCCAGGTGGAAGGACCAGAGTAAAGAAAGAAGGAAGAGCCCTTACCAGCTTGAGGACTAGTTAGTAGCCCTCTTTTACTGGATGTTGTAGGAAGACTATGGTTGTCAAGATAAACTGCAGCTCTACTGTTAAGGGAATTGAAAGTCAGAATAGGAAAGTTGAACTTAATTGAGTGGGCACTGGGGAGCCATTGACAATTTTTTAGATTGGGAATGACCTAACCGGAGCTCTGGTATAGTATGTGGCCTCACACATCTCCACCTCTGCTGTTTTCCTTCTTAGTAAAAAGTGGCGTTTCTATTCTCAGACTCAACCTACAGAATATGTAGAAAAGATTAGGAGTTGTAAGAAAAGACACAAGGAAAGTGGGTAAAATGGTTTTTACAACAGCTATAAGGGGAATAATGATGGACTCAACCTAGGAGATGGGGCAAGAGCAGTAAAAAGAAATCGTTGAGAAGGATGAGTGGTATAAGTGCCTGCCTCCTTGTACTGTTTCCCATCCAGAGATACAGCCTCAAGGATGAGGTGTGATCCTTTAAGGAGTACAGTGCATTCTGCCATCTGAAAAGGAGTGGTGCGTTGGTTTCAGTGTCACATGACCCACCTACAAGCTGCAGTAAATTGGGGTGAGGGGACAGAGGCTGGCGTGAGTCTCTCTGGGGTATCTGGCTCCTGCTCATCCTCCTTCCTGCCCTGAGAAAGTATAGCAATGGGTGGCTGGGCGTGGTGGCTCATGCCTGTAATCCCAGCACTTTGGGAGGCCGAGGCAGGCAGATCACGAGGTCAGGAGTTTGAGGCCAGCCTGACCAATATGGTGAAACCGCATCTCTACTAAAAATACAAAAATTAGCTGGGCATGGTGGTGCGCACCTGTAATCCCAGCTACTCGGGAGGCTGAGGCAGGAGAATCACTTGAACTCGGGGGGCAGAGGTTGCAGTGAGCCGAGATCAGGCCATTTCTCTCTAGCCTGGGTGACAGGGCAAGACTGTTTCAAAAAAAAAAAAAAGAAAGTATAGCAGTGGGCAGACTACCTCTTTCAGGCTTGGGATCAAGTACCAGGTACCCCCATGGCATTTTTACCAACTTCACCACTTCACCTATAAAATTGTAGCTGCTCTAGGACCATTTTGAAGTACTTATGGTGCATACTAAAAAGCAAGGAAAGATACATGGGAACTGTCTGTGCTATCATCTCAGTTATTTTTTGGTAAATCTAAAGTGTTACAAAAAAAAAAAAAAAAATACAGCAAGGGAAACAAAGTCCCCCTGTATGTCAACCTAAACTTTGCCTTGCTTTCCCTCTTGGTAACAGAAGAAAATTTGATAACCTCTCCCTCTTGTTCAAGGATATGGTGTCACATACTAATATAGGCTACCAGCTAATGAATTGTTTGATAAAGAGCAAAAAACCCAGGTAACTGCACTTCTTTGCAGGCTTCACTGCCTGTCATAGCTTACTTACACCAAGGAAAACAGCAAAAACTCACAATGTACGTATTCTACATGCATCCTTCCTTACAAGAATCTCTGGGTTTTGGAGAGACAGGGGTAGAGGGAGGTGCAGAGTCGGGTAGTATGTAGCGGGTGACTGGCAGATTCCAATACAGTATTGTCATGTTGCATCAAAGTTCCTCATTGCAGACAGAAATCTGCCTCCACACATGAACGCAGCCCTTCCTTAATCATCTGAGGACCCTGTTTCAGCAGTCAGCCTCACTCCTAATGACATTCTGTTAAATGGACAAATTCCTTTGAAGCCTTGTCCTTCTTTGAAATCCAATTTCGCAGAAAGCCAAATCTGATTGGGGGTAGCCATGGAAACCACACCGAAGAGTCTTTGAGGAGGTGAAGAGAGGCAAGGCAAAACGTGATAGTCACGAATCCTTTACTGCTCTGTCAGAAATATCAAAGAGATCTAGAGAGGTTGGCAGTAGCCGAGTCCCTGCCTGGGTCCTGTTCTGTGTGGCTGGGTACTATGTGGCTGTCATGGAAGAAAGCAGCCAGCTGTCTCTGCACACAGGCAGGAGGATGGAACAGAATACACAAATCTCAGGTCTGTCTGCCTCCCTTTTCTTCCCCTCCCCCCAGACCCAATTCCAGCAAGATCTTAGCATCCTCTTCTTAGCTACCCGCCCCTTAAAGACAAACAACAAAAGAATGACAAGGTTAAAATACAAGGCCCTCACAGATAAGAGGTCCTTTGGAGCAGAGGCCATGAAATTAATCTGGAATTCCTTGTAATTAGATAAGATAAGGGGATCTAAAGAGATGCAGAACAGCCAGGAATGGAGTCCAGCAGCACAACATGCAGAAAATACACCGCCTTGTCCACCGGGACCCTTCACGCACTGTCAGCAGACAGAAGACACAGAAAATAGAGCCTGTATTGGCCTCTGAGCTGCTTGGGAATGCTGTCTACATGTTCTCATGCCAGGTGGGCACTCACTAAATAGGCATCTATGGGATGTCCAGAGGGCCCAATCAGGAAGAAACAAAAGCATCTGGCACCCAGAATGGCATGGAGTGGGAACAACTGCAAGCAAAGCAGGAGCTGGCTGGCACTGCTCTGTCCTGGCTGAAATGGGTCTGGAGAGGAAACTGCAGAGGGCAGGCTCTGAGGCTTTATTCCGAGCTTGTTATTGATCCCTGAATGCTGGGTCATGACATGTGGCAGAGCTGACGTCTGCCCTGTGGATGTGCAGCCACTGCCTCTCAGCCTCTCGGTCCCAACCCCATCAACCGGGTTTATTGACTCTTTTATTGACAATGCTGGGGCCTAATGAGGACAAGAGCTGCACACTTCATTAAGGGATGTGGAAGGAGAGATGATGCATCCTGTCGGTGCCAAGAACCAGGCTCACTGTATGTTTTGCAAGGCCCCAGAAACCAAGCATCATACCACCTTGGAGGCAGAGGAGATGGACATAAGATGCTAACTTGGGCATATTACTTCAGTGGCCTAAAAATGAAGAGTTTCCACGGTTTGCCAGAAGCCTTGTTCTTACCAATTAGCTAACTCTTCAACTTAGGAGGGTCCTGTTATACACACACTCACACAAATACACTTCCAATGGTCTCCCCTTCCAGCTCACACTCCTAGATTCTCTGCCCTAATACATACAACAAAATAAGCAGCTTCTCATATCACATCAGGAAGCAATTCCATAAGCAGGTTCTCAATGAGGCACAGGCTTGGAACAGGATAAAAACTCAAAAGCATCTTCAAAGGGAACAAATTCAAGATAAGGAACAGACCCAGCACTATGACCAGGGTCCCCCAGCTTACAAGGAGCTATGCATTAGAATCTGGTACAAAGCTCTTGTAGAACTGAAAAATACCTAAGATAGATAGTTACAGCCTAGGGATCACTGAGCCACTCTGTGAAGTAATCACTGTTGGCCCTTCTCCATCTAAATAGTAATGTTTCATTCCCAGTACTTTAGGAGGCCGAGGCAGGGGAATCACTTCAGACAGGGAGTTGGAGACCAACCTGGGCAACATAGTGAGACCCCTGTCTCTACAAAAAATACAAAGATTTCAAAAATTAGCTGGGTATGGTGGCATGAGCCTGTAGTGCCAGCTACTCTTGAGGCCTAGGCAGGAGGATTGTTTGATCCCAGGAGTGCGAGGTTGCCGTGCCACTGCACTCCAGCCTGGGCAACAAAGCTGAGACCCTGTCTCAAATAAATAAATGAATAGTAACATTTCTTTCTTCTTTATCTTATCTATCACTCCTCTTATTATTTTTTCTCTATTGTCCCCAATCCTTTTCCTTTTTAGTCTTCTTTACCTATCCTTTAGACCACATTAGATATCTCCCTTGGGCACTGCTGAGCCCAGCAGAGGACCTGAAGACCAAAGAGGTTGCTGACTCTGACATTCTCTGTTTTTGATTGGTTCTCTTGGGGATCTGAAGTGGATATGGGAGGACTCAGAATGTATCAGCTGTAGCCAGATGAGCTGTGCGCTCAGTGAGATGCGGAAACAGTCTGTGTAGTTAATCTGCATGAGAGCAGATGAGGTTAAGACTAATTTTATAGACTATATATTTGCAGACATAACTTTGGAAACTAGATGGAAGAAGTGATCTTTTCTTCTGGGGGATTAAGGAGATTGAAGGTAGGGGGACAGCAATTTTCTAAAGTCGAACTGGGTTTCTTTGGTTTCCTTTCATCTGTTATTTCAAAGGTAAAACAAATTTAAGTTCCCAAACCCCTTCCTTACTTTTTATCCTTTCTTCTTCCTCACTTTACTACAGGTCTTAGAATTCAGAGTTGGAGCAGGAGGATTCAAGGTGAGAGAAGGGGCAGTTATTTAGAAGCTGGTAGGCCGGGCGCGGTGGCTCATGCCTGTAATCCCAGCACTTTGGGAGGCCAAGGTGGGCGGATCACGAGGTCAGGAGATCAAGACCATCCTTGTTAACACGGTGAAACCCCATCTCTACTAAAAATACAATAATTAGCCGGGTGTGGTGGTGGGCACCTGTAGTCTCATCTACTTGGGAGGCTGAGGCGGGAGAATGCCTTAAACCCGGGAGGCAGAGCTTGCAGTGAGCCAAGATCGTGCCATTGCACTCCAGCCTGGGCGACACAGCGAGACTCCATCTCAAAAAAAAAAAAAGAAGCTGGTAGAAAGCTCTGGCCTGCACTACACATGTGCTCATGTGCTTTGGAGGATACTGACACTAAGATGAGTGGATGTAATCTAATCAGAATCACCAGCATTCTCAAATACAGACAGAAGCACTAGAGTCAGAGATAAAAACAGCAATCGCTGATTATTTCAATCTAAGAAAGCAAGTAAAAATACCTTTGCCCTAGTGGATATCCTTTGGAATGACCTTTAGGTCCTCAAGATGTATTCTTTCCTTGCCTTCAGAATTGTGTCAGTGTCCATTTCATTTTTTTTTCTTTCTAAATATCTATTCTTTTTTTTTTTTTTTTTGAGGTGGAGTTTTGCTCTTGTTGCCCAGGCTGGAGTGCAGTGGTGCCATCTTGGCTCACTGCAACCTTCACCTCCCGGGATCAAGCGATTCTCCTGCCTCAGCTTCTCTAGTAGCTGGGATTATAGGCACATGCCACCATGCCAGGCTAATTTTTCTATTTTTAGTACAGACAAGGTTTCACCACATTGGCCAGGCTGGCCTTGAACTCCTTACCTCAGGTGATCTGTCCACCTTGGCCTCGCAAAGTTCTGGGATTACAGGCATGAGCCACCGTGTCCAGCCGAACACCGTACCCAGCCTCTCTTCCTAAATATCTCTGGACTCCCCTTCCCACAGCATTTTCTTCCTGTGTAAACCACACTATCTTTCATACACAAAATGGCACCGTCAGTTCATGTTGCATTGCTTTTCAGTTTGACTCTTGTCTTGCCTCCTCTCATCCCTCCACTAGAATGTGATCGCACTCTCTTACACCACATTTGAGATCTTCAGTCTCACATTCTTTTTCATCTTCAATCTTTCCCTCTGCCTGCTAACATCCTTGGTCTTCTCTATCCTTAAAAATCAAGATCTTCCCTCCACCCCTCTACCTCCTCCAACTCTCAACCTTTCCTCTCCTTCCCTGCCCCCATCAACTTCCTCCATCAAATATCATGTCCTTTCTCCTCCGTCTCTTAACCTTGCCTGCCTGTCTTCACACCACCAAAGGGATATCTCTCCCAAGAGCATCACTGACCTCCTTCTCCACTTTCCTTTGTCCTCACCAGCCTTCTTTTTGGATCATTGGATGGTCTTGACCATGTGCTGTTGCTGTAAGCACCCAGTTTGGTTGGCATTGCCCTATCTGGTCCTCTTCCTGTCCATCTTAACTGTGACTTCCCTGCCTCCTTCTTTGGCTCTCTTCATATCACCTTCTAGTCATAGGTATTCGCCAAAGCTTTCTACTTGCCTTTCTCCCATCCCTCTTCTTTCATTTCTCTCTTTGTTCTCTGAATCTCTAGTGGTTTTATTCTCATGCTACTACAACGTTCCCCTTTGTATAGATTGCTTTGCTGATTTGTACCTCTGCCCCACATTCCCACCTGGATATCTGAGCAGTTCCACCAAATTGTTATTTCCTCTCTCCTTAATTATTGCAATAGCAAGAAAGCTCAGTGGACAGGGCATGGGCTTACAAATCAGAAAGACCTGGGTCCCATTTCTGGCTCTGCCACCTACCTATTCAAAGACTCTGGGCAGAGCTCCATGAACCTCAAGTTCCTCATCTGTAAATTGGAGATCATAATCCCCACCTTACAGGGTTATTGTGAGGGTTAAGTAGAATGATGTATGTATATAGTATATGCTCCATAAATTATAACAGTTAGGCCGGGTGTGGTGATTCACACCTGTAATCCCAACACTTGGGGAGGCCAAGGCAGGTGGATTGCTTGAGGCCAGGAGTTCGAGACCAGCCTGACCAACATGGCGAAACCCCATCTCTACAAAAATACAAAAATTAGCTGGGCATGGTTGCGCACGCTTTTAGTCCTAGCTACTCAGGAGGCTGTGTCACAAGAATCATTGCAACCCAGAAGGCAGAAGTTGCAGTGAGCCGAGATCGTGTCACTGCATTCCAGCCTGGGTGACAGAGTGAGATTCTGTCTCCAAAAAAAAAAGTAATGTTATAAAGGCATTTCTGTTTTCCTGATAATTCAAGCTCAAAATATAGAAGTCATCTTAGACCCTTCCTCACTCATTCTAAACAGCCACTAAGGCCACTAGTCTTACCTCCTCACAGTGGCTTTTGAATCCTTACCCTCCTTGCATCCTTAATGTCACCTCTTTGGGTTTGGTTCTCAACATGTTTATTGGGAAGTGATAAGTTGAAATGGCTTCTAACCCGGCCTCCCTCATGCAATTTCCCCACTATCCCATGCCACCCCTCATATAAGCTTCAGAGTATTTATCCCAAAGCATGGTTCTGACCCCATCAAAGAGGTGATAGAGTATAGAATGTAGTGGCCCTAAAGTCAGACAGCCCTGTGCTCAAATCTGCCACTGCTTGCTGTGACCTTGGACAAGTTACTTATCTTGCATATGCCTCAATTTCCTCCGCAGTAAAATGGCAATAGTAACTGTATTCTCAAGGTTGTTTTGAAGATCCAAAGAGCTAATATATGTTCTGCTTACACCTGCCTGCCGCATGGTAGTTGCTTCGTGAAGTTTAGTGATTACTGTCCCTGCATTTCCCGCAAAAACTAGCACCTGTCAGATGCTCAATAAATACGTATACAAATTATCCATAATCTCTCATTTGATCTTTCTTACTCATTAAAGATATATTTGAGGAGTGACCAAGATATAGGTGTCATTGGTTGCCAAGGATGAGAGTTTTCCTCTTTATGAAGCTAATCTGCCTTTAAAGAGATGAATAGAATGGCCTTGGCTTCCTTGACACCAGGCTCTAACAAATCAAGGTTATCAGATTCTCCCTGCCAACCTCCAGAGATTTCCTCCCTGTCCTATCTATTCTAGAATACTTCCAGTGTTCTCCAAACCACATGGGGGAAACACTGATCTGGAAGGCATGAGATATTAACTCCTCTTTTCACTCATTGCGGCAAAAACAAAGTTTCCACTATAAATAAAGACCCTGCAAAGAACCAATCAGAAGGAAGATCATATCCCAGGAGTCTGCAGTCTTTTTAGTCTGGAGAGCTGCCAGCAGGGCTAAGCTCTACAGAAGGGCTGGGGTTGTGGCAGACGGAAACGACTTGGGGAGTGTGTGGGAGGGGTGATGGCCTAGGGATGAGGCTAGTGAGAAAGAAAAAGGGAAAAGAAACTGAATGAGAAGTTGAATGAAAAGATAAGTAAGTGGAGAAATAGAAAACATGATAAAGAAGTCTTCATAGTTTGGAGGATTAGAAACTAAATCAAACAAATCCACTTGATTTCCTGAGTTGTAGTTTCAGGCTATACCATGTTCTACCTCCAAGGACAGTTGAGAAGCTTCAGGGAATGGCTGTAAATTCCTAAAGAAAAGTGCCTTGTGGATCAAGCTGTTCCTATCTGCTGCTGTACTTTTTATCATCTGCACTTTCAACACAATGACAAGTTTTATTGAGTAATACGTGATATTACGCATCATGAGACTATTGATGCAGAATTTCCTTTTTCAGAGCTCAATATTGCAATCAAAGCCTGTTGCATCACATCACTGAGGCCATCCACTTAATGACAAGTTGTAAGACGCATATTGCAGAATATTCATGTTCATTTTATGCTCACAGTGCTTGAAATCTCCTCTAAACAGCCTCTGCTCTCAGCCTATTAAGGTGCCCGTGTTATCTACACTCCATTCAATGGTGTGGAAATAATTGTCTTGAGACTAAAGAAAAAATTGATGGTCACAAGCCGAGTCAGCACTTGTGTTCTTTTCTTACTCTGTTGAATCAGGTGTTATTTACCTCTTCCAACACCTGGGACTCCTGATAAGTCACTCCCATGGTAGCTTTTTCCAGGACAGTGCTATGGGGTCTTTAGAAGAAGTAGGGATCCTTCATAAGCTATATTGTTATCAGCACAATTCACGCAGCTACCAGATGTGCAAAATCGAAACCACCAAGGGCATTCAGGCAAAGGGGGCTTCCCCAGCTCCATATGGCCGCTATGACATGTGCTCATGAGTTAGAGGAGGAATCAGAGAAAAAATGGATGCACTCAACATGAGGGCCTGTGCACTTGCGAGAAAATGCTTATATTCTGACAAAGTTGGGGCCCTTTTTTATTGCCCTTCATCTGCTATCCCAGCACCTGCACCCTATAGCCTTCCTCCCTACAAACCTGGCTCTACTAAAAAGACCTGCCTGTTAGAGACAGGTGGGCCCTTTTCTTCATCTCTTCCCCTTCCTCTTATCTCTGGGATGAAGCACCAGGACGCAGGCTGGTGGAGGAGAGCAATTGCCTGTGGCAGCTGATAGTTCAGCAATGCGGCCTGCGACTTTGCCTTTAAATATCAACCTCATGCACAGACAACACCCTGGCAGCCTGAAAGGTTTCCATGGTGACAGAATGCAGGCCGTGACCTCTGTAAATGTAATCAGAGCACTGGGATTGGTGTGCGAGACAGGTTTAATTTCTCCTACAGTGGAAGCTCTGTGGTCCTCGCCCTACATAGTCTTCATACATTGACAGACAACCTGTTATCTTCACCAGGGCAGCTCTGCATATGGCAGTTCCCTCTGCCCCAGAGCTGCTTCCTCTACTGTCTGAGCAGGCTGCAGGATATAGAAGGTCACTGGGCACTGGGACAAGTCGTATCAATACCTGGCATCCTTGCCCAGTGTCCTTGGGAGGTGAGACTGTCCCTTATACAAAGAGCAGCTGTGGCATAAGGGTCAGACCAAGGACTCAGAAGATTAGCCAAGGTTTTCATCCCTGCTGTGTCACCAACAGTGTGACCTTGGGCAAGTCATTTAACTTCCAACTTTCTACATCTTCCCTCCAGGGAGAAAATGCCTGGGGAAGGGAAGGGAAGGGCAAGGGCTTCCAAAGTCCCCAATTTAAGATGGTACCCAATAATGCTTAATGTGAGGATCCTCCCACCCTCAGTGGACTCATACCCCAAGAAGTGAATGCTAGTCACTGGTGTCAGTGCTGCCAGTGGTGAGGGGAAGGCTCGCTGTGGGAGAGGCTCAGCAGGACTTCCCCACCTTTATCCTGAATTGGAACAAAACCAGGATGCATTTTTTTCTAAGCCAGCCCAGAGTAGTAGACTAGGGTTTTGCACTAAACTGACAGGAAACAGACAGAGGCTCAGAGGGAAATGTAGCTGCATTAAAGGAGGACCCCATAACCTATTTCCTTAAACTCCATGCCACCTCAGCAAAGAGTTTCTTTGGTCACTTGGATGCTAGCACCCTGTGATTCCATTTCTAATTCACATGAGATGCTGGCCGACTTCAGTTGCCAGTTATCCTGCTTCTCTGATTCTTTTACTTTTCCAGTATAGTATTCTGAAAAACAAAAACAAAAACAAACAAACAAAAAAGATCTGGACTAAGATGAGATTCATAGGGTTGCATGAAACATTTTTCTTCCCAGAGGGAGCTGGTCCATAAACTTCCCCTTGCAGAATGACATTCAACAAGGAATCTCAGAATTTCAGAGCTGGAAGGAACTTTAGAAACCCTTTAACCTACAGAGAGAAACCTGATGACTAGCTTGGATGTCCCTGGGTTACAGCAAATTAATGGCAGAACCACAAGGGCATCAGGGCCCCACTCTGCTCGGCTGAGTATTAATTTACCTCATGGGTGCTTTTGAACCTCAAACTAAAATAGAGGGGAAGTGGGGGGAGGATTCAAAAGTGGTTGATGAACATTAGAATCAGGAAATGGTGATTTGGCTGAATCTACAGATAATAGCTTTACCACTTCCTGTGTCAGCTGATGCCAAAGGAGAGAAGATTCTAAAGAAGAAAATAGTTAAGTGACAGGACTGTGGGTTTCCACACAACTGTCCCCACCCAGGCCACACTTTTTCTCTAAGGCCATTGAGGAGAGTATAAACCTGATTGCTCAGGGGTGTCATTGTCTGGTGTCCAACACAGAATCACAAGATCAAAGAATAACAGAGTTTATAGGAACCCCAAGGAACATCTGGTCTGACATTATGTCTTCTGGTTGCTGAGTAACTAAACCGTCTAGGACAGGTAATTTAATTGTCTTTCCTTTTTATTAAAGGACTCAGTTTCCCAACTATAAATGAGGAAATAAGGTTCCTTCTTGGTCTAACATGCCAGAACTCCATGATCTCGAAAGGTGGAGACTTCCCAACTTTTTCCAGGATCCCTTTATAGCATTTAACATGTATCTTTTTTTTTTTTTTTTTTTTTTTTTTTTTTTGAGACGGAGTCTTGCTCTGTCGCCCAGGCTGGAGTGCAGTGGCCGGGTCTCAGCTCACTGCAAGCTCCGCCTCCCGGGTTCACGCCATTCTCCTGCCTCAGCCTCCAGAGTAGCTGGGACTACAGGCGCCCGCCACCTCGCCCGGCTAGTTTTTTGTATTTTTAGTAGAGACGGGGTTTCACCATGTTAGCCAGGATGGTCTCGATCTCCTGACCTTGTGATCCGCCCGTCTCGGCCTCCCAAAGTGCTGGGATTACAGGCTTGAGCCACCGCGCCCGGCCTTAACATGTATCTTGTAAGTAGCAGGCTTCCCTGGCTCAAGCTTAGCATTACTGGTGTGGCAAGCACCAAGGGTTTGTCCAGCTCCCAGGGATTACCATGGACTCCAGGAACATGCCCTGAAGTTCCTTCTAGTGTTTTAAGGAGGAGGAGGAGGCAACCATTTATGTATTACTCATGTCGGTCCAAGTTGTTAATACTCCAGTAGTTGATAGGCCCAACCTGCATACGTTGTGGCCATGGGGAGGGTGGGGGTATGGGTGTGGTGGGGTGTGAGGTGGTATCAACAACATAGCAGCCCGTACAGAAACTGTGTGGAATAGGGGAGGAAAGAAATTCTTAAACAACACAGATGGTTATTTCTGGAAGAAATGGGTAGGTTTGCTGCACAGAAAAAGCAATCTATCCATCATATCACCTGTTCTTCAGACCTGCCTATATATGCCTGAATCATTATAGAAAAGTGTCAAATTCTGAACCCTTGAAAATCAGGGATATTATTATACTCACTCCACTCACTGAAGCCTTAGTTCCATCCTGCCTATATCCATTCTGCTATACTTGGTGTTACATTTTTGGATGAGAAATGTGCAGGGTGAACTCAGACTCTACAACCACTTGTCCTCTTCTTGGCTAAGTCACCTTCTCCTTCCAACTCCCTTAGGTCAGTAAATGGCACCATGGATAATCCAGTTGCCCAATCTAGTACCCTGGGGGGGGTCATCTTTCATCGCTCTTTCTTCCTCTGCCAAGTCTAGCTGGTAAATATCTTTCAAACAATCTGTTTCTCTCTAGTCTATTGCCACCATCCTGGTCCAAGCCACCATCATCTTCTACCTTGCAACCCTCTGGTTATATGCCCCACCAACCCATTTCCACTCTATAACCAGTGATGTCATTTTTAAAAATCTGCCCATGCCTCTTCCCTAATTAAAATTTTAGTAGCTTCCCAATATTACACTTCCTAACTCCTCACAATGGCTAACAAGCCTCTACCATCACCACCACCATAACCTCCTGCTTATCTTCCCAACCTCGCTGCCTGCATGGACCCTTTACTGTCCGTCATCTTCAGTAACAGACTTCCTGCAGTTTTTCAATGAGTCATACCCACTCCCACTTCCGTTTGCTCACATGTGCTGTTCCTTCTGTCTACAACACTCTTCCCCCTTCCCCTTCACCCAACTAACTTATGCTCATGCTTCAAGTCTCAACTTCATTTCCTCTGGTAACCAGCCTTGGCTCCCCAGCCTGGGTTGTATTTCTGTCTCCTACATTCCTGTAGCATTTAGCACCTGCTATGCAAAACTCACATCCCATCTGTAATTATTAAAATTATTAAAAGTAATGGCAAAAACAGCAATTGCTTTTGCACCAACCTAATATTTGTCTACTTGCCACCTGTCTTCTTCTCCTAAGAGTTCAGATTTTTCGTATCTTATTTCCTAATGTATTCCCAGCAACTACTATGCTTGTTGTATAGTAGGTCCTCAATAAAGGATTATTGAGTAAGTGCTACAAGGTAAGTCTGTTGGTTTTTTGTTTGTTTGTTTGTTTGTTTGTTTGAGACAGAGTCTTGCTGTGTCACCCAGGCTGGAGTACAATGGTGCGATCTCGGCTCATTGTAACCTCTGCCTCCCGGATTCAAGCGATTCTTCTGCCTCAGACTTCTGATTAGCTGAGATTACAGGCGCGCGCCACCATGCCCAGCTAATTTTTGTATTTTTAGTAGAGACAGGGTTTCTCCATGTTAGCCAGGCTGGTATCTAACTCCTGACCTCAAGTGATCCACCCGCCTTGGCCTCCCAAAGTACTAAGATCACAGGTGTGAGCCACTGTGCCTGGCCTGTTGGGTTTTTTAAAAATAATTTTATTTTGAAATAATTTCAGACTTACAGAAAAGTTACCATAGTATCTAGAACTCAAGTATACCATTCACTTGGAATCATCAATTATTAACTTTGATTATTAATTATTAAATTTAATAATCAATTATTGAATTTATTTTTCATAATGAATAAAATATTAATTACAGAAAAGTAATTAGTACTAGATTAATTTACATTTTTTTCTGAATTTGAGAGTAAATTACCGTCATCATACTCCTTTCCCCTAATAACTTCAGCAGTATTTTCTATGAATGAGGATATTCCCTTAAAAATAACACCCAGTACGAGGCCAGGCATGGTGGCTCACGCCTATAATCCCAGCACTTTGGGAAGCCGAGGCAAGCGGATCACTTGAGGTCAGCAGTTCAATATCAGCCTGGCCAACATGGTGAAACCCCGTCTCTACTAAAAAATACAAAATTTAGCTGGACGTGGTGGCGGTCGTCTATAATCCCAGTAACAGGGGCTGAAACAGGAGAATTGCTTGAACCAGGAGGCGGAGGTTGCAGTGAGCCAAGATCGTGCCACTGCACTCCAGCCTGGGCAACAGGGCGAGACTCCGTCTCAAAAAAAAAACACAAACACCCAGTGCGGTTATCAAAATGAGGAAAGTTAGCAAAGACACATGAGCTCTAATTCAAATATGTGTTGTCATTTTTAGAGAAGTAGAAAGTACTAGGTAAGGGTGGCAGCCTGGGATTAGGTGCATGCATTCATAAAGTCACCCCTCTCTCCTCTCTCTCTCTCCTTCCCCTCTCTCTGCCCTTGTTCAAGGGTTTCCTCTAAAACTAAAGCTGTGGTTGCCAAGGCAGAGCCCAGCTGGTTGTGTCTGGTGTTCCCTCGTGCCCCCACTTGCACCACGCCCACGTGTCGCTGCCCATGCACAGTCCTCTACTGGTAGGCTGGAAGGCTCCTGAACAGGTTAGCTTTGTTTCACAAGGTCCCAGCGACAGGAGGAAGCCCAGTCCACCGGAAGTGAAGGTTGGAGGGAAAGGTGAAGGACAGGAAGTGGGAAGATGACTCCTGGGACCCATAATCATGCATGAGCAGTTCAGAGCTTCCCAGAAGGGAAGAAGACAAGCTGTAGGGGCAGTAAGATTTGCACACCTTGGGTCCTGGGACCATCCTGCTCAGCTGAGTAGAATACCAAACGAGGGTGTCTCTGAGCTGCACTTCACCTCAGCCAGGCAATCGACAGGAGAAGCAGCGAGCGAGACCGACAGACTGTCACTGGCAAAATGAACTGTCACCTCCCATTTTTCAGAGGCACGGCGGGATGAATTGCAGCCTTGAACCGTGCGGCCCGCTGTTGATTGAGTTCCGCTGTCTTAGAACCCCGTCGAACAAGGCGAGTTCATTTCAGACTGACGTACCACCGCTTATCAATTTAGGAGCCAGTAAAATTAACCGCTTCGGAGCTAATTTTCTCCCTCCCCCTGCTTGGATTCTGCATCCAGAAAGGTCACCAAATAAATCTCTCTGGGTCCTGCTAGCATAATGTGCAGCTAGGAGATGGGGTCTCAGAAGAGGAAGCTGAACCAAACAGCCCAGGCCCAAAAGGTCGCTGAGGCCCCCTTACAGCCACGGATTGCGGCAGTGGTGTGTGACAAGTCATGCCTTTGCTAACTCTGCTTTGCCCACATCAGCAGCATCTGCTCCCAAGAGATACTGTGGTTGGGTAGGATTGGGTGACTGAGAATGGAGGTGCTACAGAAGCCCCCCTAGTCTTTCTGCAGAGATCTCTGTGTATTCTTCAGCTTTGCATCCACAGGGCCTTACACATAGTAGGCACCCGCTAAATGTCTATTAAACTGAGTAAGACTTGATGTATGCTTTACCATCAATTGGTTTGAAAAGTTTAAAAAAAGTTAGCATGGACAGGGCCCTGGTGGAGAGAAAAAAAAAGAAATGTTTATCTAGGGATATCTTTACTGTCACTGGACATTCATGGGGCCAGGTCATGCTAAAAATCCTCTGGCAAGTTGAAATGCAGGTCCTTGGAGCAGAGCAGGATGCTCACCAGAACAGGGTTCCTTGTGTCCAGAAGAAAAACTGTCTCATGCCACATTCTCCCCTCACACGCATACAGCTTTTTTGCTCATAAAGGCCCGTCCAGTAGGTCTAATTTACATATCTCAGGGCTTCTCCTCTCCTCTGCATCTGGGACACAAATAGTTTTCTCAACACCCTTTGAACCTCTTGTCACCATGGCAGACTATGGCAGTGATCATTTCTGGAGATACAACCAAAGTGTTCTCAAGATAATTTAAAGGTTTGGACTCTTAGACATGCTCTACCTCTATCTAAAAACATCCACTTTTCACCAAAGGTGCCTCATCTCAGAGGGACAGGGGACATCTGGTTTGGGAGACTTGCACAGGAAATAAAGACCTATGGGCTGGACACGCTGGCTCATACCTGTAATCCCAGCACTTTGGAAAGCTGAAACAAGCAGATTGCTTGAGCCCAGGAGTTCGTGATCAGCCTGGGCAACATGGCGAAACCCCATCTCTACAAAAAACACAAAAATTAGCCAGGTGTGGTGGTGGATGCCTGTCATCCCAGCTACTCAGGAGGCTGAGGTGGGAGGATCGATTGAGCCCGGGAAGTAAAGGCAGCACCGTGAGCTGAGATTGTATCACTGCACTCTAGCCTGGGTAATGGAGTGAAGCCCTGTCTCAAAAAAAGAAAAAAAAAAAAAAAAAAAAAAAAGGCTTGTGAAGATGGAGATGGCTTCTGACAGAAAAGCTGGTGCTCTCTTCAGTAAGGCATCAGGGTAAGGGCCAGATGATATTTTTGCTTCAGCTGATAGCTACCAACAGACCAACTGGTGGGCTCTTATGCCCAAAGAAAATGTATTCACATTCCTGTTGTCTTTGTTAATAGTTTATTTCTGTGTTTTCACTGGGGACTTTTAGCCCTATACCTAGAGTGAGAAGGCTTAGTTTTCAAATCTGACTGTACACTCCCTAGCCCTAAGAATGAGCAAATAACTAACTTATTTAAGCCTCATTTTCCCATCCATAAACCCACACAGATGTTTAAAAGTTTAAGTAACTTTCTGTGTGTAAAAACCTTAATAGACTACAAAGTTATGTATAGATGTTGAAGTTTATTCATTTTTGTCTCAGCAACAAAAGAAGAATATGAGGATGAATGTATCTCAAAATTTGATCCAGCAATTTCACTTCTAGGAATCTATCCCACAAAAATGCTCACAGATATGCAAAAGGATGTATGTGTGAGGAATTTCACTGCAACTTTTTGAAATTCAGAGATAACCTAAATATTGTCAATAAGGAATTGGGTAAATAAATTATAAAATTATGATGCATAGATACTATGCAACACTGTAATAGTTAAAAAGAATAAGAAAGTAAATTTATAACTTTATGGTTGTTATGAGTTATAAAGGCATGAAAGCCAACTTATAAAAATTAACAGATGTGGTTATTATATCATTAAATTCTTGGGTGTTCACTAGCTACTTGAGTCAAGAGTGACCATAGAAAAATACATCCAGCTAAACCTTAGGGAAATATCCAAAACTTTAAACAAAAAGGGACACATCTAATAGTTGCATTTCCATTTACTATATCATGGACATCTGTTCATGTCAGTTCTTAATTTTTATTATTAAAAAAAAATTACACAGAGCCAGGCACAGTGGCTCATGCCTGTAATCCCAGCACTTTGAGAGGCGAGAGGACTGCTTGAGCTCCAGAGTTCAAGACCAACCTGGGCAACATAATGAGACCACATCTTTACAAAAACTAAAAACCACTAGCCAGGCATGCTGGCACATGCTTGTAGTCCCAGCTACTTGGGAGGCTGAGGTAGGAGGATCACTTGAGCCTGGGAGTTCAAAATTGCAGTGAGCTGTGATCATGCCACTCACTGCACTCCAGCCTGGGTGACAGTGAGAGCCAGTCTCAAAACAAACAAACAAAAATCAAAAACAAAACAAAACACATAATAAAACATAGGCCATGGATTATAAAGATAGTTCTCTGGTCTAACTATTGAGAAAAGTAAGATGATTTGTAGGTAGTTGAAGTGTGTTCTCAGGAATACAAATCTATAATATCCTAGCAGTGTAAGTTATAAGTTGAAACAGCCCTAAACCAAGAATCAGGCATCCGGGACTCTTGTCCCAGCTCTACCATTAACTTACTACATGACATAACCAAACCACTTTTCTGGGCCCCAGTGTTATTACGTTTAATTCTCCCAACTCCATGAAACAGGTGTTATTTTCTTCCCCATTTTACAAACAAGAAAACCGGAACCATGGATGGTTTAAGTACTTTGCCCAAGGTCAAAGAACCAGGGCTCAAACCCAGAGAGTCTGAGAGCAAAGCCCATGCTCTCAGCCACCAAAAGCTGTGCCCCATGTTGCTACTGGTGACTCTCAGATGCTGGGTAGACAGCCTGCTCTCCAAAGGTCAAAGGATAGGATTCAAATGGGACTCTGCCTCCAATTCTTCTATAAATTTATTTGTCTCATTATCCAATCACAAAGAAGAGTTTTCACTTCCCTTATCAAGGCTGGCCCTAGATAAAAATAATGAGGTAGCTGCAGCTTGTTCATCCTCCCTTCTCCTCACAGCTCCTTCTTCATATGAAGAAGGAAAGAAATACTGACTCCGTGAAATTTGTTCTGATGCCTCCCAAGAATTTGCCACTCTTTATCTTGTGCATGCACTGAAGATGTATACATGTATACATATACATCTGTGTGTGTGTGTGCGTAGTACTTTCTTGCCTATTTTACATTTGATCCCTCTCCCCAACTAGATCATATCTCCCTAGGAATCACAACTAATTTTCACTCATCTCTGTATCCACAACACCTGACAGAGTGCCTAGTATATAATGAACACTTGATAAATGTTTATTTGTTTGAACGAAGGAAAGAAGTACATTCAACTTGGCGTGGTGGCTTGCACCTGTAATCCCAGCACTTTGAGAGGTTTAGGTGGGTGAATCACCTGAGGTCAAGAGTTCGAGACCAGCCTGGCCAATATGGCAAAACCCCGTCTCTACTAAAAATACAAAAATTTGCTGGGCGTGGTGGAGTGCGCCTGTAATCCCACCTACTGTGGAAGCTGAGGCAGGAGAATTGCTTGAACCTGGGAGGCAGAGGTTGCGGTGAGCCGAGATTACACCACTGCACTCCAGCCTGGGCTCAAAAAAATAAAGAAAGAAGTACATTCACACATTCATGCTGTCCCCAAGGTTCCCAGTGTGTCCCATTGTAGCACCTCACCTAATCTTGCTTTTCTCGGGAACCCTTTCCCCCAGTCAAACTTTGTCAAGCCTAGGCTCCCTTTCTCCTCCAGATCTGCTCCCTGACCTCCAAAATGATAACCAGTTAGCTAATCTCATGTGTAATAAGTGCTAATGAGGTTAGCCGAGGTTAATATATTAATGTATTACTTCTTTTAATAATGTATTTTCACTTTAACTAGAAACAATTCCTTGACCTAATAGAGCCATTTCTAATGGTGAATGCATTATGCCAGCATTCAGGATAAGGTGGGGGCAGATGGGAAATCATTGGCAGGAGAGTTTTAAGGACCCTGACCTAGGCGCCCTAAAACCACATGACCTACCCACTTGTGTAGAAGAGTCACGGAACTAAAATGGCAAAAACACATAAATACTAACACTGCAAGTACATGTGGTCTCTACTGTGACCAAATGAGTTGACCAAGGAAATGAAATTTGATCTGCCACAACAGGAGTCTGGGGTTCCCCACTGATCTTCAAGCCAAGTTAGGGTCACCTGAATGACAGATGCTCCTAAAGAGAAATGAGCTAGCCCTGTGTTTGATTGGTATAGGGCTAGAATGTTGGAGGCAGCAGAAGTAATCTAATACATCTTTCACCGCATAGATGAGGAAACTGAAATCCAGAGAGGTAGGTGACCTGTTCAAGGCCATGAAGTTAGAGCCAAAATTGGGAGAAAATAATTTACTTCCTTGAGCTAATATACAGGAAATATTCTTTTCTATTTTTTTTTTTTCTTTAGGTGGGGTCTCGCTCTGTCACTCAGGTTGGAGTGCAATGGCATGATCTCGGCTCACTACAACCTCCACCTCCTGGGTTCAAGAGATTCTCCTGCCTCAACCTTCCCAGTAGCTGGGATCACAGGTGCGTGCCACCACGCCCAGCAAATTTTTTGTATTTTTAGTAGAGACGGGGTTTCTCCATGTTAGCCAGGCTGGTCTCAAACTCCTGATCTCATGATCCACCCACCTGGGCCTCCCTAAGTGCTGGGATTACAGGCCACCACGCCCAGCCTTCTATCTTATTTAAAGCATCCTACACATTAGTTATTATGAAGCCTATTATTTACCACAGGACTCAACTATTTGAAGGATCTAACCCAAAAGAATCATGGCTAAAGCCTCTGCACAGCAGCAGGCAGCATCATACAAATCTCAGCAAAGTGCGTTTAACTTGCAGAACCCAATTCACATCCAGAATCCTAGCTACATGGGAGTCTGGAAGATGTAGTATTTTACTTTACAGCCTCTGCAGTCCAAAAAAGCACACCAGAAATAGTGGGGATGAATATCAAGTGGGAATTAATCTTATCTAGCATATTATATATTACAGTTTTTAGAACCTTCTTAAACCTTTGTCAAGTTGACAAATTGGTATGTTGTTTTAAATAACATTTATTTGATTATTGGTAAGGATGAGCTTTATGGGGTTTTTGTTTTGTTTTGTTTTTTTGAGGCAGGGTATCACTCTGTCCCCTGCCCACCCTAGGCTGGAGTGCAGTGGTCATCACAACTCACTGCAGCCTCAACCTCCCAGGCTCAAGTGATCTTCCCAACTCAGCCTCCCAAGTAGCTAGGACTATAGGCATGCACCACCACACCTGGCTAATTTTTAGTTTAGTTTTGTTTTGTTTTTTTTGTAGAGGCAGGGTTTCTTCATGTTGCCCAGGCTGGTCTTGAACTCCGGAGGCTCAAACAGTTCGCCCACCTCGGCCTTCCAAAGTGCTGAGATTACAGGTGTGCACCATGGCATCTGGCTAATTTTTATTTTTATTTTTATTTCTGTGGAGATGGGGTCTTACCAGGTTGCCTAAGCTGGTCTGAAACTCCTGAGCTCAAGTGACCCAAAGTGCTGGGATTACAACCATGAGCTTCCATGCCCAGCCAGGATAAACTTTTAAAACCGTATGTACTGGCCTTTCATATTACTTCTTTTATAAATTGCCTTGTTCTACTTTTTATTCATTTTTCTTTAGGGATATTTGTCCCTTTGTTCTTACATATATTTGTAAGAACTCTTTACACATTAAGGATATTAACCCATTAACCAAAGGCCTTTTTTTAAAATGTCAAATTTTGCCAGGAGCTAGCCCTAATTTGATTAATTCCACTGATGGTTCCTTGGTTTGGTATCTCCTGAATATTTACATGTTTGGCTTGTTCCGTAGATACTCAGATGTATAACTATAGTCATGCCTTTTTTCACACACCCCGCAGCAGAACCTGGTTTGCCTGTCAGGGAGATAAGATCACTAGAGAGCTATGCAGATGTCAAAGACAGACACACACCAGGTCTGGGGATCTAGAGATGAAAGCACAGATCCCAGAAAGTGGGCAGTCTCCCTTGTTCAAGAGTATGATGAAGGTCTAAACACCGTGAGGTTAGTTAGCAAGATGAAGTGGAGGAATCAGATCCCAGATGACAAGATTCTGCTGTTCAGGAAGACATTTATAGTCACAGCACAAATTAACAAACACGTCTAAATGGCCTTGATCTTCTTTTATACTTCCTGCCTAGGTAGGAGATTGTGGTCTCAGGAGCTAGAACCACAGATATGAAGAAAATGGCTTTAGTTAGTTAAGAAAGTAGTATATAAAGTAGCAGCTGCATTTAAGTCCTCAACTGTTGTTACAGATATTTAATTTTGCCCCATGTTTTCTCAAATATACTTACTGCTTATCAAATATACTTCTGGCAGAGCTGCCTCTCATGACAGAGACTGAAAAACCAGATTCTTGCTTTCTCAGTTTCCCTTACAACTAGGAATGGCCTTGTCTTAGTCCATTCATGCTGCTACACCAAAATACCTCAGACTGGATAATTCATAACAAGAGAAACTTATTGCACACAGTTCTGGAGCCTGGGAAGTCCAAGATCAAGGTACCAGCAGATTCAGATGAAGTCGTGTTCTCAGCTTCATAGATGGTGCATTCTTGCTGCATCTTCACATGATGGAAGGAGTGAACAAGCTCCCTTGGGCCTCTTACAAAGGTACTAATCTAATTTATGAGGGCTCCACCCTCATGACTTAATCACCTCCTAAAGGTTCTACCTCTTAATATATTGCACTGAGGATTAGGTTTCAATTTATAAATTTTGAAGGGACACAAACATTCAGATTCTATTAGGCCACATGACACAGTTCTGGCCAAGGAGAGGTAAGGAGAAGACTACTGGGAGATGTCTGAGGACATTTTTATTCTAGTTAAAAGGGTGAGTATGCATGAGGTTCCTATTCTTTCATTCATGTCTATTAGTATAGTTGTATGAGCACATGATTTCTTCAACCATGGCAACCATGCAAGCCTAGAGACCAAGAGCCAACACTGAAGGTAGAAAAGCAAAAGGATGAAAGAAGCCTGGTCAGTCATAGTATTTTTCAGCTGATGAACCAAAATAGGACCTCTACATTTCTTATTTTGTGAGAGAGTAAGAACTTTTATTGACGCTTTCAGTTTTTTGTTACCTGCTTCTGCATTTTGACACATTGAAAATATAAAATGATACAGAGCCTGTATCACTGTAAGTATATAAAATATGTTAGTGTGTGGGTAAGGACAGGATGGTATTGGTAGGGGCAGGAAGCAGGGAAATTCTAGGCAGAAAAGGGCAGGGTCCCTGGCGAAGCCTCACCCTCAAGCCTAGAACCGCGGTCCAAAGTGAGACCATGCATTCCTATTTTCCCGCTCAAATGTTGCCTTTTCCAAAATCACCCATGACCTGCCTCACCCCCCATCCTGTACCCATTAAGTCCCCTGGCTCAACTGGCAGGGGGCAAAGAAGGAGAGAAGAGAAGAAGTAGCCAGACATTGGAAAGAAACAGCTTGACTTCAGAGGTGGGACTTGATGGTGGGACTTTGGAGAAGTGTCCAGCAGGGGACTGCTGGACTCCAGGGGAAGATCACCTTCCCACTCCATCCCCCTTCCAGCTCCCCATCCTGCTGACAGCCACTTTTATCAGCAATAAAATTCTCCACATTCATCGCCCTTCAATTTTTTCATGCAACCTAGTTTGCAAGGACTCAGGTATGGGTGCAAAAGGTTGTCACACTGACCCTCCACTGAGCTGTTAACACTTAAGCCATTCATGGACAGCAAAGCTAAAAGAGCACACTGTAACACACGCCCTCTGGGTCTTCAGGGGTTGCAGGCACCCCCCAGATGCTGCTGCAGGGCTGCACAGTTGTGCTCCTGCAAGCACCTGAAAGCACTCACTCTGGCTCCTGCACCTGCTCACTTGCATGCTCTTCCTCCTGTGAGGGATTGAGAGCTGAGGGCTGAGTAAGTGAGGCACCCCTGTTGCAAGGTCCATGAAGGGGTCAAGGAAAATTTCCTGTTTCAGTATGATGACTAATACCAAGACCAGAATGTTCTATAGAGAAGTGTTAGGGGAAAGGGAGAGCAGGGTCCCATTCCTGGGCATTCTGATTTAGTTGACTTGGGGTAGGAACCAAGCCTTGGTATTTAAAATTTTAATTTTATTTTACAGGTGGAGAAACGAAGGATCAAGCAGTGTGACTGGTAGAAACCATGTTATACAAGGTAAGCCAAGAGAGAATTGTGCAAAAATGTCTTCAGGGTCACTTCTTTCCCTAACTTGGTCCCTCAGAGTTCTTTCCACTAGATATCCCGTGTGTTCAACCTAATTCCTATCTGCAATGGGCTTCCAAATATTTCACCCCTATGGGCAGGGCTGTGTGTCATTTCCCTGGCCCCTATCTGGGTCAAAACTCTCATTCCTTCAGGGACTGCTGGACAACTAGCAAACTAATCTTCAGTGTGTTTTACCCAAGGTGTTAATGACAGATAATGGCCTAATGCATTACTCCTCTCAGCTAACATTTCCATTTTAATAGAGCCTTTAAATGCTTTAACCTGAAGGAAACAGCATGAAAAATGCAGGGATAGCAAATATCTGGCACCTTTGCTCCTTCCCTGTTCCTGGAAGACATCTTCAAATGGTCACTAAGGCTTTTCCTGCTATGCCTGGACATACCCTGAGAAGCCCATAGGGCCCTGGGCAGTCCCTACCAGCCAATGATGGGAGTTACCATGTAAGATGAAATCTATTTTCCAACCTTATCGTGAAACAAGTATTTGTCCAGGAGTAAAAAGACCTGAATTCTACTTTGGGGCTCTGACATTACCTGGACATAGGGCCTAAACAAATTTATTAGACATTTCCAAGTCTCAGTTTCCTTAGCCATAAAATGAGAGGACTGGCATTAGAATCAAGCATTTCCAGGCCGGGCGCGGTGGCTCAAGCCTGTAATCCCAGCACTTTGGGAGGCCGAGACGGGTGGATCACGAGGTCAGGAGATCGAGACCATCCTGGCTAACACGGTGAAACCCCGTCTCTATTAAGAAATACAAAAAACTAGCCGGGCGAGGTGGCGGGCGCCTGTAGTCCCAGCTAGTCGGGAGGCTGAGGCCGGAGAATGGCGTGAACCTGGGAGGCGGAGCTTGCAGTGAGCTGAGATCCGGCCACTGCACTCCAGCCTGGGTGACAGAGCGAGACTCCGTCTCAAAAAAAAAAAAAAAAAAAAAAAAAAAAAAAAAAAAAAAAAAGAATCAAGCATTTCCAAAGAATAGTTCTCGATCTGCCAGGGACTCTCAAAACCTGACCTCACAGCTCTCCAAGCTGCTTGCTGCTACCACTTACCTCTCCCCATTTTTGCCTTGCTTCCCACCAGGGAAGGAAATGCACTCCCAACTGGGCACCACATTTCTATCTCTATTTGGGGACCTTCCTGTCCCTGAAAGGCACTGGGAACATAATGTAAAGCAACTTTGGGGACAGCTGCTAAGAAGCCAAATCTTGTGACACTAGGAGTCCAGTCGCGTGGTTCAGAGTCCACAGCAACTTGTGTTGACTATGCAGTCATCAGTCAGAGGGGCAGAGCCTCTGTCTGGAGATGTGTCAGAAATAGGTGTGACTAGTCCCAGACACATCAAGTGGGGAAAAATCAGGTGTGCAGATTACGTTGTGTAAATGCCTTTCTAATTCTCAATGCTCCAGGAAGGAATCTCAGAGATTAAATTAAGCTGTTAACCCTCTAGGCGCTCCTGTCGTTTATTGTTAAGGAATTAATAGGAATGCGGGAATGCAGATGGCCTGGCTGTCAGCTCGGAGAGGCGATTTTTCTGATCTCCACGGACGTTTCCAGCATCTTTCATTAAGCACTCATGTACCAATTTGTCATTTTAACCGGGCAGGAAAGAAATTCCCACTCAACTCCCTACCTCAGGTGCTGGGAGTGCAATCATCCCAGGAGTCTTTCCGGGTTGCGGGTGCAGGGGAGGCGCCCAGGTGACGGGTGTGGGGTGCAGCGGGAAATGGATTCAAAGCCACTCCAGGAAGGAAATCGAATCCCAAAACCTGGTTGTCCTGGGCACAGGCTTCAGGTGACTGCAGAAGATCCCACTCTAGCAATCCTAAACCAAGCAGAGATGTGAAAACTTCTTTCCGCTTTCTCGAGGCGCTCCAGGACGCAGGTGGCGCGCTCAACGCGGGGAGGAGCCACCTACAGGACAGAGGAAGACCAGCAGCTTGGGCTCGAGATTTCAACAGTCTGTGGCGCGGGCTGATGAGGACGGCCCCTCCTCCTCCTGGTGTAATAGTCCCTGACATTTATCGAATGCTCTTCTCGTGCCAGACACTGTCCTTAGCACCTGACATGTATTAATGATTTTAAACCTCACAACAACCCTATTAGGTAGGTGTTATTTTCATCTTCATTTTATGGAATAGAAAACCACAGCTCCAGGAGAGAGAGTGATTTACCCCAAGTCACCCAGTTAGGAAGTGGGAAGTGGAGACTCCCACCCTGAGTAGGCACTAAGGCGGGTGTGGTGGGATGGTTAGAGTCGGGTGCAACTCTACTCGTGGTTCACAGCATTCAACTCTATGGGCCCTCAATTCTGCAGCTTTGGTTTACCATTTTTTGAGACTTGCTTACTCGTCCGGAGAGGAAAACGTTGCTAAGGTAATCATAACCTTGTGTAATTTTTAAAGAGATGGAAAAAGACAAACATCGCATATTCTCACTTATTTGTGGGATCTAAGAAAACACTTGATCTCCTGGAGATGGTGGAAGGATGGTTACCAGAGGCTGGGTAGTGGGGGCCTGGGAGGGAGGTGGGATGGTTAATGGACAAAAGAAAAAAAACAGAAAAAACGAATAAGACCTAGTATTTGATAGCACAACAGGGGGACTATAGTCAATAATACTTTAATTGTACATTTTGAGACGACTAAGAGAATAACTGTATTGTTTGTAACACAAAGGATAAAAGCGTGAGGGGATGGATACCCATTTTCCATGATGTAATTCTTACACATTGCGTGTCTGTACCAAAATATCTCATGTGCCTCATAAGTATATACACCTACTACGTAGACCACAATATTTTTGAAAAACCAAGGCAAAAAAGGGGACACAGTGGAGCAGGGATGCTAGAGATTGTATATCTCTCATCAGTTCATTTTTTCAGTTTATAGATGAGTATGAGAGAGGTAAGGGACCCAACCATGTGCACACTCTCAGTGACAGGGCAAGAACTGGAACCCCAATCTCCTCACTCCCAGCCCAGTGCTTTCCCCCCATGCTGCATTCATTCTTTAATCATCCATAGACAGGACGGGTTCTGTATATGGGATGGAAAGTAATCACATACAGTGTGGCTTCAGAGGCTCCAGGCCCACCCTCTGACCAAAATACCCATTTCCTTTTTTTTTTTTTTTTTTTTTGAGACAGGTTTTGCTCTGTTGCCAGGCTGGAGTACAGTGATGCAATCTTGGCTCACTGCAACCTCCACCTCTGTGTTCAAGCAATTCTTCTGCCTCAGCCTCCTGAATAGCAGGGATTACAGGCATACTCCACCACACCCAGTTAATTTTTGTATTTTTAGTAGAGATGGGGTTTCGCCATGTTGACCAGGCTGGTCTCAAACTCTTGGCCTCTAGCGATCCGCCTGTCTTGGCCTCCCAAAGTTCTTGGATTATAAGTGTGAACCACCATGCCCAGCCCAAAACATACTTTATAAAAAAAACCCTGGTGGCTGTTGCCTAAAATTCCACCATTAGTGACTCATTTTATTCTCTAAGATTTTGATCCTATCCACTTAGGACCAGTAAGGCTTTTGACTGTACGGGTCGGAGTTAGCTCAAACGGTTACCTCCTCATGCCGGACTTTCTGACTGTTGGCCATCGTTTCATGTGTATGTAATTGAGTTCTAAAGCAGTGCTACTCAAAGTGTGGTCCACAGGCAGCAGCATCAGTGTAATCTGCATGCTTATTAGAAACACAAGTCATGGCTTTCACCCAGACCTACTGAGTCAGAATTGCCGTAGTTTTCAAACTTCTGTGTATGTGCTTAAGTTCTCACCTGAAGAGCTTATGAAAACACAGTTTTCTGAGACAACTGTTCCCCACCTCAAACCCAGAGATCCTAATTCAGCAAGTCTGGGGAATGCACGCCAAAATTTGCATTTCTAACAGGTTCTCAGGTGATGCACCTGAGACCAGGTACTGCTGGTCTGGGAACTACACTTTCAGTAGGACCTAAGGAGTTCCTGATAACAGATATTGGGGAGGGAGAAAAGGGAGAATGAGCACGCTGAGGTAGGAGAAGGAAAGGTTATCACCAAGGGTGCCAAGGGTACAGAATATGAAGCCTTGGAGTCAAAAACCGCTGAGGGTGTGAGTGCACAATCACGTCTTTCCATTTGAATACTTTCAAATATTAAGATCCTTAAGTGATTCAATACCATGCATGCATGTTTGTTAGCTGAATTTACCTAGCCTATGGTAAAATCTGCTCTTGCATCACCTTTTGCTGAGCCTGCCTGTCTCAGTTACAAATGAAAATCTTCCCAGTCCCCTCTGACCATCAGTTAGCTTTCCAATTTCATTCCAGAGTTAACTGCGCTGTAGCAGCAGACAAAACTGGCCCGATGGCAGGAATACTGTTCCCCGATGGTATCAGAGCCATCTGTATTTATGTTTGCTGTGTGACTGTCACTTGTATACAATCACGCAGAGACTCTGATATTAAGACTTAGCCTGGAAATCACCCCCATGGCACAGCTCTGGTGGAAAAGAAAAGGGGCTTCAGTGGCAACCAGATATCAAACACAAATTACATTGCCCTTGTACCAAAATAGGCATCTTTAAGAAATCATGTCTTCTGGTCTTCCTTTGCTATACTTCAAGTAATATGGTACCCAGAGGAACCCAGAGAGATAACAACCTCTTCTATTTGTAAAGACCACTTGTGAAGGAAACTCCATAACCTCCCTGTGGTGGAGTGTATTATTGCTCAGCAAACATTCATTCTCCTCTATTCTCCTCCATGGGGGGAGCAAATTTCCCCACTCCATTGATGATAGGTCTAGCCATGTGACTTTTTTTGGCCAATGGAATGTAAACAGAGGCTTTAACTCTACTTGCTTGGTTAAGCTTGGTTTCTTGCACCTCTACCCTTTGCCATGAGAAGAGCATGCCGTTGTCACTTCGGCCTGAGCCCCAGAATGAGAAGTTACATGGAGCAGACCTGAACAAGATTCACAACCTGGAACAGAATCACTGCAGCCGATCCACAAACCTGTGAGCAAAAAATAAATGTTATAAATCTCTGAGATTTTAGATTATTTGTTATGCAGCACTATTTTAGTAAAGTTGATACACTCCCTCAGGTACCTGTTCCACTGAACTTTTGCTGCAAAGTTCTTCATTGTGTCTAACCTAAATCCCTCATGCATTAATGCAAAGATCTATCTCATTTGTGGTCCAAATGAGGAATCACTAGATTATATTCTTGATTCTAAATGTCCAAATCTAGCTTGAATTGTTTAATATACATTTAGATGAATAAAACAGAGGTACATTCAGGGAATTATTTGTATTTACAAAGTATCATTTATGCTTTTCCTTATTGGAGCTATTAAAAGGTGGGTCCTTAAGAAGTGATCATCTTCAGGAACCAGAAAAGTAGCAAAGGGAGAGATAAGAATTTGGAAGCCTAATTAAAATATTATAGAACTGGGCCAGGCACGGTGGCTCATGCCTGTAATCCCAGCACTTTGGGAGGCTGAGGCAGGCAGATCATGAGGTCAGGAGTTCGAGACCACCCTGGCCAACATGGTGAAACCCTGTCTCTACTAAAAATACAAAAAATTAGCTGGGTGTGGTGGCGTGCACCTGTAATCCCAGCTACTTGGGAGGCTGAGGCAGGAGAATCTCTTGAACCCAGGAGGTGGAGGTTGCAGTGAGCCAAGATCGCACCATTGCATTCCAGCCTGGGTAACAGCAAGATTCAGCCTCAAGGGAAAAAAAAAATTATAGAACTGACTTATTTTCTCTTAGCTTTCTTTCCTAGCAGTTTATAAATTATTTATTTCCTAGCAGTTTGCAATTATTTTATTTGCCTATTTTCTTTCTGTTTATTTGTCTGTCTCCCCCATTAGAAAGTGTTTCCATAAAGGCAGGAACAATGTTTGTCATGTTCACAACTTTATCCTCCAGTACTCAGCAAACTCTGGCATGTAGCAGTCACAAAAAAAAAAAAAAAAAAAATTCAGTAGAGACAGGGTTTCACCATGTTGGCCAGGCTGGTCTCAAACTCCTGATTTCAGGTGATTCACCCTTCTCAGTGGGTGCTGGGATTACAGGCGTGAGTCACTGTGCCTGGCCAAAAAAATTTTGTTAAATAAATTCTTTCTAATAAGGCATGCCACTAGACCAGGTAAGGGGGAAATAGTGAAAACCAGATAGGATTTACAGTCTAAACATCTGGCTTCCACACTATGTGATCTTAAGTAGTTCCGTGGTGTCTTACTCTGTTCCAGCTGCTGCAACAAAATACCATAGACTGGGTGGCTTATAAACAACAGAAATTTATTTCTTACAATTCTGAAGGCTGGGAAGTCCAAGATCAAGGGGCTAGCAGATTTGGTGGCTGGCAAAAGCCTACTTCTTCACAGGTGATGCCTTCTTGCTGTGTCCTTACATGGTGGGAAAAGCAAGCTAACTCTCTGGGACCACCTCTTTTATGAGGGCACTAATCCCATTCACGAGGTCTCTACCGTTAGGACCTAATCGCCTCCCGAAGGTCCCACCTCCTAATACCATCACCTTGGGGACTAGGATTTTAGTGTATGAATTTGGGGGAAACATAAAGATTCACTCCATTGTAAATGGGCACCTAATTATGAAAAACTTTGAATCATAATAATACTCAGTCAATGAAGAGCCACTGAGGAATTTTGAGCTGCGGAAGGACTAATCAAGACAGCATCTTGATAGCTGGGCATGTAATCTCAGCTACTCAGGAGGCTGAGGCAGAAGAGTCACTTGAACCTGGGAGGTGAACGTTGCAGGGAGCCGAGATTGTGCCACTGTACTCCAGCCTGGGCTACAGAGCAGGACTCCGTGTCAAAAAAAAAAAAAAAAAGACAGGCTTGAGATGATGTATGTGATTGCTGTGTTCAGAGATGGTTTAGCAGAGAGAGGGAACAGTTAGAAGGTAATTTCAAAGTGAAGGAATAAGGGCCTAAAGTGTAGGGTGGCAGTGGAGGTGAAAAGGAATGAGATTGGGATGGATGGAAGATTCAATAGTTCTATCACCTAATGGGAAAAGGAGGCAGAAGAGAGAGAGTGCCTAAGGAAGGTCCATGATTTTATACCTGTATAGCTGAAATGATAGAAGTGCTCTTAATAGATATATGGAAGTTGGAGAAGAGGCCAGCTGTGTTTGGGAGAAATGATAATGTATTTTAGACGATAGAATTTAGACAATGGCTGGTTATCAAGCGAAAATGCCTAACCCTTAGGTAGAAATTCAGGACTAGGCCAGGCACAGTGGCTCATGCCTATAGTCCCAGCACTTTGGGAGGCCAAGTAGGGTGGATTGCTTGAGTCCAGGAGTTCAAGACCAATCTGGGAAACACAGCAAAACCCAGTCTTTACTAAAAATACAAAAACTTAGCTAGGCATGGTGGTGCACACATGTAATCCCAGGTACTTGGGAGGCTGAGGTGAGAGAATCACCTGAGCCCAGGAGGTCAAGGCTGCAGTGAGCTGAAGTCACAGCACTGCACTCCAGTCTAGGGGATCAGAGTGAGACCTTGTCTCAAAAGAAGAAATAAAAGAAAGAAAGAAATTCAGGACTACACATTCAGAAAGAAGTCAGAACAGAAAACCACTTGTGGTCATTGGACTCCTGGAGGTGACAGGTATAGGAAGAGAAAAGCCAGAGACTGAAGCCAGTCTTGTACACTGCCTAGTTAGCAAGGGCAGGTGGGGGAAACGTGGCTGGTGAAAGGGATAGAGAAACAAAATCAGCAGAGGGTCTCAGAAGCCAAGAAAAGGGAGAATTTTGTGGGCTTTTTTGTTTGTTGTTTTATTTTTTTGGTTTTTGTTTGTTACTTTCTTTGTCTGCTGGGATTACAGGCATGAGCCGCTGCGCCTGGCCGGAAAGGGAGAATTTTGATGTCCAGCTCTGTCTCCTCTGCGACCAGCATTGGCTGTCAGACTTCTTAGGGAGCTCTCCTGTAGGAGCAGAGCGTAACATCCTTTAACCAGGCTGACTTGTCTCTAACCACCTGGGTGGCTGAGGGAGTCCCAAGGCTTTGTGAGCCTTTGAAAGAAAAATCCAGGGGAGGGAAAATGGAGAAATGTAATCAATAACAACAAGCCTTATTTTTTCCACTTCATATGCTGGAAGCAGTCAGGGCTGTAGCTGCTGCTATGCTGGGCATACTCTGGATATTCAAAAGGTCATCTGGCATAGAGACAGGCTAAATTATGGCTGGAGTATATGAATCTGAGGAGGTTCTCCATTAACATTTATTAGGAATTGTCATCACTTCAACTCAAATGGGCCCCAGATGTGGAAACCCCGGCTGCCCCAGACTTCTCTTCTGGGCTGCAATCTCTCCTCTGATTTATTGTTATTAAACATGACCAGATTTTGTAGAGGGGAAAATTGAAGAAAGCAACACACACATGGGGAACCGTTGGGTGGAGGCTGCCAAGAGAAACAAACCATTTTATAATTTCTGGTGGCAGTGGGAACACATGGAGATGAGAGCTATTGTTATGAGACTCCATAGAGCCTATTTCCTAAAAAAGACACAGATCTCAACTTCCAGGCAGTCTGTTCCAAGGGCAAATGTCCTAACCCTGAGGATGAGAGAGGGGCAATTGAAGATAATGAGAAAGGCTAAGAGTAGAGAGTTAGTGCTTAGAATTCGGGAAGCCATGGCAGGGATCCTCTTCCTTAAAATATATGACCTTACAGGGTGGATGGTTTCCTGGGGGGTCATCACACCCCCACTGGATGTTAGGTCATTATACTTACCAATAATGTTTACTCTCCCATTGTGTAAAAATTGCAAGGGATACCAAGAAGGCAAAATTAGAGTCCCACCTCTGGTAATCTATTTCATGTCTTTACTCAACATAATTTTATGAAGCACATCCCAGGTATCAGGCACTACTCAAAGTGCTGAGTGAATATTAGTAAATGAAAGAGACAAAGTCTATGTTCTCTGAGCACTCACAAATCTGTAGGGGACAAACTCAGGAAGTAATTGAAAATTAGCTACTAGACAAAAGTGTATAAAAGGAAGGCAGTTTCAAGAAAGACACTGTGTTAAGAGTCAGAACACCTGAACTCCAGTCCTGGCTCTACCACCTAAGAGTCTTATGGCTTTAGATGAGTTGGTACATTATTTAACTTTTGTGACCCTTGATTGTTTTTTGGGTTTTTTTGTTTTGTTTTGTTTTTGTTTCTGTTTTGAGACAGGGTCTCGCTCTGTCACTGACGCTGGAGTGCAATGGCGAGATCATGGCTCATTACAGCCTTAACCTCCCAGGCTCAAATGACTCTCCCACTTCAGCCTCCCAAGTAACTGGGACTGCACGGGCATGCCATCATTTGGGCTAATTTTCATATTTTTTATAGAGACGAGGGTCTCACTATGTTACCCAGCCTGGTCTCAAACTCCTAACCTCAAGTGATCCTCCCACCTCAGCCTTGCAAAGTGCTGGGATTACATGCATAAGCCACTGCACCCGGCCAAACATGAGCTTCTTGTTTGCAAAATAGTAATAAACCTGCCTTAACTGATCTCACGGGTTTGTGTAAAAATTAAATGTGGTAATGTAATCAAAGAGTTCCTTATAAACTAAATTGCTGTATGGCGTCAGGTTTGTAAGTGCCAAATAAGTGGAATGGTGAGTGTTATGGGATGGTTCATTTGCTTGCCGGGAACCTGGGGACACATCCTCTTCTGCTTTCTTTCAGGAAAAGGGGCAAGTCGGACTATTCCCAGGCCACCAGACACATGCCCCTTGGGGAGTCTTTTACTAGTAGAGTCTGAATATCTGGTGCTGACTTCACTAACAAGCTGTCCCTAGGAAGCCCTCACTTACTGTGGCTCCTGTTGTTAGAACTGTGCATGGAAATTATCCCATGTGGGAACTACGGTAAGTGAACATAGATAATGAGAAAAGTCTCAGAAGCGTTACATCTAATTATTGTTCTTGCATTGTCCTCCTTTCAGAAAATTGTCAACATTCCTGGCTAGGCATGGTGACTCACACCTGCAATCCAGCACTTGGGGAGGCCAAGGTGGGCGAGTCACTTGAGTCAGGAGTTCGAGACCAACCCTGCTGCTACTAAAAATACAAAAAATTATCTGGGCATGGTGGTGCATGCCTGTAATCCCAGCTACTTGGGAGGCTGGGTCAGGAGAATCGCTTGAACTGAGAGGTGGAGGTTGCAGCAAGCCAAGATCACGCCACTGCACTCTAGCCTGGGCAACAAAGTGAGACTCTATCTCAAAAAGAAGAAGGAGAAGGAGAAGGAGATTATCTATATCCCTGAGGAGGAGAAATTGTACTTAGGCCATCTTGATCCAACTTCCAGCTTTACAATCATTGCCCCCCACCATGCATACATCATACATATATAACTGCTAGCACGAATACCTGCGTCATATCTAGAATTAATGGGAATAGTCCTAGGGCCAATTTTTCTTATATCAGGCAAGCTGAACAAGGGTCCAAGAGATAAGGCCACAGCTGCTTCCTCCTGCTTTAGAACAGAGCTAAATAACCCCATTCCTAAGTCTTGTGAGTCATTGCATCCTTGCCTTATAAGGAATGAAGACTTAACCTGCTTCCTGGCACTCGTCACTAGCTGGGTGAAGATTTCCATTAATCCAGAAATGGGAGCCTCTCTGGCTTGTGTGTGTCTAGGAATGGACATACCACCCACGATTTTACTCCTGGTGGCCAATCGGTTCTGCACACAAACACAGGCACATCTTTTATTTAATGCTCAAGATTTGTGAACAACTCCCAGAGCTACACCTTCCAAAGGGCTTGCATCAAGTGCTGGTGAAGGAGCAGGGACCTCTATCATGGTCAGAGCCCATCAATAATGACACCCTGGCAGCTCTAAAATGTCCACAAGTGGAATGGCCATTCAGCTACTCCATGCAGTGAAAAGCTCTAATGGGGAGTGGGGGCACTTCTCTCCCCAATGCCATCCCATGGCTTGGCTGAAAACTTTTTTCTTTTGGGAGATCACTGGCTTTCTCCAGCAACCTTGACTATAAGGATGAGGATGAGGAGAAAAAAGAAGTACTGCCGGGCATGGTGGCTCGCGCCTATAATCCCAGCACTTTGGGAGGCTGAGGTGGGTAGATCACGAGGTCAGGAGGTCTTGACCAGATGGTGAAACCCTATCTCTACTAAAAATACAAAAAAAAAAAAAAAAAAATTAGCCAGGCGTGGTGGCAAGTGTGTGTAATCCCAGCTACTTGGGAGGCTAAGGCAGAGTATTGCTTGAACCAGGGAGGCAGAGGTCACAGTGAGCCGAGATCACGCCACTGTACGAGACAGAGCGAGACTCTGTCTCAAAAAAGTAAAAGAAAAAAAAAAAGAAGAAGTACACACAGGGGAGGCTGTGGGGAATTTGGAATATTCCCTAAGGATTTCCTCCATTGGAGAGGTCTGCTTTAAAGTACTGGGGGTCCACAAACTTGCCCCTTTCCAGCTTGGCCTTGGGAGAAGGGAAGGACAGAGAACAGAATTCTGGATTGTTACTAGGTAGTTGGGCTGCATCAGGAAGATACTCTGGTGGAAGGAGAGGAAGGAGAGGTAGGAAGTGGGAAGGGAAGCACTAAGGATTTTTTTTTTTTTTTTTTTTTTGGCCCTGATACCCTTAGCTAGACAAGCCCAGTGGGGCTTGGAATGGAGGTCAGGGACAGCCTAAGATCCTGTTACTGAAAGGGTAGTCCCCAGCCAGCAGCATCAGCATCACCTGGCTCTTAGGCTTTACCCCAGACCTACTGAATCAGGAATAGCATTTTAATCTCTAGGTGATAAGTATGTCCATTAAATTTTCAGAAACATTAGCCTAGATGCTTCAATGGGAATAACTTCTTGCAGTGAGCTTTTGAGGAACTGTGCTGGATAATCTCTCTGCCCTTCCAAATCTGCTCGCCATCCTTATTCCCCTGCTCTTGGGACTAAGAAGTGAATTGATGAATTTACTTCCTTTATGCATTGCTTCAACAGGCTCCTTTGTCATCTGGTTTCTGGCTGGGCTCAGCCAATGGTCAGTGCTCAGGAAGCAGTGACTTAAGTGACTTATTAATAGTGACTTTACCAGCCGGGCGCAGTGGCTCATGCCTGTAATCCCAGCACTTTGGGAGGCCAAGATGGGTGGATCACCTGAGGTCAGAAGTTTGAGACTAGCCTGGCTAACATGATGAAACCCTGTTTCTACTAAAAATACAAAAATTAGCCAGGTGTGGTGGCACAGGCCTGTATTCCCAGCTACTCAGGAGGCTGAGGCAGGAAAATCGCTTGAATCCAGGAGGCGGAGGTTACAGTGAGCTGAGATCATGCCATTGTACTCCAGCCTGGGCAACAGACAGAAACTCTGTCTCAAAAAAGAAAAGAAAAAAAAATAGTGAATTTACCTGAAGTTTTTATAGGGAAACAGCAGAATGCATTCATAATTTTTTATGCAGCAAGCCACTGGAAAAGGGTGAGGGTAGCATCAAGATATTTATTCCCCCAGCTGGGCCTCAGGTTGACAGTGGCTATGTTCCTCAACTAAAGGCCACAGCTCCTGTGGGCCAACCCTCTCCTACAACTCTCTCCAGACTGTGAGGACTGCTCCTTCCCAATCCTTCAGGCCTCAAGTGGTCATTATTCCCTATTCTGGCTAACCTCACCATTTCTTATGGGTTTCTCTGAGCCCATGTCTTTGTAAATATACCTTCATTAAACTTTTCTCAGACAAACCCCGTTTGAGTGTGCCATCTGTTTTCCAACAGGACTGTGATCAATAAGGTACCCTGGAGAACAGACCCAGAAAGAATTCTTGCTCATGGCTAGGGAATTGACCTAGATGAGTATTTTCAATTAAAGGATCTTTGAGATTGAAATAACCATTTTTCAATCCAGCATGTTATTTCTTTGCGAATCATGTTTTTAGAAATGAAAAATATATCGCAAAAGCACTTGGCACTTTCTCCAACATGCCTCAGCTTCTGTGCTCCAGCCTGCCTGTCTGCAAGTGCAAGTGCAGGTCACAAGGAGTAAACTGAAGCTGCCACATTCTTGCTCATGAGCACTGATTGCTAAACTGTCAAGAATTTTGCAAAAATAAGTTGTTTTAAAAAAGAACTAAAATTGGCCGGATGTCATGGCTCACACCTGTAATCCCAGCACTTTGGGAGGCCAAGGCATGCAGATCACCTGAGGTCAGGAGTTGGAGACCAGCCTGGCCATCATGGTGAAACCCTGTCTCTACTAAAAATACAAAAATTAGCCAGGCATGATGGTGGGTGCCTGTAATCCCAGCTACTCAGGAGGCTGGGGCAGGAGAATCTCTTGAACCCAGGAGGCAGAGGTTGCAGTGAGCCAAGATCACACCATTGCACTTCAGCCTGGGCGATAAGAGCAAAACTCCATTTCAAAAAAAAGAAAAGAAAGCAAACTAAAATGGTATAAAGTTACAATAAATTATGTATATATTTACATATATGTTTACACACACACACACACACACACACACACATATATATATATATGTTTTTTTGAGGCAGAGTCTCATTCTGTCACCCTTGAACCTCCCAGGTTCAGGCGATTCTCATGCCTCAGCCTCCCGAGTAGCTGGGATTGTAGGTGCATGCCAAAGTGCCTGGGTAATTTTTGTATTTTTAGTAGAGACGGGATTTTGCCATGTTGGCCAGTCTGGTCTTGAACTCCTGGCCTCAAGTGATCCTCCCGCCTCAGCCACCCAAAATCCTGGGATTATAGGTGTGACACCGTGCCTGTAGGTGACCCAAATTATATTTAAAAGAAAAAAAGGTACTAAATATCATCACTTCCTAATTATTCTGCTAAATTTCATTGCTATCTAACCTTTTGGGGTTACTTATGTCTGGTGTACCTAGGCGGTAGAAACACTATATGATGATGTGCTACTGCACATCTCTTCCTAATACTGTTTTCGATGGTGTCATGAAGAAAGTAGAAATCAGGCATGGTGGAAGTATTTACACCAAGGATATAGACAAATGCAACAAATTAGGACTGAACTTTTTTCTGGACAGCTATTTGTTAATTTTTTTCCAGGAGAAAGGGAATCCTTTGAGATGATCATGTTGTTTGGACTTGTGTGGTTTTAAGGGAGATCAACATGCTTGGTTTCTGTTGTGAGAAAGCAAAGTGCAATAGACTTGGCACTGGACTAGAAAGGACAAACTAAACTGTTCTCTCTAAACAGGGGAGAAGGTTAGTTCTCTTTGGCTCCTTAGGACAGGATGGATTAAGTAGACCTGTTAGCATGGGGAGATGTGTATTATATTACTAAACAGCTTTCTTTCACAGTTGTTTGTTCAAAATCTCTGAAAGTACTTTACATCTATGACCTCTTTCATCTATCAAGTATCTGAGTGACCAAGGAAAGAAGCAATAAAGATTTTTGTGTGTTTTTGAGACAGAGACTTACTCTGTCACCTAAGCTGGAGTACAGTGGCACAATCTTGGCTCACTGCAACCTCTGCCTCCTGGGTTCAGGCAAGCCTCCTGCCTCAGCCTCCCAAGTAGCTGAGACTACAGGCGCATGCCACCATGCCCGGCTAATTTTTGTATAGAGATGAGGTTTGCCATGTTAGCCAGGCTGGTCTCGAACCCCTGGCCTCAAGTGATCCACCTGCCTTAGCCTCTCAAAATGCTGGGATTACAGGCGTGACCCACTGTGCCCAACTAAGATACTTCTTAAATATAGAAAAACTGGGGCCCCATGGAGGTTAAGTGACCTTTTTAACCTCAAAAACTGAGGCCCAGAAGGGCAACCCACTACAGTATCCAGACCCCTCCTCCAACAGCTGTCATTTGTGTGACCTTGAGCAAGTTGTCTGTATTTTCTGAGCCTGTATCTTCATCTGTGAAAAGTTATAGGGGAAATAAATGAAAGAATATGTGTAAATCACCAGATTTTGTGACTGATGCTCTAAAAATTGTGAGTTTGATAGATATACTCAAAGATTTTGTAGGGGAGAAAGAGGAAGAGCTTATATTACTCAGCACAGACAAGTTGAAGGGGCACAGTGGGCATCATTGTTCTTAAACACACATAGGCCAATCCAACCGTACGAGTTTCACTTCTCCCTTCTCCACACCCGGCCTCTCTCCATCCCATTGGTGCCTTGCTCCTCCTCCTCTTTTCTCTCTTCTCTCTCTCATGCACAGCAATATTCTCCCTTCTCTGAAGTTGTGAGCACATCTGCCATGTGTGAAGCATATCAAGCCATTCTTTTAAGCAGAATTCCCTTCCTAAGAGAAATTCTGTTAGTAAAGTTGTTACTTCATTATACATACAGAATCATTTGCAAAGGATATTCCCATTCACTATTTCCTTTGAAACTCAGAGCCACCCTGTGGTAAGAATTACAATTATAACCACTTTACACTGGGAGATACTGAGGCTCAGGAAATTGCTCAGGGTCATAACTTAAAAGTGGCTGAGGGGCTAAGTGTGGTGACTCATGCCTGTAATTCCAGCACTTTGAGAGGCCGAGGCAGGAGGATCTCTTGAGCCCAGGAGTTCAAGACCAGCCCGGGGAACATAGTGAGACCTTGTCTCAACAAAATATTTTTATTTATTTATTTATTTATTTTTATTTATTTTTTTTTTTTGAGACGGAGTCTTGCTCTGTCACCCAGGCTGGAGTGCAGTGGCCGGATCTCAGCTCACTGCAAGCTCCGCCTCCCGGGTTCACGCCATTCTCCTGCCTCAGCCTCCCGAGTAGCTGGGACTACAGGCGCCCGCCACCTCGCCCGGCTAAGTTTTTGTATTTTTAGTAGAGACGGGGTTTCACTGTGTTAGCCAGGATGGTCTCGATCTCCTGACCTCGTGATCCGCCCGTCTCGGCCTCCCAAAGTGCTGGGATTACAGGCTTGAGCCACCGCGCCCGGCCTAAAATATTTTTAAAATTAGCTGGGGGTGCTGCTCCCAGCTACTTGGGAGGCTAAGGTAGGAGGATCACTTGAGCCTGGGAGGTCGAGGCTGTGGTAAGCCATGGTCACACTACTGCACTGCAGCCTGGGTGACAACAGGAGAGACCCTATCTCAAAAAAAAAAGGCTGAGGCAGGACTTGAACCTGGCAAGGTACATCACACCATGCTGGTCGTGCTTCCTCCCTCTTCAGAATGGGTATGTTCTAGTTGGCCTTCTGAAGGAAACTACTAATTCTGTTCTCTCTGCCATTCAGTGAGCATCTAGATTGAGAGCCCCATGTAGGTCACTTCCTGAGCTAGATGTCAGGAGCTGGGTTAGGGTTGTAATTCCTTTCCTAGCTTGTTGTACAGCCTCGAGCAAGGAGAAGATTTGAGAGGCAGAAAGGTAGCATATTAGGAAAAAATGCTATGTTCCAGGCATCATATGTTAGAACTTTACATTGATTACTTCATCTAATCTTCACTATAATTCTGTGTGAGATAGTATCAATATTTTAATTGTAAGCAAAATTAAATTGTGGAAACTGAGGCTCAAAGAGCTGATGAAATTTGTTCATGGTCATATGGATAGGAAATGATGGAGATGGGATTTGAATCTCTGTCTCTGGGACTCTCAATTCTATCTGCATTTCCTCATATCATGTTGTCGCTCTGGGCCTTGGGGACTTTTTAAATGTAAATCCAGGCACCTAACTTCTCTGAATCCCACCTCACATGTCTGTCAACTGCTAGATTATGTTCCTAATCTGGCAGGGGTCGCAAGACTGGGAAACCTTCATGCCATTATCAATCTTCTCCCCAGTTCAGAGGTCAGAGGCTCTCTTTACTCCAGCCCCCTCCTCCACCTCTGGGATGGGGCCACATTTCACCTGGGGATTAGCAGCCACACCTCTCTACTTCTGCGGAGGAGAGAGGGCGACTATGAAGGATGGTGTGTCTCCCCACCCACATCTCATACCTAGCCTGGGGCGGACTGTTCATTAGGGGCAGGCAGGGAGGAGGCGAACCAAGATAGCACAGAGATCCATCAAGGTGCCAAGTTGACAGGTGCACACACCTGCTTCTAGCCAGAGGAGCTAGAGGCCAGTGGGAACCTGCCTCATAGGAGAGGACTTTGTCTGGAAAGAGAAGGGAGGATGAAAAAACAACAGCAACTGAGATTGGATCACTCTAATTATACAGCTCTAAATCACTGAGAAGAACCTTGGCTCAAACATCCAAGTGGTGGAGGATGGATTTTTACCTTGACTCCTGCTAATTTTCATTGATTTATGTGGCTTGAAAGCATTTATTTTCTGCTCAGAGGCAGCCCAGCTCCTGCTAAGGAGGTGCAGGACTCCCCTAAATGCTGTCACCATGGAGAGGCGAGTAGCAGAGGTGGCTCTCAGGGCAACAGCTACATTTCCTGCTCGGTTTCAGTTGCTACCTAAGAGCTGGGAGGGTCCAATGGGAGCTGCTGGCCCTGCTGTGACAGCCTCCCCACTCCTGTCCCCGGAGCCTGCCTGCTTCTGGTCACAGCTACTTGAGTTTAACACTCCTGGCAGCTTAGCACTCTGGTTTTTATGTGTGAGGCCGTAATATTTGGTGAGCTGTGAGATGAGGTGGGAACATTTGCAACTGGCATTCCCTTCCGGCCCTGCCCTGTGATTCAGGTCAGTAGTGTGACAAAGTGAGGCCGCCCCTCCTCCCCACTCTGGCTTCCCACCTGTGGCTCTCTGGCATGATGTCCTTCCTTTGTTTTCTCCTCTTCCCCCATCCCATGCCTGCTAGACTCCCATAGCTCTTGGCTTTCGAAAGGGGGTATTCAGTCCTCACATTCCAAACCATCTGCTCAATTAAACATTTTAAACAGCAATTCTGAGTCTGCCCAGGACCACATTCCAAAAGGTGGGTGTCAGGAGATAGCTCTCTAAATGTCAGAGGCTCTGTAAAAATCTTAACTGATGAGGAAGTGGGCCAGCTAGAAAGCGTCACGTTTTCTTGGAGATTAGAAACATAAGACGCAGTGTTCATACTTTCAAAATTCCTCTTCCTGAGGCGCACGATGAGTCATTTGAGCATCTCTAGTCCTTTTCGCCAGGTCTGTATTCTCTGAGCCCTTCCTGCCCCATTCCCTGAGCCAGGGTTGAAGTTCGGATTCCTGCGGGTCCCCCCAGGCATCTTCCTTCTTATCTGCAGTTGTCTTAATTTCTGTCCCATCTTCCCACCCCTTCCAGGTGCAGCTGCCTTCCAGGAATAGAGTAAGATTTGTCATAATATGATGGTACAAGTAGGAAGAAAATTAAACATTTTTATGGGATAGTTTTGAGTATATATTAATAGAGGCCAGGTGCAGTGACTTACGCCTGTAATCCCAGCACTTTGGGAGGGCGAGGTAGGCAGATCACTTGAGGTCAAGAGTTTGAGACCAGCCCGACCAACATGGTGATGCCCTGTCTCTACTAAAAATACAAAAATTAGCTGGGCATGGTGGTGGGCACCTGTAATCCCAGCTACTGGAGAGACTGAGGCAGGAGAATCACTTGAACCGAGGAGGCAGAGGTTGCAGTGAGCCGAGATCATGCCATTGCACTTCAGCCTGGGCAACAGAGTGAGACTCAGACTCAAAAATAATAATAATTACTATTATTATTATACAGAGAGTGTGTAATAAAATTATTACTGATTCTGAGCTAGATACAGAACCAGACTTCAAGAAAACAGGAACAGAGAGCTCTCCTAAAATGTCTTTAAAACTGGGGAGTGTTCAGCCTAGGCAACATAGCGAGATCCTGTATTAGTCCGTTTTCATGCTGCTGATAAAGGCATACCCGAGACTGGGAAGAAAAAGTGGTTTAATTGGACTTAACAGTTCCGCATGGCTGGAGAGGCCTCAGAATCATGGCAAGAGGCGAAAGGCTCTTCTTACATGGCAGAGGCAAAAGAAAATGAGGAAGAAGCAAAAGCAGAAACTCCTGATAAACCCATCAGATATTGTGAGACTTATTCACTATCATGAGAATAGCACGGGAAAGACCAATACCCATGATTCAGCTACCTCCCCCTGAGTCCCTCCCACAACATGTGGGAATTCTGGGAGATACAACTCAAGCTGAGATTTCAGTGCAGACGCAGCCAAATCATATCATTCCGCACCTGGCCTCTCCAAATCTCATGTCCTCACATTTCAAAACCAATCATGCCTTCTCAACAGTCCCGTAAAATCTTAACTCATTTCAGCATTAACCCTAAAGTCCACAGTCCAAAGTCTCATCTGAGACAAGGCAAGTCCCTTCCACCTATGAACCTATAAAATCAAAAGCAAGCTAGTTACTTCCTAGATAGAATGGTGGTACAGGTATTGGGTAAATACAGTGGTTCCAAATGGGAGAAATTGGCCAAAATAAAGGTGATACAGGGCCCATGCAAGTCCAAAATCCAGTGGGGCAGTCAAACTTTAAAGCTCCAAAATGATCTCCTTTGACTCCAGGTCTCACATCCAGGTTATGCTGATGCAAAAAGTGGGTTCCCATTGTCTTGGGCAGCTCCGCCCCTATGGCTTTGCAGGGTACAGCCTCCTTGCCAGCTGCTTTCATGGGCTGACGTTGAGTATCTGCAGCTTTTCCAGGCTCATTGTTCAAGCTGTTGGTGGATCTACCATTCTGGGGTCTAGAGGATGGTGGCCCTCTTCTCATGGCTCCACTAGGCAGCACCTCACTAGGGACTCTGTGTGGGGGCTCCGACCCCACATTTTCCTTCTGCACTGCCCTAGCAGAGTTTCTCCATGAGGGCCCCACCCCACAGCAAACTTTTGCCTGGGCATCCAGGCGTTTCCATCTTCTGAAATCTAGGCAGAGATTCCCAAACCTCAGTTCTTGACTTCTGTGCACCCACAGGCTCAAAATCACATGGAAGCTGCCAAGGTTTGGGGCTTCCACCCTCTGAAGCCACAGCCTGAGCTGTACGTTGGCCCCTTTCAGCCATGGCTGGAACAGTTGGGACACAGGGCACCAAGTCACTAGGCTGCACACAGCACAGGGACCCTGGGCCTGGCCCATGAAATCACTTTTTCCTCCTGGGCCTCCAGGCCTGTGATGGGAAGGGCTGCCATGAAGGTCTCTGACATGGCCTGGAGACATTTTCCCCATGGTCTTGGGGATTAACATTAGGCTCCTTGCTACTTATGCAAATTTCTGCAGCTGACTTCAATTTCTCCCCAGAAAGTGGGTTTTTCTTTTCTATCACATTTTCAGGCTGCAAATTTTTCAAACTTTTATGCTCTGCTTCCCTTATAAAATTGAATGCCTGGCAGGGCACAGTGGCTTACACCTGTAATCCCAGCACTTAGGGAGTCTAGGCGGGTGGATCACTTGAGATCAGGAGTTCGAGACTAGCCTGGCCAACATGGTAAAACCCCATCTCTACTAAAAATATAAAAATTAGCTCAGTGTGGTGGCGGGTGCTGGTGATACCAGCTATGCAGGAGGATGAGGCAGGAGAATGGTTTGAAACTGGGAGGTGGAGGTTGCAGCGAGTGGAGATCACATTACTGTACTCCAGCCTGGGCAACAGAGTGGGACTCCATTTTAAAACAAGCAAACAAACAAAAAATAACAAACAAACAAGCAAAAAAACTGAATGCCTTTAACAGTACCCAAGTCACCTCTTGAATGCTTTGCTGCTTGGAGATTTCTTCTGGCAGATACACTAAATCATTTCTCTCTTGTTCAAAGTTCCACAAATCTCTAGGGCAGGGGCAAAATGCCACCAGTCTCTGCTAAAACATAACAGGAGTCACTTTTGATCTAGTTCCCAACAAGTTCCTCATCTCCATCTGAGATCACCTCAGCCTGGACCTTATTGTCCATATCTCTATCAGCATTTTGGGCAAAGCCATTCAACAAGTCTCTAGGAAGTTCCAAGCTTTCCCACATTTTCCTGTCTTCTTCTGAGCCCTCCAAACTGTTCCAATCTCTGCCTGTTACCCAATTCTGAAGTCGCTTCCACATTTTTGGGTATCTTTTCAGCAACGCCCCACTCTACTGGTACCAATTTACTGTATTAGTCCGTTTTCACGCTGCTGATAAATACATACCCAAGACTGGGAAGAAAAAGAGGTTTAATTGGACTTACAGTTCCACATGGCCGAAGAGGCCTCAGAATCATGGCAAGAGGCAAAAGGTTCTTCTTACATGGCAGAGGCAAGAGAAAATGAGGAATAAGCAAAAGCAGAAACCCCTGATAAACCCATCAGATCTCGTGAGAGTTAGTCACTGTCACGAGAATAGCACAGGAAAGACCAACCTCCATGATTCAATTACCCCATACCCCAGGTCCCTCCCACAACATGTGGGAATTCTGGGAGATACAATTCAAGTTGAGATTTCAGTGGGGACACAGCCAAACCATATCAGACCCCATCTCTACAAAAGGTAGAAAAAAAAATTAGCTGGGAGTGGTGGTGCACACCTGTAGTCAGAGCTACTTGGGAGGTTAAGGTGGGAGGATCACATGGCCCTGGGAAGCAAGACCTCAGTGAGTTGTAATTGCACCACTGTTCTCTAGCCTGAGTGACAGGGAGAGACTCTATCTCAAAAAAAAAAAAAAAAAAAAAAATTAAATGGAGAACATCTTACACATTTAGTATGGATTGGCACTGTGACCTAGAGATAGTAGAATTGGTCAGAAAACTTCCGGACTCTTGCAAATAGTTACAATAAAAGATTAAGCTTATCTAATAAAGATGTCCCAGAATTCAATGGTTCAAGATAGAAGTGTATTTTTTAGCAAGGGCTCTCCTTCATGCAGTCATGCAGGGGCCCAGATTCCTTCTATCTTACTTTCCCACCATTCCTTAGCCTGTAACCTATTTTTTTTTTTTTTTTTTTTTTCCTGGGACAAGTTTTTCACTCTGTTGCCCAGGCTGGAGTGCAGTGCATGATCATAGCTCATTGCAGCCTTGAACTCTGGGGCTCAAGTAATCCTCCTGCCTCAGCATCCCAAGTAGCTGGGACTACAAGGGCATACCACTTTGCCCAGCTAATTTTTGTATTTTTGTATAGACAGGTTCTTATTAGGTTACCCAGGCTGGTCTCAAACTCCTGGCCACCAGTGATCCTCTTGCCTCAGCCTCCCAAAGGTCTGGGATTACAGGTATGAGCCCACTGTGCCCAGTGCCACCACCACCCCCCCACCTTTTTAAATATAAATAAATAAATAAATAGCGGCAAACTCTTGCTATGCTGCCAAGGCTAATCTCAAACTCTTGGGCTCAAGTGATCTTCTCACCTTGGCCTCCCAAAATGCTGGGATTACAGGACCACACCCAGTCAGGTGTAGCCTTTGTCTGCATAATCCAGGCTAGATTGCAGGCACACTCATGTTCTAGGTTTCAAGAAGAATAAAAAGTATGGACGAGGCACCTTTCTTTTTTCTCTTTTTCTTTTCTTTTATTTTTTTTGAGAGAGAATCTCACTCTGTCACCCAGGCTGGAGTGCGGTGCCGCGATCTCGGCTCACTGCAACCTCTGCTTCCCGGGTTCAAGCTATTCTCCTGCCTCAGCCTCCTGGGTAGCTGGGACTACAGGTGTCCGCCACCACGCCTGTCTAATTTTTTGTGTTTTTAGTAGAGATGGGGTTTCACCATGTTAGCTAGGATGGTCTTGATCTCCTGATCTCATGATCTGCCAGCCTCAACCTCCCAAGTGCTGGGGTTACAGGCGTGAGCCACTGCGCCCAGCTGAGGCACCTTTCTTAAGGTCCCAGCCCATAGGTGGCCCACATCACTTCTGCCTACATTCCATGATCAGGAGGTTAGTCACATGACCAACCCTAACTGCAGGGTGGCTGGGAAAAAAAATATATATATGCAGCCATATGCCCAGTAGTTCAATTATTGTAGAAGAAGGAAATAATAGGTTTTGGGATAGTGTCATTATATCAACCTAGATGTGACCCAGATACCACCAAGTAGAGGCTCTTCATTTATTATAAGCAATTAGGTCAGATTTTGTGTTAAAGTAGAAATGGGAAAAGTATGATCCATAGAGGACATAAGGACATAGGATCCCTTCAAGTAATGGAACATGTCTCAGGGGCTTGAAAAGAGCCTGTTTTGTTTGTCCTTCCAGACAGGGGAGTTCAGAGGCATTCAGCAGCAGACAAGGGTGATGGATACCCAGAACATTGCTTATGAAATGATTTATATTTTTAGTAATACTTTATAGTTTACAAGGATCATTTGTATATATTATTTGATTGGATGTTGAAAACATTCCTCATTAGGGACAGCTAGACTTAGAGAGGTGGAAGGTCTTGCACAAAATCACACAATTCATAAATAGCAAAGGTGGGATCTGAACCCAAGTCCAGTTTCAGTCCAGTGCTTTTTACAAAACAAAATGCTATATCCATTTTTTTTTTTATCCTGGGAGAGTGACTAGTTTGACCTCTCGAATGGAGTAAGGACTTTACTTTTTCACTGGACTTTACTTTTTCAGTTTCCATGTGATTTGGATGTCATTGTGAAGATGTCAAGAGTCATGTCCACAAAGATAATACTGGTTATCACTTGGTGACCACCTACTGTGAGCCAGTCCCTGAGCTGGATACTTTATTTATATCTTGTTTATTCCTCCTCATGACCCAGCAAGGTAGACATTATTATACCTATCTTGCAGAGGAGGAAGCTGAAGAGGTTAGGTCACTTTTCTCAAACAGAGAGCTAGTAAGTCGTTAAGCCAGGTCATGAATCCAAGTTGATCTGCTATCTTCTCTCTCAGTGCTGCCTTGAAGGACGAGGGGTATCTGCTGCTCAGGCCTCAGGAATGGACACACAGGCAATGTTTGGTAATCTCAAGCCTGAAGTACGAACAATTTATTTAAATTTGTCCCAAATTCCTGACTTCTCATTGGATGTCCTAGAAGTTGAACCTAAAGTGAGGTCTTCGCTAGCCATGACCCTCAAAAATCCTTGTCCATTAGGCTCAGTCATTTGTGATGTCAGAACTGGAAACAAACTTAAACGTTCTCTGGTCCAACATGGCCCTTTTACAGATGATAAAACTGAGACCCAGAGGGGGGAAAAATAACTTGCCAACAGTATCAGGGCTATTTCCTGGCAAAACTAACATATTGCTTTGGTTCTCCAGGCTTCAGGCCCATGAGGACCTCCTGGACTAAGAGCCAGTCTCACTGCCACCTGTCAGAGCCTTCTTCAAGGGAGTAAAGAGACGGGCAGGACTCACCTCGCTTCGTGCTGCCAGGGATAGAGCTATCCTTTCTCCCCACTCCATTCCCACCTCGCTGGGCGAGCCTGCAGTTTTTCCAAGGCAGGGCCAGCCTGTCCTGTGCTGGAAGATGTATTAATCAATTTGATGAGGATGTTAAAGCTTTCTCTTTGCAACTAATTATGGCCTGATTTATAGGCCTGGCCTTGGTTTGATAGAGCTCTCCTCATGACAGGGATGAATGTGGTACTGGCATGGACCCCTTCATCTCTTCCATTTCTCTCTCTTCCTCCCTCCTCCCTCCCTCCCACGGCTCCTGCCTCCTGCCTCTGCTCTTGGTTCCCACAGGAACACCCTAATGACATGTTGACAAGCTAGTGAAGCATGGCTCCCTCTCTGTTGCATCTGCCTCTGGCACCACCATTCCTCCTGTGTTCTCTGACATGGGCAGATGGGTGCTGTGCTAGAGGAAGCTCTGTACACCCTTTCCTTCTGGAAACAAGAAACAATAAAAACATTTTGGGTTGACGCAGCATCTTCTTTCCCAAACATTTCAAGAGCTTGTTGAAATAAACTTCATCCCTGATGGAACTTCCAGGTAAGATTTCAGGTAAGGTTTATTCTGGTTATTTTACAAATGAGAGCACTGAGACAGAGAGGTGAACTTGTCTGTGATTTTACACACAGTAGGACAATAAAGATGAGAATAAATTGGTGCCATGGTGTCCAGCTCCAAGATCCTCCCATTGCTGGGGTCTTTGGGTCACCTTACTGTTGCTAGGAACCCTTTCCTCATACCTGCACAGCTTGACAGAAGGAGAGCCCTCATATATGCACTGCTTTTTTGTTTTGTTTTGTTTTGTTTTTTGGAGATAGGGTCACACTCGGTCACCCAGGCTGGAGTTCAGTGGCGTGATCTTGACTCACTGCAGCCTCCACTTCCTGGGTTCAAGCAATTCTCTGCGCTCCGAAGTAGCTGGGATTACAGGCACCCACCAGTTAATTTTTTTTTTTTTTTTTTTTTTTTTTTTTTTTACTACAAACAGGGTTTCGCCATGTTGACCAGGCTGGTTTCAAACTCTTAACCTCAAGTGATCCGCCTGCCTCGGTCTCCCAAAGTGCTGGGATTACAGGCGTGAGCCACCATGTCCGGCTGCACTGGTTTCTTAACAGTAAGCATAAGGACATTTGTGGCCACCATATGCAAATAGGGATATGAAATAAGATGTAAATCATCACTCTGCACAAAGAGTATGTATGCACATGCATGTGAGCACACACAGGCCAGTTTCCAGAAGTCTGTATGTCACACAGCGTATAGATAAGGAACAACCCCAAATTACCACCCTCCTTAGTCCTGAAGGCCATTATGAAGTCACCTTCCCCAGACTCAGCAAGGTTCAATGGGCAGCTCCCCTGTGTGGGTATATTTCCTAGCAGTGTGCTGACAGCCGCTTCCCAGTAGGGCTAATGGAGAGAAATAGTGGCTTGGCAGCCCTACAATTGTTCGTACTCAGACTTGAAATTCATTGTGTAATATTTTTGAAGTACATTTGTCTCTGCAAGGTGCTAACCTGAACCTAACCAAAGTGCAAACTCTAGACCTAGCCCGAACATGAACCTGAACCTGAACCTGAGCCTTAGCCTTACTCCTAACTCTAAATCTAAATCGTTTCCAAACCCTAACTCTAATCCTAATCTAAACTTGAACCCAACTCAAAATGTAAACATAACCTGATCCCAGATCCTAATCCTAACTCTAAAAACAATCTTAACATTAACCCAAATCCTTATTTTAACTCAGTCAGAGGTGATTACCCCTCTTCTTCTCAGGGAATATTTGGCAATGACTAGAGATATTTTGGGGTCCTACAATGCAGAGAGAGGGGAAATACTAGAATCTAATGTGTAGGCTGATCTGAGTGTAGTGGTGTTTAGAACTAATTGATCACAACCGGTTACAGATTTCTTTGTTCCTTATCCACTCCCACTGCTTCACTTGACTAGCCTCAAAAAAAAAAAAAAGAAAAGAAAAAAAAAGAAGAATCTAACGGGTAGAGGCCACGAATACTGCTAAACATTCTAAAATGTTGAGGATACACAGAACACCACCCTCAAAACAGAATTATTCAGCTCTAAATGTCCATATTGTCAACTTTAGAAACGCTGTCTCAACTTTAACCCTAATTCTAAAATAAACTAATACTATCAACCTTAACTTTAAGAATAAACCTGGCCCGGCATGGTGGTTCACACCTGTAATCCCAGCACTTTGGGAGGCCGAGGCAGGCAGATCACCTGAGGTCGGGAGTTCGTGACCAGCCTGACCAACATGGAGAAATCCCGTCTCTACTAAACATACAAAATTAGCCAGGTGTGGTGGCGCATGCCTGTAATCCCAGCTACTTGGGGGGCTGAGGCAGGAGAATTGCTTGAACCCGGGAGGCAGAGGTAGCAGTGAGCCGAGATCGTGCCATTGCACTCCAGCCTGGGTAATGAGAGAGAAACTCTGTCTCAAAAAAAAAAAAAAAAAGAATAACCCTAAGGAGGCCAAGCGCAGTGGCTCATGCCTGTAATCCCAGCACTTTAGAAGGCCAAGGTGAGTGGATCACCTGTGGTCAAGGGTTTGAGACCAGCCTGGGCAACATGGCGAAAACTGTCTCTACAAAAAATACAAAAATTGGCCTGGCATGGTGATGTGCACCCATAGTCCCAGCTGCCTGTGAGACTGAGGTGGGAGAATTGTTTGAGCTGGGAAGGTCAAGGCTGCAGTGAGCTGAGATCACATCATTGCACTCCAGCCTGGGTGACAGAGCAAGACCCTGTCTCAAAAATTTAAAAAATGAAAACAAAAATAAGCTTGGCATGGTGGCATTCACCTGTAGTTCTAGCTACTCAGAAGGCTGAGCAGGGAAGATTGCTTGAGCCGAGGAGGCAGAAGTCGCCGTGAGCCATGACCATGCCACTGCGGTCTAGCCTGGACAACAGAGCAAAACCTTGTCTCAATAAATGAATGAATGAATGAGTAAATAAATAAATAAACCTAATTTCTCATTCCTAACTCTAAACTAGCCCTAACCTAAACCTGAATCCCAATTTGAAATCTAAACCTAGCTGGAACCCAACCCTAACCCTAATCTTAACATAGACAATGATTATAAATGAAACCTAATCTAAATCCAACCCTAACAACATCCAGATGACCAAGTGTTGTTAAGATGAGAAGAGGGAACCCAGAACCTTGTTCTATTGCAATTTCCCTTGGTTTTTCTTCATAGTGGACATGAGATTGTTCAGATCCTTCTGGAGTGTATAGGTCTTCTTTTTCCCCAACCTCCATTATGCGTATATTACTGCTTGTCAGCTCCCTCTGCCCAGAAGAGAAGATATAAAAGGAGATGAAATTCAGACTTGGCTTAGCAGATAGCTGCTTACCAGTTTATCTCAGAGGACACTGATGAAGGAGGATGATTTAAAATATGTTACAATATTATTTTTTTCAATTAAGAAAAAGTTCAAATCTGCCCTCCCACATGATTTTTAATTTTTTTTAGTGGTGAGGTCTTGCTATGTTGTCCAGCCCGGAGTGCAGTTGCTATTCACAGGTGTCATCATAGTGCACTGCAGTCTTGAACCCCTGGGTTCAAGCGGCCTCTTGCTGCAGCTTCCCAAGTAGCTGAGACTAAAGGTGTGTGGTACCATGTCCGGCCCATTTGATTTTCAATATATCTCAAAGGCCAATGCATCAGGCAGTATTATCCTCACCTGAAAAATAAGACACTGAAGCACAGATACATTAAAGGCTTTGCCCAAGACCACACAGCAAGGTAGCAGGAGAGCCTAGCCAGAGAGCTTGATTCGTAGTCTATCTTCCACTCTTTTACCACGCTTACGATCCCAATTACTATTATCTCTCGTATCCCCCAAGTGCAGTTATCCAAGAATGCTCAAATTTTTAAAAAATTTAAAATGACATCAGGGCTGTGTCCAGGGTTTGAGAAGGGGAAGCAAAGCCAGTGACAAAAGCGGAATAAGGAGCATTAATCCATATACCCAAGTGCTCAATGACAAACACTTTTTGAAGCTCCAGTTCTTGAATGAGTGGGAGGTGGAGAGAGATGACCAGGCAGTCAAGACCAGGTGAAAACCCTGGAGGATGGAACCAAGTGTCATGTTGAAGTGCTGACAGCGGACGATAAGAGAAACCAGTCTACAGCCTCAGGAAGAACCTAAGCTCAGTCCTGTTTTCCCTGCATCTTTCCTTATAGAAGGTCAGTGCCACCTTTTTTGGGCAAAAACATTTCCAGGATGTTTCTTACTTACATGGAAGCTGGAGCTCTACATTCACAACCCTGTGAGCATTACAGTGGCCAGTGACAAAGCAGGGTTTGCTCAGATGGGCATTTAAAAAGAGCAGTGGGCTGGGCTGTGGTGCCTCAGCCTGTAATCCCAGCGCTTTGGGAGATCGAGGTGGGCGAATCACTGGAGGTTGGGAGTTCCAGACCAGCCTAGGCAACATGGCAAAACCTCATCTGTACTAAAAATACAAAAAAATTAGCTGAGCATGGTGGCGTGTGCCTGTAATCCCAGCTACTCAGGAGGCTGAGTCACGAGGATCGCTTGAGCCCAGGAGGTGGAGGTTGCAGTGAGTGGAGATCGTGCCACTGCACTCCAGCCTGGGCAACAGTGAGACTCTGTCTCAAAACCAAAACAAAACAAAACAGTGGTGAAGAGAGGGCGGGAGGGATAAGTAGAAACCCAGCACAAAAAGGATGTGTATGAGGTAGGGCTGGTTGGGAAGTCATAGGGGTAGTGAACCTTGGAGCCCTATAATGTTGGGCAAACCAGACATTTAGAGATCAAATGTAGAGAAAAAAACCCTAGACTGGGGTCAGAACATGTCTATGTGAATCTCCTCTTTGATGCAGATTTTGAACAAATCACTTCCCACAATTTCTGCATCTGGAAAATAGGAGGGTTGAGCCAGAACTCAAATTCTGTCTCAACTTTGATATTCTAAAATTCTTGATGTCCCCAATCAAAACCACCCTGTGCACATCTTTTTCTAATTCTGTCCTCCCTCTGCACATCTGAACCAGCCTGGCCCTCCCCCGGGGGCACTTAAGTTTTTATTCCATTGGATTTGCATTCTGGTGGGAGAAGTCCCTGGTTTCTCCAATTAGACATGAACTTTGAAAAGATTATGGCAGTCTGGAACTTGTAACTCTTGGAGCCTCCACTTAGTGTTTTGCTGGCCAACAAGGCTCCAAGAGGTCCTCAGGCAGGTATGTCTGACCTGTCACATGACCTTCCCTGTGTTCTGGAAGCTGCCCCTTCCCTGCCCTTCTCTGCCCTGTCCGCAGGCCCCGGGGATGCTGGGCCAGGAGCTGGGAAGCTGGGAATTCTCCACAACCGCACACTCATCCCGCTGGAATTGGAGGCCCATCCCTCCGAGGTGCTGATGTTTCTTGATGAGGAGCCTAGCTGTGCCGAAGATGAAGAGCTATCTTCGCGGTGGAATGAATTCCCTCAGACCCAAAGCAGCTGCTCCTCGAAGTCTCTGAAAACAAAAATCCTCATGAATAAATATTAGGGAAGAAATGAGGTTTCCCGAGAACAAAAGCAGATTTGAGGAAGTTCTCTAGGAGAGGTTGGGATCTTTCATCTCATGAAATAAGTAACCTGTGTATCACCCAGACTCTGCTTGCCAATTCCCCTCCTGTTCCACTGATCCGCAGCCACATCCTGCTCCTCCCTCACATGGAAACAGGCAGCACCTAGGCCATCATCTGCTCAGACTTTCCTTCAGAGGAAAAGAGAAACCACAAACAGCTGCCGCGTGGGCCCTCCTGCCAGATTCCGGATTCCAGCTCAGACCACGGATCTCGATGACTTCATTGGTATCTGAGCTGGAAGTCTCTTCTCCAGGGACAGAGAGGCTGCCAGCATCCCTGCAGAGCCCCTGAAAAAAGAGGAGGCTGCATGGTGGGTTCACACCTGGGCCAGTACAAAAAGGGCCTGCTTGGAGAGATGTACCAAGATCTCTACCTGAGGGCTGAGTCCTGGCCCAGGGCTTGCTTCACTATTTGGCAGCTTGGGGTGAGTCCCTCTCCCCACCTCCACCCTGCCCCTTCAAAAAACCCATTGCTCATTGAATCAAAAGACATTCCTAAGTGAGAGTCTCATTCCCTTTCATCTGGATCCAAATGGAAATGCAAATACCGTGGGAGAGAATGTGCCTCTGTGGGAATGAATTTATCAGACCCTGTCCACAGCAGTTTTGCTGAAAGAGAAATTTAGTTTTTCTGAGAGAGCCTGGTGAGGGAATGGAGTTAAGGGGCCAAATGGTTCAAAACTCCTACAAGGTTAGCGCTGGAGGGGAAGCTTCAGTGATCATGAGCCAGACCCCTCCTGTTGCAGATGAGGAAACCAAAGCCCAGAGAGGAGCATCTTTCACAGCATCATACAGCAAGTTAGTATGGCTTAGGATGCTAGAACTCAAGTGTCACGACTCTTAGCCAGGTGCCAGTTGCAGAAAATGAAAGTCCAAGGCCTGAAAGATAAACTTGGCCTCCTTCAAAATTTGATGGGGGCTCGCACTTTCTGCCTTCAGAATATTTGTTTCCATCCTGAGTGAATCTCTGTTCTTGGCTGTGAGCAGTTGCAGAGGTCACTTGAGTGGACAAAAAAGGAATGTGAGTGAGAAGGGAGATGGGGTGAAGATCTTCCTGAACAAAGACTTAGCAAGGACAAGTCTGAATCTTTAACTCCATCAGACTCAGTGAACGGTGTTAAATCTTGACTCAGGGGCTATTGGCTTTTGCCTCTCTTTGTAGCCACAGTTGCCCAAAGAGAACTAGTAATGCTGTTATCTTCGGATGCAAAGGGTAACACATTAGTAAATTATTCCTTGCTTATACTTCTAACATCACATTCCCCTTATCTTATAGTTGTTCTGTGATGAAAAAAACTAATGGGATCTTAGAATCAGACTTGGGTAACATGGCTTAAACTTAAAAAAAAAAATTAATGGTGGTAAAATACGCACAACATAAAATTCACCATCTTTATGATTTTTAAGTGTACAGTTCAGCAGTGTTAAGCATATTTACGTTATACTGCAACCAGTCTCCATACCCTTTTTCATCTTGAACAACTGAAGCTGTACCCATTAAACAATGGTTCCTCATTCTCCATTCCCTTTCAGTCCCTGACAACCACCATTCTACTTTCCATCACTGTGAATTTGACTACTCATGAGTGGAACCACACAGTATTTGTCCTTTTGTGAATCACTTATTTCACTTAGCATAACGTCCTCAAGATTCATTCATGTTGTAGCACATGTCAAAATTTCTTTCCTTTTCAAGGCTGAATAATATTCCATTGTATGGATATACCACATTTTGTTACCTATTTATCCACAGATGGACACTTGGGTTGCTTCCACTTTTTGGTCATTGTGAATAATGCTGCTATGAACATGCAGGTACAGATATCTTTCTGAGACCCTGACTTCCTCAATTCTTTTGGATATATATTCAGAAGTAGAACTGATGGATCCTATGGTAGTTCTATTATCAATTTTTGGAAGAATAACCATAATGTTGGCTGAAACTGATTGGGCTTTTATTTTCCTCATCTATAAAATAGACTTGAGGTTATTGTGAGTATTAAAGAAATCATGTGCATAAAGCTCTTGGCTCAATGCCTGGTACATGGTTGAAATTTAAGAACTGGTTGTTTCCTATGAACTCTTGAAGAGGGAGACTGTTTCATTTTGGTATCTAAGCATTTAGCATGGCGCCAGACGTATAGGAGGAGTTCAATATATGACTGTTAGTGAATGAATGAATAATGAACAAACATATCCTTGTAACTTTGAAGTATGGCGGGCACAGTGGCTCACACCTGTAATCCCAGTACTTTGGGAGGCCAAGGCAGGTGGATCACCTAAGGTCAGGAGTTGAGGCCTGGCCAACGTGGTGAAACTTGTCTCTACTAAAAATACAAAAATTAGCCGGGCATGGTGACAGGTGCCTGTAATCCCAGCTACTCGGAAAGCTGAGGTAGGAGAATCACTTGAACCTGGGAGGCAGAGGTTACAGTGAGCCGAGATCGTGCCATTGCACTCCAGTCTGGGAGACAAGAGCAAGACTCCATCTCAAAGAAAAACAAAAACAAAACAAAACAAAACCTATGAAGTACATAGAATAATTCCTGCACATTGTGGGTGTTTAATAAATGTCAAATGAATGCATGTAATAATCCTATATAAGGCCTATTTCTTCTGCATCCTACTTCATGAGAAAAGGAATTTGCTCATGTCCCTAAAGTTCCTGAAGGACAATTCAGAATCAAGTATTGACCTACTCCCAACTTTCCAGGGATCCTCCTTTTCCATCATTCATGGCAAATTCCACTGTGCAAGGGATACAAAGAAGGAAGATCTCCATATGAGAGTAACCGAGCACTTCAGTCTGCACTGGGCTTGCTAAGCTTTCTCTCTTTCTGCCATGTTCACAGAACACTTGCTGTGAGCTCCAAAGCATGTTGAAGAGCAGGGCTGTCCATGTTAAATCCTGTTAGTCTATGCAACTGAGAGAATTCCAATCACCTGACCCAGGTCTGACCGCAGTTACCCGTCTCAAGTCTCAGCAGAATCTCCAGTGTTGGGCTGCCTTCTTGACTCCAGGAGGCATTCCTGTTCTTACAATGAAGCTCAAGTCTTTTTTTTTTTTTCATTTCCCACAAGTTTGGCTTCTACTTTTCTAAGCGCTGTTCATAATATACCCTGTGTTGTAAGTACTCAGCTGTCTAGCATCTCTTTATACTACTTTTATTCTTCTGGAATATCCTTCCTTCCCACCCACAAGTATATTGGCCAAAACTTGCCCACTGTGGTAAATGGAAACAGGACTGAGGGGAAGGAAAACTCTTTCCCAGGTGCATGGAGTGGGAACTCATTTAGGTCATCCTTAGTGCCATACCTAGAACCTGGAATACAGTAGGAGCTCAATTAATACATGTTAAATGGATAAATATTGGTTAAGTGCATCATGTTTCTATACAATTCTCTTTAGACTGTAAACTCCTCAAGCACAAAATTAAGAACTGTGTCTCTCTCATTAGACAAGATGCCTCCTAGCCCAGATTATACAGGAGCATTGTGAGGGCAAGCCCATGCCACCTCCACATTCTGTGAGCTCCCAAAACTCCATCAAGGACCTTGCTTAATGATGACTTAGACCAGGGTTTCTCAACCTCAGCATTATTGACATTCTGGGCCAGATCATTCTCTGATGTGGGGAGCTGACTTGTGCATTGTAAGATGTTCAGGGACATCCCTGGTCTGTACCCACTAGATGCCCATAGCAACCCCCTCCCAGTTGTGACAACCAAAAATGCCTCCAGATGACAACAGATGTCCCCTGTGTTTGGGTGAATGAAGAGGCATAAAATCACTCCCAGTTGAGAACTACTGACTTAGACTGAAGCAAAACCAGAAGGGATTTCTCTACTTTTTATTGCCTGTGGGAATGGAAAATATTTTTCTAGCAGAGAAGTCGAATATTTATTAGATTAAGAATTGGGCTGGGTGTGGTGGCTCACACCTGTAATCCCAGCACTTTGGGAGGCCAAGGTGGGTGGATCACTTGAGGTCAGGAGTTTGAGACCGGGCAATATGATGAAACTCCGTCTCTACTAAAAATACAAAAAAATTAGCCAGGCATGGTGGCGTGTACCTGTAATCCCAGCTACTCGGGGGGTTGAGACAGAAGAATCACTTGAACCAGGAGGCAGAGGCTGCAGTGAGCCAAGATCGTGCCACTGCACTGCATCCCGGGTGACAGAGCGAGACTCCATCTGGAAAAGAAAAAAAAAAAAAAAAAAAAAGAATTGATGAAAAATGTACTTCTAACTCCCAGGGGTTCTCAAAATTGAACCCGGGAGGACTCCAGGTGAGAAAATCCTTGCCAGGGACAAAATGCCCTTGTCTAACCACTGGAGTGCACAACACAGTGACAGAAGAGGGAAGCGCTGGGGGTAAGGGCATGCCCCATCAGAAGTTACTGGAAACAGCAATTACTTTCCATTCCTTGGGACATGCTAGGGCTCTGAACCTGGGTTCAAATACATAAAGGCCACTATGGTTGGAGCCTACCTGCCTACTGAAATTGGAGTTTCAGAGACTGAGTGACCTTTCTGATACTGCACAGCACATCAGAGACAAAACCAGCACTTTAACTCCCTTTGAGATAGACATCAGAAAGACAAGGGGATGTGGTGCACCCCCAGCTATCCAGCACCTTTTCTTTTTTCTCTGCCAATCCAGTGACCCCTCTGATTGTAGGATCACAGACCAGAGAGACAGGCAAAATGTATCTGTGGGTGATCTTTACTTGGGGGTGGGGGTGGGTAGGGGACAGAGCTGCTCACAACAGCAGGCCATTTCCCAAGATGCTCAGGGTTGCTGGCTTCTGCTCTCACTGTCTCACTTTCTGGTTGCTGCGTGGAGATAAGCTATCGACTTCTGCACAGGATCAACCGAGGAAGTCAGGAGGGTGGGGAGGCCCTGTCGGCTGGCAGGAAAGGGCTGGCAGCAAAAAAAAAGAGCATCCTGGGGACAAAACTGCTGACTGGACTGCTAAGAAACAGGGGGGAAGAAAAAGGAGAATCAATGTGCAAGGGGAGAACATTGGAAAGGCAGAAAGACCCACAAAACCTAAAGAGACTCAGCAAAGCAGAAATCAGGGGAGTTTTCCCCTTTCTATTAAAAATGTATTTTCTCGGCTGGGTGCAGTGGCTCACACCTGTAATCCCAGCACTTTGAGAGGCCAAGGCGGGCGGATCACCTGAGGTCAGGCGTTTGAGACCAGCCTGGCCAACATAGTGAAACCCCCTTTCTACTAAAAATACCAAAAATTAGCTGGGCATAGTGTCGGGCTCCTATAATCCCAGCTACTCAGGAGTCTGAGACAGGAGAATCGCTTGAACCCGAGAGGCGGAGGTTGCAGTGAGTCGAGATCACACCACTGCACTCCAGCTTGGGCAACAAGAGCGAAACTCCGTCTCAAAAAAAAAAAAAAGTATTTTCTCATCTACCTGTAGGCATGTCATTTTAAAACATGCTTTTCTTCTGCCTTGGCCTTCAAAGAGTGAATGCAAACCAAATATTCTTAAAATGCATTTGTGATCCAATAAACAAAGGATCAAGTCTTCAAGAGTGATTTACTATGTGACTTCTGGAAAGTCACTCAACTGTACTGAGGTTTCATGCCTCTCTTTTATTTAAAAGAAAAAAAATGCAGAGATTACCCCAGCCGGCTATAAGAAGAGCCCTCATTGTCTAACTCACTAGAAGTGCTAAAGAGCTGTTCTTTCATCTGGAACTACCTAGGGAGAGATTTTCTTACCATGAGCTTTTACATCCTCATTCATTTGAATTGGTGCTCTGGGAGCCAGGCAGGGAACAGGTATTTTTATCTTACTTTAGTGGATAAGCAGTAGTGTAACTAGTGAAAAAAGAAAAAAAAAAAAAAAAAAGCAAAACAAAACAAAAAAAACCTCTCTTTTGTTACACTCTGATGTATACTATAGAAAAGGCCCTACCTTTCTCCTTGGGATAGAATTCAGAGACTAGGCTGAGAAGACTAGATTTGGGTGGGCAAATCCTGCTCTTTGGAGAGGGAAGGGACACATAGACTAGCAGGGAGGCTGCTGGTGTCATGGAAAAGCTCAAACCCAGAGCTTCTCGCCTGAACCCAGCTACCCAAGTCCCTCGCAGTTATGTGGGTTCACAGCCTCGGTTGCTCTGGCTTGGTTTCAATGCTGGAACTGAAGCAGGACTACATTCCATAACTCTCTGATAGAGCAAGTCAGGGGTGAGTGCGGAAGTAAAATCAGGATTAAGAATTCCCAGCCTAGGCTCTTAATGAGCAGGGAGAGTTATTTCCTCTTCTGTCCTTTCTTATGTGCTCACTTCCAGTTTCTCTTTCCACAAGGTCTTCTCTTCATTCCTATTCAACTTGTAGGTGGCAGTCCCTTTTTTATTTATACTCTTCCAAATCACATCCTCCAGGAGGCTACTCAGGTTACACCTGCCATTGAGGATTCCTTCTTTACTTTGTTATTAGATCTCTAAATTTGTCTGTAAGAACAAGACCCTGCACACCCAAAAAGACAGCAATAAATTAGGGGTGAGTTATATGCCTAGTGTAATTTATATGCTAGCATGTAAGTTAATACCATGTGGATGAAATCTAGATCTGCCCCTGTTGATGCAACCCCTTGGGCTCTGAAATTCTCATTTTCAGGAAACCGGTTTCTGCAGAGTTGCAGGGACTATGATTCCATCAGGCACAGGACTAAGAGTCCCATGGTTGTTAGAATAACTGGATGCTTTTGCTGTGTCAAATCCAGCCCTCACCCTAAGCCCTAAGCTCTACCTCCTCAAGGACAAAGACTAAGTTAGAGAGGGAGACCCAGTGGATGATGGCTTCATTCAGAACCACTCTGGGGCATCGAAGTCGGATTGCTTCTGAAGCATCTGCCTCTGCTTTTGTCACAGGATAAACCCCAATTTTGGAACCCCAAATTTGGGAAATTGGGGTTCACGTGGGTTCTTAACTTCATGCAGGAAGGACTTCAAGAGTGAGCCAATACAGTGAAGTGGAAGAAAGTTCATTAAGAAAGTAAAAGAATAGGCCAGGTGTGGTGACTCATGCCTGTAATCCCAGCACTTTGGGAGACCGAGGCAGGCAGATGGATCACTTGAAGTCAGGAGTTCTAGACCAGCCTGGCCAACATGGTGAAATCCCATCTTTACTAGAAGTACAAAAATTAGCTGGGTGTGGTGGTGGGTGTCTGTAATCACAGCTACTTGGGAGGCTGAGGCAGGAGAATTGCTTGAACTCAGAAGGCAGAAGTTGCAGTGAGCCCAGATCACGTCACTGCACTCTAGCCTGGGCGACACAGCAAGACTCTGTCTCAAAAAAAAAAAAAAAAAAGTAAAGGAATAAAAAGGTGGCTACTCCATAGGCAGAGCAGCTCCAAGTGCTGCTGGTTGGCTATTTTTATGGTTATTTATTGGTCATATGAATTTTCCAGGAAACAGGTGGGGGAATTCCCGGAAGTGAGTGTTCCTTCCTCTTTCAGACAATATAGAGTAATTTCCGGACGTTGTCATAGTGTTTGTAAACTGTCATGGCACTAGTAGAGTGTTTTTTAGCATGCTAATATATTATAATTAATGTACAATGAGCAGTGAGGATAATTGGAGTTCACTTTTGTTACCATCTTGGTTTTGGTAGGTTTTGGCCAGCTTTTTTACACCTCATTTTATCAGATGGGTCTTTGTGACCTGTACCTTGCAAAATAAGTCCTGCCCAACTCCTGTCTCACTTTGAAGTCCAGGTTAGAAGAATCTCTAAAGACGGGATGCCTCCCATATGTCAAAGAGGAAGGGATGTTCCAAGTTCAGGGCCAGGAACAGAAATAGAGAAAGGAAGGACCATCAAACAGGAGGAACCTTTCCTCTCTCCTTGGGAGGACACAAAATCACCAGGGAACAAAAAGGATGTCCTCCTTTCTCTACCCTAAGTGATTCCTAACCACCAACCCCCATCCTCCCAGTCCCACCCCTCACCCCCACTGCTTTTCCTGATCTGGCAAAGAGAGAGTTCCCTTGCCCTTGCAGTAGACCCTTGGGCCAGGCTAGACCAGCTGACCACACCCCAAGGAATCCCAGGACTGGGAAAGAGTGGGAGCGTCCAGGCCAAGGGTCCTCTCCAGCCCCAGCCCCTACCGCAGCTGGAGGAATGCCGCAGGTGCAGTTTCCCAGCAGGATGGAGATAGTGCCTCTGTTCTTGACCGAAATTGTTTTCAGGACTGTACCTGCGTGGGATAGTGAGAGGGAGAGGGGAGAAGGGACGAAAGGGCGCCCGGAGAGGCGCGCGGGAATGCGGGAGCCGCGGGCGCAGAGGCCGCCGCTAGGGTGCAGCTGTGGGTCGACGCCGGAGCCAGGCATAGGGTGGAGCCGCGCCGGAGCCGGGCCGGCAGAGCTGGCTAGGAGGTTCGGGTGTTGTGTTTCCACTGTAACTATAATTAGGCGGATTCAATGTTTATTTAGGCTGAGAGCTGTAAGATAAATGACAGCTTCGAAGATGCTTTTCAGCACTTCATAAATCACCCATCCGCCCGGGCAGTTTGCTGCTGCCACGTCTCGGTTCTCCCTCCGCGCGCTCCCTGTCCCCCCACTCACCTCGGAAGAGGGCACACCCGGGGACGACTCCGGGAGCTGTCACCACAAAGGGCAGGAGGGCAAAGGGGAAATGGTGTCTGTGCTTCCCAGAGCTCGCAGCGCCCCGGAAGGGTACGGGGCAGCCGCCAGGAAAGCTGTCAGGAGACGCTTCCTTCCAAGGTGGTCCCGGCAGCCAAGTGGGGCTCGGTTGACGGGCAGACTTGCCCTCCTCTGGGAGAATATGGTCTCTAATCGGCACTAATTCAAGATCTCTTCCCTATGCCCTGATGACACATCTGGAGATTTACAGGAGACATTTGAGAAATATTTATAGTATGGGGACCGTTCTTTACGCTCCTGTGACTGTCTGCGCCTCTCTTGGGGGCTCAGGGTGGAAGGGCCCATGCCCTTTCCCATGGGAGAGTGCATTCTTGGAGAGGGTTGTGGACAGTAGGCCTGTCTCCCAATGGGAGTTTGGAACTCTCATGTCATTAGAAAGGGCAAAGACCTGGATGGCAAGCCACCCTGGCTAGACAGGCCTGGGTCTGATCAGTTCCCTTCGCAGGAAAAGGGAGCTGGGTGTGGGGAGTCCAACGCTGGGCTTATCAGGCTTTGACTAGAAGCATCTAAACAGACCCAATGCAGAGGTGATTAACCCTACAGGGACCTGAATATGGTCCCCGGACCAGCGCCTTCCCTCACAGAGGTTTTGAATCAGAGTGGGCACCACAGGGGCTCATGTCAGACATCAGGGCCAGTGCCATGGACCCTTTTCCCAGTTTAGAAACTGGGAGAAGGAAATTAGTCTTGTGTAAAAGGAAACTGGATTTGGGGAAATTAGTCTTGTGTAAAAATAACAAGTTAGCCTCTTTACTAGAGACGGGGTTTCACCATGTTTGCCAGGCTGGCCTTGAACTCCTGACCTTGTGATCCACCCGCCTTGGCCTCCCAAAGTGCTGGGATTACAGGTGTGAGCCACTCACACCCGATTAGCTGGGCATGGTGGCACGCACCTGTAATCTCAGCTACCCAGGAGGCTGAGGCAGGTGAATCGCTCGAACCCGGGAGGCAGAGGTTGCAGTGAGCCGTGATCGCACCATTGCACTCCAGCCTGGGCCACAGGGCAAGACTCCATCTCAAAACAAAACAAAATAAAAAACAAACAAACAAAAACAAGTTAGCCTTCAGCAACCAATAAGCCTTATAATCTTCTTATGAGGCCCATGATGCCAGGTTAGGTCATTCATGGTTTGGGAAGGTCCAGCCAAACCACCAAGGAAACTGATTCCTGGCTTCAAACATCAAAGTACTGCTGAAATGGGGAGGGGCACCACACAACCACTGCTCTTTTCCCCATGCACAGACCTCCCCAAGGGCTCTGCATTACCCCCAGAGAGCAGAGCCATCTTCCCGCATCGAATGTGTGCATACTGATACGTCAGGCACCATGGCCCCTGGGTTCTATGGCTACGATCCTCACTGCCCATGCCATGCCTCTAGGCCAAAATGCACCCAGCAAAGGAGTACATAGGCCAAATTCTGGTTTCAGAGATTGGAAGATTATCTATTGACATTTGTATTTGGTAGGGCATGAAAGAGGTTGTTCTTTCTCCCACAAGGAAACCAAGCCGAGAGAACAGATGTAGTGGATCAAGTCTCCAATTCAGAGGCTCTGAGTCGTTCTGTTAGTGTTGGATAACCCTGGGAGCTGTGTCAGGGTTTCATTCATCTCTTCATTTATTCAGCACGTATGACACACCTTCTCTGTGCTAGGTGTTGAAAATACAATGATGAAAGACACAGTTTTGTTTTGTTTTGTTTTGTTTTGGGGGTGGGGGACAGAGTCTCGCTCTGTCGCCCAGGCTGGAGTGCAGTGGGGCGATCTCGGCTCACTGCAAGCTCCGCCTCCTGGGTTCACGCCATTCTCCTGCCTCAGCCTCCCGCGTAGCTGGGACTACAGGCGCCCGCCACCACGCCCGGCTCATTTGAAAGACACAGTTTCTTCAGCTTCTACTCTCATGTAAGAGATGGGAATAAAACAAATAATTACAAACAGCTATAGTGGAGAGGTATACAAAATAGGATGGAGTCTGGCACCTACTTAGCAAGGGTGATTCCTCTGTCCGCAAGTGAGCCCAGTTCTCCATAGTGGGGCATTGCTGAAGTCTGAGTAATGGTGTTAAAAACGAAGAAAGAAACAAAAAAACAAAAATTATAGAGCCGTGGTTAAGAGTGTGGACTCTGCAGTGAGACATATTTGGGTTTGAATTCCAACCCTGCCATTTACTGATTTTGGGATCTTGGGCAAGTTGTTTAACTTCCTTGTACCTCTTCTGTAAAATGGGAATAATAACTGTTGTTGTTGTTATTATTATGTTTATTTCATAGGGTTGTAGTGAAGATTAAATGAGAGGGCTGGGCATAGTGGCTCATGCCTGTAATACCAGCACTTTGGGAGGCTGAGGTGGGTGGATCACCTGAGGTCAGGAGTTCGAGACCAACCCAGCCAACCTGGCGAAACCCTGTCTCTACTAAAAATACAAAATTTAGCCAGGCATAGTGGCAGGTGCCTGTAATGCCAGCTACTCAGGAGGCTGAGGCAGGAGAATCGCTTGAACCCGGGAGGTGGAGGTTGCAGTGAGCCGAGATGGTGCCATTGCACTTCAGCCTGGGCAACAAGAGCAAAACTCCATCTAAAAAAAAAAAGATTAAGTGAGAGAATGTGTATAAACTCTTTCCTTTTGCACCATAAGTGTTCCATACTGTAAATGTTAGGAATAGAAATAAATGAAGGAAGGAAGGAAGGAAAAAGAGAGAGAGAAAGAGAAAGGAATGCCTCTGTGTATAGGAACTAGGAAAAAATGCTCAAGTCCCCTGAATAAGAGAGAAATAACTCTTACACAGCCACTGCCATCTTCTCCGTGGTTTCTAAGCCTTTATTGTGAATTGGGAGGCCTTGACTCTAATCCCAGCTCTTCCGTTAGCTGGTAATACACCCTTGCTCAGTCTCTGGAACTCCCACTCCTCATTTGTAAAAAGAAAGGGGCAAACTCCCTTCTACGGTATTTTCACTTTTAACATTGGATGGCTCTGTTCAAGAATGCACACAAATTTTGCAGGTGTGGATATGTTTATGGCATTGATTGTGATGAAGGCTTCACAAAGATACAACTAATCAAGTTGTACACATTAAATATGTTCAGCTTTTTGTGTGTCAATTATACCTTAATAAAGTGTTTTTTAAATGCACACAAATATATAACAGGTATATTAATAATTTTACAAATCAACTAACAAAACGCATTGCTGCAACAGTTTTAAGTAATGTTCTGTCACTGATAAATGCCCTATGTGGTGCTCAAAATGATGACATATCAACTGTTCTCAGTCCTGTCAAATATCTTTGTGACACTATTAACAGCACAGCAACCATGCTGAGGCTGTAGCAATGTCAAGGTTGAAGAGGTCAAATTTCCAAACCCAGGATTATTGGGAAAAGTTTTCTCCAAGCCCAAGATACTCACAGAAAGAACTTAGATCTATTTTCTTTCCAAAACGTGGATCTCTCTGATTAATTCGTCCTTGTCCTCTCAACCTTCCGTGTTCATTACATTTAGTCAACATATACTAAATATCTCCCACATGCCAGACCCTGGCTAGACGCTTAGGATGAAAACAAATACTAGTATGATTCCTTCCCTTGAGCTGTGTATTGTCTTTTAAAGGGAGATATATGAAGACATATCAAATAAATGCAATAAAATGCTGTTAGTTTTGTGATAGAAATCTGCATAGGGAACACTGGGGTGCCAAAGAGGAAGTGGTCAGTTCTCTCCCATGCCTATATGGTGGTCTGCACACTATTGTTGTCCCATATGTGTTGGATGAATGAATGAACCAGAAAATAGCTTGGAGTAGAAGATCTGAGTGGGAGGAATAATAGGACAGGAAAGAAACCTACCTGCCCCCAACAATGCTATGAGACAAACAAACCAGCTGAATTAAAGGGAATAAGAATGGGGTTTTACATCCCTGCAAACAACCCCTGGAAACTGACATATCTAATAGATAAACCCTGAAGCTGGTACTCTCTTATTTTATTTTAATTTTTTTTTTAAAGTTAAATAAATGAGTCAGGGTCTCACTATGCTACCCAGTTGGTCTCAAACTCCTGGGCTCAAGTGATCTTCCTGTCTCAGCTTCCCAAAGTGCTTGGATTACAAGCATGAGCCACCAGTCCCTGCCTAGTATGTCTCAGACGTAAGCCACCACTCCCAGCCTAGTACTCTCTTCTTTTCTGACCTAACTCTTAGAAAATCCCAAGGCTAGGCCGGGCGCGGTGGCTCAAGCCTGTAATCCCAGCACTTTGGGAGGCCGAGACGGGCGGATCACGAGGTCAGGAGATCGAAACCATCCTGGCTAACACGGTGAAACCCCGTCTCTATTAAGAAATACAAAAAACTAGCCGGGCGAGGTGGCGGGCGCCTGTAGTCCCAGCTACTCGGGAGGCTGAGGCCGGAGAATGGCGTGAACCCGGGAGGCGGAGCTTGCAGTGAGCTGAGATCCGGCCACTGCACTCCAGCCTGGGCGACAGAGCGAGACTCCGTCTCAAAAAAAAAAAAAAAGAAAAAAGAAAATCCCAAGGCTAGATTTCCTAGCCAAAACAAGTTGAGCAGGGTGAAGGCAAAGGGAGGGCTTTCTGCCACCCGTACCAGAAGATCTGAATCCCTGACTACCCAGATCATTACATAGAAGGAAAAAAGTCATTTATATTATATTATATTATACCATATTATATTATATTATCCCTGCCTATCCAGATCATTATATAGAAGGAAAAAAGTCCTTGTGCTGATTTCCAAAGAAGTTGGGCAAGGATGAACCAAGCCTCTCCAATCTTCATATGATCAAAAGCCACATTGTGTCTTGTTGCATGTAGGCGTCCCTCACTCAGCAGCTTAGGATCTGATGCACACAAAGGGAGGTAAAATTATAGACTTCTCTGTCTGATGGCTCACAGACTTCACCAGACACAAAGAGTGTTGGATGAGAGTATGTGTGTAAAGCAGCAAAACCAGCCCAACCCAGGTAGAAGAACCCTCAGATTGTGCCCACTCAGGGAGGGTAAGGATTGATAGCTTCCTCTGAGATACAGTGTATTCCTTTCATTTACATTTTGGCTTGAGATGCTAAAATGCAAGGAGGAGTGGATAGCTGTCAAATTTGCTAATGGGATCCATCATCGTAACCCAGATCTTCAGAAAACTTCTTGCAGCATAATAATTCAACTCTCCTCAGAACTTTGCTTCATTTCTGCCCTCTTGGGGAAGGCAGCAAGAAAACTAGGCATTTCCCACTCAGCCCTGTGTCTGTTTGATGCACTGAGATCCCCTGCCTGGTTAACTTCAGGTTTTTCCTATCAACAATCTCAGAGAAAGCCCCAAACATTAGCGGATGTTAACAGGCAGTCCCAGTTATTGCCACCCAACAATCTCCTTCTGCTGACCCCTGGCTCCAAACTGGGTTCAGTCAACATGCTTAACTTTTCCCACACTCCATGCTTCCAGTCAAAGAAAATGCAGCAGAGCCTGTTTTCTAGTGTAAGCATGTAAATTCCACACTCATCAACTTCAGGCTTTTGCGGCTCCTGGCTTGAGTCCTGCTCGGGATACAGAGAGAAACAGACAATATAATTTGTTTTGAAAATCTGTCCTTTGAGTTAAAAAGATGGTGTCACTAATTCTTGTCTGGAGGACCTGTAATTTGAATGTTTCTCCAGGACTAGAGAGAGAAGTCATGAAGACCCAGAACACTTCTTTACCAGTGTGCCTTGGTAATCAGACTGAGAGCTTTTGCTAATGCTAGGTAATTCTATTTGGCTCAACAAACATTTGTTGAGTGCCTACTAAATGCCAGGCACTGTGACAGGTGCTGGCAATTATTGCTAACAACCTGTGCTTGTGTAGTATTTGGCCAGGGTTAGAGATGCTGTTAGGTGGCTGGGGAAAAAAAAGGACTGAAGGGAGAACTGAACTCATCACATCATAGCTTATCCTCTTTCAGAAAGCTTCTTACACTACTTCAGGTGAGAAACGCAATCAGCCGCACAAAGGGGTCATGTCTCAGGATAACACATTCGCATCGAGTCAGCTACTTTGTCTCCACTTCTGAATCATGGCATAGTAGGCAGAGCTTGGCATCTGGAGTCAAAAGAGCTGGGCTCAGATTCCAACCTCTCCATTTAGTTGTGTGAGCATGGGCAAGTAGCCTGACCTCTGAGCCTCGGTTTCCAATGGTATGAATTTGGAATAAAAATACTTGCCCTGTCCAGATCACTTGAGGTCAGGAGTTTGAGAACAGCCAGGCCAACGTGGTGAAACCCCGTCTCCACTAAAAATACAAAAATTAGCCGGGCATGGTGGTGGGCGTCTATAATCTCAGCTACTTGGGAGGCTGAGGCAAGAGAATCACTTGAACCCGGGGGGTGGAGGTTGCAGTGAGCCAAGATCATGCCATTGCATTCCAATCTGGGCAACAGAGCAAGACCCCACCTCAAAAAAAAAATAATAATAATAATTGCCCTATCTACCTCATAGGTAGAAGAATCAAGGGAGATAATGTAATATGGACCAGTGCTTCCCAAACTTTAATGTACGTATGAATCATCGGGAGATGTTGTTAAATTGCAGACTGTGAGTCAGTAAGTCTGAGTGGATCTGAGATTCTGCACTTCTTTTTTGTTTGTTTGTTTTTTCTGAGACAAAGTCTCATTATGTTGCCCAGGCTGGAGTGCAGTGGTGCAATCACAGTTCATTGCAGCCTCAACCTCCTAGGCTCAAACAATCTTCCTGCCTCAGCCTCCAGAGTAGCTGGGACTACAGGCCTGTGCTGCCACATCCAGCTAATATTTTTAAATTATTATTCGTAGAGATGAGGTCTTGCTATGTTGCCCAGGCTGGTCTTGAATTCCTGGGCTCAAGTGATCCTCCCCACTCAGCCTCCCGAAGTGCTGGGATTACAGGCATGAGCCACCAAGCCCGGAGTGCAGGCCTAACAAGCTCCCAGATGACGCCGCTGAGGACAGCCTGTAGATCACGCTTTGAGCAGCAAGCTGTGGGCTGTTCACTGGTCATATGGAAAAGATGATGATGCTGATGAGGCCCACCAGCTAAGTAAACATCTAAAACTCATTCAGCCTCATGAAGTGACTAGAGCTGTGTTCAACAGCCGGTGTGGTCAACAGAAGAAATTTACGTCACGGTATTTGCTTATTTAGGTGAAACCATTAGACAATAATACCAATCCATCCAAACACAGCAGCTAGGTCAAAAATTTTTCCTATCTCTTTCAGTGAAAACATTTACCCTGCATGTAAAACACTGAGATAAAGATCAGACAAGCTTTGATCCTGCCAGATCATATCCATGCCACTGTAACTGTCTCCTGCCACATTCCCTGGGAATGTTAAAACTGTTAGAACAGATAATGTTTGAGGGTGGAAACCACAAATCCTCCCCTGCCCTGGGCCTTCTCCAAGTGTTTGAAGACACTTTTGGGGTCACTTCAACCTGTTTCTGGGCACTGAAACATCTTCCTCTCACTCAAATGCCTTCAGAACAAGTTTCTTCACTTCCCAAATACAAATGACCACTTATTCACACCCATAGGAATATTAATTAGTTAACATTTGTATAACTCTTATGAGCTCATGGAATTATCCCAGCAATCTGCAACCTAGAAGAAACGAGCTTAAATCTGTTTGTTCTAGTCGCCTGCAAAGAGATGATCCACTTCTCAGAGCCTGCGTGGCCAGGCCTCCAAGGGCCAAGACAAAACATAAAATTAAGGCAATTATTGAGATAAATGGGAGGGGTAAATACTATAATGAAACATCCCTGGATGGGAGGCAGGATTCTCAGATTTTCGTCTTATCTTTGCCATTGTCCCGTTGATCTGGGATGGGGCTCTCCACTTCACTCAGTAGAATTTGCCTGCTTGTAATGTACACACCGCTCTTGTGGATGGAAAGAATGTGTGAGTCAAAGGCAATATGAAGTGAAGAAGAGTAGTAAAAAGCAAGAAAGTAAATAAAACACCCAGTTTTTTTAAGTTAACATGCCCTAGTGGTTTTTACCTGTGTTTTTCAGACAGTTGTGAGTTTTCTGCTTGTCATTGGTCCTGGAAACTTGGGTTCAGCTGGAGTTAAGAGGAATCAAGGTTCTCATCAGAGTTCCCTTAAGTCTCTGCTTCCTCCAGAACTTCCCTGGAGAGCAGCCAGCACTGGGATCTTAGCTTCTGCTCCAAGCCCACGGCTGATGCAAAGCGGAGTCTTTCCTGAAGGAGGGCGGGGAGGAGTAAGTGGCGACAGTTTATCTGAAGCTGGCGCTGGGTTCATTAAGAGACCTGGTGCAGTTTATCTGCTTCTTGTCCACGGAGTCAGCTGCTCTGAACACTGAGTCCAGGGCCTGTCACCATCCCAGCCCTGGCGGCGTCAGGTTGGAAGGGTGTAAAACACAGCGTCCTCTCTCTCCCCCGACCTCAATCTCCCCTTGTCTCCAACTATCTGTCCTCAAGGGGTCAGATAGGAGCTGCAATTGTAGGAAAGAAGCTAGAAGCCCTCCTGTCAATGCTTTCTGCCCTGCAGACAGTGAGGTCCTCTGAACTGATTTGACTGCTCCCAGAAAGGAGTAGTCTACAGCTCAGTGGAGGAGGTGGAGAGTAGAGACATGGACTTACCTTTATCAAAGCCACCTTGCCTTGAATGTAGGTGACATGTATTTTAAGTGATGCCATTTGTCTTTGTCTACGTCACATTCTCATGATGGGAAATGGGATGAACTTCTGTATTGCAGAAGGGGAGGCCCAGGGATGGTAAGGCTTTTTCTTAATATCCCACGGCAACTCAGTGAAAGCATCAAGGATACAACACACACCTCCTGAATCCTGGACCAGTCATTCCTGGACCCTGAAGTGAGTTCTTCTGTCTGTCTTCACACCGTTCTCATTATCACAACCAGCTTTAAAAATGAAGATGTTCCAGAGCCCTCTGCAGGATAGTCGGATGGTCAGGATGTATCACACTGCACCATCCGTGCTCTCTTGCCTGGTTCTCCAGGATCATCAGCACAACGGGTGTGCCTGCCTGGGCTTAAAGGCCCAGCCTGTGAAACAGGGGAAAGATCCATTCTCTGGCCAGGCCCAGTATTCCTTCAGTTCAGGGCAGGTCTGTGACTTGTCCAAACAACTCAAGACGCCTGTCTCAGGAGGGAGGAGGCACCTTCCTAGAGCATCAGTGCATCTTTCAACTATTTGGAGTAGACCCCAAAAACTGAGATGGTCAACTTCCTACTCTATTGGAAGAGTACCACCACTGTATCTACTATTGGAGTTCATTTCCAAAGGGCTATTGACTTTTCCTAGGAAGGTAGGAGGCAGCAAGTGGATCTATCCAAGTAAAGGAGAAATGGTTGTTTAATGAAAATCTGCCTCTTCAAAACTCCAAAAGCTGTCAGCCCCAAACCCGCAAAGCTCATCTCCAAATTCAGCTTCTCTGAGGGTCCAATTCACACTTACCCTTTGCTATCCGCTTGATCCATGACCCCCTAGAATTGCTGCCTCACTCCAGGTTCAAGTACCCAGGATGCCACCAAGCAAAAGCAGGCACCAATATTTCTGAGAGATCTCACACTGGTCTGTAAGCCCCCACAGCCCTCTTTACCCTCAGGAGAGAAACCAGCCACAGTGTGTCCTTACATTGGAGGGTAGAGTTGTGGCTGAGGGAGAGTGAACAGTTTGGCCAGGAGGTGGCTGGGCTCAAAGCCTGCACTGGCAAAGACCTAGGAAGAGTAAGGCTGTGAAGGGGGCCGCTGTGCCACTTTTTGAGTTTCTTGGCTGGAAGTATTTGGGTTTTGTTTGTTTGTTTTGTAGAAACAAGGTCTCACTATGTTGCCCAGGCTAGTCTAGAATTCCTGGGCTCAAGCAATCCTCCCACCTCGGCCTCCCAAAGTGCTGGGATTACAGGAGTGAGCCACCATGCCCAGCGTGGCTGGACGTATGGAAGACATTTATTGTTGTTAACTCAACAAGGAAATTTTAGAAGAAATTGAAGTGGCCTCCCTCAGAGGGCAATGGTTCCTTGCCTCAAGTTCATAACTGCTTGCCTCTCAAGAGGTAGAAAGAGGAGGAGTGGATGTGTCAGGATCCTGGACCTCTGCAAGTAGCAGGGTTTGATGTTGTGAGACTGCATAAGGGCTGGGACAGTTTGACACTCGGTCCACTGAGCAACTCTAAGTTCAAACCAGAGCCCACAGAACTCTGTACCCTCAGACTCAGCTGCCCATGGTATGTCTCTCTACTAGAGCACAGTTGTTAAGGGCTTGGGGCCCCGGAGCCAGGCTATTCCACATTTACATTTCAGCTCGTCATCTTACAAGCTGTATACTTAATCCCTCTAAGCCTCTAGTTCCTCATCTGTTAAATGGATATAATAAGAGTATTTATTTCTTGGGATTAAATGAGATCAAGTTCTTAGCACAGGGCTTGGGTGCATGGTAAGCACCCCATAAATTTGTTATCATTAACTTTATCTTTAGAGGCTTTTAGGGAGGGGGCTTCCTCACTCTCCACTTCCAAGTGCATCCTTCTAGAATGCTACGTCTGTCCCAGTGGGCCTTTCTCTTCGTCTATCCATCCCCCTCCATTATAAAACAAGGTTTGTCTCTGATGCCCTCTGCCCAGCAGATACCCCTTCTCTCTTACTTCTCCAAAGGCAAGAAGGACAGATGGATTATTTGACTACCTGTTTCCAAAATCTGTAAATAGAGAAAGAGTAAAACACCCTGCACACCAGACAGCTGGAAAGCAAGTCTCACTTGACCTCTTGATATAAAACCTCAGCAGCCCTCACCCCATCCAGCCCTGCTGCCCCTGGTAACTGGGATGGGGGCTCAAGAGAGGTATGTAAAGCCTATAAGTGGCTCTCCCCAGCTCTTTAGAAAGCTGCTTATCAGGGAATGAAACACTGGCCCAAGCTTGCCATGACAGCAGGAGCTGCCTGAGAAGAGAGGCTGAGATAAATGAAGTATCCTTCATCCCCATCAGCGTGGGCCAGACAGAAACCAGGTGTGAGGCAGTGAGCCTTCATCTTCTGTAAACAATCTTCCATCGCCCACTGCAGCAGCTTGAGCCTGAGATGAGGATTAGAAGAACAGCTTCTGCAGGCCTGGGGCCTCTCAGCTGGACAGAGAGTTAAAGGGCGCACAAGATAGCTCACTGCTGAGAAGGATGCTTGAGGAAACACAGTCATTCGTCACCAGGGGGTTTGCCTGACCTGGCAGGAGAGAATCTGATATCTAAACAGTTCCCTGCGTCCCTGAAGCGCTCTGAAAGTTCTCCAGCTAAATATTTGATATCGCATCAGATAACAGCCCAAGGCTCTTCCCACTAGTTTGAGAAGGCTGCTGCTACAGAGGAGAGAGGCCTAGCCAGTGCTGGGCTTGGCTGCAATCAGGCAGGACTTAAGGTGGGGGCATCCTAGCTCCCACCTCAAATTTTTGGTGTCCTTTAACCTTGGCCAGGTTAGGGCCAATTAAGAGCAAAGAGGTTGCCCACCAGAAGTTGGTCCTCTATAAATCCATGAAGAGAAATGGAACCTAAATCCCTTTCAAAGGCAGTTATCTTCTCCCCACCCCATTCCACCTGCCTCCCCCACTCCTTTGATAGAGGTTTTGCTTGCAGGAGCTGAAAAAATTACCATGACCCCTGTGTTCAGAGGGTAGATGGATGCCAGGTTCCTCAACCTGAGATTACAAAACAAAGTTAAGTGCTTGAATCCCCTCAGGGAGCTGGGGACAGACAAGCCTGGCTGAATGAAAGAGCTATTCTGTTTACAAGTCCTATTTTTCCAGCAGGGGGGATGAAAATGTCTCCAATTCCGTGTTTCAAGTTTCTTGTAAGATAGGCAAATGAAAGGACATTTCAAATGGTATTGCCTCCAAGAGAAAGATGTTCCCCTCTGGTTGTAAGGAAGTGAAGCAGTGGAAATAGTTAAAAATGAGACTCTGGGTTGGGCACAGTGGCTCACAACTGTAATCCCAGCACTTGGCAGGCCAAGGGTGGTGGATCACTTGAGGCCAGCAGTTCGAGACCAACCTGGCCAACATGGCAAGACCCCGTCTCTACCCAAAATACAAAAATTAGGCAGGCATAGTGACACATGCCTATAATCTCAGCTACTTGGGAGGCTGAGACATGAGAATCACGTGAACCCAGGAGGCAGAGGTTGCAGTGAGCCAAGATCACACCACTGCACCACTGCACTCCAGCCTGAGTGATAGAGCAAGACTCTCAAAAAAAAGGGAGAGGGGGCTGCTTTGGGACTAGACACACCTGAGTTCAAGTCTCAGCTCTAATATCTACTAATGGTGTGATCTTGGGCATGTTATATGACCCCTCTGAGCTTCAGTTTCCTTATCTGTAGAATGAGGATACTAGTACGTAAGTCAAAGGGTCGTTGTGAGGGTTAAACACTAAGACATGTAAAGAAAGCACTTATCAGAGCACCCGATACACTAAACTCTCAGTAAATGGCCATCATTGTCAGCAATGAGATCTCAACCATTAAAATAAAACTTGGAGATAGGATTTATGGAAGAAAGTTTCAAAGGGGCAGATTTCAGCATGGAAAACAGATTTATTCTTTTTTAAAAAAATTTTATTGCAGAAAAATTCAAACATATACATAAATAAAAGAAAATAATGAACTTTCATATACCCAACACCACCCAGCTTCAACAATTATCAATCAAGGCCATTTTTATATCATGCAAACTGCCCTAGATAGATCTAGTCCATTTTAATATAGTTATTTTGGTCACAAGAGTAAGTATTTTCTTATAGGAGAGAAAATTCAGGACTTAGAGTCTAAAAATGTGTTTCACCTTTGATTAGATGTATGACCTTGGGTAGGTCACTTAATTCTTTTGATTCTCAGTAAAATGAAGATCTTTCATCTGTGAAATAAAATCTATAACACTGGCTACACATACAAAAAGTGTACAGGAAGTGAGACGTCTGTGAAAGAGGCTCAAAAAGGAAGCGCTATGTAAACACCTGCCACTGTGTACAGCACCAGGTGTGCGCTCAACAAACATTTATCAAGGTTATTGTTAAGTATTAGGTCATGCCAAAAAAACAAACAACCAAAAAAACCCCCAAGTCTTCAATTTTAGGTTGCACTATTGAGCTTCTCTGGTCACATTGCAAATGTGGTCACTAAGGCAACTGGACCAGACAGAATGGATGACTCATCCTGCTCCAACCTAGTATGCACATCCTGTTGGACCAGGAGAGTCACTTCTCATACTGCATGTCCTTGTTCAATGTCAAGGCCTGGAAAATGTCAAATCATGTCAAAAGTCTCCAGTCCTATATCTCCGTGAAGGTTCAGAGTGAGAACTGCAGAGCCAGTGGGCAAGACCTGAAAATTATATTTTGAAAAAGCAGCTGTTGTGAACTCAAGCCAAATCACCCTTTCAAAAAGAATTTGGAGATAAGTCTCAGAGACAGAATTTAAAGCTGCAAGAGGAGACTATAGGGGAATGCCTGACCCAAAGATTGGTCCAAAAACTATTTTGACTACAGCCAGAGAGATTACCATTTCTCCCTTATTTTTCTTCCCTTACAGAGAAGATAATTTTAGAATTTCATCTTTGCCCTAACCTCTGCATCCTGGTGGCCCATGAAAACAATATTGTCCTGCTCAGCAGGGCAAAACCTCCTATTTCCAGCTGTCCTTTACCCATCCTATAGCTCCACACTGAGGTCCCCGTTGTAGATGAATTTCTCAGCCAGTGATTTTCTCACTACCGAGCCCCAGCTGTTTTGCATCCGTGGAGCACGTCAGGGCGAGAGCAGAAATGAAAGGACCAAGGCAGTGTCAGTACACTAAGGTCCAGGTCACTGGTGATCCCAGTTTTTAATGAACATGGAGTCCAGGGACCTGAAAGGAAGGTCAGAGTTCACAGAAGAGCAAGCACAATATGCGTCTGGATTATTAAATCCTCACTGTGCAGACATCACTGTTCCTCAATACCCATTCCTCTCAGGGGCTCAGTGTTGCCCTGAGCAGTCAGGGCTCCCGATCTTCTGGAAGCCTTTGACTTCACGCTGTCAGAGGAGTATGAAGGACAGTTGACAACTGGGTTATGTCTTAAGAATTTGATTCCGACTCTGACTCTCCAGGTTTCTGACTTCTCCTTTTCCCCAGAAAGAATCCACAGCCAAGTTTCCAAAATGGCTCCAGGAGAAAGATGTGGCCTGCAGAAGGGAAATCTTGCTCAGAGGTCTGTTCTAGCCTCTCCTTAATTCAGCTGTTCCCCATATTTTCATTTGGTCACACATTTGAATTTCAGAGATCGTGATTTCCTGGTTCCATCACTGGGAAGAATATGTTTGCTGGTGGGAAGCAGTCTTTCTTTCTTCCACTTCAGAGTTGTTTTCTTTATCGGCTTCTAGGAGCAAGATACTATCCACTTCTCTCCCTCTTTTTTTTTTTGAAACAGGGTCTCACTCTGTCACCCAGGCTTGAGTGCAGTGGCATGATTTGGCTCATTGCAAACTCAACCTCCTGGGCTCAAGTGATCCTCCCACCTCAGCCTTTTGAGTAACTAGAACTACAGTTGCACACCACCATACCCAGCTAATTTTTGTATTTTTTTTAGAGACGGGGGTCTTGCCATATTGCCTGGGCTGGTCTCAAACTCCTGGATTCAAGCAACCTACCTGCCTCAGTCTCGTGAAAAGCTGGGACTATAGGCATGAGCCACCATGCCTGGCACTATCCACTTCTCTGCAAAAAGGTGATGCCCATTTTTGGTGGTAGTTGTGGTTAAGCCAGGCATGTAGATGTTCACATGACAGGGTATAGGGAAAACCCAAAAGGAATCCTAGAGTCACTGAGAGATCTCAAGGCATCTGGTCCAAGCTCCCACCCAAGACTCTCCCCTACTGTATCACTGATGGATGGCCATACACTGATGCTTTAACAGCTCAAGTGGTAGGGACCTCATTTGGAAGCCCAACTCAATTTTGGACAGTTTTTATTTAAGAAAACAAAACAAAACAAAAACAAACAAACAAAAAACTTTTTTCTATTCATTTTCTAATTTCACTCAAAGAAGCAAAACGGGATGAATGGAAGCCCTTTCAAGAACCTCATGTGACATCCCTTCAAATCTATGAAAATATTTATGATGTCTGCACTGAGTCTTTTCTCCTCTAAAGTAAGCATTTCAGGTTACTTCAACAACCCCTTATGCAGGGAAATAACAATTAACTGGGGGTGAAAAGACCTGGATTCAAGTTCTTTTTTTTTTTCTTTTTTTTTTGAGATGGTATTTCACTCTTGTTGCCCAGGCTGGAGTGCAATGGCGCGATCTCAGCTCACCACAACCTCTGCCTCCTGGGTTCAAGCAATTCTCCTGTCTCAGCCTTCCAAGTAGCTGGCATTACAGGCTTGCACCACTATATCCCGCTAATTTTGTATTTTTAGTAGAGATGGGGTTTCTCCATGTTGGTCAGGCTGGTCTCAAACTCCCGACCTCAGGTGATCGGCCTGCTTCAGCCTCCCAAAGTGCTGGGATTACAGGTGTGAGCCACTGCGCCTGGCGTTGGATTCAAGTTCTAATTCCATCAGTTATCAGCTGGATGACCTTGTCACCTAGTCATTTAACTTCCCTGAGGTTTACTTTCTTTCTCCATAATGAGGAGACTACATGTATATAACTTACTTATGGTTGAAAGGATTAAATGAGATGATATATGCCTACATTATTTGATTATTATAAAACATTATACATATGCTTTGTAATCACCACCATTACTCTCCTCTGCTCTGGCTGACCTCCTCTGGATCTCTCTAGTTCATAGTGTTCAGCTAAAATAGCATTTGTTAGTTCAATAGGCATCTGTGAGCCAAACACTGTACTAGGCACTGGGGAAAACAAGGACTAACAAGATGATCTCTGTCTTCAAGGTAATCAGGGGATTATAAATGCACTGGTATAAAAGCCATAGTACAGGTGTGCATGTAGAGTACTATTAGAATACAGGGGAAGGGGTCCTAACTCAGGGCAGAAGGAAGCAACACCTGGAATGGGTCTTAGAGAATGCATAGAAGTTATCTAGACCAGAGGAATGTAAGAGGGCATTCTAGGCAGGGATGAAAACATGCAAAGCCATGAAGTTTAGTTGGGATAAAGATAAGCTATTTTGAATTCAAAAAGTCATTGTTGGCCGGGCACGGTGGCTCACGCCTATAATCCTAGCACTTTGGGATGCCAAGGCGGGCAGATCACGAGGTCAAGAGATCAAGATCATCCTGGCCAACATGGTGAAATCCCATATGTACTAAAAATACAAAAATTAGCTGGGCATGGTGGCAGGCACCTGTAGTCCCAGCTACTCAAGAGGCTGAGGCAGGAGAATCACTTGAACTCATGAGGCAGAGGTTGCAGTGAGCCGAGATCACCCCACTGTGCTCCAGCCTGGTGACCGAGTGAGACTCCATCTCAAAAAAAAAAAAAAAAAGTCATTGCTCCATCAAAGGACGCAATCAACAGAGTAAAAAGGCAATCCACAGAATGGAAGAAAATATTTGGAAATTATTGGAAAAATTACATATCTGATAAGGGGTTAATGTCCAGAATATATAAAGAATTCCTACAATTCAACAACAACAAAAGCCCCAAACAATTCAATTAAAAATGAGTAAAGGACTTGAATAGACATTTCTCCAAAGAAGATATACAAATGACCAATAAGCACATGAAAAGATGGTCAACATCACTAATCATTAGGGAGATCCAAATCAAAACCACAATATCACCTCATACCAATTAGGGTGGCCACCATTAAAAAAAAAAAAAAAAAAGGGGGGCCAGGTATGGTGGCTGAGGCCTGTAATACCAGCACTTTGGGAGGCCACAGTGGGTGGGTTGCCTGAGGTCAGGAGTTCAAGACCAGCCTGGCCAATGCAGTGAAACCCCGTCTCTACTAAAAATACAAAAAATTAGCTGGGCATGGTGGCAGGCGCCTGTAGTCCCAGCTACTCGGGAGGCTGAGGTAGGAGAATTACTCGAACCAGGGAGGCGGAGGTTGCAGTGAGCCGAAATCACACCATTGCACTCTAGCCTGAGCAACAAGAGCAAAACTCTGTATAAAAAAAAAAAAAAAAAAAAAAAAAAAAAAAAAAAAACCAAGGCCAGGCGCAGTGGCTCATGCCTGTAATTCCAGCACTTTGGGAGGTCAAGGTGGGTGGATCACCTGAGGTCAGGAGTTTGAGACAAGCCTGACCAATATGGTGAAACTCTGTCTCTACTAAAAATACAAAAATTAGCTGGGCATGGTGGCGTGCACCTGTAGTCGCAGCTACTCGGGAGGCTGAGACAGGAGAATTGCTTGAACCCGGGAGGCCGAGGTTGCAGTGAGCCAAGATCATGCCACTGCACACCAGCCTGGGCAACAAGAGCGAGACTCCATCTCAAAAAATAAATAAATAAATAATAATAGTAATAATAATTAATAGATGGCATAGATGTGGAGAAAGTGGAATCCTTGTGAAGTCTTAATGAGAATGTAAGATGGTATAGCCATTATGGAAAACACTATGACAGTTCCTCAAAAAACTAAAAATAGCATTAAAATATAATCTAGAAATTCCGCTTCTGTGTGTATACCCAAAATAACTGAAAGCTGAGTCTCATGTTGATAGCAACAGTATTCACAATACCAAAAGATGGAAGCAATCCAGGTGTCCATCAACGGATAAATGGAAAAACAAAATATGGTATAACCATACAATGGAATATTATTCAGCCTTAAAAAGGAAGGAAATTCTGACACATACTACAATATGGATGAATCTGGACATTATGCTAAGTAAAATAAATCAGGCACAAAAGACAAAAACTGTATGATTCCACTTATATAAGGCACCTCGAATAGTCAAATTCACAGAGACAGAAAGTAGTATGGTGGTTTATAGGGACCAGAGGGACAGGTGAATGGGGAGTTGTTGTGTAATGGGTACAGAGCTCCAGTTTTTCAGGATGAAAAGAGCTCTAGAGGTTAGTTGCACAATAATGTCAACATACTTGTCACCACTGAACTGCACATTAAACATGATTAAGATGGTAAATTTTATGTTTTGTGTGTTTAACCACAATTTTAAAAAACATTCTGAGAAAATTAGAGAAATTTGATATGGACAGGATTTTACTGCTAATTTTTTAGGTATGACAATGGCACTGTGGTTATATTGAACAATGCCCTTATTCCTAGGAGATGTGTGCTGAAACTCAAGGTTGAAGTATAACTTATTTTGAAATGCTTGGATGGAAGAATGAGTGCTTGCATAATAACATAAAGGCAAACTGGCAAAATGGCAACAATGGATGTCAGGCAGTGGATGTATAGTGTTCATTGTACTATTGTTTCAATATTGAGAAAACTTTAATATTGAAATTTTATAGAATATAAATTTTATATAATTTTATAGAATATATTAGCTAATTTCAATATTGAAATTTTCTCAATATTGAGAAAATAAAACCAAACCACCATATGTGCCAAAAAAAAAAAAAAGATGTTTCAATATGAGTCAACTCTGGGTGTCTGCCCCCTCCAAAAAAAGTTAGCAAAACAAAACATGAAAGTAACCATGGGCTGTATTACTAGAAATATAATATTTTATTTTTTATTTTTTAATTATTTTTTGAGACAGAGTCTCACTCTGTTGCCTCAGCTGGAGTGTAGTGGTGCAATCTCGGCTCACTGTAACCTGTGCCTCCCAGGTTTAAATGATTCTCATGCCTCAGCTTCCTGAGTAGCTGGGATTACAGGTGCATGCCATAGCACCCGGCTAATTTTTGTATTTTTAGTAGAGATGAGGTTTCATCATGTTGGCCAGGCTGGTCTCGAACTCCTGACCTCAAGTGATCCACCCGCCTCAGCCTCCCAAAGTGTGGAATTACAGGCGTGAGCCGCTGAGCCCAACCGCTAGAGATATAATATTTTAGTATGAGCATGGACAGGTTACTTATCCTCTGTAAGTGTCAATTCTATTGGATGTAAATGGGTATTATAATAATACTTTGCTTCTTGGGGTTATGGCAAAAAGTAAATATGGTTAGCCTTGTCATTTAAATCTTGAAGATCTTTACTTTATCTGAAGAGAGAAAACAAAAAAAGTGAATAGATTTGCTGTATCTGTCAGCTATAATATCATACTATCTATGCGAAGTGTTGGATCTGTCTCATCTTTACCGTCATATTCATTCATTTATCTTTTCAACAGTTCATATATACTTACAAGATATAATTTTCCTAGATACTAAGGATACAGAAACGAATAGATGTATGAACACGTGAAAACAGCAACGTGCTATGTGCCCAGCAGTGGGCTGACCATGGCACAGGGAGAGCAAACAAGGAGAGAGTTTTACTCTGTCTAGGTATAGCGGGGAAGGCTTCTGCAAGAAAGTGACATTTGAACTGCATCTGGGATGATAAAGATTTTCTAGACAGAGAATGAGTAGAAGATCATTCGGACAAATGAAAGGACTTATTAAAAATCAAGACAGAAAGAGTGCCACTTTTGTTTTTGTTGTTTTGTTTTTGAGACAGAATCTTGCTCTGTCACCCAAGCTGGAGTGCAGTGGCGCAATCTCAGCCCACTGCAAGTTCTACCTCCCAGGTTCAAGTGATTCTCCTGCCTTAGCCTCCCGAGTAACTGGGATTACACGTGCATGCCACCACACCCGGCTAATTTTTCTATTTTTAGTAGAGACGGGGTTTCACCATGTTGACCAGGCTGGTCTTGAACTCCTGACCTCAGGGGATCCGCCTGCCTCGGCCTCCCAAAGTGCTGGGATTACAGGTGTGAGCCACCGTGTCTGGCCAAGAGTGCCGTGTTTTAGAGGGACAAGTAACCAGGTAAGACTGAATCTCAAGGAAATATGAAAAGCCAGAAACATTAGGAACATGTGTCACAGTTCTTAAAGGAGAGAATTACTTAAGCACCAACCTTCTATTTATCTTATTTTTCCCATTTTCAGAGCCTGTCTCCTAAAACCCAGTATCTTTTTGTTCTTAGAATTTTCTCTCCTCGCAGGTATCCTTGCATTTTAAGAGGATTTGTAGGTTTCAGATTTTTTGACCCCACACAGTACGTCCTACCTGCCCACTCTGCCCTTTAATAGGCTTATCTTGGCTCTCTCGCCATGACACTCCCTGAAAGCTTGTCATGTGTGGAGAGCTCTCGGTTTCCTCTGATATCGCCTCCAGCTAATTGAAATTCCGTGGGCCTCCATTTCTGTAGCTAACAATCAGGGCTGATGATGGGAGAGGCGAAAGTGAAAGTGCAGGAGACTCATGAGGCTTTAACTTGGTCTTATGAAAAGAAACTGTAAATCCCACCCCACCCCCTTATACTCTCACTGTCGTCTAATGATTTTTACTGATTCTCGGCAAAAATTGATATTCTCCTTGGTCAGGGGGCTGAGTGACTATCTGCAAAGTAAGTGAAATATTGCAGATTTGGAGTCCCTTAGCTTGTGAAAATTACCAAGACCCATTATTTCAGCCTAGTTGTCTCCAGGCCGGCTCCAACACATGAAAAAAGAACTGGTAAGGTGCCTGGATCCTGCCTCCCCATAAACTATTTAATCTGTTTGACACCTCTTGCTGGTAAAAGCTCAGGTAAAGACATACTGAAGTTGGACGAGAGCTAGGATCTCTAAATATGTTGAAAATGTTATCTGTTCTTTCTCAAATATGTCGCTCCCATTCAGGTATTTGCTCTGTGATAGCCTTTTACCTTGGCAGCCACTGAGGCTCTGTGCCTTGTATTTCAAAACTGATAAGGAAAGGCAAGATCCTCCCACGTTGTTTCCTCAGAGCACTTGATGAGGATGGGCCATATGTGATGTGGACCGCGTGGCCTCACTACCAGTGGCTCACCCACCTCCCCCTTCTTGTGCATGCCTTGCTCATCCAGAGAGCAGAAGGTAATGGGAAGGAGAAAATAAATGGGCTTTCTCTGAGGGTCTCACACAGGCACTCCAGTGATCTCCTTATCTGCAGACTTGGCAAATTCTTTACAACATCTGATCAAGGAAGGGCTTTTTTGATGTTTCTGCATGTTCTCGATTTACTGCCCTGCTACTGGGATATGACGAGATGCCCATATCAGGAGCCCCTCAGAGCTTTACAGATAGGCTGCAAAGTCTGCATATTTTTAAATAAACAGCAAGCTAGTCTCGGAATGTGGCTTCTTTGGGGCTAAAGCAACATTTGCATAAAGCAGAAGAGCAGATGCCAGACCCAAGTGATCTACTGCCCCTAATCTGGCTCTGTGTCCCTTTCCTCTCCCCTGCCTGCCTTTCCCCATCATGTTAATTCTGCTGTCAGGACCCTCTACAGATTCCCCAGAACCTGGGCTGAGTTATAGGATGGGAAGCTGCTTGTGGTCTCCAGGTTTCTGCCTTCCATCTGCCTTGCAGCTGGCTCTGCAGTCCGATGGGAGATGCACAGGTGAAAGGAGTTGGAGATTTGGACTTTTGATCTGCTTATTCCCCAAAGTCTTCAAAGCTCTGACCCATATATCTACCATGATGGGGTTTTTAACAAGGTAGGGGAGGAAGCGATGTGCAGGGAGGCTGATTTATGTGAGGGCAGGAAACTGGGCAATGCTGTGGTCTCTAATCATGACTTCCACTATCTGTATAGTCATAGCATTCCATGCCCATCGGAAGGATTTAGAAAGAGATGTCCTTAAAGAAAATGCTTCTCAGCCGGGCACGGTGGTTCATGCCTGTAATCCCAGCACTTCGGAAGGCCACGGCGGGCAGATCACGAGGTCAGGAGATAGAGACCATCCTGGCTAACAAGGTGAAACCCCGTCTCTACTAAAAACGCAAAAAGTAGCCGGGCATGGTGGCGGGCGCCTGTAATCCTAGCTACTCAGGAGGCTGAGGCAGGAGAATGGCGTGAACCCAGGAGGCAGAGCTTGCAGTGAGTCGAGATCCTGCCACTGCACTCCAACCTGGGCGATAGAGCGAGACTCCATCTCAAAAAAAAAAACAAAAAACAAAAAAGAAAATGCTTCTCAAATTAATTTTAATAACCCCCTTCTCATTTTCCCAGGCTTGCTGTAGTATACAAACTGGAGCGCTTCAACTGCAAGATCAGTCACGTTCAAACAATGTATTTCCAAACATGGAGAAGACCACCCCAAGCAGAAGATCCCTAAAGCAAAACTACCCATCACAGCCAAGCCATAGACCATTAGAGGTTTTCGCAAAATCTGTGAGTCAGTGTCTGACTTGGACCCTATTTGCAGTGATTCTAATTCTTAAAGGGTTACACAGACAGGAGTATTCTCTTGCTGAACCTAATGGTCTTGGCTATTTGGGTAGTCTGCTTGATTTTTCTTTTCTAAAAAGAAAAAGAGGAGAGAGTGACCTAAGACCCTAAACAATGCTTGATGATCTGATACTTAGGGGTGGTGTTGAGGAGTAGGGAGAAAGAGAGGCCATCATCCTAAATGTACTGCATATTCAACATATGTAAATTTATATAAATTCTCGAGGACCAGAGGCAGAAAAAGAAAATTATATGTTGCTTTTCAGATATATGATCTTGAATACATTACTTATTTTCTTCAAGCCTTGGGCTCTTCATAGGTAAAGTGAGAATAATGATCATACTAACCTCCCAGAGATGTAGTGAGAAATAAGGGCTAATAGCAAAGTGCTAGATAAATGTCAATAACAATAATGACAACAAAGCTAATAACAGCTGCCACCAAGGAGGAAGGTGGGGATACAGTATCATGAAAGAAATAGTCAGGCATCATAACTCATGTCTGTAATTCCAGTGACTCAGGAGGCTGCGGCTGGAGGATCGCTTGAGCTGAGGAGTTCCAGACCAGCCTGGGCAACTTAGTGAGGTTCTGTCTCTAAAAAAAATGAAATAAATTCATCAACCATGGTGACGCACACCTGTAGTCCCAGCTACTTGGGAGGCTGACTTGTGAGGATCTCTTGAGATCTCTTGAGCCCAGGAGTTTGAGGCTGCAGTGAGCTATGATGGCATCACCACACCCCAGCATGGGCAAAAGAGAGAGACCCTGTCTCTAAAAAAGAAAAGAAAAGAGACAGAGAAGAAAGAAAGAGAGAGAGGAAGAAGGAAGGAAGAAGGAAGGAAGGAAGGAAGGAAGGAAGGAAGGAAGGAAGGAAGGAAGGAAGGAAGGAAGGAAGGGAGGGAGGAAGGGCCAGCAGGAGGGAGGAAAGGAGAGAGAGAGGGAGGGAGGAAGGAAGGAATTACCTGAACAGCAATGATAAAGAGGAATGGAAATGGTTAGCTTCCCTAGCCTAGGTCATCTGCACTTCCTTCCCTTGAGATAACAGGGCCTCTCCTCACCTATCCACATTGTTTCTCTGCACTAACGCTCCTTTCCCTCCTCATAAATTACAGATTCTGCTCAGCAAATATTTGCTCCCCACAAATGGCTGCTGATGTGGCAGCTCCCTTCCTGAGCTTGGAGATTTGTATGGATTAAGGTATCAGTGACTGATGCAGCCCCAGAGGTCAAGTAGATGGACACAATTTGCAAGAGAAAGAGAATTCCTCTCATTTCTCACTCCCAGTCTGCGCCATAGTCCTTCCCTGCCCAGGCTATCCTGCTTATGTCAATAGAAATACAGTGCTAGCTCAAGGGATATGGTATTTCCATTGTATTAGAATTTATCTGATTATACAATATTTTCTGTTCCGTTCTGGATACCTCATTTTATAGAATATATTAACTAAGGAAGGAAAAACAGAGTGGGGAAAGATCTGGAAATCAGGTCTCAGGAGGAACAAATGAAGAAATCGAGAATACATATTGCTCAACAGAGGGAAAGAGCTATGGGCACACATGACAGCTCTCTTCAAATATTTGGAGGGGTAGCCTATGGAAGAGGAATTAAGAGTTCTTGTGTTGGCTCCAGAGGGCAACAAAGAAGTAGAATCAATGGTTGTAAGTGCCAAGAAGGTAAACTCCCATTCCATATAAAGAACCATTTTATATCATTTACAGCAGCCTAGCATTATGGGAGTCTTCCTTATAAATAGTGATCTTGGCCAGGCACAGTGGCTCACACTTGTAATCCCAGCACTTTGGGAGGCTAAGGAGGGTGGATCACTTGAGGTCAGGAGTTCGAGACCAGCCTGGCCAACATGATGAAATCCCGTCTCTACTAAGAAATATAAAAATTAGCCAGGCATGGTGGTGGGTGCCTGTAATCTCAGCTACTTGGGACGCTGAGGCAGGGAGAATTGCTTGAACCCAGGAGGCGGAGGTTGCAGTGAGTTGAGATTGTGCCACTGCACTCCAGCCTGAGTAACAGAGTGAGACTCCGTCTCAAAAAAAAGAAAACAAACAAACAAAAAACCAAAAATCCACCATCTCAGTCTTTTTGGGTTTTGAGACAAGGTCTCACTCTGTTGCCCAGGCTGGAGTGCAGTGGCACTATCTTGGCTCACTGCAGACTGCCTCCTGGGCTCAAGCGATAGTCCACATCAGCCTCCTGAGGAGTTGAGCTACAGGTATGCACTACCGTGCCTGGCTAATTTGGTTAATTTTTTTAATAGAGGCAGTCTCCCTATGTTGCTCAGGCTGATCTTGAGCTCCTGGGCTCAAGAGATCCTCCCACCTCGGCTTCCAAAAGTGTTGGGTTTACAAGTGTGAGCCACCGCAACCAGCCTCCGTCTGAGTTTTAAAGCCTGCCTCAATTGAAAGGAGAGGATGGAAGAGGGCTCCTCTAGGTTTCCACATGACCTAAGACAAGAATCTGAGTTATTTCTCAGGGACTGGGCAAACATTTACACTTGTCACCAAAAACAAAACTGAGAATTAAACTTAAAGGTTCTGGGAAGGATAAAAAGAGGGAACTGGGTATTTTCTTGTTTACTAAGGGAGGAATCTGACATTGACACGAACTCAGCACCTGCCCAATGCAGAGGATATACTGAACAAGAGGTTTATGGTTTCCATTAAATTAAATGGAAACCTAGGGCACTGTTTTTGTCCGGAGATTTGTGTACAAGAGGACTAGAGGAAGAGAAAGAATAAAGCAAAATCTGCATTGAATTTTTTTCCAGTCTCCCATATTCCTTTGATTTTGAAAAAATAAAGAGGTCAGATGTGGCTCATGTCTGTAATGCCAGCACTTTGGGAGGCCAAGACGGGAGGATCACTTGAGCCCAGGAGTTCAAGACCAGCCTAAGCAACATAGTGAGAGCCCATGTCCAAAAAAAGTAGAAAAAAATTACCCGAGTGTGGTGGTGCATGCCTGTAGTCCCAGCAACTTGGGAGGCTGAGGTAGGAGGATTAGCTTGAGCCCAAGAGGTCAAGGCTGAGGTTGAGGCTCAAATAGAAACTCCAGAGAGTGAAAGAGAAAGAGACTGTTTTCTCATAAGTACAATACTTGTCTCCCTCACCAGCTTTCTCTGGCTATGTGGAAACCAGGTCTGCAAAGCTGTGTACAAGGTCAATTTGTTTTCTGGCTGAGAACACAAGGAATAATGCTTGTGTTTTGTTTGTTTGTTTGTTTGTTTTTGAGATGGAGTCTCGCTCTGTTGCCCATGCTGGAGTGCAGGGGTGTGATCTCAGCTCATGGCAACCTTCGCCTCCCAGGTTAAAGCAACTCTTCCTGCCTCAGCCTCCCAAGTAGCTGGGATTACAGGTGTGCATCACCATGCTCAGCTAAGTTTTGTATTTTTAGTAGAGACAAGGTTTCACCATGTTAGCCAGGCTGGTCTCAAACTCCTGACCTCAGATGATCCACCCACCTCGGCCTCCCAAACTGCTGGGATTACAAGCATGAGCCACTGTGCCTGGCAACAATGCTTATTTACAGATAGGTCTGCAAATGTGTAAGGGAGGCCAGCAAGTCTGCAGCAATGTGTCCAGGTGTGGATTTCAATGGTTTTTCAATGAGTTTAAAATGTTTGCACTGTAGGTGGGAACCTGCAAGCACTCGGAGTCTTTCAAATTCATTTTTTGCAATTCCCCATTTCCAACATCCAGATTACTGGATTTGAGTGTTCTGAATGGGGACCCCATGCTGGATTCAGGCCTTGCCCCATCCCAGCCCACCCATCCTCCAGGGGCGCCTTCCTGCTTTGCTCAGACTCTTTCTAGTCTAGGGTCTCTCCTGCCCTGCTCAAGTGTGGAGATTGAAAATTGAGTTTTGGGGCTGGGCACAGTGGCTCATGCCTGTAATCCCAGCACTTTGGGAGGCTGAGACAGGTGGATCACTTGAGGCCAGGAGCTCGAGACTAGCCTGGACATCATGGTGAAACCCTGTCTCTACTAAAAAATTACAAAAATTTGCCAGGTGTGGTAGCTCACAACTGTGGTCCCAGCTACTCAGGAAGCTGAGGCAAGAGAATCACCTGAACCCAGGAGGTGGAGGTTGCGGTGAGATGGGATGGTGCCACTGCACTCCAGCCTGGGAGACAGAGCAAGATTCTGTCTCAAAAAAAAAAAAAAAAAAAAAAAAGCAAAAAAAAAAAAAAAGCTGGGCACAGTGTCTCACGCCTGTAATCCCAGCATTTTGGAAGGCCGAGGCAGGTGGATCACAAGGCCAGGAGTTCAAGACTAGCCAGACCAAGATGGCGAAACCCCATCTCTATTAAAAATACAAAAATTAGTTGGCCGTGGTGGTGGGCGCCTGTAATCCCAGCTACTCAGGAGGCTGAGGCAGAGAATCACTTGAACCCGGGAAATGGAGGTTGCAGTGAGCTGATATCGCACCACTGCACTCCAGCCTGGGCGACACAGCGGGGCTCCATATCAAAAAAAAAAAAAAAAAAGGAAGTTTTGGAAGAAGACTGAGTGTGAATAGGAGAGATAGTGGAGTAACTGGATGTGATAGAAGAGAGGCAGTTCCAGGCCTGAGAACATGAAGTAGCTCTTCCTGCCATCTATCTGCCAGCTGTGCTTCCAGGAAGATACACCTCAAAGGCGTGCCCCTGCAAAGCTTGTTGTATACATTTTGCTTCTTCAGACTTTCTGGCTTGAAAGCTTCTGGCAGAAGCTTTGAGCTGGTCTGAAATGAGGAATCAAAGAACTCTGGCCAAAATTGTTAGATCCATGCCCTGGACTCTTGAACCTTCATTTTCCTCCAAGTGCTGCTGAGAAATTCCCTCTCCTAGCTTCGTTCTCCCTAGCGGGGGTCCTAATGTAGAAATCTAACCCCAGGGTGGAACAGGCAGGTGATCTTTGTTTTCCTTTTTTTTTTTTGAGACAGAGTTTCACTCTTGTTGCCCAGGGTGGAGTGCAATGAATGGCACGATCTTGGCTCACCACAACCTCTGCCTCCTGGATTCAAGCGATTCTCCTGCCTCAGCCTCCTGAGTATGCGCCGCCACGTCCGGCTAATTTTGTATTTTAATTAGAGGTGGGGTTTCTCCATGTTGGTCAGGCTGGTCTTGAACTCCCAACCTCAGGTGATCTGCCCGCCTTGGCCTTCCAAAGTGTTGGGATTACAGGCATGAGCTACCGCGCCCAACCAGGTGACCTTCTTTTTTCTCCTGTTCCTGGCCAGTTTTCTCTTTCCCTCTGCCTGACTCAAGTCAGGTTCCAGATCCTGTTCCTGTGGCATCAGGACGCATGTGTGTAGATCCATGTGTGGAGGAAGGAAGCAGAAGACATCATCAATTCCCAAGAAGTTCCACTGATGGTAACCGACCATGCCAGACTGATCTTCCCAAGGGCTCTGTGAAGCTTCCAACAGGTGGCCATCATTGCCCTTGAGTTTCAGTAATGTTGTCCCCTTTCTGATCCCAAAAAACCTGAACCCACACCCCTGTGTGAATTCACCTTACTCGCCCTAGAAGGGAGAAGACAACCCAAATGCTTTTGGAAAAGATGAAACCAAATCTTGGTACAGTGGTGCAGAAGGGAATCTGACACTAGCTTCTGTGGGAAGTTGGAAGATGGGAAGTAAGGTTTGAGACAGGCCCACTTCTCTTGGGTGTCCCTGCAGGAGGTCTTCTCTGTCCATTTTCTACCAATAGAAATATCCAGCTGGTCCTTCAAATCCTTTACATTTCCAAAGTTGAGTCTTTTCTTGGGTTTACACTTGCTAAAGTAAAGGAAGCCCAAACAAAACAAAAGAACAAACAAAAACTCTGTGGGAGAACCCTTAGATCAAACTCGCCCTAAAGCTATCCAGTGACTGCTTTGTCATTTGCCTGAGATAAATACCTCCAACAGAAGGGAGGGAGAAAGCAAATGCCTCCCAAATCCTCATCCATCTCTAACCCTGTCTGAAATATCTTCATATTAACATATACACTATGATAGTACTATTAGACTAATCAAACATCTAAAGCTAACATAATTTCTTCACTTATTTTTTATTTATTTTTTTTTTTTTTGAGTCTCACTCTGTCGCCCAGGCTGGAGTGCAGTGATCTCAGCTCACTGCAACCTCCACCTTGCTGGTTCAAGTAATTCCTCTGCCTCAGCCTCATGAGTAACTGGGATTACAGGCGCATGCCACCATGCCCAGCTAATTTTTTTTTTTTTTTTTTGTATTTGTAGTAGAGACGGGGTTTCACCATGTTGGCTAGACTGGTCTCGAACTCCTGACCTCAAGCAATTCGCCCGCCTTGGCCTCCCAGAGTGCTGGGATTACAGGCGTGAGTCACCATGCCCAGCATAACATCATTTCAGAACACCATTTTTGGGGTGCCTGTCTTCTAGGCAGAATAATTTTGCTTCAATATTTGTTTATTTAACAGATATTTACTGAGCATCTACTATATTCCAGGCATTGTTATAGGCACTAGAAATGGAACAAGGAAGAAAACAGACAAAAATCCCTGCTTAACCAGGTGCAGTAGGCACACACCTGTACAGTCCCAGCTACTCAGGAGGCTGAGGCCAGAGGATGGCTTGAGCCCAGGAGTTCAAGTCCAGCCTGGACAATATAGCAAGACTTTGTTTCTAAGGAAAAAAAAAAAGCCCTGTCTTCATGGATCTTACATTCTAGAATGTTAGGAGGTAAGAGATCAGTTTTCATATGTGTTGCTGAGAACACAAGTGTCACTTCTTTATTGTATTGGCTCTTTTAGTGTCTTTGGAAAGAGTTCAGACTGTTACAAATTTACCGAGTTCCTCTACCATAAACCATGGTTTATAAAATTGCACTAATGACACACAGCTATGTGAAGCCTTTATACTCCTGGATCATGTCCCCAACCCGACAGTTCCATTTTAGCCAATCTCCATGCACTCTTCCCCCAAAAGATAATCATTTGCTGAGTCTTCTCTTCTTCTAGAGGCCCAGGCTGCTGGTCCAGTAAGGGTGGAGAGACCAGGGCATGACCCCACAACTGACTAGTACCCTTCCCCCGCGCTTCTGGCCTCAGCAGTCCCCAGGATAGGCGGCTCTGTCAGGGCTGGGGAGTGGGGGGCTGCAAGCCATTGCAGGGCTGAACTCTCCATGAACCAGGAAGGGAGGGAGTGGGGGCAACAGAGCAGAGCCAACAGGAGTAGGCTGGGGAGGCAGGCTTCTGGACAAACCTCTCTGGCTGAGTAAATATTGAGCTGCCTCATCTCCAAGGTGGGGGTTGAAATGGAGCTGTCAGGCCAGAGTAAACTGAAGGGAGCTTCGGGCCACTAAGGAGCAGAGGGCGCATGTTTGGTGCAGCTCCCTCCCTGCTCGGTTCCCCTCCAGGCAGAAAGGGCTGCAGGGCTCGAAATTGTCTGGACTCAGGCCAGCGATCTGGAGCGGCAGAAGGAAAGGGGTGATTTTAATTAGCTCTAACTAGGCCAGTAAAATATATCCAACAGGGTGCTTCTCCACCCAACCCTCCCATTCCCATCTCCCACCAAGTTTACACTCTTTCTTACCTAAGTCTTCATCTACCCTCAAAGGAAAGAATGAGTCCAGCTGCGTGGGATAATTTAACTTATATTAAAAACCGGGAAAATAGGCCCAGAGAGGTTAAGTGACTTACCCAAGGACACAAGGAAGGGTCTTAGTAGACTAAACTCAGGTCTCCTGACTTCCTACAAAAGTCTTTCTTCTCTGAAGCATCTGATCCATTCCTTTCCTGATGAAGAGAATAACAGTGGATGAGGGCCAGGAGGTCAGCCTTGGAGCTGAATCCTGCAGCTACTTGAGCCTCCATGTTCTCCCAGGAATGGACATTAAGTATTTTACATCTCCGACTTTTGTCCCACCCAGGATACACTCTGATTATAGGAAGCATTTTGAGAGCCACGGAAATAGCAAAAGCTGAAGCCTCTGGAATACTCTGGTTGAGTCATGCAAGGAAGTCAGAACCAGGACTGAGTCACAGAGGAAAAAATCTGGTACAACTGCAGGGGCCACCAATCTCGTGGACTACAATGAGAATATCCTCCCCAAGTTATTCAATGAGGCTGTCCTGTCAAGGACATCCCTCGTTATAATACTGTACTTAACTGTAAGCCTGTAAAGCCTGTATTCCATGGACTCTTCTGAACCCTTTGGTTCATAATTCTTTTACTGTCTAGAAGCAAGTCCCAAGCTTATGGTGCTGGCTGGGTCTGCTGGTGCAGTGCAGGGGCGCCAAGGCTGGACAACATCTGCTTTCATCATGCCAAGACCAAGAATAACTCAGTGTAAGAAAGTAATAGGAAAATGTCCTATGTGACTATGTAAAATAGGAAGACTCCGCTGAACACTCACCATACACCAGGCTGTGTTCTAAGCATCTCTCACATATATCGTTTATTATTCAATATCTTTCATTGTATATCTGAAGAAACTGAAGCACAGGGAAACTGAATAACTCACATGAAGGGACCATTTTGAACACTAAGTTATACTCCAGAACCCTTGCTCTCCACCGCTCTAAGTCAGGGAATTGAAGTTCCTGCCTTCCAGACTTCTTATCCATCTTCCATAATGGAGAAGAGAGGGAATAAGTGTGAGAGGCCAGGATAACTTTCCTCTTCGACAGGTGGGTAGGCTGAGAACAGAACAAAAAGGTGTCTCAGCCAAATGCACCTTCAGTATTCTCAGCTGCTAAGAAGGGAATCCCTTCAATTTGTCTCTAGCTCCATACACCTATCAGGGATCAAATAAGCTATGAGTGTGAGAAGTGGGCATAGTCAAGATAATCTCTGGAATACATTGGGGACTACAGAAGGGAAGATCACAGTCCCTTTTAATATGATAATACTTTGTTATTGCTCACATTTGTTTATGTGGGACCATTCCAAGCGTTTTACACATATTAACTCATTAAATCCCAACATCAACCCCACGAAACAGGTACTGTCATTATCCCTATTTTGTAGATAATGAAACTGGGCACAGGGAATTAGGCAACTTGCCCAAGGCCACAGGGCTAGTGAGAGGCAGGGCTTGGATTTGAACCCAGATATCCTAGGCATTTCCCCCAACTCCTTGGTGCTGCTCTCTGGCTCATTTTGATCTCCCTTGTGTCATCTGGAGAGATTCCTCCAAGCCTCCCATCCACACTCTCTTCTAAACACCATCCCCACCAACTCCTTCCCAGCAGCCCGGTGCTATCTGCACAAGGAATGCTCACAACAAAGAAACCTGCATTGGCCGGGCAGGCACAGTGGCTCACACCTGTAATCCCAGCACTTTGGGAGGCGGAGGCGGGCAGATCACCTGAGGTCAGGAGTTCGAGACCAGCCTGACCAACATGGAGAAACCCCGTCTCTACTAAAAATACAAAATTAGCCGGTCGTGGTGGCGCATGCCTGTAATCCCAGCTATTCCTACTCGGGAGATTGAGGCAGGAGAATCGCTTGAACCCGGGAGGCCAAGGTTGCAATGAGACAAGATCACACAGCCTGGTCCATAAGAGGCAAACTCCATCTCAAAAAAAAAAAAGAAAAAGAAAAAGAAAAAAAAGAAACCTACATTAACAGTTAGAAGAGCTTCAGGGTTGGCCGGGCGCAGTGGCTCACTCCTGTAATCCCAGCACTTTGGGAGGCCAAGGCGGGCGGATCACCTGAGGTCGGGAGTTCAAGACCAGCCTGACCAACATGGAGAAACCCTGTCTCTACTAAAAATACAAAAATTAGCCGGGCATGATGGCGCATGCCTGTAATCCCAGCTATTCGGGTAGGCTGAGGCAGAAGAATCGCTTGAACCTGGGAAGTAGAGGTTGCGGTGAGCCAAGGTCACGCCATTGTACTCCACCCTGGGCAACAAGAGCTAAACTCCGTCTCAAAAAAAAAAGAAGAGCTTCAGGGTTTTCAAAATCTTTTTTTTCCTCTCTCTCTTGTTCAGGAGATCAAAGGGCCTCACATTGGGAGAACAAATGCTGAGGGAAAAGGCAAAGGAAAGAGGAAAAGTTCACACTTGGGCTGAGAAACAGATGGTGCAGAGGGTTGGGTGGAGTGAAGACTTGACTGGCCCCCCACGTGATGCCCGGGTTTGTGGGGAGTGGAGGGCTCCTCAGAAATCTTGACAAACTTTCAACCAGCCTAGAGAATTCTCCCTCCTGTGAAGAATGAAGACTAGGCAAGCAGGGTGGCTCATGTCTGTCATTCCAGTGTTAATGCCTTGGAAGGCCAATGTGGGAAGATTCCTTAAACCCAGGAGTTCAAGACCAGCCTGAACAACATAGCGAGATCCCCATCTCTTAAATTAAATTTTTTAAAAAGACAGTCAATACTCAAAAAACTGAAGATTTTTATTTTCAAACTGGAGATATTTTTTGACATTTGGGAAGTGGAGATGTGGGTGGAGAGCTTTCAAATTTTGCAAAAGAAAAAAACAAAAATTACTTTCAGACTTCCTAGTAAATGTAATACCCTCCCTCCCAGAGCTATTAAAAAAATGGCAATCTGAAAGGCATGAAGAATTCTATGAGTGAAGCAATTTGGCATCTATTCTGGAAAGTTTAACAATGAAGGGCTGGGCACCATGGCTCCCAGCACTTTAGGAGGCCAAGGTGGGCAGATTGCTTGAGCTCAGGAGTTCAAGACCAGCCTGGGCAACATGGCGAAATCCCGTCTCTACAACAAAGAGATACAAAAGCTAACCAGGCATGGTGGCATGTGCCTGTGGTCCCAGCTACTTGGGAGGCTGAGGTGGGAGGATCACTTGAGCCCAAGAGGTCAAAGCTGCAGCAAGCTGAGATCAAGCCACTGCACTCCAGCCTGGGAGACAGAGGGAGACCCTGTCTCAAAAAAAAAAAAAAAAAAAAGAAGAGGAAGACTATCAATTTATCTCAACGGGAGCAAAATGTTTTTGTTACTTTACTGTTCTCTCCTTTGTCCTAATGTCTCCCATGTAGGCCTGTATCGGGCCTCAGATTGGAAGTGGGATTCAAGTAGGAGAGTGCAAGTAGGAGAGAGGAACAGGTCAGGATCTCTGCATGGAAGGAGGTAGAAGGCTTACATTCCCTGGATATTATTTTGAGCCTGCCCTTGTGAACAGAGAATTGATTTGCCCCTCACCCTTCCCTGGGGGAATCTGGTGGCTCCCCTCTGCTATGACCAAAATTCAAATGGGCCAGCAGCCTTCTTCTTTCCTCCTGGCCCCTTCATCAATCCTCCTCAAGGACCTGTCGACCCATCTGAGGCCCTGCTCCACCATACTCATGGTTCTGCTTTACTCTCACCACCGCACCTTCCTCCTCCTGCTTTCTTGCCCACTTGTCCAAAGTTTGGAGGATCCGCAAATACACAACCCAGAAAGCTTGAGTGGCTCACACTGAATGTCTCCAAGCAAGGGAGTTTTGTTTCCACCGACACTCATTCCCTCCCCTCTGTCAAGGTGACCCCTTTGGGGAAGCCAAGCTTGGTGGCAATTTCAATTAAATGCAGAAAAGCAGTTGATATAATTTTTTTTTTTTTTTTTTTTTTGACAAAGGGTAAGACATCAGCCTTTGGAAAAGCTAGGCTTCCTCTTGCAACACACTTCTCTTCCTCTCCAGCTGGGCTACACAATTATTGATAGCGTTGCCTCTCATGTAATGGCACCAATTTCATTAGGAATCAAATGCTCAGCGTTTCTCACGTACGCTTTTAATCCTTTGGCTGCCTCTTTTCCCTCGAAAGACCAAGAATTAAATAGATCAGATGATATGGAGAAGACACCCCGCCTTGGTCTGGCCCGCCTCCATCCTGGCCCCTGGGCATCTGGGTTCCCGGGGTAACCGGAATCAAACCAGGGCCGGATCCCCGAGGCCCGCGGCATCTCGACGGCTTAGCGGGGCCAGTGAGCGATCGAGGTTTGTTGGCCGCCGCGGAGCTTCCTGAGCCCCGGCCCCCCGCCTCCGCCGACCAAAGGTTTGCCAGTAGGACCCGCCCGGAGACAATAGCTGCCCCCGCGGGCGCGCTGTCGGCTTGTTTGGAAAGCCCAGAGACGCTTCGAGGTAAAAAGGTCAGTCCGGGATCCCGGGTTACCTCGGCCTCCTCCGCCCGCCGTCAGGCCCCCGACCATCCTTGGACTCCCCCAGCCCCCGACGTCTTCCTCCCTCTCTCGATCTCGGGCTCCCCTTTCCCGCCCCGCACACTGCCCCCCACTAGGCCCCTTCGCGGCCACCTCCTTCCTGCCGTCCAGCGCCCGGAGACCAAGGGCTTTCACCTTGAGCCCAGGCGGAAAGGCCTTGCGAAGGCTGGCCGGCTGCGGCCGGACTCAGGCAGCCACCCCTGACGTCCCCGCGGAGTGGCTGGGTGGAGGGGCGCTGGGCTGGAGTGGGAGTGGGGGTGTTAAGCTGTGTGCCAATTTGGAGTTTGTTAGCGACCCCCTCTGGGGTCTAAGCCAGGCCTGGCTCTGGGCGGGAAGGAGGGAGTTGAGGGGGAAGGGAAGGGGTAGAGTTCGCGTCGCCTTCCCCCACACTTCCTCCTCTTTTTACACCCTCTTTTTGTCCTCTCCAAACAGATGTTTCTCTTCTTTCCCGTCTTCCTCTCAAGACCCTCGGGGCTGGCCCGGCGCGGGAGCTCACGCTTGTAATCCCAGCACTTTGGGAGGCGGAGGCGGGTGGATCACTTGAGCCCCGGAGTTGGAGACCATCCTGGGCGAAATGGCAAAACCCCGTCTCTACAAAAATACAAAAATTAGCCGGGAATGGTGGTGTGCACCTGTGGTCCCAGCTACTCTGGAGACTGAGGTGGAGAATCGCTTGAACCTGAGAGGCAGAGGTTGCAGTGAACGGAGATTATGCCACTGTACTCCAGCCTGAGCAACAGAGCGAGACCCTGTCTCAAAAAACAAACAAACAAAAAACGAACAACAACAACAACAAAAACAAAACACAAACCCAAAAAACAAAATACAAACAAACACAAGAACTGCACTCCAGCCTGAGCGACAGAGTCAGACCCTGTCTCAAAAAAAAAAAAAAAAAAAAAAAGAAAGAAAAGAAAAAGAAAAATCTCTGGGAATTGCATTCATCCCACTTCTTCCATGCTTTTCTGGATTCTTGCAATAACCAAGGGACTGACAACTGTCAAGCCTGAGTGCCTGGGACCCAATTCTGCTTAGGCCACACCCAGTAAGTCCTTCTCTTTATCCAGCTGAGATCTTAAAGCTCAGTTCATTCCAGCCCAACCAGCCAATGGCCACTCTTTCTTCACCTCTTCTCCACGGTGGACAGAGTATGAAGCCTCCTCTACCCCTGAATGGAGAAACAGAAGCAGGCAGGAAGAAGGGAAAACACAGACTTTATTGAAATGAGGTAGTTGCAGGTACAAAGCGAACCCCGGCTCACTTGGGGCTCAGGTTTCCAGAAACTTAGATGGCTCCTCCTCTTTCTCCAAGGTTCAGATAAATCCTTGCAGCTGTTGGGAGCCCTCACTGTGCCTGGCTCTCCCTGGGCTGCCCCCAGGGGTAGGGGTGGAGATGGGGAAGAGGGTCCTGGGTTTTCCAGGAGGCAATAAATAGGGGAGGAGCTAGTGGGGGCGTGCCTGTACCTTCCTGGTTGTGGCTTGCTGGGGGCAGGACTTGCACAGCGTTCCAGAAGTCTCTGGAATACCAAGTTCCAAAACACTTTGGTGACATAGTGATGAGGTCGCTGGTGTGAGGAGGCAGGTCTCAGAAAACAACCTCTGGAGGCTGCATTAGTGCAATATAAATGTGCCAGGAGAGGGCTAATGGGGTTAGATGGGGGCGGGGGCTTTTTGGTCTGTCACAAGGCAGCTGGTGCTATTGTAAGGTCTGTGGTGACTGGATTAAGCATTGATAATAATATGGCTGCACCCAAACACTTCCCACACAAGAAAATTTAAGGTTCTGTCTCAGGCCTAGAATGGGGGAGTTAGGATAAGAGTGCGTGAGGAGACTCCTCAAAGCTCGGAAGGCACTGAACTGAATAAACAGAAGTTGGAAGGGAAAGGAGAATGAATCCAGGAGGATGAGGCTGGCCCCCACCCCCACCTCATGTTGACACTGAGTTGATCCCCAGATCAAAGGCAGAAGCCCTTCCCTCTACCTTTGACAGGTTCCATGCCTCCCAGGCCACTGGTCGTGTAGGGCCCCCAGTCACCCAAGTCTGAGAAAAATGTTTCCCCATCCCCCCTCCTACTCCCAGGCAGCTCTAAACTGGCATTTCAGCCCTAGAGAGGATCCCCAGGCCAGTGAAGCCCAGGCCTGGGGTTGGGGAGAGCCTGGGATAGGGCTGGACTGGGGCGCTCCAGTGCCTGGAAGCCCCATTGGTGGCTAGGTTCAGTTCAGGAGGTGACAGAGCTGGGTGAGGCTTCTGGGGAGGTGCATGTTGACTGGTCTGAGGCATCTCCAGCCGCCTCCTTGGGGCAGCCTGGTGGGGCTGGGGGCACCCGACCTCCCTCTCGCTCGCGCTTCTTCTGCTTCATTCGTCGGTTCTGGAACCAAATCTTGACCTGCGTTTCATTGAGCTCCAGGGTGGCTGCGATCTCCACCCTCCGGGCCCGGCTCAGGTACTTGTTGAAATGGAACTCCTTTTCCAGTTCTGTCAGCTGCCTTGTGGTGAAGTTGGTGCGGAGGCCACTGGGCGAGCCCAGGCCGGGCTCTGACACCTTCCCTAGGGGCGGGGCAGGGAGAAAGCCCAGGTCAATTCTCTCACCTCTTCCTCCTTCCCCTTCCCTCCTCCCGGGGCTGGCTCTGGACCTCCATTCACCATTTTGCCCAAGTACAGTTGTCAAAGTTCCCAGGGACCCAGGTACCCCCATGGTGATCATCAAGTCCAGAGCAGCCTTCCCCATACTTCCATCCCCCGATGCACACCAGGTCCTGGGCCTGTGCTGGGTGCACAGATCAGGAAGTGGGGTGTGTATGGAAACTTACTCCTGGGGTGACCGGTTACATACTGGGTGAGGAGACCTCACCTGACCTGAGACATGGGTTGTGCTCTTACCTGTGTCTACCAGAGCCGCTGAAAGAGAAGAACCCAGCCCAGGCCCAGGACATGTCACTGCAGGGGAAGCAGAGATACTTTGGGCCCCGGAGAAGGGGTGGCCACATCTGAGCCCTACCTGTCTTGGGTGGGTTTCTCTTAACCTTCATCCAGTCGAAGGTCCGGGCCGTGGGGGTGTTAGGTTCTGAAGGGCAGGGCGCTTCCTTGTCCTCGGAGAGGAGATCAGCATAGGCCGGTGCAAAGCTCGCGGTCTGCTCGTTCCCATAAGGGGGATGCTGCGGAGGATACGGCCCCGGACCGGCTCCACCTGCTCCGTAGCCATCGGACAAGCCCCCTAGCTGGGCCCCGTAGCTGGTGGGATGAAAATAGCCTCCATCTCCTTCTGATTGACCCAGAGGGTAGTACTGAGAAGGCCCATAGCTGGGGCTGCAGGCGGCTGGGGCATACCCCGAGGGCGCGGAGCTGGGGAAGGGTACCCCCAGGGCCGAAGGCGGCTGCTGGGCGGGATAGCCGGAGTTCTGCTGAAACGCGGGGCTGGACAGCCCCCCACCGTAGCGGCCCTCGCTTGCATAGCTGTCAACCGCCTGAGTCGAGCTTGGGGGAAAGGAGGTTGGGGCGCTGTGGGCGCTGTGGGCGCTGTAGGCGCTGGGTCCCCGGTTACAGAGTGGGTACTCTAAGAAGGAGTTCATCCTATTATAGTCCATGCGTCAAGGCCACAGGAGGGTCGGCCCGTTTGGGGGAGACACCCTCTTGCCCTACAACCTTTCGGCAGTATGTCACAGCGCTGGGGCTCGAATCCATGGCCTGGCCCGCTCGCCTGGGCCAGCGCTTCCCTAGGAAGGGGGTAGGGAGTGGGGGTGAGGGGGCACATGTGATCTCTCCCAGGCCAATGGGCTAAGCGGGCCAGAGTTTGGCAGCCCCAGCGCCCATCCATCACCCCCCAAGCATTAGCATGACAAAGACACTTCAATCACCCTCAGCCCATCCATCTGAGAGCGACATGGAAGCGTCAAAAACATCTTTCTTCAAAGACTTTTGGAAAGAAGGGACTAGAGGGAGGGGGGAAAAAGTTAGGAGAATATTCAAGACTTTCCTTCCCTCCCAACCCCCAAGGCCTTCAATAGGCTCCTGGGTTATTAGATTGGGACAAATTCAAGCCAGCTGCCCCTCACTCTTCCTACCCCTCAAAGAAATCTTCCCCCCAAGTCTGTGGACCCGGAGGTAGGGAATCCAGCTTCCTTACTTTGCCCAGAACTCCCGAACCATGTTCCTTTCTTCCAATTTGTCTTAGGGTGATGGGCTAGGACAGCCGGGTGAGGTATGTTATCTTGGGCCAAATGGATTACTGTGTGGTAGGGCGGTTGGGGGAGGTGGTGCAAAAACACCTAAGGGTGTGGGGCAGGATCTAGAATCTAGAGGAAGAATTCATGAAGCCGGGGTGGGAAAATGGCATTTCAGGGAGCAAGGCAGGACTACAGAAATGTGGAGAAAAGGATGAGAAATGCCCCATCTTCCCTCTCTCTCTCTTTGCATAAATGTTCTGTCCTCATTCACACATCCATTTCTCTCCCTCAACCTCTCTTTATATTCTCTCTGTCTCAATCCATCTCTCTGTTCGTCCATCTTTCTCCATATTTATATTCGTTCCCTACCTATCCATCAACTCATCTCTCTAGATGTATTTATCCTCTCTCTAGCCATCCATAGCTGTAGCTAGCTCGCTCACTCAGACTTAAATAACTCCCTATATCTCTCTAGAGAGCCACAATAAGCACAGCCAGGTGATGTTTACAGGGAGGTGAAGAGGAGGGGAATTTTTTATTCTCTTCTTGAAGTGTTTAAAACTAGTAGAGACCTGTAATCTCCTGGTTCCCTCCTACCTGTCTCTCCTTCACCACCCTCCATCTCCTTCTAAAAAAAAAAAATTCCAAACCTCAGATGCATAAATTTAATACCAGTTAAATCTTAAAGATTACTCCAGATTTCAGTGATTTTTCTAGAATTGATAAAGGGAGTTTGGTTAGAGAGTGGGAAAATCAGGGTGGAGGCCCCGTGGCTCTGAATTCTAAGACTCCGGAGTGAGGAGTGGCATCTCGCCCCTTTTTGTTCTGTGTGGCTGTTGTGGAGGGACACGGGATGTGTCTTCTTCACTTTCTCAGACTCCAAACCCAGATGGGACTAGAAGAGAAGCCCTTAGGTAGAGCTCATTGATTCTCCTCCTCCAGGCAACTCGAGGGCAAGAGTTTGGCGCAATCCAACACCCACGCTCATTTGTAACCTGTCAGGGTGTCTGCCTGGTCGGAGGCCTGGGGCCGAAGCTAGGGCAAGTCCAGGAGGGCAAGAGTTCAGGGAGTGATCTCTGTAAACAATGAAGCTCAGGAGAGGAAAGGGAAGCAGGTGGGACAGGTTTAGGGAGGACCCTCAAAACTTCTCAGGTTTCCACACTCCAAAAAGGGCAGGATGAATATTCCTTCCTCTGCAAGGGACCCCAAAGTTGTCCCCCTCAGTCTGTGTCTTGCCCCTCCATCTTTGTCTCCCATTCCCTCTTGTTTTGCTTGACCTTGCCATAGCTGCCTCTCCTGCTTTCTGCTCTATACCACCAGCATCACACTGCCTTTCTCTTCTCTAGTAATTGTGGGCCTAGCCCAACTCTGTTTTTTTCGGGGAAAGGGTTTTGTTTTGTTTTTGGTTTTTGAGATGGGGTCTCACTCTGTCATCTAGATTGGAGTGCAGTGGCGTGATCTCCGCTTACTGCAACCTCTCTGCCTCCCAGTTTCAAGCAATCCTCTCACCTCAGCCTCCCAAGTAGCTGGGACCACAGTCATGCACCACTGGGCCTGGCTCATTTTTGTGTGTGTGTGTTTTTAGTAGAGACAGGGTTTCGCCATGTTGGCCAGGCTGGTCTTGAACCTCTGGCTTCAGTGATCTGCCTGCTTCGGCCTCCCAAAGTGCTAGGATTGCAGGCCTAAGCTGCTGCACCTGGCCATCACCCCCAACTCTGAAAGAGCTCAAAGCATTTCACAGAACCCCTGTCTCCTTTCCCTGATCATGTGTACTCTGCTTCAGACCCTGCTTCAAGCTGAGGGGGAGGGGGACCAGCTGGTAACTTCTTTAAGAGATGCAATGGGGGAGAGAGAGAATGTTCACTTGCCAAGGGAATGAGGGCAGACAAAAGAAAGGAAAATTGAGATGGGAGGAGGTGACCTGCAGAGGAATTGAAGAGAAAGAGATTATTGAGGTGAGAGCAAGCTTACTTCTTTCTATTTTACTTTTTTGGGGAGAAGATTTGCAGATGCTTCATCCTTTCATTTTAACATGTCTTCCACAGACACTAAGAATAACTTGTCTGGAGGAAACTAGGATTTGTCTTCTAACCCCAAATTTGAACTAGGCCTATATCCGATCTCACTGCTCTGCTTCTGACAGACTTAAGACTTCTTCACCTTCCACCTTTTCCTCATCCCAGGGAGAACCTTCTCACCCCATCCTTTGCCTTCGTAATTAAGGGAACAATTTGAGGTCTAAAGGAAGAAGTGAATTTCAAATCAGTTTAATAAAACATCACAAATCTGTCTGGGAATTGAGGAATGCATTCCCTCTATAACAGCTGAAGTTAAAGACTGAGGCAAGTCAGCTGGGCGCAATGACTCGCACATTTAATCCCAGCATTTTGGAAGGCCAAGGCGAGAGGATCACTTGAGCCCAGGACTTCGAGACCAGCCTGGTCAAGATGGTGAGACCACATCTCTACAAAAATAAAGAAATTTTAAAATTAGCTGGGTGTGGTGTTGCCTCCACGAAGTCCCAGCTGCTCAGAAGGGAAGATTGCTTGAGCCCCGGAGTTCAAGGCTGCAATGAGCTATGACCACACCACTGCACTCTAGCCTGGGTGACAAAGACCCTGTCTCTATTTAAAAAAAGGAAAAAAAAAAAAAGTGCCTCAAGTTATACTGTCAGTTGCAGTGATTGCCTCAGCTTTCCAAATTTACTATGCTCCCCAATTCATCCCTGAGTCATGCCACCTTCTCTTGTGTTAGCAGGGACATTAAAACTTCCCCAAATTCCTGCTGGTTCTCCCAGCCCCAGCAGAAAGGACTGGGAGAACCAAGTAACTTTGATCCCTAGGTTCCCAATCTCCTCCTCCTCCCTAAAAGAAGCTTCACTGACTGGAATAACCTATGGCCCATAGGATTTTTGGTTGACCAAATTAAACTCACCAGAGAGGGTCTGGGTGGACCGAACACCAAATGAAATAAAGTTGATGTCCTAGTTTGTATGATCTGCTTGTGCATAAAAGACAGCAAGGAGAACATAGACATGTTTGGAACTGAAGTTATCTTTGACAGTTTTCACTCCTTATCACACTGAGAATGCGGTCAAGGAAACCATTCTAACCGGAATGGGGATATATTAGAAGTTTAACCTTAGATTCTGGTCCTTTCTGTGGAGGAAGCTGCTTCAGCTGGGGGCTTGGCAGGAGCAATCTAAATTCTTTCATTAGATCTTAAATGTCTCTATCTGCTCTCTCCAGCCCGAATCTTGGGAGGCCAAACCCAAGATCAAAGGTTGGGGCTAGGCCGGCGCGGTGGCTCACGCCTGTAATCCCAGCACTTTGGGAGGCCAAGACGGGCGGATCACCTGAGGTCGGGAGTTCGAGACCAGCCTGACCAACATGGTGAAACCCCATCTCTACTAAAAAATACAAAAATTAGCCAGGCATAGTGGCAGGCACCTGTAATCCCAGCTACTTAAGAGGCTGAGGCAGGAGAATCGCTTGAACCCGGGAGGCAGAGGTTGCAGTGAGCCGAGATCGCGCTATTGCCCTCCAGCCTGGGTGACAGAGTGAGACTCCGTCTCAAATTAAAAAAAAAAAAAAAAAAAAAAAAAGATTGGGGCTTAGGAGGTAAAAGAATATTCATAATTTTTTTCCTTCTTTCTTTTTTTTTTTCCAGGCAGGGTTTCGCTCTGTTACCCAGGCTAGAGGGCAATGGTGCAATCACGGCTCCCTGCAGCTTTGACCTCCTGGGCTCAAGCGATCCTCCCACCTCAGCCTCCTGAGTAGGTAGGACTACAAGCATGCACCACCACAAGTTTTTCACTATGAGATGATTTGTTTTTGTTGCTGTTAGGGAAAGGACGTTCCTTTTAATTCAAGCTAATTAAACTGTCATAAATCTGGTTGAGAACCTTAGACTGTAGGTAGTACATATTGTAATGGGATTAGTGCTAGCTGTGGAGCCAGAATAGTTGGGTTCAAGTCCTTGCTTGGCCATCTGTTTTTTTTTTTGTTTTTTTTTGGTTTTTTTTTTTTTTTGATACAGGGTCTCACTTTGTCACCTAGGCTGGAGTGCAGTGGTGCAATCTTGGCTCACTGCAACCTCTGCCTCCCAGGCCCAAGCAATCCTCCCACGTCAACCTCCCAAGTAGCTGGGATCACAGGTGTATGCCAACATACCCAGCTAATTTTTTGTATTTTTGGTAGAGATGGGGTTTTGCCATGTGGCACAGGCTGGTCTCGAACTCCCGAGCTTGGGCAATTCACCCACCTCAGCCTCCCAAAGTGTGGGATTACAGGCGTGAGTCACTGTGCCTGGCCTTTGCTTGGCCATTTCTTAGCATTGTGACACTAGACAAGTTTCTTGATTTCTAAGAGTCTCAGCCTTGGAGAAAAAGAATGGGTTTAATACTACTTATCTTGCTGCCTTGTTAGTAGGATTAAAGCAAACAAGAAAATACGAACCATAGGGAACTCTCTAAATGTATGACATCAACTTTAAATCACATTCTGAAATGATATGAGTCAGTCTGCTTTTAATATAACTAGCATAGGCCGGGCACAGTGGCTCACGCCTGTAATTCCAGCACTTTGGGAGGCCGAGGTGGCCGGATCACGAGATCAGGAGATCGAGACCATCCTAGCTAACCCAGTGAAACTCATCTCTACCAAAAACAAAAAATTAGCCGGGCGTTGTGGCAGGTGCCTGTAGTCCCAGCTACTTGGCAGGAGAATGGAGTGAACCTGGGAGGCAGAGGTTGCAGTGAGTCAAGATTGAGATCGCACCACTACACTCCAGCCTGGGCAACAGATAGAGGCTCCGTCTCAAAAAAAAAAAAAAAAAAAAAAAAGTAAAAAAAAAAAATATATATATATATGTATATATAACTAGCATATTAAAATATGGAAATATGTAGGCTAGGTGCGGTGGCTCATGCCTGTAATCCCAGCACTTTGGGAGGCGGAGGCAGGCAGATCACCAGAGGTCAGGGGTTCAAGACCAGCCTGGCCAACGTGGTTAAATCCTGTCTCTACTAAAAATACAAAAATTAGCCGGGCGTGGTGGCACACACCTGTGGTCTGTTACTCGGGAGGCTGAGGTAGGAGAATTGCTTGAACCTGGGAGGCGGAGGCTGCAGTGAGCCGAGATTACGCCATTGCACTCCAGTCTGGGTGACAGAGTGAGACTCTGTCTCAAAAAATAGATAGATAGATAGATAGATAGATAGATAGATAGATAGATAGATAGACAGACAGACAGACAGACAGACGTGATAGGAGAATAGCATTTAGGCTATATTTTCATGTAACAAAGCATCATATATTATACAATATAATATGTACTTTATCATATGCAAATTTCATTGAGAATTGAGAAGATTGGCTCTGTTTAGGCAAACGATTTTGTTTCTTGAAAACCAAAGCCTAATATTTTATACCTATAAAGAATCCAAATTATTAAAATTGCAACAGAAAGGTTTGTGGTTGGATATTAGAAAGAACTTCTTGATTTTCCAAATGTTGGGGAAAAGTTTTCTAGGGAGGATGTTGTCTCTTCTTCCTTAAGGGATTTAGCTTGGAAACTGTCCATCCTGGAGGGGACCTGACTTCTGGAATCTAGACAGATCAGCAAGATGTAACCTTCCATCTGGAGCCAATAACTGGGGGCATGACTAAATAATGATTGGGATCTTTCTAAAAGGAAAGGTTAGAGTGACATGAAGGATTAAAATAATTTTCTACTTAATCGAGTGTATCTAAATGCAATAGTTTTTTTGGCCAAAATATCTGCTTTGGAAATCTTAGCCAAATACTGATCAAGCTGAATTTGGGTCTGAATGACTATACAGATTGTGATTTTTCTGCAGTTGTGTCGAGGGAGAGAAAGTTTTAAGAGGGCTCCTTTACTATTCATTCTCTCCTCTGAAGAGGAAGATCTCTTTCCGGCACTAAATATCTAGCTTACCCCTCAGTGTAGATAGAGGGATGGCTGGGAGGAGAGAAGAGGGATGGGCAGAGCTGGGGTGGAGAGGTCAGTGGAGGATCTGGGCTGTAATTACCCTTAGCAGGCAGAGGATGAAGTGGGGCCCTACAGGCCACCTTCTGCAAAGTGAGGACTGAGAGCACATCCCAAGAAGATCTGCAGTGGGGCCAGCAAGTGCTTGTCAGAGACTTGGGTGAAAGATGGGTAGGTGAATTCAGCAGTGCTCTTTAGGGAGTCTCAGAAATTGTGCCTATGCTCTGATGCCCCAGCAACAAGATTAAACATAACTAAAAGGGACTGTTAAAGTCTAGAACATCGTGTCAAAAAAGAAGTTTGGTGGCTCTTTTTATATGAAATGGCTTACTTAAAAAAACAAACAAAAACCAAAAAACAAAAAGAGTAAACATGACCAAATGTTGGGGGAGGTGGCAGAGGATGAAAGTCAGAGGAAAACTTGGCCAGGATACTTTTTAATACTCATATTTATCGAATACCGGGCACCTGGCAGACAACACTGCACCCAATTACCTGCTTGTTGAAAAGATTTCACTCTCTACTCATTTAAATAAAGGTAAATGCATGATTATTGGTGTAAAGATACTAATTAAAATTTATTGATCAGGCACAGTGGCTCACACCTGTAATCCTAGCACTTCGGGAGGCTGAGGCAGGAGGATCACTTGAGCCAGGAGTTCAAGACCAACCTGGGCAACACAGTGCGATATCGTCTCCACAGAATATTTTAAAATTATCTGTAAAAAATAAATAAATAAGAGGCCAGAGGAGGTGGCTCATGCCTGTAATCCCAGCACTTTGGGAGGCCGAGGCGGGCGGATCACTTGAGGTCAGGAGTTCAACGCCAGCCTGGCCAACATGGTGAAACTCCATCTCTACTAAAAATATAAAAATTAGCCAGATGTGGTGGCAGGTGCCTGTAGTCCCAGCTACTTGGGAGGCTGAGATAGGAGAATCGCTTGAACCCAGAAGGTGGAGGTTGCAGTGAGCCGAGATCCTGCCACTGCACTTCAGCCTGGGTGACAGAGTAAGACTCCGTCTCAAAAATAAATAAATAAATAGGCGGCCTGGCGCGGTAGCTCATGCCTGTAATCCCAGCACTTTGGAAGGCCGAGGCAGGCAGATCACCTGAGGTCAGGAGTTTGAGGCCAGCCTGGCCAACATAGCGAAACCCTGTCTCTACTAAAACTACAAAAATTAGCCGGGCATGGTGGCAGGTGCCTGTAATCCAAGCTACTCAGGAAGGTGAAGCAGGAGAATTGCTTGAACCCAGGAGGCAGAGGTTGAAGCGAGCTGAGATTGCGCCACTGCACTCCAACCTGGGCAATAAGAGTGAGACTCTGCCAAAAATAAATAAATAAATAATTAGCCAAACGTGGTGGCTCGCACCTGTAGTCCTAGTTACTCAGGTGGCTGAGATGGGAGGACCACGTGAGCCTAGGAGGTTGAGGCTGCAGTGAGCTGTGACTGCACCACTCCACTCCAGCCTGGGTGACAAAGTGAGACTTTATCTCAAAAAATAAAAGAAAATTTGTTAAAATTGCCCCCACCAGATTCATGTGGGGTAGGTCATTGTCGAACACCAAGAATTACTTAAGAGCACAAGACATCAGCCATAATAAACAGTTAATACATTGTTTGTGAAGACTAAATAATATATACTAAAGAATATACATATATATTAATGTAGAGTACATTAGAGGCATTTAATTCTTCCATTTATTTCACAGATAGAGAAACTGAGGTCCAGAAAGGGGAAGAGACTTGCTCAGACATAAGTTAACTTTTTTTTTTTAATGACTCAGGGTTATCATGATTGCAAGTAATTCCTCAGTCTAATGGTCCTTTGCTTTCACTGTAATATTAATGAGACATGCTTCTTGAAAGAATGATTCACTAAGAGCAGGGCAGACTGACCAGCAGCTTTCCGGGCTGCACTGAAACCTTCCCACTCCAACCACAGCGAATTTATAACCACTCTGTGCTACAGATCACTCACAATTGGTCCTGACCCAAGAGGAACCCTGCCCCAGTCAGGATGGAATAAGTGAGTGCAGCCACTTGGAGCTGCCCTCTAATCTGCCACCACCACTGGGGTCTGCTGCCCTATCTGGGAACCACCCCTCTTCCTCTTACTTCTCCATGGCCAACTGGGAAAACTTAAGCTAAAAAGGATGACCCCAGAGATGAAAGAAGGAAAAGAAGTTAATCTGGAACACAGGGATCCTGAATTGCAATCCTTTATGAATCCCAAATTGCCAGGCATTCCCTTGAATCTGAATTGGGTGGGGAAACTGAAACTGGGAGTCACTTTCTTCTGCAAATGCATTGCCTCTTTGTTCTGTTGTGGTATCATCGGAGATGATGAGTTTCATAAATTTGGAAAGGAGAGAGCCAGCAACCTTGTGTGTTTCCCATAAAAAGAGTTTCAACTCCTCTCCAATAATCAGCCAAAGGCAATACCTGGACTAAGAACTCTCACCCCTAGCATATCCAAAGTACCTGAATCTAAACAGGTACACGGAGCCTTTGGTTGGCTCCCCACTACTTTGGCAGGAAGGAATCAGGACTGATGCAGGCCCAGGCAGGAACAAAGATTCCCTGCCATTTGAGCTACTGGTTTGGGTTAGGAGAATTGGAAGCCAGGGGCCGGGTAAAGTGAGTCAAAAATTCTGAAGCATGGAGGAAGGCAGAAAGCAAGGTGGCACTATGATCTAGCAGTACTTCTCAATTTTAAGTGTATATAAATCACTTGGGGAGCTGCTAAACTGCAAATTCTGATTCAGTAGGTCTGATGCAGGGGCCTAAGATTCTGTATTTCTAAGTAGCTCACAGGTAGTGCTGATCCTGCTGGTCCATGGAGCAGCCAGGTTCCAGAGAACTGGTACATCAGATGCCCTTGAGTGCTGCAAACCGTGATGGGGGATAGAAATTATCTCCTGCAGAGCCAACTCTGCATTTTTTTTGGCACTGAGGAAGGGTGCTCTCCTTTTGACCAAAGAAACTGGAAGGTAGGCCATTAGCAAGATCCTTCTGATATTCTTGATCTATGTAACAACCTGCTATAGCTAGCTGCAAGAGCATTTTTAATTAGACCAAATTATCTAGTTTGACTGTCCATAGAAATCAAAGCCCCAGCTGAAATATCTGTTCATTTTGCTAGCGTAGAGATGGCTTGTGTGCTGTGATTTTTAAGATGTTAAACACTGCCTGTGGGCATATTTTATGGAGAAATAAACACGCAGCCCAATGAGATGTATAGCGTTGTTTTAATATATTGTATATTCACTTATTTATGGGGAAAATAAACACACAAGCCAATAAGCTGTGTATTATTACTTTAATATATTGAATTTATTTCATACCTATATGTTTTATGAGGGAAAATAAACTAAGATACACGCTATTATTATAACACATCTAATTGTTCTATATTAATTTATTTATGAGAGAAATAAGTGCAATTTAACATGATGTAAGATTATTTAATGCACGAGATGAAATCTGTATTAAGACAGTTTAAGGGATTAAGTTCCAGCTAACTAAGATGTGTGTACTTCCCACACTGAGGGATCCATTTAAAACTATGCAAAGGGCCTGTCTAGTCCTCTGTGTCACAACCTATGTTGGCTCCTGGCTTATCCTGACAATTGCTGCTTCTGGGTGCCTGGTACTCTAAATCCTGGTCCTGTTGGTCCAGGGGAAAGTCTGGAGGCCCAGGAAATAAACTGCTTTTTGAGAAGGGCAACATCTGCCGGGGAGATACCCCCGCAGTGTCTGTTTCTGAGCGGGAGAAATATTAAAGAAACCTAAGGAGGATGGATGGCTTTCCGGAGCCCTTTAAATCTCCACCTTCCCAGAACAAACCAGGAGGCAGATGGGGGAGATCGATCCTTGCTTCCCGCTTACCAGGTTTACAAGGAACCAGGCAGGCTGTGGTGGGGGATAGACAGGACATGGTGTTGATATGGAAAATGAAGTTGTTGGTCAAGACAGGTGGGTCTGCATTTAGAGAAAGCTCTGGCCTGGCTTCAAATACCACAGCGAAGGATCAAAAGTCAGACCGGATGAGGCACACCCAGGCCCGCAGACCCGCCGCTCTCCTTCCTTTCCCTTCCCACCCGGACTCTCCTTCCATCTCGCGTCCTCAGCGTCCGTTGAGCTCACTTTAAAAATAAAAAAAAAATCAAACAAACAAAAACTAAGGTGGGACTCCCAGGCTCCCCTTCTTCCCTGGCCTCTGGAAAATCCGGCTGGGAGGACGCGGGGGCGGGGGCAGATCCCGGCTGGGCCGGCGCCTCCCGCAGCGGCTGTCATGGCGGTCACAGCCTCTTCCCTCGCGCCCCCCCCCTCGCCCGCCGCCCGGCCCCAGCGCCATTTTGAGCATCGTCTTTGCTTCCCTGTCTCAGTCCCGCTCTCCTCGCTCCTCCTTCTCTCCCTGCAGGTCCAGCGCCTGGCGACGCTGCCGGGCCTCCCTGGGCTTCTCGCCCGGCTGCTTCTCGGATGGTCCCCCAAAGCCCAGAAGCCCCCGAGTCCATGGGTGTCCCGGCAGCGCCACATTTCTCAGCTGGCCTCTTTTCTTGCCCACTTGGAAGCAGTTACCATCCCTGGGTGCGGGGCCCGGCTTCCCGAGAAAATCCCCGACTCCACTCCACTCCTTGGAGAGCCACCTACAACTCCCAAAGAGGCCCGGCTCAAGCCCCAGGCCTCTCGTCCCTAGGCTTCTTGAGTTCAGAAAAAGGCCCTACACCGGCTTCGGTCATAAGAAGCAAGAAGTCTAAGGAAGCCCTTGGATTCTTCCCAATTCCAGGAAACTTCTGCCCCCGCCACGACCCCAAAAGCCTGTCCCCAGACTTCCTCTCCTTGCACCTTCCACTGTTCGCTGTATACTTTCTCCCTCCACCTGCCCACCTTTATTTCTAAGCAGAGGCCCCAGGACCACCCGCTCAGGACCAGAGGCCCTCTGCTGAGGGGCAGGGAGGTGACCGAGCTTCCTGCAAACTCCCGACTCTTGCCGGAGCCGTGGGCGAAGCGGCCATCAATCGGGTCACCTTTGTACCACCCGGACTTCGCCGGCCCAGGAGGCTTTGCTGCCACATGGGCCGCTGAACCGAATCAACTTCGCACAGGTGCTGGAGGGGTAAGGACCGGCCTTGGGGCCGCGGGGAAAGAGGTTAAGTCCCAACACAAACACTCGTTTTCATATTATAAAGACATTTATTTAATCTATGAAAATAATGTACAATAAATACTTTCCCCTTTTCCTATTTTTAAAGAATTTTAATAAATTATCTACAGTCTAAAACATAAAAAAGAGGAAAATAAGTCCCTCTAGTTATTTTTAAGAAAGTCCCCCTAGAGTTTAATTATTCCTGAGATTTCATTGGAAGGAGTCTACCAAACGGAATTTTTCTGTGTGAATTTTAAAAGATGCCCGAGTGCCCAATATTTTAGAAGAAAAAAGGGAGTGGATTAAACGCTAATTCAGTAATACCTGAATTTTAGGAAAACACATAAGTCTATGCGACTGGGGGTAGGAGAGGCTCGATTTTTCCAGTAGATGACCAAGGAGCGCGGGAGTGGAAAGGACCGGGAGGAGGAAACGGGTTAGGGAAACTGCAGGTCGATGGCACAGAGCGTGCTGGTGAAGAAGTCCAGCTCTTCCTCGGAAAAGGGGACGGGGCTGTCGAGAGAACCCTGCAGGCTAGGGGAGAGGCCTCCGGATAGCTGGAGACAGGAGTCGGCCGCGAAGAAGTTAAGGTCGGGAAGGAAAGGCGAATCCTGGCGCTCCGGGAAGACATCTTCTGGCAATGGTCCCGGCTCCGGCCCGCCCGCCCCGCGCAGCGCGCAGCCAGGGCTCGGCGCGCCCGCGCCCTCTAAGCCACCGGCTAAAGGTCGGGGGTCCGCGGCGCTTAAGGCCCTCGGCACCACCTCCGGCGGGTGAGAGCAGGCTTCCCACGCCGCCCGCGAGGCGGAGGGGCCGCCCGGGCTGACCGCGGGCTCCTTGACAGGGTCGCCGGTGTCCTCCAGGGCGCCCGGGCAGGCAGGCTCCCCATCCGGCGGCTCTCGGTGCTGCGTCTGCCGCTTGTGCTTCATGCGCCGGTTCTGGAACCAGACTTTGACCTGCCTTTCGGTGAGATCCAGCAAGGCTGCGATCTCGACGCGGCGTGGCCGGCACAGGTACTTATTAAAGTGGAATTCCTTCTCCAGTTCCAGCAGCTGTGTGTTGGTGTAAGCCGTGCGCAGCCTGCGCGCCCCGCCGCCACCAGCCTCCGGCAGTCCCAGGCCATCTGCAGGGAAAACAAGCTGGGCGTCAAAGCGGGCAGTGTACTCAGCCCAACCTTAGTTCGGACTAACCCATCCGCCAAAACCAGTATCACCTCTCCCCTTCCTCGCCACCCCACCCCCGCCCCCACCCCACAGCGGCTCGCTTTCACTGCTTTTGGGTTTTCTTCTCTCCCTCCCTAGTCGACAGCCCCGGCCCAGGTCACGGCAAAGCATTCAGAGCCGCCCACGGGCCACGCAGGGGGCGGAGAGCCGCTCCCTTTGGCGCCGAAACCTCAGATCCCCCCTCCCAAGCCCTCCCAGTGGACCCCTCAATTCGGAACTTTCCAACTCAACCGGAGCGAGGGTCATAAAGATTGTTCTTCACCCCTCTTCCTCCCTAGCTCTGAATTCTTCCTCTTCTCCTAGAGTTGGGGCAGAAAGGACCAAATCTTTTTCTGCTTCTAGAGTCTATCCCAGCAACAACATATTCATTCCCCTACACAGATACGGAAGAAAACCTCAATCAAATCATTTTCTTCTGGCAGAAAAAAGGCGTTTCCCCAACCAGCTTTCAAAATCAGCTGTAGGGAGAGAGAGAGAGAGAGAGAGAGAGAGAGAGAGAGAGAGAGAGAGAGAGAGGAAACAAAAACAAAAAAAAAAAAAAAGACGCTGGCAGCGGCCAGGCCTGTCCCCCAGTGGGATATTCTTCTTCCCCATCCCGGGAATGGACGGGGTAAGGAACCCCAACAGGCTTGCCACCTTTTTTTTTTTAAACCTCCTTCCACTGCTTTTTCTCCCCCTCTTGTAGGGTGCCCCTCACCCCACCCCCACCACGCTTACCGACCTGCAGGCGATCCGACCCCGGAGGCCGGGACAGCGGAGGCGGCCGGGGAAGGAGACGTGGCGGATTGGCTGGGTTTCTTGGCGGATTTCTTCTCTTTCATCCAAGGGAACTCGGGGGCCGGGGGGGCAGCGGGGAGCAGCGGCGGTGGCGGCGGCAGAGCAGGCCCATCTTCGGCTCGCTTTTGGCTCCTGGGTCTCTGAAGGGTGGAGGCGCCGGGCTGGAGGCTGGGGAAGGTTTGCTCGAAAGGAGGAGGAGGAGGAATTAATGTCGACTCCTTGATTGATGAAGTTTGAAATGTCTCCAAGACAGCGGGGAAGGAAGTCAGACACTCGGCGAGCGATGGCTGGCTGTTTATAAACCCAATCTCCCTCTCAAATTCAAAATTCATGGCTTTCAATGGTGGGGGAGGGGGCTGCTGGGGGGGGCGTCAGGAGGGAGGATCGGAAGGGACCCCCCCTCCTGCCCCCCCCAGATTTATGTAATGGAGCGATTTTGGGAGGGGGAGATTTCGGTCTCTCTCTCTTTTTTTTTTTTTTTAAATTTTGGGCCTTTATATTTGTATATTGCTGATAAATACAAGCGTATGGGGACTCTCTCTATTAAACCCAGGACTCCGGCGAAATTACAGGGAATTCGTGGTCACGGGACCGGCCTCCGCCAATCGCTCGTCTGGGCCTGGTGGAAAACAGAGAGCATTATTTGCTTTAATTGATTCAAAAACACCAGAGGACCATGACCTGGACACCATGAGCCCCCATTCCTACACCAGTGCCTCACACGCTCTCTCCCCAGTGCCTCCCTTTCTCCAGAAAAGCTAGAGAAACCACTTCCTCATCCCTTTCGGAGGTTAGAAGGTTTCAGAAGCTTGGAAAAGAAGAGACTCTAAGGGAGAAACCTTCCTCTTTTCCAAATGTTTTAATAGAGTAAATTAAGGCTTTCCTTTTGTGGCTTACGTGGCCAGCAGCATCGTCTTCCCTTCTCCCCTTCCCCAAGAAAAGATGAGTGAGGATCCCTGCGTTGGAGGAAGAGGGAGTCGAAAGAGGCTTCCACTCTTTGAAAAAGGTCAGTGTTAAGGTGCAAATAAGAAAGAGATTTATAATCATCAGCACCACTATCCCCATGTTAACCCTCCAAAAGCAACAGTTAAATCTTGGGAAATGGACAGGAACTCCCAGGCGGACACATAAGAGTGAGATGGAGCATGAGGGGCATTTTTGGGCCTCTGGCCTCCATTGCTGTGTGGCCTGGGTTCTCGTCTCTGCCCAGTGTTTGCAGCACTGCCTCTTCCCCTTATGTCCCCCTGCTTTCCTCACTTTCAGGCATCCATGCTTCTCTGTGACACCTCCCTCCCCCCGAAAACAAGCAGAGTCTAAGATGTGCATGTACCCACTCAAGCCTCAAGCTCGTATCTGTATCCATATCCAGGGACATGAACAAGAACTCAGGTAGCCACTGATTTAACTTAGAGCACTCTCAAAGTTCAGATCAGCGTATGTGTGTGCATGAATGTGGTGGGGAGCTTTTCCCCTAGGACAAAGAGACTTTCCCTCCCATTTTTGCCATTGTGCTAGTTTAAAAAAAAAAAAAAAATCCCTGACAAGGAAGAATTCCCTGAAAATGGCGCGGGTGGAAATAATGACCACTGAGATGATATTCCATTTCTGGCTCCTGAGGGGAAATGCTTTTAAAATTTATTTTATTTTGAGGAGACCGAGATAGTCTGAAGTTTAGAGTGTTGTAATTTACTATAGAAAGAGGGCACAAGACTCTAAGCCCCAAGCAATTGGTGGGAAACTAGGCCTCAAAGCAGAAAATGAAAAGTCGATCTGGGGGAAGATTTTTAAATAAGTGGGTCAGAGGGATGGAGAGGAGATGAGGCGATCAATCTTAGCCCCCTGACAGCTCCCTCCGATTGCATCAAAGAATTTGGCTCTTTGGGAAAGCAGAGGGAACAGCCAAAATTTCACATCTCTTAAAAAGGCCTGGGGGTGGGGGTGGGGGTGGGGGTGCAAAAGAGAAAGGTGATTCTGGGAGAGCTGGGAAACAGATGGGAAATGGGGACAGAGGGAAAGCGCTAAGTTGGGTGGAAAGTTTGCCTGGAGAACTCCCACGGCTCTGGCCTCCCCTCCCCCTCCTCTCTCTCTGCAGCCCAGCCAGGAGAAGGCTGGTTAGCAGAGAAATGGCAACTGAGCCCGGAGCTGGAACTAGAAACTTTCTGTCAATGTAACATCTGCGTGGGTGGTGGTGAGTATTTAAAAAGAAGAGCAGAGAAGTCTGAGTAGAAGCATGAGGGTGGGGGAGCGGAGGATGAAGAAAGGGGAGTTGGAGGTGGGGGCTGCAGGGACCGGGGAGTCATGCTCTGGAGGGCTGAGAACAGAGAGAGCTACTCTGACCTGGGCAAAGTGGCCAGCAACAGTAGTGTGCAACTCGGCTCCAAATAAAACAATTATTGCCGTTTAGAGGTGTGGATGGGGCATAGAAGAATCCAAATAGTAAGCAGTGTCTGAAAGTCATGCAGGGAGGCCTGAGAGTGGCTTCTCCCTCTGGCCATCCCCTTGAACACCTCTGAAAGTTTAGCAACAGCTTCTCCAGCTGGCTGAAGGATCCAGAGCTTATCTTGGGCAACTCGGGCAGAGACTGTCCCTGCAGGAAATACAGCTCTCTCTAACCCTTACTGACAGATTTTATGGCCAGATTAGCAAACAGCGGAAAACTTGGGTGTTAAAAGGGGCCAAGAGAACCCTCCTCAGAGACATCTCTCCCCCGCCCCCCTGTCCTGCTGTGAATTTTACAGCAAGGATATTTTATTCCTCGTCTTTGGCTGCTTTAGCTGAGCGCCTGGAATCTTCCAAAGAGAAGGATAGGGAACACCAAGCCAAGTTGGTTCTTATTTTTCTTGTTTGCAATTCCAGCTCCGAGCCAAAGCTCTGTTTTTCAAACTTAAGCTAAATTCTCTTTCTTGGCCTCTTTCCTGCTAGATAAATAAGCAACCCAACCCACCCCCAGAATCAAACATGGTGCTTCATCTAGTTATATCATTCAGAAAATGTTATTCAGGGAAGAAGAGAGAAAGAGAAAGAAAGAAAAACCCTTGAGCGTTATTTGATCCCAATCAAACTTTGCACGCTCTTATGCCTTTAAATTATAGCCTGACCCAATGCTAAATTGCTTGCTGCTTGGATGAGCTGAGTCCAGTTAAAATCCTACTTGGTGGTGGGGAAGGGGGAGGGTGTAGAATTCAGGTTGCTTTTTTATTGTTATTTATTGTTGCATAAAGACTATAATTACTAACCTTGGACTGCCAGGATGCAACATAAAAATGAAAATCAGCCCTCGCTTTAAGGCACGGCCTGGAACGATTCTCACTCCCCCACCATGACTACCACCAAATATATGCTCCTAATTAAGCAATGCAGGCACATCGCTTACAATTAGAATTATGCAGCTCTTCAGCAAGCAGCCATCGCTTCTCTTTCAACGAATTAGCTCCATATTTCAGCCGCCCTGTCTTCTCACTCTTATCGGCTCCAGCGACTCGGCGGTGACATTTCATCTTTGACAGACCCTCTCTATTCTCACTCCAATGTGATAAAACTTTTATGGAACCACGACTAAGAAATGAAGTTTTCCCAAGGATGGTGGAAACAGAGCCGCACTTTAGCCTGGGGACCGTTTTATTTATGCTTAGATCCAATAGCTTCTCCCACCCTCCTCTCCCCTTTCTCTGGCAGGGGAAATCAAACGAGCTTCCCCTCCCTCCGCCTCGAGTTTTATTTAGTGATTTAATTTTACTTAGTTTTAAAGTTTGACCTGAGAAGTCTAGGCCTCAGATTTTTTTTTTAAATCATTTTTCTTTGTTTTCATTTTAGACCCAATGGTGGTTGGGCTTCGGGTCACGTGACATCTTCTTTGTGGCTCCGGAAGAGGATTGTGAAGAAGTTTAGGTTTCGTGGAAGAAACCGTAATCTGCCAGATTTTCTTGTTGGTAGTGGGAAGGGGTGGGGGGTGGTGCATGGAGGTTGTGGCCAAAGGCACTAACAGACGAAAGGCCAATGAATGAAAAACCTAGAGGCATAGAGGCCAAACAGAAAAACCTACAGAGAGCACCCAAGAGTCCCCCTTACTTCTCCCAACTTGTCACTTAAACCACAGCTAAAGAAGTTGGCAAAATGTTACAGGCTCTTATGAGTGAGAAAATGGTATTTAAACTTAAGACATATCAAGGGGGAGACCGGAACCTGGGCAGTGGACAAAAAGGCCAGGGAAGGGTCTTTAATGTCCTTGTCCTTCTTCCCTTGGGGGAAATTTGGCAGTCAACAGCCTTGCTCTGCTATCTAAATTGGACCACCAGGACAAGATAAAATTGATAACAGAAAGTTTATTCAAGAATTGTTTGACAGACAACCCTTTTAGGTAAGGAAAAAAGTAACTACTGAAGAACAAAGAAAGTTCCAAGAGGGAATTAACTCTAGTTCTACAAATTCAGGACTATACAGTGACAATCAGGAGCTGAGTTCATGCCTTTTAGAACTAATTACAATTGCTCATAAGTACGAGTTTAACATAAATCTACAGCTCTTTTCTAGAGTACAATAGTAACTAAAATAGCTGGTTTTACATGACAGGAAACACAATGTCCTTTATAACAAGTAAATACTAAAAAAGTACAATTTTTTCCTTTTTTTCCCTCATATAAATACATAATGTAGGGGGATAAATAATACAAAAAAGAAAATATTTTAACAGGCTATAACCAATAAATATATATGAAAATGTTCACTAGAACACACGCTTTTTTGAGCAATGCTGGACTTCTGCAGGCCCAGACATCTCTCACAGTTGTTTTTACATCCATTAAAATGTAAACTCTAAGTGCAACAAAAGTGTCCTGTCAGGAGGCTGAGCAAGGCACGCAGGCCCTGCCCAGCCCCTGCCTGGGACAGACAGTTTGTTCAAATATACCCTGTTTTCACGTTAAGTCAAGAGAGCAACAGAAGAAAAGAAAAGTATAGAACCTCGTGTCACCAACTGCTTTCTGTGGAGAGAGGGGGATGGAGCTGGAGCTGAGATGGAGGCAGCAGAATGGGCAAACCTTCAGTCCTAACAACCTGCCTGCCCTAGCCTACACACTTTTCCTTAAAAGAAAAAAATATATAATTTATAATATAGGCAGCTCTTTCAGGATCTTTCACCATCCCTGAGCCCTCTAAAAATTGTAATTGATGGGGGTGGGACGTATAGATATCAATGTCCTAGAGCAGAAAAACCTGGGGCTAGAAATGGAGGGGGTAGATACCTCAATAAACTTCAAATAAATGGGAACAAATTTGAGGTTTTGGGAAAGTTGGAAGGGAACGTGCTTTGTGCCCTTTGGGTTTGAAATGTGTTTTCTTGTTTTTTAAAGGATAACTGAAAAAAATCAAGATTTGGGGGGAATTACCTACAAAGATGTAAGGTAAGTCCGTTGGTTGGTGATGGCCTAGCCATCTCGTCTGGTTTGTAAAATGTGCTTCTCTGCCTCATCCTATCTTGTCTTCCTCTACCCCACTCCAGGGCGTGGAATTCCAGCTTGGTAGTGCTGGAGCCCTGGGGTTGACGGGGTCATCTCCAATCTGCTGTGGATTCCTTTCCGATGGGTTGGCAGGCAGATGGAACAAGGGGTGGACTTAAAAGCAATCTCTCAGGCCAGGGGGAGGGGAAGGAGCTCCAGGCCCGTTCTGACCAGGAAGCCTAGCTACCACCTCCCTGGTCCCTCTTTCAGACCTCCAAACTGCCCCCCAGAGCTCCACAGTCTCCCTCTTCCTCCCCATCTCCTAACCCTCGTCCGCCTTTTCCCATCACAGGTGTGTTAATTTGGGCGCTTCTTGGATTCTACCCTGAGGAGGAGGCGCGTGGTGAGAGGAGAGGTCTGTGTAGGTGGGGTGGGGGTCGCAGGGTCCGTGGTGCTGGCTGGGCGCCATAGGGGGCGCCCCGTTGTAGTCCAGGTTCCCGGAAGGATGATGGGAAAGGTGGTTGAGGCCATAGAGGGAGGGGCCGGCAGGGGGCGGCAGCGGATCCGCGTAGCCGCCCCCGCCCACATACACCGGACTGCCCTGCATGGTGGGCGTCCCGTAGGCGCCCCCGTTGGCTTGGAGGACGTGCGGCTCATACTCGGGCGCCGGGGTCGGAGGGTACTTCTGCGGGGCGCCGCAGCCTTTGAGAGGGGGCTGGTAGTTGGAGGGCAGCGCGTAGGCATTCTGGTGGGCTTTACCGAAGGCGGGTGGGGACGGGCTCTCGTAGCTGGGGGTCATGGAGTGTAAGGCGTTCATGAAGCCGGCCGTGGACTGCATGGGCTGCGGGGGACTGCCAGCTGGAGATGGGCCCCCTGACGACGAGGCCAGTCCCTTGGCCTTCTGGTCCTTCTTGTACTTCATGCGCCGGTTCTGGAACCAGATCTTGATCTGCCGCTCGCTGAGGTTCAGCAGGTTGGCCATCTCCACACGGCGAGGCCGGCACAGGTAGCGGTTAAAATGGAACTCCTTCTCCAGCTCCACCAGCTGCGCGCTCGTGTATGCCGTCCGCGCCCGCTTGGACGCCGCCGACCCCGGGGGGCTCTTGTCCCCTCCCCCGCCGCCGCCGCCGCCACCGCCCCCGCTGCCACCACTGCCGCCGCCACCGCCACCGCCGCCGCCGCCACCACCACAGCCCTCTGCTGGATTCGAGGGGGAGGGGTGGGAAGGGGAGAAAATGAAATAAAAGATAATTACTGAACACGCCGAAATTGAATGCATCGTTTCTTAATAAATCCAGGCCTGGACTCGGAGCCCCCGCTGCCCTCCCCTTCGCGTCCCCGCCTCCTTCTCACTCCCCCACCCCACCGCCCGTCGCATTAGCGGACACTCTATAATAGTGGCATTTATTAAGAGACCTGTTCTCCTTTCGCTGCCCCAGCTTATGAAAATTTGATCATGTCACGCAGACAGAGCCGCATGGCCATTTATTTAGGGCTGGATTTTCGCGTGCGTGCTTTCTCCCCTCTATCCCCAATTCCAGGTCAGGGAACACATTTCCCCTCCCTGCCCACCCCGTCCTGAGGACAGGATGGGAGACTGAGGAGAACCCTCGGGGTAATCTGGACACTCGTGGGCAAGAAGTGTCGCACGAAGAGGCTGCCGTGCCTGGAGGCCGGGACCCTGGGCCGTCCGAGCGATTGTGATTAATACCCACAGTAATCATACTTAATAATAATCAATCCTTGACGACTCTGCATCCTCCTGGCAGCGCCTCGTCTTGGCTCTGTGGCCTTGGGAAGGGCTTTGAGGCCATGGACCTGGCCTTCTGGAGCTTTCAGAAGCTCTGGTGGAGGGCGGCTAGAGGGAGGAGGGTGTTGGCAGGGTAAAGGGTCATTAGGGGGTGGGGGTATCAAAAATGTACCCGCCGGCCACCTAATATTGTTCCCAGGCAGCCTCTTGGGCGCCTAGGGGCTGGATGCTAGAATAACAGTGACATTCCTGGCTCGGACAAAAGCTGAGGACAAGGAAGGCAGAGAACTGGTACCTGTGCCGGGGGAGCTGTTTTTCAGCTTGGACGTTTGCCTCGACTCTTTCATCCAGGGGAATATCTGTTTGGTGAGGGTGGAGTTGGTGCCGGGACCGCACTTTGGGGGACCACTTTTGCTGGGCCCGCCCCCATTACTGCTGTTGCTAGTGGCACTGGTAGGTGCGGCGCTGGGCGGGGGTGAGCCGGGCGGGGCGGGCAGGGGCTCGGGGGCCAGACCCGGCCTCATGCAGCTGCCGTTGAGCTCCTTGCTCTTGGCATGTGGGGCACCGTTGCCCAGGGACTGCAGCGAGCATGCTGAGCGCTGGTAGTCGCCCTCCAGGTGCGTGGCGGCCTGAAATGGGGGTTGGGGGGGGCCGTCGAAGCCGAAGCCATTGCTGCCAGGGTACGAGGAATAGCCTCCGAAGAGAGCAGCCGCAGCGTTGTCGTAGTAGGTGGCTTTCTGCATCGCTGGGTGAGGCCTGGGCAGTGGGTGGCAACTTGGAAAGGCCTGATACCCTCAGGACCGGACATTGGCAACCCTGGGGGTCACGTGACACGCCGGACCCCCCCCCAACCCCCTCCCCTCTCTGCCCCCCTCCTCCAGGGTCTGTTCCAAGCGGCTGACCTGCGGGGCGAGAGAAGAGACACAAGGCGGAGAAGAGGACTGGGGCTCGAATCCATCTTAGGAACTGAAAAGGGAACTGACATCAATAGGGTTTTTTCTTCTCCCCTCCCCAACATCTCCAAAGCAGATGCCGAGGAAAAAAAGCCCACCAGTTTTCATTTCCACTAAAAAAATAAACAAATAAATACTATACGCCTTTCAAGACTGCCTAGATGTAGAATCTATGGCAAAGGCCATTGCTTCTCTCCTGCCTGTGCACTAACCCCTCACCTCCCCTAGTTCCTCTCTCCCTCTCTCTCCTCCCCAACTCTGGGATAGGATGGCTCAAGGGAGGGGACACTAGGAGACTCCAAAATAAAAGCATCATCAACACCCTCCTCTGAGCCCAGAGGCTTCTGTGCTTCCAGCCTTTGCCTCCTTCCAAGTCGGTTTAGGTCTCTTGCCCAAGCAAAGTCTAGCCTGAAGGGAAACCAAAGGATCTTCTGAAAAGACATGCAGGAGAAGCAAGTTCGTCAGAGAAGCTTCTCTTGTGAGGTGTCCTCTCCACTTCCCACCACTCCCCCACCAGGAAGACAACAACAGCCTGACCTAGCTACCTCCTGAGGATTTTTAACCTCAAGAGTCAGCTGAACTGAGACTCATCTGTCCATGGCCCTGCTGCAGGTACCACCACCTCCAGCTCCTGTCTTTGCTCAGCCAAACCTGGGATTGGGCAGCCAATGGCCCTGTGGGGCCCCCAAATGGAGCAGGATTGTTTCAATTTCCTGGGCCATGCCAGTTGGTGCTGTGACCATTTGGCCCAGGTCTCTCCCTGGACCTCTCTTTTTTTTTTTTAATGAGACTTAATTTTTCCCACCCTTTCCTTCACAGTCTGTTTTCTTTGATTTCCCCCAAAGAAAATAAGAAACAAGAAGTTACAACTGCTAGACTTTTCTACTGAGACAGGGAAAGTGCTTTCCAAAAGAGAAAGTTATTCCCGAGAAAAATAATCAACAAAGCAATTTTAACAATATTATTCTCTGGGTTAGAAACAGAGGTATTCCTGTTGACTGAGGTTCCCTGAGGCAAATAATAATAATAATAATAACTATTTTAATACAGCCTTTTAAAAGTGTGCCAGAAAAATAAAGATTCAAACTAACATAGGATTTTGTGTATTTGTTCTGAAACTTCTGACTACATTTTTTTTTCCTCTCTCTCTCCCAACTCTTCACCACCACTTTTCATAAAACCTCCATACTGCCATGTGTGTTTGGAAAACTTTAATCTCATTCAGCCTAGCTGGTCAACTCCAAATAAAACTAAACATAGGAAAACAAAATAAAAGAAGTGCAGGTGAAGAAAGTCCCTCCCTCACATAAATCCCCTTCTTCATGGCACAGATTTATACTCAAAAAGGAATCAGTGTAACCCTGAGTTCCGATTGGTTTCTGGAAATACACATGGGTCTGCAAAGCAGCAGGTCCTTCAAGGGAGAACCAGAGTTCAATTGACCAGGCTGACCCAATCCCTTTATTATTATTACCATTAGCCTCTGCTGATTTAACCAAAATTAGCTTCCGAGCAGCCCTGGCTGAAGGGGGAATTAATTAACAGGCATTAGTTGTGGTTGTTATTAATAGAGAAGAGAATGAAATAAAAACGTTGGAGGGGGTTGGCTGGCTGGGCCCTGGCTTTATTTAGTCTAAATGATTGTTACAGCAATAATAATGATGATGATGATGATTATAGTAATAATAATAAAACAATAATTTAACTAGACGCCTGGGGCCGAAATTCCTGCCGCTCCCCTTGCAATAAACCCCAAACCATCGCCGGACGGAGGCCAGTGTGGAAAGCGAAGGAGCCAGAGACGCGATAGGAAAGAATGGAGACTCCGCCGGTGGTGCAGACAGGGCTGGGAAGGTTTGTGCACCCGGGTAGTCCCTGGCTGCTGCTGCCAGGCTGCCTCGGCCGGTCGCTGCTACCGCAGCGGCTGGCGACGACCTACCAGCCACCTACGATGGCCCAAGGAGGGGAAGAAGAGCAAGCGATCAGGACACCAAAACGGTTATCGGAGACAGGTTCCCAGCACACCAGCCGGCCGAGGGCCGAGCCCCGCGGGCGGCAGCAAGTTTGGGAGCCGGAGGTAACCGAATTAAAAAGCGCCTTACAAACTCCGCTTCGGGACTTGGCTCAGCAGGGCTCCGGGTTGGAGGGCGCTGAGGCCTGGCGGACAGGACAGTGGGAAGAGGGAAAGGTGCCGAGGGGACCCGAGATCTGGGATCTAGAACAAGAGGGGGTGGGGAACAGCTCTACCAAGCCAAACAGATCTATTTCCCTTGCCTCCATGTTGGAAAAATTCTGGTTCCATATGGCTCCTCGGGAGGGAGGGAGGGAGGGAGGGAGACGGTGGCTGCCGGCTTCCCCCCAGGGTCTCGCTGGAGAAGGGAGATGAGCCCCCCCAAGAACCCCACCTTGCCAAGCACACCCCAGGGACTGCCAGGAGACTAACAATAGCTGGGGAAGCCCCGAGAGAGGGGATAGGCCATCTTCCAGGACTTAAAAAAATTAATGGGAGGAAGAAAAATAAAATAACAAGAAAGGAAGAGAGAGAAAGGCTGAGACTTTCTTAGCAGCCGGGGAGAAAATTCAGCCCTGGATCTGGCTGCTGAAAGAAAAGAGAGGAGAAAAGAGGAGAGAAGCAGGAAGAGAGAGGGGAGAGAGGGAGAGAGAGAGAGGGAGAGAGAGGGAGGGAGGGAGGGAGGGAGAGAGAGAGAGAGAGTCGCTGCGTGGAAGGAAGCTTAAAGCTTGTGAACTCTTCTTGAACCGAGATTGGAGTCATATGGGCCATAAATCATTGAGACATACTCTCCGCCATTCACAAACTGATAGCCTATTTCAGTCCAGCTTACCTTAGCCACCGACGAGGGGAGAACAGGCAGACATAATATATATTCACATCGAGCCCCAGCGCGAGCGGCAGGCGAGAAATCTCCCCTCCTTGAAGGCAAAGGAAAAAAAGACCACTGTTTAAAGCTGCGTCGCCCCCTGCCCCCCCGCCCCGCAAAGCCACCCCGGCTGGGGAGCCCGAGGGGCAGACCGGCCAGAGGAGCCGCGCGGCGTCCGCTTCAATTCACTCGGCTTAGGAGCAGGGGTGCGCAGGAGGGAGGGGGTGGGGGAGCGGGAAAAAAAATAGAAGACCGAAAGGTGCCGGGCAGCTCAGCTCGCCAGAATCCAGCTCCGGGCTCCAGCAGGGCTAAGCCGCCACAGTGTGGTTGCCCTATAAGACTGGTACGCCCTACTCTCCGTAACAATGGCCTCTGCTTTTGCACAGGGAAAAAAAACCACACAGACACACACACACACACACACTCACTCACTCACACACAAGCTCACATACCCCCCCACCTCTCCCCCTTTAGCAAGCTTAGATGCCTGATAAGGAGGGAAGGTGATGGTGGTGATGGCAAAGGGGGGAAATTTTAAAATACCCCGCTCCCCAAAAAAAGAGTGAGAAGGAAAGAAGGGAGGGTTTTTTTTGTTTGTTTGTTTGTTTGTTTTTTAAGAACGGGTAAAAATTTAAATCTAGATTGGGGGGACAGGGAGGAAGAGGTGAGCAAAGGCAAGGAAGGGCGGTGAAGTTCACAGCTCCCCCCATACCCCACTAGTGAACCATTATGCTAATTTGAGAAGTAGCATTTGGAGGCTGAGTCAAAGACAGGCCTCGCCCGGGGGGGTGAGGGTGCCGGGTGCCCCTCTGCACTCATTCGCAATTGGAAGACCAGGACTTTTTTAGAAAGTAGTTTCGCTCCTCAGGGACTGGTGGCTGGGTCTCCAACCCTCACACTCTGGCTCCCTCCTTCTGAGTCTCCAGCCCCATCTTCTTCCCTCCACTACACCCTCTCTATTCCTCCCAAATCTCCCCCCAATCTCCAGGCCCAGTCACTAACCGAGGGAGAGGGAAAAACCAGACCTTTTAAAACAACAACAACAACAACAACACCCCTCCCCCTTTTTCTTTTTGAGAACAGACAACAAGCGGTGAGTGATGATTTTAAAAACCCAGAACATCTTGCAGGGGGAGGAGGGTTGAGAAAAGGGTGACAAAAGGAGAACTCTGTGTTTTAGCTTGAGCTCCAGACTGGCTGGCAGTAGACAGGCTGAAAGAACTTTACGGAGAAGTTTCTGTTAGGATTCTCACCTCCAGATAGGCAGAAGGAGCTAAGAGGTGATAAGGACATTTGTACTTCTGAGAAGAACTAGCAGGGTGGCTTAATTTTAAATGCACTGGCAGAAGAGATGGAATATGGTTATTATTATTATTCAGAACAACCCTGTTTGTTTCTCTCTGCCCTGCAAGATTTATGACTCTTGGCACAAGTGAGGAAGGCCACAAAAGCTAAAGTTTTCTTAGGGTGTGTTTGAGCAGGGCAGGAAAAGGCAAGGAGGAGGCCTGTAGGAGGAAGACAGGAGCCAAAAATGTAGGTGTCTGCAGATTTGGGACAGGGGGTGGGGAATAGTCATTCCGGGAGGAAGGAAAAGACAAAAAGAGCACCAGGACATTTCTCAAAGCAGGAGTGTTTGCAACTCTACCTAACTGCTGACTCGGAGCTAGGGGATGAAATAGAAAGCTGACCCTCTTCTCTAAAGGCAGCTTGGAAAACTAGTTCTCTTAACTTCGTGTAAGGCACTACCCTGTGATTTCCTGGTTAGAATACTTAGCTTTTGCCTTCTCCCATCTGGATGCACCAGGAGAGGGAACGGGACTGGGGACAACAAAGGTGAGACTTGACTTCCAGCTATTGTGTCCCCTCCAGCAAAGGCTGGCAGTGTCTGGCAAAGCTTCCCTCATTCCCTCTCTCTCCCTACTCACAGGCTCTACTTTGGGATGAGATAGGGAGTGGCCCCTGGCCTCCAGGCCCTACTTCTTCTGGGCAAGGCTAAGTCAGGCCAGGTGATTTGGAGCAGCCGGTTTCCGGGGACCCTGATAAACTGGGGGTACCTGTGGCCTTCCTGCCCTCCAGCAACAGGAGCCACTTGCAGAGCCTCAGAATGTAATGTCCTGAGGACCCCATCTCCTACCTAGAAAGTTGATGGCTGGGGGGAAGCACGGGTTGGGGGACTTCAGGATGGAGGGTGGGAACTATTTTTCTGTGTTTATTAGTAGCTATTATTCTGTGTTTATTAGTATTTTTCTGTGTATATTAGTAGTATCAAGAAAAGAAAACATCCAAGTCAGACCTAGACTTGGGGCTCAAGCCAGCCTGGACCCCCAAACAGACCTGTTAGGGGTGCCTGAGTATGTGGCTGCAAAATGTCTGTCCTGATATCTCTACACTAGATAGAGATACACAGGTCAGACCCCATGTAACTTTGAGCCTGGTGGGTCGGTAACTCAGGCCAGGGAGGTTGCCAGAAGCTTAAAGAAACCAGTACCTTTGAGTTTTTTTCTATCAATCCCCCAAATTTAAAAAAAGCCAAGAATGTACCTCAAAACTCTACTGTCCTAGCTGTTACTATCATTGGGTTAGAGAAGGTCATTGTAAAACAGAGAAGAGGAGAACTTCATCGCTTTTGGGACTGCGCAGCTTTGCCTCTAGGAATAATACGAGAGTCCAGAAGGCACCCAGCCAGCCCCGGGCCGGCTGCTGGAGAAGCAGGCCGGAGCTGAGCTGGGGGTGGAGGAGTGTTCCAGAGACAACGACAGACCCCTCCCTTCCTCAAGCCTCCTCAACCCTTTGTGGTCCCTCGGGCTACAGAAGGCAGTGGGGCATAGTGGGGTGGGAGTGAAAAAGAGGACAGAGAAGCAAGAAAATGAACCTGGAGAAAATCTCAGAGGACATACACCCCCAAATGCGGTAGGAGATGGAGTGGGGGCTTCTTAATTCTGGAGTACAGCGCCCATTTGGAATGCTTGGGAGGCAATTAGATCCCAGTTTAGTTTCTGTCTTGCCTTTTTTCTTCCTTTCTCAGAGGTCTCTGGCCAGCAGGCGGGCTGCCCTCTGATTAGGGCTGGGAGGCTGGAGGACGGAGGGTGGAACGGGCACCCCTGAGGGCCCCCGTTTGGACTGAGGTGTTGCTGCTGGCCAGGGGCTTTTCAAACTTCAGGGGACAAAGGCTGGTAGTAAGGAGTTTGGGCAAGGAACTTGGGGTGGGGGAGGCCAGAGCAGTCTGAGGGGAGACTTTGGGGTCTGGGAAAAGAGAAGCAGGAGAAAGGCTTATCATCCCAGAGAGTGAAGCCATGATTTCGGAGCAGACTGGAAATACAGAAGAGGGAACAATTTCTTCTTGGATTTGGGAGGGAAACCTGGGAAACTTTGTGTGTGTGCCCATGTGTAGGGTGTGTGTGTGTGTGTGTATGTGTGTGTGTGAGACAGAGAGAGAGAGAGAGAGAGAGAGAGAGAGAGAGAGAGACAGAGAGAGAGAGAGACAGAGAGAGAGAAAGGAGGAGAAAGAGAAATTGAAAAAGAGAAAAATTGAGTAAGAGACAGAGACACTAGCATAATGAAGTAAAAAAAATAATAATAAGGGTAAAGATTAGAGAAAATGCCCTTCTTCACAGACATCCTTTCCTCTTCCATTCCGTTTCTTCAGAGCCAGAGCACTCACTCTGGCACTTCTCTCCCCCACCCTACTGGGTAACCAGTATCAGGCAACGGGAGCACTTTAAACATTCTGGAGCAATCAAGGGCTACCCGCCCTTATAGACCTCAACGGGATCGCGCCTGTTTCTCTCTTCCCCCAGAAATGCATCAACTAGCAAACAAAAATTCTCTCAATAAGGGCATACTGGTTGGCTCTTTTAAAACTGATTTCTGATCTCAGACTTGGGGCAGTCAAGGATCCTGCTCCTGACTCAATCAGCACAAAATTTGCCTAGCCCACTGGCTAGCTGGGGAGCTAGGACCTGGGAGCCTGGGTTCTCAGATGTTTAGCGATGTGTTTCTTCCTGGCCCTGTCTGAGTTCCCGGTCCCACACTGTTTTCCAGCTTCACTGCCCAACTTTGTAGCCCTAGCAGAGGGGTGTAAAGTTCACACACTCACCCGAATCTCCATTTTCCCTTAAGTATTAATAAAGATTTCAAAGCTGGGGGTTGTAAAGTGGGAATTGCTAATGAAGAAGGCTCTTGGCATTTGGATCCCCATCTCCAGCTCTCCAATAAGCCAGAGCAGGAGGGAACAAAGGGGCACCCAGAATGGAGAAGAGGAGGCCCGCATAGACCCTGCTCAGCAATAGTGGGGATCAAAAGAAGAAAAAGGTCGCTGCAGTGGATGAAGAAAAATCCAAGCTGTACATTTTCCCCACCCCATGTGTGGGGGCACTGCCCTCTCCCCAGCCGAGCCTGTGAAGGGGTGGTAGGACAAAAAGGGCAGCCACAAGGGTCTGCGAAGTCCACTCAATGACCATGGAGGCCGCCTGAACATGCTGAGGGGATGGCGGTGCTGCCAGCGAGTTGGGAGCCTCAGGCAGGTGGGCTCCTTGGTGATGATAGATCCCAATTTGAATCAGGGCTCCCGCCTCATCTAGAAGCTCAGTCTTAGCCTGGCAAACCCCACCCCCAGCAAGTGTTGAGACAAAGGTGGGCAGAGCAGAGAAGGCAGAGGAAGGGAGGCTGCAAATCCTGGGCAGCTTGGGGGCTGCAGGGGGTGCTGGGAAAGGGAGGCAGAAGCAGGAAAAGAGGAACAGGCCCAGTCCCTGAGGCTGAGCGGGCCTCTCCTGACAGACTGGATGTTTCTCTCCCGGTGACCTCTGTTTAGCAGACAATAACTCAGTGGATTAATGACCAATCAGCGAAAGGCGTTCCGAATTGCCTCCAAATATAAAACTCCGAAGTCAGAATGGGACAGGGCCAGAGTCTGGGGCTGCTAGTCCTTTTGTTTTTTCTCTCTCTCAAATTAGTGTTTTGGGCTAGGCTTTAGGAAGTGGATTATCTGCCCAGTGTCTGAGATTTCCAGAGCCCCAAAGATGAGGTTGTTTCCCATCTCTTCCCATCTCCTTCCCTCCTCCCCCAGAATTCATATTCCAAACCACACTTCCCAAGGCAGCCTGGAAACCTCCCCTCCCCTCCCCTGCTAGCCTCTTCACATCCCTGATCCTGCAAGAAATTTCCTTGCTCACAACCATGCAACTGAGAAGCCACCACTCCTTTGGAACTGGGGGAGGAGCTGGAAAATAAAAGCAAGTATAGCGTGGGGGTCTTCCACCTTGCAGGCTCTGTCCTGGCTACCCTAGAGGAGACCCGGTAGAGTGCTGTGGCACCCTGTGTGTGCCTCCTCCCAAGAAGCGAGGGCTCAAAGGCCCAGGGTTGGGGTGAGGCTGAGAAGGGGGGCACCTGCTGTCACAGAATCTAAACTCTGAAACCACTGTTCAGTCCCTGGGCTGGGGTAGGGGGCACCTTAAAAACCTACTGTGTTGGGAGGCCGAGGCGGGCGGATCACCTGAGGTTGGGAGTTGGACACCAGCCTGACCAATATGGAGAAACCCTGTCTCTACTAAAAATACAAAATTAGCCGGGTGTCGTGGCACATGCCCGTAATCCCAGCTACTCAGGAGGCTGAGGCAGGAGAATCGCTTGAATCAGGGAGGCGGAGGTTGCGGTGAGTGGAGATCACACCATTGCACTCCAGCCTGGGCAACAAGAGCAAAACTCCATCTCAAAACACATACACACACACACACACACACACACACACACACACACACACACACAACGAAAGCCTTAGCCCAGTGCCTGGCAGGGAAAGGGTCTTGCTCAGTAAGGTCCAGCCCTTCTTTCCTTAGTCCCTCTCCAAATGTCAATCTCAACCCAACCCAGCTAGCTGGCCCCTCTCCACTGCCTTCTAGTTCCACCGCTCTCCTCGGGGCTACTTCTCAGCTGAGAATAAAGGCACCTTCAAAAGGAGGAACAGTCCAGATTCCAGTGGATTTCCTAGAGCCAGACTGAGTAAGCATACACTGCTCTGGGTATATGTAAACTCTGAATATTGCAAATAAACATGCAGTAACTTCTATACCCAGATGCCCACAGAGCTCCAGGACACACAAGGGAGTGCCTCCCATGTACTGTCCTTCTGAGGATGGGTACACACAGAGGTACCCAATTTCAGAACAGGAGAGAAATCAGGAAGTGTCCAGTCCAACTCTTGCCATTGTTACAGATCAGGAAACTGAGGCCCAGAGCAAGGAAGTGATTTGTCTGGAGTTATACTTGGGATAGGCTTGGGAGTTGGAAGGCTTGAATTACAGATGTTCCAGCTTGGCTGTGTGACATGAGGCAGGGCACTCCTTGGGCCTCAGTGTCCCCTTCCGTAAAGCACAGGCATGTATATGGAGGGAAGGGGTTTAGCTAAAAGATCTGTAAGATCTCTTTTTGGACTGAATGTTAGTGATTCTCCATGTGCTGATGTAAAAGTGTGTGCCAATAAGAAGTAATAAACTGAGTTCAGACAATAACCAGCACCATTGTGACCAGATTCGTGGTATTTCCCTTGGGGTTTAAATGCTTACCACCGAGCATCAACCTGGTGCCTGACCCTCCCTTGCCCCATAGAGGCTCATGCACTGGGTTTTACTGCTCTTCTGTGTGTAGGGTGGGTTGTTTTCTACCCTCATTACCAAACCAAAAGTGCTATTTTTAGACACTGCAACTTAGGCAGTAAATAATTAATTTGTCTAATTAAAGGAGGAAGGTTTCAACCTGGCAATTTTTAACCAGGCATCAATGCACCCATTGTACCAGCCGAGCCTTCTCACCCGACCCCCTCCCTGCCCATACACCTACCAGCCTCCCCAGTTGCCTTCCCCTCAGTTGGAGACCAGCATTCCCCCAGATGGCTAGCAGGGTCCACAGGGCCAGACTGTGTCCCTCATGACAAAGTTCCGCGCACTGGTGTGCTTCCCCATAGAAATAGGTCTGCCAGCAGCTGCACCTCAAAGCTTGCTTTCCCTACCCCCAAAGCTGTGCTGGGCTCCAGGTCTCTGCTCTCTGCTCTTGGGAAATGTGTAATCTACCTCCCCAGCTCAAGATGCCCCAACAATACAGCGAGTTTGCATTTCAAGAAACTCCCATTAATATCAATTTACTTCACTGAAACCTCGGGTTCTTCATCAAGTTGATGATTTATGATAAAATCAATTAAATTACGGCCACTTAGGGCCCAGCCGCTTCCTCTCAGATTTCATTGGTGCGGGGCCCAAGTGTCTGGTGGAAAAATGCAAGTTTAGCTGGAGGCGAGGAAAGATAATTCTGCGGCTGAGAAAATTTAATGCAAAACAATTTCCAGGCAAAGTTGGGCGTCTGGACAGAAATGCAAGAGCCACTAGTTGGCCTGCGGAAATTACTATCTGGGGGTCAAAATGTTTTTCTCCCCACCCCCATCATCCTGCGTGCCTCCCTTACTCTGTTCGTCTTTGTATTCACTTGCTCCCCACTCCCAAACAGAGATTTTGGGAGAATTTGAGCAGTAATGGTGGGACACAAGGCTGCCAAGGTCCAGCCTCAAACCACGGATCTCCCTGATCTTCCCTACCACACCAAGCCTTTTCTCCTTTTGGCCTCCCCTCCTGAACCAACCATACTCATTAATTCCTTGGCTTCCCACCACAAAGTTAAAAATTCAAAGTGAAGATGAGGTTGGGTGGGCAGAAGGCACAGGAGGCATATAGGGAAAGGGTAGAGGGGCAGGGGCCAGGAGGCCAGGCCAAGTGGGCTCTGCTGCATGTGGCTGCGGGAAGAAAAAAGCAGGAAAGAGCACTACTAGGCGAAGAGGACAAGGGGCAATGTGTCTACAGCTACCCCATCCCAGAGTTCCAGAACCAGAGAACATGGGGTCTCTATCCTGGCTCCCAGTCTCCCAGCTCACAAAGTGATTCCGCAAACCCACCCGCAAAGCCCCACCTGGAGTACATACAGCTCCCAATGTGCAGATGCACTCACACAGTACACAAGCACACCTACCCGTGTGCCTGCTTTGCATACACCCACCACACCGTGCGCCTGCAAACGGACAGTTCCCACTATCCTCCCTCATCTGGGAAAATAAATCCCAGTGTGTCAGGCTGGCATCGCTTCCCACTCCAAGGAGAGGGGCTTCTCTGGGCTCTGCTCTGTTTGGTTTTTGGTTTCCAGAGCAGGCAGCAGTAAACACAGCTTCTCTGAAGCCATAAATCACCCCCTTTGCTATCTTCTGGGCTTGACACTCAGCCTCAGTGCAATCCCTTGTAGTTTTGGCTTCAAATAACCCGCTAGATGCTAAAGGGTTGGGCAATGGTGGCAGCTGGGTTGTGGAAGCTGACCCAGTGGTCGCTCCCCAACCCCACTGCCCCTAGCAGATGCACCTCACATTTCCCTCAGTACCCACAGCTCCCAACCGCCCTGAAAAACCCTCCTGGGCCTCAACACCCTTCCTGAGCGGGAGAGCTCTCCGATCCCCTAACACGATCATGTCCACACGCCCACCCAAACAGCTCCACATTCCTCCACACTCGTCCTCCACCCCAGGTCCCTCTACCCCCTCGAAGCCCCCACCCTGCCTCTCAAAGTTGCTCTCATCTTCATGTTCAAGTCGGATCCCAGCCTGTCCCAGGAGAGAGGCCTGGGGGCGGGCATCTCAGCCACCCACCTCTGCACCCCCGCCAGTACCCGAGCGCCCCGGCTCCGCACCCCACACTTACCTGTGCGGTCTTCCGCTAGGGCGCCGGCAGCGGCGGGCAGCCGGGCGCTGGGTGCACGCGGGGGCCGACTGCCAGGCCCCGGACCCTCGGCCCCGGCTGGGGCTCCGCCGCCGCAGCCAGCCGCATCCTAGTCGCTCAACCCCCAGCAACCCCCGAGCGTCCCGCCGAGCTGGGGGAGAGGCCCGGATGCGCTCGCCCCCACCCCGCCCCCGCCCGCGCCCCCGCCCCCGGCTTTGTTCGGCCTCCAGGGCCCCAGGAGCGCGCGGATCTGGCACTCCGGGCGCGGCAGGCGCCGGTTTCCTGAGAAGCTCCCACTCCGCCCGGGCCGCGCGGGGCTGCGGGAACCCCGGGCTCGTCTGGCACCGAGCTGGGCTCGGGATTTGAGAGCGGGCCAAGTTGCCAGGCGAGAGGAGCGGCGACTGACAGGGGAACGGCGAGGCGAGGGGAGCGCCGGGGGCGCCATGGCGGAAGGCGGGCACACGGGCGGCTCTTCAATGTCACCAGCGAAATGGGTTCCATATGTCCGACCCGGCAGAGAAGGGAGGGGAAGGGAGAGAGTTCTGGGCAGGACAGGAGTGGGGACAGGGAGGGGGGCAATGGAGGCAACAGAGCAATGGCGAGGGGCCAATGGGAAGGATCAGAGGGGCGAGAAACGTTTGCATCTCCCTTTTTCCCTCGAGTTTTCTAAAGCTGCTTAGGCTGGTAGGAACTTTCTTTCCCTTTTTCCTTTTCTTGTTCTTTCCTGTAAGGTGGGGGAGGAAGGAGATTAGTAGGGGAAGCATCCGCTTGTTAAGGCTGGGAGTTTGAGGGAGATGTAGAATGGAGGTGAAAGTTCTTAGGCGGCTGGAAGATCAACAACTTCTCCAGGTCCCTAGAGAAAAAAGAGACCAAACCCACAAAGGGGAAGAAAAGCCAAGAAAGGATTGCAGGGTCCAGGTGTCAACGACTGGTCCCAACTCCCCCACCCCCATGATGAAATTCAGTTTGGGGAGGTCCCAATGATTAAGTTACTGACGCTGGCGATGGTGGTGGAGGCTGAAGTGTCCTGGTCATCTTGGCCATTCCCTGGCACTTCAGATCCTGCCACAGCTGCCTCACACCTGATTTAGCACCCTCAAGGGCCTACTCTAGAGTTAGTTGTTTCTGAGATGGCCTGGGCTTTGGGCAGCTTCCTGTAAAGAAGGCTACTAGGGACCAGGGATCCTGGAGGAGCTTCCCTCTGTGCCTGCTCCCCAAGGTCTTTGGGCTCTTTATCTGTGTTGGGTCTCTCTGTCTTTTCTAACCATCTCTGTTGTCTCGGTTCCTTTCTCACGGCCCCTTTGTCTTTTTCAAACTCTGTCTCTCTCAGTGTCTTTAGTGAATTTGAATTGAGCCTTGCAAAGGATTTAGGAGTGTCTCCAGAAATCACTTCTGGGCTCACTCATTAGGTTGAGTCTCTTCTTCCCTTTCCTCTGTGGGGGAACCCACCCTCTGTCCAGAGAAATTATCTTCTAGAGAGAAGAGGACAAAGGGAGTAGTTTCCTTCCCACTTCCCTTCTCACTTAACTGTGTGTGCGCGTCCCTTTGTGAGTTGTGGGGCTCCTTGCTCCAGGACAGCCTCCCTTCCCCTCTGACTGGCCTTTGTTTCCACTCTCCCTGTCATCCCCTCCTTGGGCTCAGCCTTGACTTTCCACCCCAGAAAGGGATCCTGCTGCTTGTTCTCTCTCTGGGTCCCTCTCTTCCTCTTGTCACTCTTCATCTTTCTGTACAATTCCTCTGGTCACTAAAGCAAGCGTTAGCAGCCTGGCTTCTTAAAGGCACAGAGATAAATACTGCAATTATATAGAGAGGATACCAGCAGAGAATTACCGGAGAAGACAGAGTCAGCGGCTTTCCCAGAGCTCTGTCTCCCAGATGCATTCTACCCCAACCCCTGAACAACACAAAAGCAAATCAATGGGGTGGAGGGTGCAGGACTTGTAAGAGACAGGGTGCTTCATAGCTAAATGAAGCAAATGTACATATAAACAACAAAATCCTTTCAAACTTGCTGATTTGGGGTAGGCCCACATGCCTGGATGGAAGGCATTGGGCATCACATGAGGGGATATACCAGAAAATGGTGGCAAGGGATGGTGCCCTTGCTTTGTCTCCTGGGGAAGAGTCTGTGCGCGTCGGGGAAAGGGGGAGGGAGGGGGTATCAGTGTCATCTCCCCTTCTCTGGGCCAGAGGAGACAAAGACCTGAAGAGGGCTGAAAGAATAAAGAGGAAAAGCTGCTGGAGTGGGGGGGTGGTTGGTCAGACTTCCACGTCACAGGCAAAGGTAGCAGCAGGAGGGGAGATGGAAAAGGGTTGGGGAGGAGGAGTTGCAAACGCAGGCAGGGGGAAGGGGGCCTGTGGGACTGGCTCTCCACGTTAGTTATGGGCTGGCCCAAAGAGCAGATCTTTCCCATCTTTCAAAGCATGCTGAATTCAGAAGCTAATACAAATGATTCTACCCTCTTCCTTCTCTTTCATGTTCCTCCTCCTCCCCATGGATGAGGTGATCCTTCCCTGCTCTCTCAAAAACTCCAAGACTTTGCCCTAATTGTGGACCACCAGTTTGAGGGAGAACTCACCCTCTTCACAGTTCCACCACCCCACACTTTCCAGGTGAGGGAGAAGTAGAAATGCTTGCCTCCCACACTGAATGTATGAGGGATTCTCCAACACTCAAGGAGTGGGTGGGGAATGAGACTGAAAGGTTTGGAACCCCTATGCCCCAGGTCTCTTTGCTGCTTCTGCCAGCCCTTCCCACCTCCTCACAATCTTCAGTGCTGTCAAAGCTGCCCCTGAATCCAGACTTTCCCCAGTTCCTTTTATCCAGGTCAGGCAGTGCCTCTACCTATCCCAGCCTTGGGTCCTGGCCTTCTCTTTCTCCTCAAACCCTTTTCAACAGAGACTCCCGAATTGGGAGGCTTCACCCACCACCCATTGAGAATCCCTTGTTAACATGGATGAGACTCAGTGTGTTAACTCCCTTGTTAACATGGATGAGACTTGGAGGAGAGTGTGGGAGCGAGCTCCTGGATGCTGCGGGGACTGGGGCCTGAGCTGCCACTCCACGTAGCTAGCGGATGCCATGAATAATTAACACCTGGGTGCGGCGTTGCTCTAACTTCCATGCTCAAAGGTTTACACTAGCAGGCAGAGTTAAATATCACAGATAATCGTGGCTATAAAGTCAGTTGGCCTGGCTCCAGTCAGGGAATGAGCGGCCAACAGCTGGGACTGGAGTTGGCGAAGGCTCTGGCCCTCTGCACTTCATCCATCACAACTTTGGGGTACAGTGTAGAACATTCCCCAAAGCCACCTCTGGCTTTGCTCTTGACCAGCAGCCTCTCCCCTAGTAGGAAGGAACTGTGACCTCCACATGAAATTATAGGAGAAAGTTAACAGCTCTTCCCCTGCCTCTCCAATCTGCACCCCGTTTGCTCCCTTTTTGGATGGGGACTTAGTTAAAAGAACACACTCGACATCCTCCAACACTCCAACTTTCTGGGACCACCTGATTCCTAGAACATTTCTAGAAAAACTTCAGAGAACTTCTCCCCACTTTAGCCCCAAACACAGAGTCCCTCACTGCCGAGGAAACTTTTCTTTGTTTCAGCAGGTCAAAGGAAGGCTCCTGGGGTATGAATTCATTTCCTTGTTTTGTTAGCCAGGAGGGTGGGGAGCCAAAGCTTTCAGCTTCTCCCCCTGCCCTTCACCCTCTGCTTGCCTCCATTGTCTCCCCCAATTTGGGTAACTCCTTTTCCACCTTCAACCACCGCCCAGACACATCAGTCCTATAAATTAAGCTTTAATAATGTAACGGAACCCCTCCCATCCCTTTCCAATCGCGCAGAACTTTGATTTGGTCTCCATTGATCACAAAAATCTTTGCCTTCAACTCCAGTAATTTCTTTCTCCACTTCCACCTCTCTTACTCTTAAGGCTCCTTCTGCCTTCAGAGTTGGATTTGTTCACCCAGGGCTGGAGTTGGAGAAGCCAAACTCCTGGAGGGGAGCTGCTAAAAAATAGAGCTCTGTCTGCTGCTGCAGGAATGTTGGCTCTATCAGGCTCACAAATATAATTTTTATATTAGACTGTGGTCTTTGACTGGGTTTGTATGCCAATGAGGCATTTCTGGTTTACCAAATTTATACAAATCTCGCTTTAATTGATAATCACAGATGCTGTAATTTAAGACCTCCAGCTATAGAGCTTTCATATTAACTGCTGATATATTACTGTAAATCGTCTGAAATAACCAACTCCTGGGAGCAGAGCAGAGCAGAGAGGGAGGAAGTGCCTCCGAGAGCGACTCTCTCCTGGCCGGCCGCAGAAACAGCCCAGCTTCCACATCATTTTCCGTGAAAAATGATTTATCGAAGACATGGCCATAAACAACACAACTCGCTCACAAACACACACAGACGCACGCGCGCACACACACACACAATGGCTGGCATGCCGGCCGAGAAGCTGACACCCGTATTGCTATAAATCAAGAAAAAGGTTGGAGGAGAGAGGGAGAGGGAGGGAGGGAGGGAGAGAGAGGGAGAGAGAGAGGGAGAGAGAGAGAGAGAACGAGAGAGAGAGACAGAGAGAGAGAGAAAAGAAGAATATTCCTAAAATCTCTATGCAATGCCTCAATGGGTATAAACACACAGAGCACCGTGTGAAGAGAAATGGCAGGAAATGAAGATGGCTATTTGTCACATTTTACGACAATAACATTAATAACAAACAATAAATTTACATGGACATATAAGACGCGGTAGGTAGTGAGAAATCCCTTCTACTTACAATACCCCAGCCCGCGGTGTGGCTCCGGCTGCGGGGCTGTTTTATTGCTGTCTCCCTTTCTTTTTCTCTCTCTCTCCCTCTCTCTCCCCCTCTCTCTTTTTTTTTTCTCGGGGTACAGGCTTGTTTTTCAAAGGACAGTTGAATTGCACGTCAGAAACAGGGAGACCGAGCCTGCGATTTTCCTGACGAATACATATCTATTCTGCAACCTCGGCATTAATTATTTAATGAATCACGTGACCGGGAGGGGGAAGGGGGTCTTTCGATTTCAGGCTCAAAGGACCACTATGACCTTCCCCTTCAGGAGGAGAAATTTTCCTGCAAAATAAGTTCCCCCCGAACCCACCAATGGAACAGTAGTGAGGTCTCCGTCTGTCTCCCACACTCACATCCATACCTACTACATCTGCAGCTCCTTAACCCCTCTGGACACACACTTACCCACAGCCCACCTCTCCTCTCTCCCTTCTCCTCTTGCTTCTGCTTAGTTCGTGGAGGTGCAGAAATAGTCTGCAGGGGCGTCTGGGGGGTGGGGGTGGGGTGGGCACAGAGCCCTTCTCCAAGCCCCTGGATTTCTCAGCTTCCAGTTCTTCTCTCTGCATCCTTTAGGATTAAGATTTCCTCCCCAGCTGCATTTTCTCCCCCACTCCTGGGGGTATTTATTTGAGTGGGACTTCCTAAATAATGGACAAAATTTCTGAAGGAGCCACTTTGAAAATAAACACTTCATAAGTCCGTGGTATAAGTGGATAAAGAATGAGACTTCTGGCTTTATTCTCATTTTGATCTTTTCTGGTACTTTTTGAAGGAGCAAAAAAGGGACAGGGTGAAGAGATTACTCTGGAGCTTTTAGAGTTGAGAATAACCACAAGGGGGACTTTTTTTCCCTCTTGTGTTGTTACTACTATAGGAAACCAAATGTGACTGACCGTTTGAAAATAGATTCTAGAGACAAAGACTGGGACTAAGGTTTCTACACAAAAGAATCGGACTGTCAGCCTCTCCCTACCTATGTCACACCCTGTCTCATTTCCCCCCGCTTCCCAAACCCACCAGTGAAGACAGCTGGAGATTTGAACAGAAGAGGAGGGAAAAGAGACGAAAAGCTTTGAAGTCAGCCTGGCAGCCCCAGGATCCCTATTTCCCAGGTGTTAGCACCCCGAGTTTCCAATCAACAAACAATGGAGGCTGATCAATGGGAAAAAGATGGGGAACGGCTGTGCCTGTTAAAGGGTTAAATATCAGGGACTATCTATTCCCTAGGCCTAAAGAGAGAGACACACAGACCCCTTCACCTCAAATATAAACAAAATAAAACAAGAACAATCCCCCACCCAAACTTGACCAGTTACTTGCAAGTAGAATCAGAGTTCTCGGCCGGGGCATGGGGTGGGGGTGGGGATGCAAAGGGAAGCAGAAAAGACATTCCTGAAGAAGCCGCAGCCTTATCTGTCCTCAGCAGCTCTCGAGGCAGCCAGGACCACAGCCTCCAGGGCAGGCGGGGAATCCAGGAAGAATGAGCTTTAGGGTAGGGGAGCAGGGATCTGAGGAGCCTCCCCCAGCTTGTTTGAAGGGGTCTAAACCAAAAGCAACTCAGTGGAGAGAAGGTTGAGGGCCCGGTTGTCTTAACAAACCCCAAAGAAACAGCCACCCCGGTCTCAGCCTCGGAGGTTCCAGCTACAGTGGCAGCTGCACAGCTTCTGCCCCAGCCAAAAGCACTGGAATCTGCTCTGGCCTCATGGGGTGGGGGCGCCGGCCAGGCCTGGACTCTGTAGGGGAGGTGGTCAGCTTTGATTGTCCAGATACAAAACACAGACTGGTATTGAATTCAGCCTGATCCCGACGTGGGCCCTGCTCCCGGCTCCAGCGAGGGCAACTCCCTGAAAGGTTCTGGCCACAAATCCATTAAAAATGGTCCTCCAAAGAAAAACTCTGCTAAAGTCTAAAATAAAAATAGAGAGCAGAGAGAGAGAGGAGAGAGAAATGCTGGATGTGGGAAGAGAGCAATCTCTAAAACGGAGAAATAATTTTTAAGGACAAGCAAAAGAACAGCAAAATGACACGAAGGCACGCCAGCAGGTTCTGTTAAAATGACCACACTCTTTTTGGATCCTGGGAATGTCCACGTCCAAATAAACAAGCTCCTGATCGCGAGCCGAGCACTTTCTTGCTGCCGATAAAGTGAACGTTTACACTGTGAGAAAGGCGAGATTGATTTACGAATCTGAACGCGCCAGTTTTATGGCTGATCACAAATCCGTCAGCGCTCAACTCACGCTGGGAAACTTCCCAACTCCGTTTTCCAACCAGACCCCCTCCCCAGCCACCACTTCCCAGGGAGACCCACTGCCAGTGCTGGGGCCGCCTCCGAGGGCTCTGGCAGGACTGGGCAACCCCCCTCTGCCCAGGACAAGCGGGTGGAAGTAGGAGAGAGAATGAGGAGGGCCGAGGGAACTGGGGAGAAAGAGGGAAAGAAATCAGAAGGTTGGGAGAACTGGAGTGGCACTAGGATTGTCTGGAGTGAAGGAAATGGGAGATCTGGCAGTTCTCCTTCGTGAACCCCAGCTTTCTCTGACTATGGTCTGTCTCGTTTTCCCTTTGATGGGCCCTAATCCTCACACTGCAGAAAGCAGTTTGTAAAGTCCCTGGCGACTAGGTCTTTGTCACTTGAGCCTATAGAGGGCCCACAACTGGCTATCTGCCCTTATAGGTAATGAATGCACATCTCCCTGAGCCCCAAATATTTTTAGTCCAGGAGCAGCCTAGCTTGCTTTGTGCTCATCCTCTTTCCTTCCTGAGGCCTCCAGCCCCTCTACTTATGCCACCCAGGGATAAAGGAGAGACTATCAACCACTCCAGCTATTTATTGCCTGAAATAGAGTCCCCAAATTTCAAGAAACCATTTACAAAATGCAAACCAACAACCCACATATCCCAGCAAGGTTCTGTCTCTCCTAGTCTTAACTGAAGGGGAACATTTCGTCCTCCCAGCCAGCGTCTGTCTGTGTCTGTCTCTCTTTCTCTTTGTCTCTGTCTCTCCCCAAGAGGGTGGCTGCTGGTATGGATTTTTAAGATACAGCAAACAGAAAACAGTTTTTGGAAAGGCTCTATGTTCAGGGCTCACTCTTTGACAAATCCTCCACCTATTTCTTAAAAGTTTCTGGAAACTTTGGCTAAGCTGGGACAGCAGGTCCTGGAAAGTACTCAGAATAGTCTGCACTGATCCTCCTCCCATTTCCCTTGCTCCTCTGGTGGGTGAGGCACTCCAAGGGCTTTTTTTGGTTATTGGGGAGATTAAGAATTAGGGGAAAGAGGTAAAGGTGATTGTAGAAATAGCTTCCTAAACAAAGGAACTTCAGAAAATGGGTTGATAGGCTGTGGATTTGGATGTCAGCCCTCAGAGAGATGACAGCCTGTGAAGCAATGTTCATGGCAGAAGCCCTTTCTCTTCGCAGCTCAGGAGTTTATTCCTCTGGCCCTCTGAAGCCTTGAGGATTAGGCCCCTCCAACCTCTCATATCTTCTCCCTTTGTCTTTCTTCCTTCAGTTCAGTTCCCTCCAAGTGAAACAGTAAAGAGATGAACTGGACCTGGGAGGGGTGCCGGGAGGATGGCTGGAGTCTGGACTGCTAAAGGTGCTGTGTACAGAGAGACAGATAACCACCCTACTTTCCTACCCCGACTGGACCCTTGGGCTAAAAATCTTTATGTCTTTTCCCCCAATGGACAGTAATAGAAAAATAATCCAAAAGTTTCAAAATAGCAAAGATGGGTTTGGGGCCTAGAGGGGTTGGAGAAGATGGGACATATGATGGGCCAAGGACCTCTCCCTGCAGAGGTGTGACTCTCCCTCCTGGGCAGGAGGCAAAAGCCAACACAATGTCCAGTCTCAGCGAGGTCAAGGGGCTTCCGAGGTCATTTTGTGGTTCTAATACTGAGCTAATCGCCTAGAAAACGTGGCCTCTCCATGAACTCTCTCTCCTGCCAGCCTCCCGCCTCCAAACCCTAAGTGAGGCCTCAGGGAAAAAGGGCCAACACATTCAGGTCGGCTGCAGAGCCCACTGACTCCCTCAGCCTAAGAAACAGGGCTGCAGAGGAGAGAACAGAGACCTCAAATTAGGAGAGCAAAGGGAAACCAAACCAACATTGCTCCTTCAGGAAGAAGGCTGGGGGGACAGAGCAGAAGAGAAATATTTCTGCATCAGTGCACCTCGCCTGTGAACTGAGCAGTTTCCTGCTCCAGAGAGCAGCACGTATTTGTCTAGAATCCCAAGCTAGACACAAGAAGAAAAACAAGAACATATATCCATTTATACCCGCTCCAAAGCTGGAACATTCCATTCAAGCACTGGATTTGATTTTTCCAGGAGGCAGCAGTGACAGCATCGCACCGGTAAACAGGCATAGGGGACACCAGTCCCCAGTGTAGACAAGCAGAGTCACAGAAACACACCGACCACATGTGGACCTCACTAGACACACCCATGCACACATGCTGGAGCTCGCTGTGCCTGCCTGCATTTTCCAAAACCAGAAAAGCGCTTCTGAACTGCCTCACAGAACAACCTTCTTCTCTGGGGTTTTTCATGGGTCCTGACACCTCAGTCCCAACCAATTCAAACACTCTCCAGGTGTTGAGGCCCCTCTCTCTCTCCCTCTGACCCAAGCATCAGTCATCATAAAAGGGAGCAAACCTGCCCAAGCATCCACCGTAAAAACCCAGCCAAGAGAGTTAAAAAACAAAAAGGAGGAGGCGAGAGAGTGTTTCTTCTTTCGCTTGTGAAAAGAGCTCATAAAACGATCAAAACACGCCAGCCTGGGCCAGGGCTTTGTTACCTTTGCGCCTCTCGCCTCCTCTCGCCCGAACTCCGCCGATCCCATTCATGACGAAGGGCTTCTTCCAAACTGAGAGAAAAAAGTTTTCAACTTTATGGTTCCAAATTTTTTCTCCCTTGCAGATCCGGGAGAGACGGCTAACACTTTTTTCCCCCAACAGCCGGTCTGAGGAGATTTGCTGTTGAATAATAACAAAGGAGAGAGGATACGTATTTAAAGAAAAGAAGTGATTAATGGTTTTCTGTATAATTCTCACATTTTTCTTAGCTCTTGTCTACACAGAATGGCTGTGAACTTTAAGCTCCATAGAAATCTTTTTTTTTAAATTCTATTCATACCTTCCAAAGAGCAGCTTTGATTTGGTTCTTTAGAGACATTCTTTGGGGGGGCATATGCTTTTTTAAGAACTATTTTCCCCCTCAACTCGGGGCTTCGGCATCCCCTTGCAGCTAAAACACCACACCGCAATCCGACCGAAATAAAGCTCGCCCCTCTCATCCTCCAGGTCCACGACGATTTTTTATGAGTCTCCCAGCAGCATTTAAACGGACAGTTCAGCAGCCCTTTCGCGGCTGGGGACACCGGCCTGCCGGTTCCCCCTGCCCTACCCAGCCTCCAACTACCAGAGCTGCAAGCTGGAGGAATGCAAAATAAATAACAATAAAATGCGCGGGCGGGGGGGGTTGGTTCTTTTTATTTTCTGAAAGGAAATGGGACTGAAAAAACGACTTTTAATTGCATATGCTCTCCCGAGCCCCGAGCTTTTTGGAGGTGGGGTGGTTGCACCCTGGACGACCAATGGACCAGAGACCCTGAGGCTGGAGCTCCCAGACCTCAGAACTTCTAAGCAGTGCTGCACAAAAGCAATTCCAGCCTGACAGAACTTCTGAGGGTCACCTGCACCCCTTTCCCCTACCCCCACTCCATTCTAGGGGTGACTGGGACCTCAGAGACAGAAAGCTATTTGGTCCCCAGTCATACTTTCGATACTTTCTATGAGAAAGAAAATGAAAATTAATACTGGAGCAAGGCTTCACAAAAGAGGCCATTTGTCTTCTTGATTATCTATTTGCTTGTCAGAGTTTGAGCTATGGCACTGGCTAGCTCCTTTGTAATATAAAAATACTCTGAAAACCTGCAAACACCCAGAAACATCTGTGCAAAAAATTAGACTCATTAAAGCCTTAAACACCTCAGAGGAAAGCGATACCTTCTTATGCTGCGAGGAAAGAGGCCAGCCTCATGGAATCCTCTCTCGGAACTTTAATAACCAAAGAGCCGTCTGTCTAGAAGGAGACAGCTTAACCGCATTTTATTTGCTTATGACAAATAAATCACGATATGAAAGGCTTTGCCATACTTAAGCCTCTTGTGTCCTACAATGAAACATTTTCCCCCATTAGGGACTGCAATCAGCCCTCCCAGTCCTTTCAATCCATTTTTGGACTGAAGGGAAAAAATTAAAAGCCCCAAAACAAAACACACCCACCCTAAAAGGAAAACAAACCAACCACCACAATTTGGAGTCCTCTGAGATAAAAATTCCCATCAGACTCTTTGACAAAAAATCTTCAACCACACACAATGTGAGGCTGAACCCACTAGGGTGCTTAAAATATACACTGGGTGGCATTTGTCCATATCTTTACGCCAATGTTTCAACAAAAACACGCTATGCTGGTCACAAGAAACCAAACATTTATTTCTATTGTCACTCTGTACAGCACACAGATATTCACAAGTAGGAAGGGTTCTAAACTCAAGCAGCCCCAGAGGTAGGAAAGGGCCTGGTTTTGGAATGTCAGAAAGAGAAAAGGAGAGAGGACGCACATGACACAAAAAAATAGTAATAATAATATTATCAATACTAATAATAAACGATGCAACATGATAAACTATGGGAGAGGGCTCTGCAACATCCTCCTCCCAGACTGGGAGGGGCACATTTTATTTCCTAGTTTCACATTCATTTTCAGTCTAGGAGAGAGGCCTCTGCTGTACAACTCTGGACTGGCAGAGTAGTGCCCAGCTCCCAGAACTCAACTGGCCCCTCACCCTGCCAGGCATGGCTTGGCTTGGCCTTCCAGAGGAAGGCCCTCCGGGGTCTCTGAGTCTCTCTTTTTCCTTGGACTCAATTTCCCTCCTCACTCCTGAGTTGTCAAGGCCACCCGCTCCCCTACTTGCTCCCCTCCTCTGTTCCCCACCCCCCAACCCCATGGTGGAAGTGGGGGAGCAGTCATTCTGGCCCTCCGTGAACGGGCACGGAGGATGAGGGAGAGTGTGTGTGCGTTTGTTACCGTGGCCAAAACACTGCACTATCTGGCAGTCAGAGGGTGCTTTCGCTGGGTATCGGGAGTGGGGGACAAAGAAAGGAAATCCAGGCTGTCTTCCAGCAACGGCAGCAGCAGAGGCGGAGGCGGCCGAGCCGGGCCTCATTTGTTAGCGGGTGTCGAGGTAATGGTCGCCACCGAGGCCCGTCCTCTCCTCGGCAGAGTAAATAAGACAGATGGGCCTGGGCCTGGCGTGATTAAAGATGAAACGTGGATCCATCTTCGCCAAAGCTGAAAACGAGGAGCTGCAGCCTCCTCCTATTTCTCTTTCTGTTTTTTTCTTTCTTCCTTCTTCTTTTTCTTTTTTCTTTTTTTTTTTTTCTTTTTAAGGAAGAAAGCAAGAGATTTGAATCTTGCTTCTGGGGGGGCCTCCCCGTGGCCCTCTATTGTCATTTCTATAAATAAAGCTTCCCCTCCCCCTCTTCTGCGTTTATTCGCATATAAAGTGTGGGGGAGGGCAGATAGATTTTTCCGGGGCCCAGGCCCCAGGGCCCCCTCCTGTCCCCCCACCCCATCCCCTGCACTCACTGCCCACCCCCACCCCGAGGTTCGTGGCTCCCGCGTGCGGCGGCACTAGAGCGCGGGGGGTCCTCCATTGGGCCGGCCAGGGGTCCCTCCGGCTGAGCCTGCCGCACCACCCGAGCGGATCTTGGTGTTGGGCAACTTGTGGTCTTTTTTCCACTTCATGCGCCGGTTCTGGAACCAGATCTTGATCTGGCGCTCGGAGAGGCAGAGCGCGTGGGCGATCTCCACCCTCCGGCGCCGTGTCAGGTAGCGGTTGTAGTGAAATTCCTTCTCCAGCTCCAAGACCTGCTGGCGAGTGTAGGCGGTCCGAGAGCGCTTGGGCTCCCCGCCGGCGTAATTGGGGTTTACTGGACACACACGGAGAGAGGGAGAAAGAGAAAGTTTTATTGCCCCCGAAAGGAAGAGCCCTTTCTTCCAGCGAACACAGTGTTTCCCTCCCTCCCTCTCCCGACACCTCTTCTTCCTTCCGAGGGAGAGGGGGAAAAACGAAAAGGGAAGAATGCAAGACCCAAGAATGAGAGAGACCTCCAAGTTTTGGAGAGCTGTGCTGTGTCCTTGTTGTTTGGGTGTCTGGTGGGGAGGGGGGACATGTGAGAACTCCCCCAAGGTTTTAATTGCTCCTCTCTCTCCCTCAGCTTGGGGCCCCCAGAATGGGAGAATAAGGGGGTGGAAGAGGGAGGGGAGGTTTCCCTAAACCTTTCCTCTGTTTAGGTCCCACCCTTGCTGCTCAGATTCCAAGCAGTGCCTGCCCCTACTGAAAACTTTTACCTACTTCTCCAGCCAAGGAGTCAGACTGGAAGAAAGGAAAAAATAAATACTGGGAGTTGACTCAACTCTCTGCTTAAATACGGATTACCTCCTCCTCCTTCTCCTCCTCCATCTCCTACACCCCTCCCCAACTTCCAACTTCACTGAGACTGTATCTCCCTGGCGAAAAAGTCGCTGGTAAGAATGGTGAAGAGGATGGGGAACCTACTTCAAAGGCTCAGGGCCCACGAGGCCATAAAAATTTATGGGGGATGTAATTACGTGGCTCTGAAAACAGGCGACCGTAAATCTCTGGCAATGGCGAGTTTATAGCGGGGACAATTGGCTTCCCCAGCTCACCCCCCCACCCATGCCTCCGAGGTCCCTTTGGTGTAAAGCTCCAGGGGTGGGAGGGGGAAAGGGTGCCCACGCACTCACCCGTGCTCACGTGAACTTTGCGCATCCAGGGGTAGACGACTGGCTCTTTGCACGCGGAGTGGGACGGACTGGGGTGCAGGGGGTTCTGGGCGCAGGGAGGCGGCGGGGGGCTGCTGCTGACCGCCTCGCAGCGCTGGCCGGGCTCCGGGAGGAGGGCCCCGGCGGGTGGCGGCGCAGGAGCCCGAGGGGACAGCCCGGGCGGTGGCGGGGGCGGCGGGGGTGGTGGCGGAGGCGGCGGGGGCCCAGGGTCCCGGCAGGCCGCATAGCGCTGCACGGTGCACGCCGCGCGCCGCCCGAAGCCCGCCTCCGGCTGGAAGCTGCTCTCTCGCCTCTGGCCGCCGGCGTAGTACCCGGGCGAGTGGTCGCTGGGTAGGTAATCGCTCTGTGAATATTCCTCGCATGGAGGGAACTTGGGGTCGACATAGTTTGAGTTGATCAAAAAAGAACTCATAGCCATTAATTTCTGGGAATTGCCCACAAAATATACTAAAATTTATTCCGACCCCTGACTCGTTTTCCTGTTTCCGAAAGCCCTCCTACTTACTGTCAAGTGAACAAAGTTAGGCGCCCACGTGATCCTCCGAGCCAATGGCCGACCCGCCTGCGATTCCCGGATAAGGAAATCTGCTCACCCGGACCCCACTCCAGCCACAGAGGTTTATTTCCCCTTCTTCTCTTCCCCCTCCCCACCCACCCACCCAACACCAGGATTTACATAGGGCTCCTGCGGGGCGACCCCCTCCTTGCCTCGCTCTCTCTGGGATCAGAGAGAGGGAGAGAGCGCGCGCAGGTTGCGACTGGAGGGCCTGTTGGGGCGCTGGGCAGAGCGCAAACCCTAGATCCCTTAAGAAGTTGGGGCTCCCGGTGTAGCCCCTCCTGTTCTGCCTCACCTCTGCCCAGCATTCTCTACCTTCCATAGGCCCCAGTCTCCTCCCCTCGGCAGGAGGGAGCCCTAGCACCCTGCGTCTCTATGGGGAGTTAGGTTACTGGCGGGCTGGGGGCTCCGTCTCGAAAGGGGAACCCATACGGGGGCCAGAGCATAGAGCTTGGGGCTTTTCTCTGCAGCCGGATGGGGAGGGGTAGGGGTGAGAGAGGAGGCGTCCAGAGCTAGAGGGCGGGTGCGCAGAGGGACTTGTCAGAGATGAATGGAACCGCGGGCGGATCGATAGGAAATTCATGCACTAATTCGGGGAGACCTCGCTTTCCAAATCGCATTTAGCTGCGCAGTTAGCTAGACTGTATCAGTCAGTCCGTCTGTCCCCCGTCTCCTATCCACTCCTCCCTTTAATCCACGCGGCTCAAGCCCGGAGAAACGACTTGGTTTCCCACACTATGGATAGAGCGCTGGGGTAAAAAACCTGCAACTTTTGAGAGCAGAATTGATTAGCAATTTGCTAATTCCATAACCACCCGAGCAATACTAACCATGGGTCTGAGACGTTCTAATTGTTGCTAATGCCGCCGCCTCCGCGGCGAATAGAAATCTCACATCCCTGTGATACTGGGAATACAGCCCTAGAGGTTGTATTATGTGTGTACCCCCACACATAATAACACCCCTTGGTAATCGAGTATTTCCAGGTCATCTTGTTCTGAACTGAAACGTAAAGGCGACCTCAGCATCCGTTTGTTAAGCAAATTTCCTTTGCCTTCTTCGCACACCGAAGACGAGTCATTTTTTTCGAAATTTCCAATAAAGCCTCTCTGAGCCCAGAATGGAAAGTGGGTGCGTTTGGGACGAGAATATAAATTTAAAACTTCAGCAACAATAACATTAACCTCTTAAAGAGAGGTGAAAAAGGACCAAGGCTCCCAGGGGCAGGCGTGGGGAGAGTTCAGGTAGATGATTTCTCCATCTCTAACCAGTTGAAGGAGGAAAAGAAAGAGGAATAAAGAGGAAGGAGTCTTCGTGTGGCCAGTCACCAGATTGTCCTCATTCAGAAAAATAATACATATATATATGTTTTTTTTTCTTCTGGAAAAATACGAGCGGAGTGTTTATGTCAACTACATATTCCCCTAGATACGAATTTGTGACCACAAAATTCCTTACACAAATTCGGATCTACAGGGTATATACAGAAGACAGACAGATCTTCTTGGCCCAGAAATTTTCCAGTTCTCCTACTTTCCGCGCCTTCTTCGTTTGGGGTGTGGTTTGAGTGCTTTGGTTTTATTTCGTTTTGTTCTAGTTTTGAGCGCTGGGAACAGAAAAAGGCACTGCGAGTCCGTTCTTGGGATTACAAGGTTTTCAATTCTCTTCTATTAGAATTACAAGTAGCCAGTTCGGAAAGGGACGGGAACCTTGCCGCCGCCGCCGCCGCCGTGCAACTCTCGGTGGCGCATGAATTATGAGATGTAAACATTAGCTAAGCACAAAAGGAGGAAGGGTCATTCTGAGGCTGCCGCGAAGTCAGATTCAAGCCTTTCTGGGTGCCTTCGCGCCCCTCCCCTCCCCCCAGGACTTTTTTTTTTTTTTTTTTTTTTTTTTTAGAAAAAACAAAACTCCAATCGGCTCCTCCCTGCCCCTCCAAGCCTTTAGTTTGTGATCAAACGAATATCTAGATATTTTCCAAAGCGCCTCTCAGCAAAGGGAGGAGGAAAAGGCGGCTGGGTGTGAAGGAGGTGTAATAAAAGTCCTTTTGGAAAAATTCAGTGGTAAAAAGAGAGAGAAACAGCTGTAAAGAAAAATGCTGGGAGACCAAGCAGATGGGGCCCCGATATTTAATGACGGGCAATTCCGTTTACAACCTGAGAAAAGATCAAAGGCGTTTCATTTCCGAATGAAGGGCAATGAGGAACAATAAAAGATGCAGCCAGATGATATAGGGTCCCTCCCAGCCTCTCACACATCCTGGGAGCCAGGAGAGGGGGTCTATCCTGGGGAGGTGTGGGAGGAACCCCATTTCCCCAGCTTCCTAGCCCCAGGCGGGTCCTTTCCTTCTAAACACATACGAACTCGCTTAGCCACCTGCTTGGGTTGGTAGTGGTAGGACCAAAATGGGCATCTGGGGTTTCGGAACCAACTTTCTGAGGCTCCCAGAAGTCGTGAATTTACTAAGCTGAGAGTCTGGGGATTGGGCTGGAGGGAACTGAGACTGTGAAAGCTGTGACAGAGTAAGGGAAAATGTGCATAGAAAAAACCTCCACCCCACCCAGACTCCCTACTCAACTCCCTAGGTCTGAGAAATATTTGCATCTCTAGTGAGGAAGTCAAAATAATATCAATTTCATTAACAAATACAGGAACAACACAAAAACAACCCTCTAACTGCAAAACTCCAGAGATCTCTGCCTATCCCCAGTCCTGGGACCTTGCAGGTGGGTAGGAGGAGAGTTCCCATCTGCCCACAACTAGGTCCAGAGACCCTCTGATTTTCTTTTCATCTTAAATCTAGGAATTGCCAATGTTGGCCTCTGGGCCTGATTTCTAACATCAACATTCTCCCAGACAGGCTGAACTCACACATATTTGGGAGAAAAAAGCAAACTATTATTACACTACTGTTGTCTTTGCCAAGAGAAGGTCCAATAGGTAATCTCAGACCCCCATCTGGGCAGTCAGGGAGACTAGAGTCTGGCCCAGGGCCCACAGACAAAATGCGCTGCTAGGATCCCCACCAGCTCCCTAGCGTCAACCAGGGACCTTTTACAAATCTTGTCAAAGGCCACTTAGGGTCTCCAGGACCCACTCCAACCGTCCAGGCCCCTCCCCCACCCCATACCTCCTGTCCTTCTCAACTCGACAGCTCTCGGAAACCCTTCCAACCCATCGGCATTTCGGAAGTTTGGGAGGGCCGCTGGGCCGGCTGCCGGGCCTCTCTGCTGCTCTACACTTCACAAGGGATGCGGCCCAGGTGCCCCAGCACCCCAAGAGAGAGGAACAGGGGGCAGAGCCACCGCGGGTTTGGGTATCCTTGATACTGGCGCCCGAGAGCAAAGATTTTTCTCCTCTGTGGGCTGGAAGCCGCCACCTGCCAATCCCACCAAGGCGCCGCACCCCCCACACCCCTCTAGCCGCCCGAGACAGAGAACAAGGTTTATGGGCGACTCCCAGGACGGGTTTCATCGGAGCGGGAGGCTGCCTCTCCCCTCCACCGCCCAGAAGGATACGAACAGCAACACGCATAATAATAAAATAAGAGCAGGGGCTGCGCGCTATCGGAGCCACCTCCCCTGCGCTCCCGGGTCTTTCCGCGGCTTCCCGACCGCCTTCTCCTGGCAGCCACAGGTTGCTAGCATGACCTCGCGCCGCCCAGCCACCCTCCGCCGTCCGGGCGTGTCCAGCCCGCGAGGAATCACCTTTTGTCGGAGGGGAGAAGGGACTCAGCGAGGGAGTGAAACCGAAGGCCCGAGCGGAGGCGAGTCCCCAGCCGGCCTGCGCATCGGCGGCGGCGGCGCGGAGGAAAGGCCCAGAGCGAGCGAGGGCGAGGGTACTCACCGGGAGGCTCCCCAGCCCCGCCGGCCGCCGAGCCGCCCGCGGACGCGCTGGGCAACAGCTGAGCTCGCTCCTGTCCACTATTGTGTGTCCGGAAAACCGGACCGCGGCGGCGGGCAGACCCACGGGCTCCCTCAGAAGCCGGAACATGACTTTTTTTTTTTTTTTTTTTTTTTTTTGGTGTGTTTTTGTTTTGGAAGCGCAAGTTTTCGTATTAATCTCATACTTTGGCAGTCTTTGTTAAACAGGCGCGTCACGAGGCTCTCAAACATTTTAATAATTTTTAGACGCCGTGACCTGCGGTTCACCCCTCTCCCGGCCTCCCCCACCAGCAGGCAGTTACTATAATACGCTCGCGCAGTTCGCTGGGTCATATTGAATTTTGCGTAGGTCATTACTTGGGAGAAAAATGACAGAGCAGAAATTTGATTCAGCTCATCCTCTCCAGCTCGACTTTTCGCCAGTCTTCTCTTCTCTTCACCCAACCCCCACCCCAAAAAAGTCCCATTCGGATAAGAGTCAGTCGGCCACGCCCCTGTTTTGACTTTCCATCATTCCCATATTTTTGTCAGCTCTGGTTCCAGAGAGAGTGTGGGGTTTCACGTGGGATCCTTTTGAGGCCTGAGAAGGAGGCTGGCACGGGGAAAACTGAAAGCGTGGCTTTGGGCATCTGGGCCCCAGAGAGCAGGCCTGAGCAAGAGGCCACTTCCCTGAACCTTACCCCTAAATGCCTGTATGGCCAGGGCCCGGATCCCCACTCCATTGCACACTCCATCTGCTTTGTTGGCTCCCCTAAGTGTCAGAGATACCCTCATTTCTACAAAAGCTTTGGAAGCTCCAGGGCCTAGAAATGACCACTCCACCTCTTGGGGCCAAGATTTTGGTCCACACAACCCAGCAGTTTCCAGGAAGATAGAACCCTGAGAGACGTGCTGGGCTGGGATGGTCAAAGCTGGGGACATAACTTTCAGAGCTTTAACTGTCCTTTAAATACAAAACAATAGCTTCCCCCTTCCCCCAAATAATCGTTCTCATCAATACAGTAACACTTTTGCCTACCCCCATCAACCACACAAGGAGGTTCAGGAGCAGATCAAGAAGGCATTTAAAACAGTGAGATTTTCTTGGGTTTGTCTCTCCAGGATTAGAATCTGGTGGATTGCCTACAACACACTTCTCCCGTTCTCCAGCCTCCTAGGGACCTGCAGAGGTGAGTCAGGTGACTCCCTTTCCTCCCAGTTCAAGTCTACAGACTGAGACAGGGCTCCAGCCTAGTTGGTCGGGTGGTAGCCTCCTAGTAGGGAGAGGTCAAGAAAGAACTCCCCAAGGCACCCAGCTTGGTCTAGAATGGCAGAGGCCACTTCTTCCCCATCCTAGGTCCCTCTAGCCCAGGACCTTGGGCTGCTCCAGTCTATACCGAAATTTGCTAACGTTCCGTCCAGGAACAGAAGGAGATGGATTCTTCAGTTCAGGCTTTGACATCTGTCTCTTCAGGACTCCAGGAATTCCCTCCTGGTCTGACACTGCAGAGAAACTCGCCTAAGGACTAAGCAGAAATAGGGACCTACACCCAATTGGTTTAGTCAAAACCCTGGGTTAAATCTATTTGAAATTTGATATTAAACCTTTGTCTCGTCTGGCCATGTTTCAAAAAGGAATCTTTACAGAAACTCTCAGGTTATCTTCATCCTAGAAGGAAAAACGCCCACAGTGTACCTCCTATAGTAAACGCTTGGAAGAGAACATAATGACATCTCATAATACAACAGTCATTTAAAGACCCAAAATAGGCATATGCCCCAGTGTTATAATTACTGAGTCTCTCTAGGCATTTACTTATGAGCTAAGCTCAATGCATGGATTCAAAGTTCATTTCAGGTTGCCTGTTTCAACTCCAGTAAAAAAGATCTCTGTGAGGCCATTTGGTACTTTTCCTTTGCATTTCTCCTCCCTCATCCAAATAGGAAGAGAAGGAGTCAAGATAAACACAAAAATGGAGGCTTGGGAGAGAGTGAGAGAATTAACAAGCTAATCTTTCAATAGGTAAGTTCTTAAACTGCAGCAATTTGGAGAGACAAATGAGAGTTTGGAAAGGCTCCAGTGTTGGCCCATGCTCATGGACCCTACCTTCCTGACACAGCCTGGGGGTTAAGGGTGCTGGAAAACAGGCCTGCCTCTCCCAGGGTTGGGGGATTGAAAGAGTCAGTAGTTTGATCCCTTTAGGGCAAGCAGGGTGAATTGATGTTGGTGAAAATCAAACCTTCACATTGGAAGTATTCTTTGGCCCTGCCAGAAGTCCTACAAAGACGTGGGGGTAATTTAATTGAATTTCTAAAATGTGTGTGGCTAGGAAGGTTTAATTAAATTTAATATGGTGACTCAAAGATTATCTTTGGAAGAGAAAATTGCTCAGAGGGTTCACCACACCCTAAGCGCTGTCTTTTCTACAACTCACCACCACCACCAGTCTCACCCTTTTTGGAGAAGGGATTTTTCCTTCCTCAGTTTCCCCTCCCCAGATATCTGCCTCTTCGCTGCCCAGTTCTGCTCCCCCACTTCTGCAACCCACAAATCTTCTTTACCTCCAGCATCCCTGGCTCCCTGGTCCGTCTTCACACACATACAGCCCCCTCCCCCACCGCTCCACCCCACCCCCGCCCCAGTCGCCTCCGCCGCGCTCGCTCACGCATGGTGTAAACTTTTGACCCTCCAACTTTGCGACCCCTCCGGCAATAACACTGGCCTCACCACCCAGGGTCTCATTCTGATATGCCGGCCGGCCGCAGAAACCCCAGGGCAAAACGCTCTCCTTACCCCTCCCCCTTTCGCCAATGTCCCCACTCCCCCAGGGCCTTAGACCTGGGCAAGATGAGTCTTTTGACTATTAAATAACTCCTTGGAAAAAGACGCGGAACCCACTTCACGCATTTTCAACGGTCTCTTCTATTGGGATGCCTGGAAGGGCTTTTGACCACTCACCCTTCTTCATTTTTGACCCCCAAGTGGGGCAGAGGTTGCTGGAGGAAGAGACCTATGGTGAGCAGTAGAATGGGCTGACCTGGAGAAGGGCATTTTTGGGGTGAAGGGTGGAAAGAGCTTGGAGCAGGGGCTCCTCGGGAGCAGAGGGGGCCACTGTGCTCACAGGGCTGGAGGGAGAGCTCAGTGTCCCAACAATGCGGGGCCCGGGGCCACCTTGCGCGGCCGTTCGCTGGCGCCTCGGAGGCCCCAGCCCGGCTGTGAACTTGGTCTAAGGCGGACTCTACTGGCAGCTCCGGGATGTTACAGCCTCTGCCTCTAGTCCAGAGCAGCGGCCGTGCGGACAACCCGCGCGCTTTCGGTTTCCCTTCTGCCCAAATATCGCCTCCCAGACCACCACCTCTCACTGGGAAGGATTTCCTTTCTCCTTCCTTAGGATCCTTTGGGATTCAGAAAACAGAAAAGAAAACGAATTAGAGATGCACGCACCTAAGGACAAACCTGCAGAAGCCCCGAAATAGGGTATCCTCCATGATGCCTCCAAATCCCCCAAGAGGCGACGCCCCACACAGGTTGGCACTTTCCCTCCACTTCTCCCCTAAGTGTGTCTTTCCCAACTGGCCTGGGTCATCTTTTGGTACGGCAAAATGGTCTGGGGCCTGCGAGGTACCTTTCCTCCCTGGATGCATTCAGCCCTACCCCACTGGGCTCCGAGGTCAGGGATCGCTGTGACCAAAACCAGCCTCTGTGCTCCGAAGCCGCAAGGCTCAGCCCGGATCCACTCGGGGAGAGGCAGGCCAGAGGGCGGCCTTGCAGCCTAGGAACCGTTTCCAGGGAGCAGAAGCTAAAGGATACTGCAGAGAGTGCATTTTTCTCTCCAAGAGGAACTTTAGGGGGAGAAGAGACAAGAGAGGAGACGCCTAAATCACCGAGAAAATGAAAAAGGAGGGAAGAGAAACGTTAAAACTTGGGGAAAAGGTGCTTTTTGGGATCCGACAGGTTCCCGAATTGCCGGAAGTCCAATCCTCTCCAGGCTCCCAAATTTCCCCTCTTCCTCTTGGAGCCTGCAATCAGTAAATTCGCCAAAAGAAAGAACGAAAGATCCGCCTAAACCTGCCGGCGTGCCCCCACCCCAGGTCTGCAGCGGTGGAGGTGCTGCGGCGGTGTGGCCGGTGGCGCGTAATGTATGCTGCAGCGGCTCGGAGCCCCACGTAGGCCGGCGCTGCTGCCCCCGTCTGCTGACCTCTGCATGATCCCGGACTCTATGAATTATTGATGAGATATGAGCGTTGATTTCCCCTTTCAGGATGCAAACTCCATTATATTGTTAAAATGGCGATTTAATCGTTGAGAATAGCTTTGGTGTGGGTTTTTTCCCCCAACTCATTTGCGACTCCTTCCTTTTCATTTAACTCTCTTAATTAAATCCTTTAACAGATTTTAATCACTTTTTGGAGGGAGGGGTAGGAGAAAGGAGAAGGCCATAAGACCATCACTACCAACAACAACGCGACGCTAAAGCAAAATAAAACAAACCAAAGTCAAAAACCATCATAAGCCTCTACCTTTGAGAAGTTGAAAGGAAGGTGAAGAGAGGGAGGTTAACCCCTCTAGAAAGGATGCTCGTTAACCTCTGCTGGAGACAGACCTTTAGAGGGCTGGGGAAACCCACCAGAGACAAGGAAGAGTGGGGTGGGGCCTGCAGGAACGACCTGGGGGTATTTAATCCACTCCTGCCCCACCCCCACAACCATCACCACCATGAGACTTGTGTGTGAAGTTGACTGTAGAGACTAAGTCATTCTTGCCCTTGCTGAGAACTCCAGGGGCCTCAAGCCTGGGGATTCATGTGGAGAGGGTCCTCCAATCTCAACCTCAGAGTCACTTAGGGAGAAATATCCATTCTGCTTCAGGAACCCCCATTTCTCCCTTCCCCTCTCCAAACAGCTCGGTTTCCAGGCGGTGTTAATTAATATGGATGTGTAACCACGCTGCAGCAATCGATAAATCTCACTGTGGGCAGATCTCAGCCTCAAAATCCGATTACTCTGAGAAACTCCAAAAATGGGGAGGATTACCAGTATCCCCTCCCTTAAAAGAGGGGAGCCCATTCTTGCTAGCCCTGTCTTCCAAGATTGACCAGGTTGGTCCCCCAAGCTGAGAAGTCCATGCTGGGGAGACTAGTCCTGGGAAGGGACTGAGTTTGGGGGGTTGTGCTGAGCTTCTGTCTTCTCCATTGCTCTGAATCCTTGGTATGCAAATCCCAGGGATAAAGGAACCAGTCAAGGAAAGGAGCTTCCTCTTGGATATTCCCATTCTGCTCACCAGCCCTCAGAGAATAACTTCTCACAGCCAGGGAAGGGTTAAGTGTCCCTGCCACAGTTATGGAGAGGAAGCCGATGAAATATGGGCAATTGGAACTCCAGGCCCGGCTGGCTTTCCTGTTTACACTTCTTTATACTTCCTCCCACCCATTGGCCTCAGAGAAACAAAACAAATAACCAAATAAAACAAAACAAAAAAAAATCCAAATTGAATTGTCCACTGAGTGGTGGCCAGGCTGGCCTCAAAGGGAAAAGAGAAACTGCAGCCTTAATCTCCAGCTGTCACCTCCTGGGGCCTGCCCCAGGTTGAAGATTTGGCCAGAGGGTATCGGCCTGGCTTGTAGCTCAAGAGGCTGAAGCCTGGACTGGCAGAGAGAAAAAGCAGGTGGGAGAGGAGGGAGAGCAAAGCTCTGGAGAGAGTAGAGCTGCTTTCTTAGAGGGAGATAGCCTGAGGAGGGCAGGAGGAGATGACAGAGGTCTGGGGCAGAGGAGAGAGTTCTTGGCGCCAGAAATCCCTTCACACTTCCCATTGCCTCCCCCAACTTGTCCTGGTTGGGGTTCAGACCAGACTGGGGTTCAGCTTAGGGAGCCTGAAGTGGAGAAGAGGAAAGCCCAGCCTAGGCATCTTCTCCAGGACCCGCTTAGAGCTGGAGGAGACCCTTCAAGGGTTTGGTCACTGAGGTGGAACTGGCACCCCAAGTTGCTCTTTGCCATCCTGCAAAATCCAGCCAGATATACTTAGTAGATGTCAGAGCCTGCAGAACTGACATGAGAGGGGGCGAAGAAACAATTTTTCAGCAGCAGGCCTTGCTATCTGGGGTTTTAGCTTCCAGGAGGGCTTTAAGAAAGGGAAGTATATTAGAGTGAAGCCAGGGGCACAGTAGGAATGGGGTTCCCCTGGAGACCCAGGTCAGACTCTCCCTTGCGGAACTCTTTCTCTGCATGTCTGTCAACTCCGCTGCCTTGTACAGTGGAAGACTGTGGAAGCTGTGCCTCTGGCACTTCTTTATATTTTCAATGGTTCTGGGGATCCTTTGGGAGTCGACCTGTGTCTCCTTTCTAAGGGATACAAATGCCCTCATCATTCTTGGGATGATGTGTCTTCAAACCAGGGTGACTCTGCTTTTAAAGCCTGTTAAGGATCTCCTGTAAGTCAGGCTTGGACAGTGGATAGAGAGCTCAGGGAATAGAGAGTGGCTTCAGGAGAAAGAGGAGAGGGGGAGAATTCCAATGTCCCTTAATGGGAGAAAGGGAGTCTTATGACCCCATCCTTGTCCCAAAGATCAGAAGCCCCTCGAGGTGCCACATATCCAATCCCAGAAACTACCTATGGCAGTTGGTGAGGTGAATCAAGGGATGGCAGGCTGGTGAAAGCAGGAGTGACAGGGTAGTTAGCCCCATAGGTCTTAAATTGGAGGGGGATCAATTTGGTGGGGAAGAGGCCTCTGACTTTTAGAAGGGTGACTTTTCCCTAGAAAATAACAGAACCCCTGGGGATCAAATCCTGAAGTCTCTCTGGTTTATGGTGCCACAAAACAAAGGGGCCTTTGAGGGTGTGCCCGGAAGAGAAGAGGGAAAAAGAGCACCTTTCCTATTTTCTCTTCCAGCTCCTGAACCTATTTCCTCCTGACAGTTGAGGGATTTGTATTCTTGAGCTAATTTTATTTATGGAGGGCATGCCAGAGTTCTACTTAAACACCTAACACCTCTAGGCAAGAGAAGAAGCTCTTCCCTTCCCCCACTCCTGGTTCAGGAATTAGGTTTTGAACTGGGGGGATTGCCCACTCTGTCCGCTCCGTAGTCTGACTTCAGGATCCTACTTTGAGCCAAGGAGAAAGATTAGCTTGAGACCAACAGGCTGAAGGTGGAAGCAAAAGCAGCGCTGTGCTCCCCATCCCAGAGAAGCCTGATGAAGCCAAAGATAACTGGAGGGACCCCTTTTTATGGGCTTCAAAGATCTGAAAGCCAGAGAGCATCCCAGAGCAAGGCAGCCCACAGCAGCCACCTACCCGGTGCTTTTTCTCAGCTCACATGTATCCGGATAAAAGTGCCCAGAGGTGCACCCCCCCACACCTCTGACAAATGAATGTCATAAAGTTTCTTTACTGAGGGTGGGGAAATAGCTGTCTGAAGATATCCAGCAGTGAAGTGGCCCCCCACAACGGCCCCTTCTTTCAGCAATACACACCCCTCCTTCTTGGTCCCTAAATTTCCACTGGCACTGAGGGAGTATGAATCCCCTACACAAACCCTTTTCCCCACAAAGTCAGACACTCCTGCTAGTAAAAATCAGGCACCCCCGACCCATGAGGCCTTATGAAACTGAGAGCACTCATTTCAGGCACACAGTCCCTTAGAACTGGGTGCATAAAACAGGCTAAATTTCCCCCACATCACCCCACAGCCCCAGCTGGAAACAAGTTTTCTTCCCCCAGTCCCAAGTCCCAGAATTGCAAGGGGTAAAAGCGAAAACTGAAAGCGACTTACTGTGGGAATGCTGGCCTGGGCCGCTGCTGCCTTCTGGGCTGGTCCGGCTGCTCCAGGCTGGAAGAGTGCTCACCTACTTCTGCCCCCTTCCCCATCACAGCGAGCAGTTAAAGTGTCACTTAACATTCTGGAGAATGTGAAATATACTGCGCGGTGTCAACTCCCCAAAACCATAAAACTAACTTTATGGACCTCACGTGACTTTCTCGAGCCAGTGAGGGGTATCTGTCTGACTTCTCGGCGATTTTTACGATCTAACTTCGAGATAAAACCCCTATCCATTTGACATCTAAATGTCATAGCGACTTTTGGGATAGTTTGCTATCGACAAAGGGGGACAAAGTCAAGGGGTGAAGGGAAAGGAGGGCCAAGTAGAGCCTCCACGACCCTCGGCTGCCTCCTCACCAGCTCCCCCTCCCCCCAAGTCCAGTAAGAAGTTGGGCCAAGCTGGAAGGGATTGACCGGGTAAGTGTCCAGACTTGACTCTTGCGATCAGGGTGGAGGCTGACTTGGATGGAGGTGGACTGGGCCCTGGCCCTGGGCCAGGCTGAAGGGGGAACCAGGGGTCTTTCTGAAAGGACTCTAACTCCTAATCAAGAGGGAAGATCAGTTGGACCCTTGGAGAGAAGGAGCCCTTGATAAGGGTAGGGAAGGCTGAGGATGAGAGAAATCCTTTGAAATCCAACTGATTTTTTTTTTTTTTTTTTTTTGCTTTAGTTGGTGGCAGAGCTGAATTGGGACTTGCAGTAGGAGACAGGGGGCTGGGCAGGCCTCTACCACTCCCAAAAGGCTAGGAGCCTCCTGCTGAGGACTTAGGCCCAAATTACTTTCCCAGAAGAGTTTTCCAGAGGCTTCCTTGGCCAGCTAATGGAAGACCAGGATGGAGTCTAGTTCAGCCTTTCCCCTGCCCCAGCCCCACATGGGGTTTCTGGGCCTTGGAGTTCCCCAGGCACAAAGGTCTGTTCTCTAGCCCGGGTACTGTTGACCAAGCCAGGGACTTACATGGCTGAGAAGAGCTGTTGGGGAGCAGCCTACTTTTTCTTCCCTGCACCCCAGATCCATTGAGAATGGTGCAGGGTGTGCCTGGGATGGAAGAGGCAGACCCCTCGGAGAAAAGACAAGTGGAAGGGCAATGGAGTGGGGGAAACATTTATTTGACTTCCAGGAAAGCTACAAACAAATACCAAAAGCGAATCACTGAGACAGGCCCCGCAAAGACAGATTTCACATGTAGCACAGCATCCACTCGCTCACTACAAATGGTCTTGGAAGCAAAATGGGTAAGGGAGAGATGGGTCTGACCCAGACTATCCCCATATTTACAAGCTTTGGGCCCTCTAGCCAGACCCATAGATTCACAGAGAAATACACAAGACATTTTGCACTGAGGATCATTTTTGTTTCCGTATACTCCCAGACCAGGCCTTGCGGGGCCTACTCAGGCAGCAGGAACTTAAATCTCACTATCTTTTTTCTTTTTTCTCAATATCATCCCTTTGGTCCTCCCTAGCCCCTTCCCACCCTAGGACCAAGCCCCTAGGAGACTTGGGCCTGGGGAGTGGAGAGAGAGGAGGAGGAGAATGAAAAGAGACTCCATCTCCGAGGCCAGCTCAGCTTGGCCCCACTGCGGCACTACCCCACCTCAACTGCTGCCCCTTGCAGAAGTTTCCAGCTGAAACTCAAAATACAGCGATCATCTTTTTATAAATAAGTTAGAACACAGATGGGGAGGGGAGAGTTCACATTAAACATGCGAATTTCTTTTTTTTTTTTTTTTTTTTTTTCCTGGGGGAAGGACTGCAATCACAGACACAAACATTCAGAAACGCTGGCGGATTTGGGGCAAGCAGAAGGGAGTTGGGAGCATGGAAGGAAAATAATAATAATTATTATTATTATTAACAATAATAACAAGATAACCAGTCCAGGAGAGAGGGCGCCACAGGAAGACCTAAGACCAAACGAAATATCGTAACACAAGGCCGGGGCGAGGCAGGCTTGTGGGAACCGGTCCCCAGCGGGCGGCGGCAGCGCGGGGAGGATTGGAGGGGCCAGGGCTGGGGGTGGCATGGGCTCTTGGGCCGCTGGGCTCCTCTGGGCGGGCTCAGGGCTGGAAGGCGCTGCCGGCTGTAGCCAGGCTCATACTTTTCAGTTTGTTGTCCTTCTTCCACTTCATGCGCCGGTTCTGGAACCAGATCTTGATCTGGCGCTCGGACAGGCAGAGTGCGTGGGCGATCTCGATGCGCCGTCGCCGGGTCAGGTAGCGGTTGAAGTGGAACTCCTTTTCCAGCTCCAGGGTCTGGTAGCGGGTATACGCGGTCCGGGCCCTTTTCCCGTCCGGCCCGGTCATATCTGGAGCAGACAGAGGAAAGCCGCAAGGCAACGTTATTCCGGTTAAGGGAGGGGGCACTGGGTGGGAGGGGGCGGGGGAGCAGGACCCAGGCGTCCAGGCACCCAGCTCACCACAGCTCCAATCTTCTCTACTCCAGATGCCCACATTCAAGCTCGATTTCTGCACCCCTTTCTCCTGCATCTCCCACTTCTGCCGGCAGCTAGTGCGCCCGGCTTTGTCTTTTGCTCGCTCCTAGTGCCTCACCCTTGGCTGGGCTCAGGCGGCCGCTCGCCCCGGGAGGGAGGAGAGCGGTTGCACTTTTGCCCTGGAAAGCTCCTTTTACTGCTCACCCCTTCTTTGCTAGCGGTAGTCTCAAAATTTCAGGGGTAAGCAGGACCCTTCCCCACATTACATGAACCCCATCCTTTATTCTAAAGCTGGTACAGCTGCGCTAATAAAAACCTAAGCCGAAGCTGAAACAAATTATTAAAAATACCCCCCTCTAACAGAGAGACCCTGTTTGGCTCTGTCTACCAAGCTATGAGGCCCCTCTTAGAGACTTCTCCCCCTTGGAAAAATGAATCTATATTTAGGGTAAAGCCAAGCTCTCCTTGTTCCCCCCATCCCACCCCAAAACGCAGAGAAGGAAAGCTGAGAATACAAAAAAGAGAGAGAGAATTACCATGGCTGATGTGAAGCTTCCTCATCCAGGGGAATATCTGCGGAGTCTGCCCCTCGGGCGCGGCTGTGGAGGTGGCCATGGGCTCTGGCTGTGCCCGAGCTAGGCTGGGGCTGCTTAGCTGGCTCGCCGCTTCCTCAGGCTCCGAGGACGCACTGGCCTCGTCTATTTCGGTGAAATTGGCGCTGGAACTGGCTGGGGTCGCCTGGTCGGAGGGGGACGAAGCAGAGGGCTTGGCGCCGTGGCTGTCGCCGTTGGTGCAGGGCAGGGACTCGGGCGAGGACAGGGAGCAGCTCGAAGCCGCTTGCCTGAAGCGGGGCTCCTGGGCGGGCGCGGGGAAGGCGCGCGAGCTCTCGCCCACCGCCCCAAAGTGGCTGGAGGAGGCCGAGGAGCGGTTGACGCTGAGGTCCATCCCATTGTAATTGTAGCCGTAAGAGCCGGTGTGCATGGCAGCGGGATCCCTGTAAGAGCCGCTCAGAGAGCTGCCACTGCCATAATTTAGCAACTGATAGTCCGGGCCATTTGGATAACGCCCCGAGAAGGAGTTTACAAAGTACGAGCTCATTTGGGTGATTTTGGAGGGCTTGATTTGTGGATCGTGGTCGTTATAACCCTGTGCTTCACGATTTATGATGTATTAATGAATTATAGCGATGCACTGTACTTCGTTTTGCTATGTATGCGGCCAAATATGGGGGGGGTTGGAAGGGGGGTGGGGGGGCGTTAGGGAATCACGTGCTTTTGTTGACCAGTCGTAAATTCTCGCTGATGACCTCAAGAGGTAATTCATGCTCTATGGTTACAAATAATGACGATCCGAGAATCGTTAGGGCCGATTCAATGCGAGCCTCCGAGAGAGGGGGAAAAAGGAGAAGGGGGAGAAACAGGGAGAAGGTTGGCGTTGGCCTCTGAGCAGAGCGCGCCACCTCCCGGCGATCGATGGGAGCGCGGGCGGGAGACCGCCATGGCGGCAGCGGCTGCCTTCCTGCCGGCTCCCTGCAGCCGCCGGGAGAGAAAGAAACCCGGCCAAGGCTCAGCCACAGGGTTGAGCCTTTTCGAGCAGGGGTTGGGCTTTTTACCCACTTTCTTGTGGGTGGGGTTAGCCTCTCTATTTGGTTCCTTCTCCCTACATCATCACTGTCGTTATTATTTTAACTTTGGATGAGAAGATCAAAGATTGAGTTGCTTTTCCCTTTCTTGGGCTTTGCAAGTCTCCGAGTTGGAGGCGGAAATGGGGGAAGGGTTGGAAGTTGTGTGTGAAAAACAATTATTGCAACGGGTTTTCCCCGGGAGCTTAGCCCTGCCTGCATGCTGGTGGGGCTGCTGTTGCCGGTCCACAGCCACCAGGCCGAGCCGGCAGGACTGGGCGGGAGGCTTGAAAAACAAGCAGGAGAAGCGCTCACTTCTCCTGGGCCACTTGGAAGTTCGAAATCCCCTTCCTGACCTCCTTGGTGGTCCTTAACCCAGGCGTGGGAAGTGACAGAGCAGGACAGGGACCCCAGAAGCCGAACACAGCTGGGGCTAAGTGGCCTAGTTGCCGAAAAGACCGCAGCGGCCACCGCGTCTGCTGCTTGGGTTTGAGTAGTAACATGTGTCTGAGAGTTTGTAAAGCGGAGCCCCTTCCCCTCGTCCTACGCTATTGCATTCGGAGGCCCCACTCCAGGCCCCTCACTCGCAGCTGGGCAGTTTGAGAATTTGCCTGGTGTCAGCCGCCTTCCCGGAAAAGGGGTTCCAAGGACCCGCATGCTTTGCTGAGCACCCTGGGCGGCCAGAGACCGCCCGCAGCTGGTCCCCTATTAGAAGGGGATTATTTTCTTTAAAAATAATAAAGGAAGCCAGAGGGCGGAGGAATAAAGGAAAACAGTGGCCGCAACTTGCCCTCTGGGTGCCGGTACAAGCAGAGAGAGAATGGGCCATTCCCGGTTGAGAGGATGACACTAAATGCCCCATCACCTGGCCTCCTGCCCTGGGGTCTCCAAGGAGCAAGGGAAAGTTGTGCCCTTCGGCCTGTGCCTGGCTGGTGGCTTTACATTCCCCTGCTTGAGGCTGATCTCCTACTTGAGGCTGACCTCCTATTTGAGGTGGGAAGGGGCACCTGGAGCCTTCAGCTACAGGGCGAGAGATACCCAGTGGCCCCGTTTTTTAGTCTCCGGAGCCACAGGCCAGGAGCGGAGGGCCAAGGCTGGCAAAAAAACCTGGCCATGTGGACGGGCCAAAGGCCAGGGGTCTCTGCGAAGGTGAGCACAGGAAAGTGCTGCAGAGGCCCCCAGACTCGATGGCTCCGTCTCCGCAAGAGAGCTTTAGGGGCCTCAGTGGCTCCCTTAGTGCTGTGGACACAGGAGGAGAGGCTAGAGAATGAGAGGGAAACAGCCCCTCTCCATCCCCCAAGTCTGCTCGGGGAGAGGCGGCTGTGAGCCTCAGCACCAGGGAAACGCAGCGCTGGGGCCTGGGCAGGACTGATCGCTCCAGCCTTTATCTCAGCTGTAACTTCCCAGTCGAACAGGGCTCGCTTCAGCGGGCCAGGGCTCTCGCTTTTGCTGAAGAATTCTGGCTCAAGACAGATGGAGAGGCTGGGGGTTGAGGGAAGAGTGAAAAACGGCAGGGGAGGATTGGAGGTGACCCAGCGTCGAGTTTTCACATCTTTATTATTGTTATTATTATTATTATCATCATCATCGAAGTATTTCACGTCCCGAGCTAAGACAAGACTACAAACACAACACATAGAAAATTAATAAAATAGAACTTTGTTTTCTTCTGAGGCTCCTCTTCTTACTTCTAGGTAGTATGTGCTCCTTCCAGTGGCTTTGGGGAGGGGGTGGGAGAGACGACAGGTCTGGGATCAGGGAGTCTTCAAGGCCTCCGCTGAGGGGACAGCGAATCTACCATTGAACCGTGCATGGGGGACATGGACGAAATGAGACGCGACAGGGACAAGAGCATTTTGCTCTGCTTCCAGGAAACATCAAGTGAGTCCGATCCTCAGTTCTCACCAGGAAGCCTGATCAGGCTGAGGCGAGTTCCTCGGGAAGGAAGGGCGCGCAGGGTGCTGGGTGGGCTCGAGTAGTGAGGCCTCAGAGCACCCACCGGGAGCTGTGCGGGCGGGGGCGTCCAGGAGAGAGCTGGGCCTCGCCTGTCGTGCGCTGGAGAGCAGGTCTCCTGGCTCCCCCACCCGAGAGCCTTCCTTCCCGGGTCTCTCCGACCCTCTCGGCTCCCCACAGGCCTTTCCCCTCGCGTCCTCCCTCCCTTTCCAGCACCTTCACTCGGCCGGTTTTTCTTCCTCCTCCTCGGCACTGAGCTGAGACGCGCTGAGCAGTTTGCTCTCCTTTTTCCACTTCATGCGTCGGTTCTGGAACCATATCTTGATCTGCCGCTCAGTCAGGCACAGGGCGTGCGCGATCTCGATGCGCCGCCGCCGCGTCAGGTAGCGATTGTAGTGAAACTCCTTCTCCAGCTCCAGCGTCTGGTAACGCGTGTATGTCTGGCGGCCTCGCCGGCCACTGGGCCCAAAGGAGGAACCTGTTACGCAGAGTGGAGATGCTGAGGCCTGGGGTCACCGGGCCCAGGGCCCCCTCCCCTAGTCGACCCTCGAACACAGACTCCAGCCAGTACAGGGATACCCTCCACTCTGCCGGTTCCCTTCCCCCCTTTCGCACTCCTCCAGCGCCCCCTCCAGATTCCCTCCTGGTCTCCTAGGCCTGTGCCGTCAGTCTAGATGGGGGAAGGGAGGAGCAGTTTGAACTCCCACCTGAGCCTGGGGGGAGGGGCTGGTCAGGTGTGTCTCTTCCTAGTTGCATCTTGTCTTTCCCTGGCTTTCCATCCATCTTTCTCCCCAACCCCCATTCCGCCAACCCAGTGATAAATCCAGGCCCTTAATCCGTAATGACGTAGATCGATCCATAGTCCACATTAACGGCTCCTCACTTTCGAGTCCGGCTAATGGACATCAGTTGGGACTTAAGGCCAACAAATAATCCAACCTGAGACCCCGCGCCTGTTTCTTCCTCTCTCGCTCCGCCTGCTCCCTCTCTCTTCCTTCCCCTTATTCCTCCTCCCTCCTCTGATTACCACTCCTTTCCTGGTGCCTCATCTTGCCCCAGCCCCCCACCCTCAGGGAAACACAGTCCCAGTCAGACTCAACTCTTCCTCTTCAGCGTCACCTCCTACCCCCTTGCATGACGCACTCCGTTTTTAATGGAGCCGTCTTTGGTTGGGGAACCCTACCAGGGCTGGGAGAGGGGGGCTGGGGGCGCAAAGTAAAGCCAAGCCCGTGATTGCGGGCCCCTGCTCCCTTTCCTGTCCTGGAACCCCGGCTCTGGCCAGGGGCCCCAGGAGAGCACACTCGCTCCTCATTACTCCCAGTGCGGCTGAGACTTTGCAAACTTTGTAACTCCTGCCTAATAGGAGACACAGCGAGAGATCCCGGGCAGGCACCCAATCTTCTTCTATCTTCTAACTGAGATGCCCACCCAGCACCCTGTGGGAGATTGGGGCAGGGGGCGCTCACTAGTTCTGTGTCCCGGGGTGGGGGCCCAGGGGAGTCAGGGCTACGGCGACGGGAAGTCTCACTCACTGTTGCACGAATTCATCCGCTGCATCCACGGATAGACCGGAGTGGAGCACTTCTGCTCTTCTGTCTCGCCGAACACGCTCTTGTCCTGCGCGCAGTCCGACTTCCGCGGCTCGGGGTGGAACGGGGGCGGCTCTTCGGCGCCCGAGAGTGCGCAGGCCGACTCCTTCTCGCGGTAGAAGGCCGGCGCCGGCCCGTAGTCGCAGGGCGCCGCTCGGCCGTAGCCACCGCCCGCCGGCGGGTAATAGGAGGAAGTGGCAAAGCCCTTGTCCTGGCCCGGCCCTGGCCCATAGGGCGCGGGGTAATGCCTCAGCGGGTCCGCATAGCCCGACGAGTAGAGCGGTAGCTGGCCCAGGAAGGACTCCTGCCCGCTGGCCAGAGTGACGGGGAAGGTGGAGTTCACGAAATAGGAACTCATTGGGAGGGGAGGCGCGCGCGGCCGCTGCTGCTCCGCCGGGTTTATGATTTGTTGTGTTTTATAGTCCGAGCGCCGCGCCTATTAGTAGTATATCCGAGATTGGGTTTTAGCTGAGGGGGGATGGCGAGGTGCCAGTGAGGGCCAGAAGGAAATACAACCATCTGATCCAACACTGACCAATGGCAGAGGCAGGAATTGTCAAATAGCACCCAGGAGGAGCGCAGCCCGCACGAGGGACCCGCGCACAAACCTATCAACCTTTTTTTTCCTCCTTCTCC